>NC_047115.1:46537427-47744093 GCF_902500255.1 Thalassophryne amazonica | reverse complement strand
AGCCGCGTGGGTTCGATCCCCCACCGTCGTCCTGGCCACAAAGGTCCTGCTGCTTCAAATAGAACCCTGTTGTTACTATGTTAACAACGTATTAACACTGTATTGCAGTGCTTAATTACCAGAAATGCAACAGACCTGTAAATGAGGGCAGGAATAAATGCCTATGTATGCTCTGTGCATTTCAACTCAGGTAAGTAATATCTTACTCTGAACAACAAAATTTGTCAAAAAATAAAACCTGTTTCTCTGAAAATATTTTTTCCTCATTTTTCCAATTTTCAGTGTGGCAGCACCACATACTTTTATTATTACGTCATGTACAGAACTGGCACATATCTGTCGCCTTGATCGCCTGTGATACATATTCTGTACCTGTGGCTATGTCCACATTAGTTAGCTAATGGTGGCTAATGCAGATGTTAGCTAACGGTAGTTACTTAAATTGTAACTTAAGGGAAAAGTTAGAACGTAACACTAACACTTTACTTGAAGGTGTAGTTATAATCATGACATGGCACAGTTAGAACTGTAACATGCCACAGTCATGAATGTGTCATAAATATTATGTCAATGTCATAAGCGTTTATGACTGCTGTCATTAAGTGTTATTTGTTTTTTGTCATGACAAGTAGACATTTTTTGGGTTGTCTTGGTTATGACAACTTGACATTAAATTTGTTTGGGATGTTCTTATTATGACAACTTGACATTAAATTTGGTTGGGATGTCCTTATTATCACAACTTGACATTACTCAAAGTGACATGACCACAAAATGTCTTTTCCATGATCAATTGACATTACATTTGTTTGGGATGTTCTTATTATGACAACTTGACATTAAATTTGTTTGGGATGTTCTTATTATGACAACGTGACATTCAATTTATTTGGGATGTTCTTATTATGACATATTGACATTAAATTTGTTTGGGATGTTCTTATGACAACTTGACATTAAATTTGTTTGGGATGTTCTTATTATGACAACTTGACATTAAATTTGGTTGGGATGTCCTTATTATCACAACTTGACATTAATCAAAGTGACATGACCAGAAAATGTCTTTTCCATGACAAATTGACATAAAATTTATTTGGGATGTTCTTATTATGACAACTTGACATTAAATTTGTTTGGGATGTTCTTATTATGACAACTTGACATTAAATTTGTTTGGGATGTTCTTATTATGACAACTTGACATTAAATTTGTTTGGGATGTTCTTATTATGACAACTTGACATTAAATTTATTTGGGATGTTCTTATTATGACAACTTGACATTAAATTTGGTTGGGATGTCCTTATTATCACAACCTGACATTAATCAAAGTGACATGCCCAGAAAATGTCTTTTCCATGACAAATTGACATTAAATTTATTTGGGATGTTCTTATTATGACAACTTGACATTAAATTTGTTTGGGATGTTCTTATTATGACAACTTGACATTAAATTTGGTTGGGATGTCCTTATTATCACAACCTGACATTAATCAAAGTGACATGCCCAGAAAATGTCTTTTCCATGACAAATTGACATTAAATTTATTTGGATGTTCTTATTATGACAACTTGACATTAAATTTGTTTGGGATGTTCTTATTATGACAACGTGACATTAAATTTATTTGGGATGTTCTTATTATGACAACTTGATATTAGTGAAATTATGGAGTTATGTTTTCTATCCTTTTAAATTCATCTTATTAGCAACGTAACAGGTCTTGGCTTCAATTTCATCTAAATTCTGGATCTGCTGGTGAAGTTTAGGGCCAGCAGCCAGTGATGTGTTTTCCTTTTGATTTTCTGCTGATGAATTATAGCTTATGTGTGTTTTTTCCAGCCAAATGATTCTGCTTTTTCTCTCTGCCCGAGGTACCTACGGTATTCCCAGAGATTTGTGGCTGTGGACCATGGGATGCTGGAGTAGCCAAAGGTGCAATGCCTGGAGCTGTTGCAGCACACTGCAGTGTGCATTTGGAATGGAATTCATGATATGTTAAAGACAAATCAAAATGCTAAGGACATCCCAAACAAATTTATTGTCAAGTTGTTATGACAAAGACAACTTCTGGTGATGTCCCTTTGATTAATGTCAAGTTGTCATAATAAGGACGTCCCAACCAAGTTTATAGTCAAGCTGTCATGACAAAGACAACTTCTGGTTATGTCGCGTTGATGAATGCCAAGTTGTCATAATCAAGACAACCCAAAAAATGTCAACTTGTCATGCCAAAAACCGAATGACACTTCATGACAGCAGTCATAAACATTTATGACATTGACATAATGTTTATGATACATTCATGATGACTGTGTCATGTAACAGTTGTGACAGTGTCATGTCACGATTATGACGATACCTTCAAGTAAAGTGTTACCAAAGTAACTTATGTTAGACTTCATCAACAGACTCAAGAAAGTAAAGTGTATTAAACAAGCTGCATAGCTATTTACATGAAGCTATAACATTATCCTTTGGCTTGTGCCTCACATCCAAACACAGGCTTAAATAAGCCAAAGTTAAGTAATGGCAACATTATGAATATCTTTAGATGATTCATTTCTGATCGTTGTTTAATTCTAGGGTCTGGTGTTATATTCTACCACTGATCTCATGTAACCTATGGTTATACTCCTATTACATGCTTATTATATGTTATTATGAAGACAGTTTACATTCCAACTTTTTTACCTCCAAATTTATAAACTGGGATGGAGACTGAGTCAAGTCAAGTCTGGAAGCATGCAGTGGTGCTGCACTTCGCTGCACCCATGACACCACTGAACCACCTTGGGTTCTTGATGGCAATTACCCAGACAGACAACCGGTCCATTCCAACAACTGTTATATAACCAACAATTTGCCACATCCAGGTGAAACTTTAGCATCCCCTTGGCCTTCTCCAGCTGTTGGGGTGCTAAATACTCAGGCACCTGTGTGCTGCATCAAGCACAGAGAAATGCACCTAATGGCCAAAATATCTAAGCTGATGCTCCTTCCCAATGCACATCATATACCCAGTGGTGGGCACAGATAACCAAAAAATTAACTTCAGTAACAGATAATCAGATAACTGAAAAGTTGTCTTTGATAAAGATAAAACAATAAACCACCCAAAAATGTATCGGAAGTTACAGATAACCGATAACCGATAAATTCCAGTATTGTCTCCGGTACACTTGCAACTACTAACAAGCTGATTTTGAGTTTCAACACCACGATCACTTTTGGAAGCATCAAACGTGACCGCAGACCCAAACAATGAGTCAGCACTTTTGTCTTTGAGCACCCTGCCCCCTGCTGGAAGCTTCAGTTTACTACATGGCTTCCAGCACAGACAGACAAGCTGAGAGGAGCTATGAAGCTCAACTCTCTACCCAATCACAATGCTGCTCTCAGGCCGAGGTCTTGGAAAATAAAGCAACGCTGACTTATGGTTTGGTGTAAAAATAACATAAATACTGATAGAATAACTCCATTAATGTCAATACTGGCATTTGTGCAAAGTTAAGATATAACATACACGAGGTCTGTCCGAAAAGTAACAGACCTTTTTATTTTTTTCAAAAACTATATGGATTTGAATCATGTGCGCTTGCATCAGCCAAGCTTGAACCTTCGTGCGCATGCGTGAGTTTTTTCACGCCTGTCGGTTGCATCATTCGCCTGTGGACAGGCTTTGAGTGAGCACTGGTCCAGCCCTCTCGTTGGATTTTCATTGTCAGGGAAATGGCTGAGCGACTGCCGCTTTGTTCCATGAAAATTTTTTCAGAAACTGTGTGAGACAGCCAGGTGGAAACCATTCGGAAAATTCCGATGGCTTTCGGTGAAGATTCTATCGGCGTCACACAGATTAAGGAGGATTACAACCGGATTAAAGACGGCCCACAGCAGCGGAGAGCGCGCCGCGCTTCGAGCGGCCATCGACAGGCTGAAACGACCAGATCATTTCCAAAGTGAAGGCTGTGTTGATCCGGGACATCGTGTGACTACCAGAGAAATCGCAGAAAATGTGGACATCAGCACTTTTGCGGCACATTCCACTGTTACAGGAGATTTTGTAATGAAAGACACGCGGAGGAATTCGCGCGTCGGGACGGAGCCGCTCATGGCGCACAACAAAAAACACCTCCGTGTTGGAAACCATTCGGAAGATTTAGACGGCTTTTGGTGGCTTTTCAGTCGAGTGAGTATCCGAGAAATTGTGTAACAGCTGGGCATGCCACAACATGTCCTGTGAGACTTCCAACACAGAGGTGTTTTTTGTTGTGCGCCATGAGCGGCTCCGTCCCGACGCGCGAATTCCTCCGCACAAATTCCTCCGCACGTCTTTCATTACAAAATCTCCTGTAACAGTGGAATGTGCCACAAAAGTGCTGATGTCCACATTTTCTGCAATTTCTCTGGTAGTCACACGACGTCCCAGATCAACACAGCCTTCACTTTAGAAATGATCTGGTCGTTTCAGCCTGTCCACGGCCGCTCGAACCGCGGCGTGCCCTCCGCCGCTGTGGGCCGTCTTTAATCCGGTTGTAATCCTCCTTAATCTGTGTGACGCCGATAGAATCTTCACCGAAAGCCATCAGAATTTTCTGAATGGTTTCCACCTGGCTGTCTCACACAGTTTCTGAAAACATTTTCATGGAGCAAAGCGGCAGTCACTCAGCCATTTCCCTGACAATGAAAATCCGACGAGGGGCCTGGACCAGTGCTCACTCAAAGCCTGCCCACAGGCGAATGACGCAACCGACAGGCGTGAAAAAACTCACGCATGCGCACGAAGGTTCAAGCTTGGCTTATGCAATCACACGTGATTCAAATCCATATATATGATCAGATGAAAATCACACCTGTTTTATATTTTGTTTGGCCGTCATGAGGGTGTCCCACTGCTGAAGCGCTACAAGCATCCAAACTCTCACACTGTGCCTGTGCAAACACCGCAGACCTGTCTTGTAATGTTTTTTCTTTTTTTGTTTTGTTTTGGGGTTTTTTAAACTTTGATGTCTCCCATAGAGAGTTTTTGGAAATTAAGTTTGAAAACAAAGCTTCTGTTTACGTTTTGCTTCTGGAAGCACAAGTCCGACGTGTGGTTTTTGAACGTACAATGTGTGTGAGAACATAAATTGTGTACTCTGAACTTTTACACTGTGCAGTTCTGTCGTACAGCTGAGCTGGAACCAAGTACAGTGATTGCAAATATCAGCCCAGCTTCAGTTTGAATACTGCCTTGGACACTACTGTCCAGTAGATGGCAGTAGAGACCTTGAAAACTTGCCAAAACAAAATTCCAGATAATCTGTGTTGCTACTTGCTACATTGCAGATGCATGGAATTTAACAAATGCAAACACAATAACAACGTCTATAAACCCAGAGAATATATTCACGAGAGTTTTAGGCACTAGAGTTTAATGCTATTGTCCGTGGCCCTGATCAGAGTGTCTCAAATCATTTCTCCTGTCGTGAATGTATTGAGATTACCCTATCTCCCATAATGCACCTGGACACAGTATGTGCACAGTAAAACCTTAAAAATTTGCGCATTACTTTAAAACTAAAACATATATCTGATATTTTCACTTTATACAACTTCAGATGTGACGTTAATTTAAATAACTTGTCCAAAATAAGTTTGGTTAAAATTTGAGCCATAAGTAAAAAATGTATGCCTCTGGATGACTTGGGTGATATTGGCCGCGTATCAGTATGGGGTTAAAAGAAATTAGTTTTTTTTTTGTTTTTTTTTTGGTGACCAGTTCTCCTTTGTCTGCAGAGGATAGAACGGTTTCTTCTAGAAACAGCTTTCCTCTGTTTGTAGAGGGTAGAACTACACATCTGTTCACCTTTGTTTACCACGTTAACGGTCTAAAAACTATCAGACAAAAATTTATCAGAAGATAATTAGTCCGATAATGGTTTTCAAAGTTATCTGAAAAGATAATCCGATAATGAAAACTTTATTGTCGATAATTATCGGTTATCGGATTATCGTAACTGTGCCCACCACTGCATATACCGCTGGAATGGTAGTCAAAAATGCTCAGAAAAGTCCAAGTAGCACAGACATCCAGTCATCACCTTAGGTCACTGGTTAGCATTCAAATCTCACAACCAAACAACAAGACAGGCAGCACTAGAACAGGTAGCTTAGATTAGTTTAGATTGTCATTATCTTAGATTTTCATTTACCTGCAAAGATATCGGCATTGCCAAACACCTCTGTCCAGCAAATATCAGTGGTTTGAGGACAACTTTTTGGGAAAGACTGCTGTTGAATAAATTAAAATTCGCCATATTTTCTAGACTAAGTCAGAGTTTGTTTGTTTGATTATTTTTTTATGATTTGGCTCGTCCTGTGATTTATATTTCGAAGCAGCTTACATGTTAAAAAAAAAAAAATGTTGCATTATCATTTTTGCCCACAAGGTAATGCCATCTACATGTGAGAAGCTGCTACTGGATATTGATCTGAGTGAGGTACTCCAGAGCAGAAGGTGGCAGTAATGCAAGATTAAGCTGGATGCCAACCACTGTAAAACAAGAATGAATGAGGAGGATGCGCTAGGTATTTGTAAGTGAAAGCAATTGATATTATCAGTTATCAAGTTGTTCCCCAATGAATATGGCTTTATACACCCTGAAGAAAACCATACACCCTTCGGCCTCATGGTGTATGGTTTTCTTCAGGGTGTATAAAGCCATATTCATTGGTAAAACAACTTGATAATGATTTTATCATATACCTATAAATGATAAACGTTGTATGGCTTTCTGAAGGGTGTAAAAAGCCATATTCATTGGTGAACAACTTGATAACGATTTTATCATATACAGTGGTCCCTCGTTTATCGTGGGAGTTACGTTCTAAAAATAACCCGCGATAGGCGAAATCCGCAAAGTAGTCAGCGTTATTTTTTACAATTATTATATATGTTTTAAGGCTGTAAAACCCCTCACTACACACTTTATACACTTTTCTGAAACAGGCATTAATATTTTCTCACTTTTCTCTCCTGTGTAAACGCTCAAAGTTCAAACATTAGAAAAAAAATAGAAACGTTTTCCCATTAATAATTATGATGGCTTTTAGAACTAATGAATTTAATTTTAACAATCAACCTACAAGGTTGGACAGATAAGAAATTATTAATAGTGACTCACCAGTATTTCACAGTTCCTCTGACCGCGCCTCTTCGTCGTGGCGCCGCTCCGCTGTCCGGATTGGCTGGTTACTCGGGTGGTATGAAAAATATTACCCATCCGTGAAAAGGGTGTATTGCTATTTATTCTTTAGTGTTTTATCCAATCATATTGGCATATCATTTATAGGTATATGATAATAATATTAATCATGCTCTCAAACTGAAAGATCATGCTGTAGAATAGAGGGAATAATCTTCATATGACTCAGCGCTCCACTTGTTTTCACTTTGTGGGAGAGAAGTGTGCTCGAAACACCATCTACAATAATGTCATCATTGATGTTTTAAGGATGTGCAATCTGAAAATATTGAGTATTTCAGCCTCTGGTTGCAGCACAATACTGCCAGACTGCGCAGTTGTGTTTTGTTTTAGGTTGAAGGCTGTTTTTGAATAGCCTTTGGACTGGGACTTATCAGCTGGAAATCACCATCTGAGAACACTGGAGCAGTGTTGCGTATTTACAGTCACAGGCTCTCTGGTTAGCAGTGTCACAATTGACAGGTTATCTTTGCTCTTAGCATGGCTATAGTAGAGAAGCTATGGCTATAGTAGAGAAGCTATGGCTATAGTAGAGAAACCACCTGGACAACTGAGAGCCTACACAGAAACATATTAGCATGGCTGATATTAAAAAAAGGTTTAAAGGACACATGTGACCTTGCAATCTACCTCAAAAGATTTATGCATGACATGGATCAACCTCACTAATGGTGGTGGTTTCAGGGCTGTGAAAACTGCGGATCTGAGGAATTCATGATTCATGGGGGGGGGTGTTAATGTTGTACTCTGTAATTGTGATCGTCACAGAGTTTTTAAAATGCCTATCGCAAAGCGTTTCCTTCTTTTTTTTTTTTTTACAACTTCGTGCAAGTTTTATAAGTCTGTGTGTTACAGATACAAATCTGTGTCCTCGGATCTGTGGAACTTCACGGAGGAAAAATGCCACTCAAAGCATAGTTGTTATGACAGTTGTTGTACTGACGGACTGGATGGTTGTTGCGGCGATGCTGTGTGGCTGCTGCAAGATGCTTAAGCTAAACGTAGCATGTGGACATAGCAGACTTTTAGAGCTTTCAAGTTTTTAAAAGAAGAATTTTGTAGCATGTCTCTGTCACAGAGTGATGTCGGAGGGAGGGAAAATGGTGAGAAAGATGGTTTGAAAAAGTTTGATAAGAACAAGAATCCCTGGAATTGTCGCTGGCGCCATGAACACATCTGAAAGATAAATGGGAAAAGTGAACTGTGCCCTCTGGAAACAAGGTAAGAATTTTTCTCTCTCTGGAAAATAAACATTGTGCTGTTGAAATGCTTTAACAGTCTTTTCAGTCTTCATGAATTTCATATGGTTTAATTGTTCTGAGTTAATGTATAATTTGGTTTATAATTAAAAGGAAAAACCATTCCAGGTCCTACTTCCATGTCATATTCTGTTATTTCAACATTATCATTGACGGTTTAAATGAAAGGTAGAAACTAGGATCATTTAAATATGCACTTCTTTTGAGATTTTTTCTTCCAGGAGATGCTGATGAATGTATCATTAGATATAAAATTAATTTAGTTTCTGGGGCCCCGTGGGCCCTAGACCCCAACTTGACCCCCTGCAAATTTTCCTCAGATTTCACAATTTTCATTTCACAGCCCTGCGGTTTGGATATGAAAAGATGGATGTTGCTCCAAAAAAAAACAAAAAAAAAAAACATCAGAAACCTGTTCCTGTTTAAAACAGCTTGACATTGAACTTATCTCACCAACTACCAATGGCGGAATATGAAAAAATATGAAAAGCTTTGAGACTCCACTGCCAAAGAAAAGCTGAAACAATCTAAGATGCCTGCATGACCCACTCAACAATTTTCTAAGTAGTATTTGTAATTAATGTTTTTTATGCTTTTTACTTTAGCGCTTAGGTTTTATGGAATGTTTAGAGGAAAGAATGGTAGCCAAGCAGTTAGGTGTGCTTGTTTCCAGTCTGAAAGGTTCCCGGTTCAAAGTCAACCCAATCTGCATGTGATGTGGAGTTGTGTCAGGCAGGGAAACTTGTGCTAAATCAACACTCAGATCCGACACAGATCTGCTGTGGCGACCCTGAGTGAAACAAGGGAGAAGCTGAAGGGACTTTCTAATAAAGAGCTGTATTCCTTAAACATTGCAACAATTATTGTTATTCATAAGCAACATGCCGGCTAGCACTAAGACTTTTATAAACACAATTTTAAAGAATGTCATTTAATTACTGCTGTCAGTAAAGCACAGAAAAATATTGAGATGTTTTGTTTTTATCCATATCGCACACCCCAATTGTGGGACAAATTGGAGGAAGATGGCTGGGCAAAGGTAAGGCTAACTAAAATGGTTTAAAAATGTATTATCAGCTAAAACCTTTATATACATTTAGTGAGCTCAGCATCCACACATTTAGCTCTAGTTTAATGTTTCAGTCTGTTTAGTAACAAATAGAAGCAATTTACTTTTGAGTTGTTTGTGGCTCATACCATAACATTAAATAGCCCGCTCAATTCTGCTTACTAATATGTTGTTGGCGTTACAAATAAATAATGTGCTGATTAAATTAATTTCGCTTCCTGTTGCATCAGCAGTAGCATTTCAAAAACAAATGTGAATTACAGAGGAATGTGACATATTTGTTTTTTTCCTCTTCGTGGTGCATTTTTGGACAGATGTGACAAATACTCCAGTGCAACATATAAAATATAGTGTATCAACAACATTTTTTACATGCTAAAGCTACATATTGTTGTGTCACACAGTCTTGCATGGAATGTTATTAAATGTTATTAACCATACTGACTCTTAGAAAGCAACCAGTTGGGAAAAAATAACAATTTTGAAGCCATGGTTTGCACTCCTCCAGATCTTGATCGTGTCTACATGCCTCAAAACACTGAGTTTATGCCATGATTGGCTGAATAGATGTACTTTCACAAGTAATTGAGCAGGTGGAAAAATGCCAAAGAGAATCTCATTATTTATGAAAGAAAGAAAACAAAACTCTTATTCAGCCCGGATATAAATTAATATCAAAATTTAAAGGACTATTTCTTGTTTTTTTGACACTTTCTTAAAAAAAATCTCTACATTTTTGAGTTATCCTTGTGACTAACAAACAAAGTAGAAAAGGAGTGAAAAAAAAAGTCATTTTCTTTACAGTTTTGGTTTTAATGTACACATAGAAATATAATCACTCCTCCTAAATATGTTATCAATGTTCCGACCAAACACTTCTTCCATCATTCCATTTGTTTACTGAGCTAACTTTGAAACAACATAACATAAAAAAAACTATGAAAGAGATTTAAACACTCAAGTTTAAAGACTTATTTTAGACTTTTTGATTCAACTTATTTCTTATTTTGGAACATATGCTATGTTATGTGGAATTAAAGATGCTTTCTGTATAGTGTCTCAACACAATGTTAGTTTTTTATGTCCTGATAAAGGTGAACTCTTCTGATAAGGCCTTGTCACACTCCTTTAGTGAGAGTAACTGTGAGCTCCAGGCTATTTCATGATTTTAAATTGAATTCGAAAGCTCTTGGCCTCACAGACCAAATTCAAAAAGTCGAGCAATATTCTCTGCACAGTATGACCAGCATCAAGCAACAGTTCATCTGCAACAATGTGCAAATACTGAGAGGGGAATACTTGTTGATACATTTCAATGAAATCTTTAGTTTGCTGCTGCAGAAGAATTATAGTATACAGTAGTGTTTACAATAATAGTAGTGCTATGTGACTAAAAAGATTCATCCAGGTTTTGAGTATATTTCTTATTGTTACATGGGAAACAAGGTACCAGTAGATTCAGTAGATTCTCACAAATCCAACAAGACCAAGCATTCATGATATGGTTGGTCTTAAGGCTATGAAATTGGGCTATTAGTAAAAAACAGTAGAAAAGGGGGTGTTCACAATAATAGTAGCATCTGCTGTTGATGCTACAAACTGAAAACTATTATGTTCAAACTGATTTTTTAGCAATCCTGTGAACCACTAAACTAGTATTTAGTTGTATAACCACAGTTTTTCATGATTTCTTCACATCTGCAAGGCATTAATTTTGTTGGTTTGGAACCAAGATTTTGCTCGGTTACTAGTGTGCTTGGGATCATTGTCTTGTTGAAACACCCATTTCAAGGGCATGTCCTCTTCAGCATAAGGCAACATGACCTCTTCAAGTATTTTGACATATCCAAACTGATCCATGATACCTGGTATGCGATATATAGGCCCAACACCATAGTAGGAGAAACATGCCCATATCATGATGCTTGCACCAACATGCTTCACTGCCTTCACTGTGAACTGTGGCTTGAATTCAGAGTTTGGGGGTTGTCTCACAAACTGTCTGCGGCCCTTGGACCCAAAAAGAACAATTTTACGCTCATCAGTCCACAAAATATTCCCCCATTTCTCTTTAGGCCAGTTGATGTGTTCTTTGGCAAATTGTAACCTCTTCTGCACATCTTTTATTTAACAGAGGGACTTTGCGGGGGATTCTTGCAAATAAATTAGCTTCACACAGGCGTCTTCTAACTGTCACAGCACTTACAGGTAACTCCAGACTGTCTTTGATCATCCTGGAGCTGATCAATGGGTGAGCCTTTGCCATTCTAGTTATTATTCTATCCATTTTGATGGTTGTTTTCCGTTTTCTTCCACTCGTCTCTGTTTTTTTTTTTTTTTTTGTCCATTTTAAAGCATTGAAGATCATTGTAGATGAACAGCCTATAATTTTTTGCACCTGCGTATAAGTTTTCCCCTCTCCAATCAACTTTTTAATCAAACTACAATGTTCTTCTGAACAATGTCTTGAACGTCCCATTTTCCACAGGCTTTCAAAGAGAAAAGCATGTTCAACAGGTGCTTGCTTCATCCTTAAATGGGGGACACCTGATTCACACCTGTTTGTTCCACAAAATTGACAAACTCATTGACTGAATGCCACACTACTATTATTGTGAACACCCCCTTTTCTAGTTTTTTTTTTTTTACCAATAGCCCAATTTCATAGCCTTAAGAGTGTGCATATCATGAATGCTTGATCTTGTTGGATTTGTGAGAATCTACTGAATCTACTGGTACCTTGTTTCCCATGTAACAATAACAAATTTACTCAAAACCTGGATTAATCTTTTTAGTCACATAGCACTACTATTATTCTGAACACTACTGTAATTTCAGACAATTTTGTTTATTGGTTCCTCCATTCCTCCCAGGTCCTTGGTCAGAGCTTCACCACACTTTATCTGTAAATGAAGGAATTTTTTTGCAAAGGTCAGGGTTATTGGAGTGAAATTTCAAAACTATGATTTTTCTCTCTAATTTGCACAAACCTTGTTGGAATTCTTCAGGCAAGGTCAAATTTGGCAATTGTTAATCATTAACCCTCTGGGGCCAACACCGTCATATACGACGGCTAAGACCAAGCTTTACTAAATTATAAATAACTTTTTAATGATATGAGATAGAAACTTACTTTTTTTTGCTGAAAAGTTAACTCTGCTGACTTTCGAGCCAGCCATTAGCCATCTTTGTACTCCTCATAGAAGCTGTGTGATGACGTGCACAACGTGAGTGTCCAATCGGAATTGGTTCACCGTCACATGGTTTTCCAAAATCCAATTGTAGGGCAGATTTACCTCACGTGAAAAGCCAAAGATCATTTTCAGGAGTGATATGTTACTAGTTGGCCCATTTGAATAGCCCCCTGGGTGCTCCAATGAGTACATACTATTAGTACATACTCAGTGCGCCCTGTGCCATTACGCACAGCGAAAGTGGGATCAGCCATCTCATGTGCTCAAACAAAGAGTGTGTAACTATCAGGATTGCTCCACTAGTTTGCATGTGAATGTTACTGGATAACTCGGTTGCTTTCTTTGCGTAAAGCACTGTTTACCATATCAAAATAACAAAACGCATAGACCATTTTGTATATATTGTTCAAAATGTGCATTTGTGTTTATTGTTTGAACCTTTTTGTTGTACAGTCTTTCACACAAGACCTCAAATTACCTTTATAAAGTGTCAAAACAGTTTCTGTGTAGGCTCTCAGTTGTCCAGGTGGTTTCCATAGTAGAGAAGCTTGAATCTTCGACTGGACTGGGTTGCTTGATGTGAGGACGTTTCGCTTCAAATCGCAGAAGCTTCCTCAGCTAAAATTCTTGCTCTGGTAGTCTGACTTCTGTCTTGACTCTTGTAGAGAAGAATAAAACAGAAGCCAACAAAAGCTGGAGTTTTTAACCTAACCAGACCCCTCCTACCAAGAGGCCGACTGCTACAGGCTAGTGACTAAACAATAGCTCTAATTAGCACCTATTGTGCTCTAGTTAGCACCCTCCTAATGACAGGGCAGCTGTCCCTCCTAATGATGGGACGGAAGCCTTACCTGATGGCTCCCTTGACGACTCTCCTAATGACGTGAATGACTCATTGCCATGAACAAAAGACGTTTGTTGGCTTCTGTTTGGGTCAAGATCATTTTTAAGAACAAAGGCAATGTGCAGAGTTGCAGTAATTACAGAGGCATAAAGCTGATCAGCTACAGCACAAAATCATGGAAACAAGCAGAACCAAGCTTTAGAAAAGAGGTGAAGCTCTGCAAGCAGCACTATGGTTTCATACTGAGAAAAAAAAAGCACTACAGATACAGTGTTTGCTCTGAGATTGTTGATGGAGAACTACAGTACTACAGGCCAGGCATGACAGTGTCTGTTTGTGGATTTAGAGAAAGTTTATGAAAGTTATAGCCTCCATGGAGTATGGTGATTGCAGATGACACTGTGATCTATAATGAGAGTAGAGAACAGGATGAGAAACGCCTGGATAGGTGAAGATACAGTCTGAAGGGGAGTAGGGGAGGCAATAGTCTAGTGGTTAAAGCGTTGGGCTTGAGACCAGAGGATCCTTGGTTCAAATCCCAGCCTGACCAGAAAATCACTAAGAACTCTTGGGCAAGGTCCTTAATCCCTAGTTGCTCCTGGTGTGTAGTGAGTGCCTTGTATGACAGCACCCTGACATTGGGGTGAATGTGAGGCATTATTGTAAAGCGCTTTGAACATCTGATGTAGATGGAAAAGTGCTATATAAATGCAGTCCATTTACCATTTTTATTTTAAATTCAACAGGAGCAAGACTGAGTATATGTGTGTGAATTAGAGAGAGTCTGGTGGAACAGTGCAGTTACAAGGAGTAGAGGTGCTGAATGTAAATGAGTTTAAATACTTTAGATCAACTATCCAAAGTAACGGAGAATGTGGTAGGAGGTGAAGACGAGAGTGTAGGCAGGGTGGAGTGGGTGGGGAAAGGTGGCAGGAGTGATTCGTGACGAGAATATCTGTAAGAGTCAAAGTTTATGAGACCATATGGGAGCCAACTGTGTTATACTGCTTAGAATTGTTAGCACTAACAAAAAGACAGGTAGCAGAGCTGAAGATGCTATGATTTTCTTTGCTGTGACGAGAATGGACAAGATTAGGAATGAGCATATCAGAAGGACAGCACAGGTAGGCCAGTTTGGAGATAAAGTCAGCGAGGCAGGATTGCGTTGGTTTGGACATGTGCAGCGGAAGGCCCCAGGGTATATAGGGAGAAGGATGCTGAGGATGGAGCCACCAGGCAGGAGGAGAAGAGGGAGGCCAAAGAGGAGGTTTATGGATGTGCTGAGGGAGGTTGCAGGTGGTTGGTGGGACAGAGAAAGTTACAGAGGACAGGGTGAGATGGAAATACATGATCTGTTGTGGTCAGTGGTGGGCACACTTCCGATAATCCGATAACAGATAATTATCGAAGATAATGCTTTCATTATTGGATTATCCTTTTAGATAAATTTAAAAACCATTATCAGACTAATATCTTCCAATAAATTTTTGTCCGGTAACTTTTAGACCGATAACGTAGTAAACAAAGCTGAACAGCGGCAAACATTTTTAAAATTTAAAGTCAGTTGAGCACCTACCTGTTAAAAGTTTCCTAAGAGATGTATAGTTCTACCCTCTGTAAACAGAAAAGGACTGTTTTCAGGAGAAACCACTCTAACTTCTGCTGAACTGTTCACAAAATAAAAAAAAACATTTTCTTTAACACCATACTGATACACTGGCAATATCACCCAAGTCATCCAGAGGCATACATTTTTAACTTATGGTTCAAATTTTAACCAAACTAATTTTGGACAAGTTATTTAAAATTACTGTCATGTCTGAAGTTTTATAAAGTGAAAATATCAGATATATGTTTTAATTTTAAAGTAATGTGCTAATTTTTAAGGTTTTGTTAAGCAACTGCTTCTTCAACAGAGTCCATCCAAATTTGCCTTTGCAGAGGTTCAAGATCTGATGTGTTTCACAAACAAATGATGCAGAAATACGTACCTTTCTTTAATAAGCACCATGTTTTTCAGTCTGAAAGAATGAGCAATTATAAGAGCATTCAGATAGTACCTCTGTTATTCAAATTCAAATCATTTATATCATCCAAAAAAGAAGAAAAAAATCACTGGCCTCTTGTCTGCATTCAACTCAAAATTATGTGGTTTCCCCTCCAGGTCAGACCTGACCTTTTTACATTTAAAACAGGTTCATTGGGTTTTGATCATGTGTACCAAAGGCTTCAATGGTTTTAGTGACGTGTTAGGTCTGTATACCTCCCATTCATTGGATTCTGTTTTGAACACTAAAATCATTCATTCATTTTCTTCCACTTATCCGTGTCACAGTGGCAGCAGAGTAAGCAGCTCAGTCCACTCTTTCCTATCCTCAGCAAAGCCCTGTAACTCTTCTCAGGGTATCCCAAGGCTTCCCACAGCCATCTGAGAAATATAATCCCTCCAGCATGCCCTATGTCTTCCCCCGGGGCGTCCTCCCAGTTGGACATGCCTGGAAGACGTCCTTAGGGTGGCAACTAGGGGTCACCCTCACCGGATGCCCAAACCACCTCAGCTGGCTCCTTTCGATGTGAAGGAGATCTACTCCCAGTCACTGTCAGATAGTCAAGTTTCTCACAATGTCTAGGAGTGTAAGCCCAGATATCCTCTGCTTGTATCTGCAACCTTATTCTTTTGGTCATTACCTAAAATTTATGACCATAGTTGAGGATAGTGGAGTAAATTGACTAGTAAATCGAGAGCCTCGCCTTCAAGTTCAGCTCCTTCTACACCATGATGGTCCAGTACAAAGTACGTAAATCATCACACACCATCCCAATCCATCTATCAACCATAAGTGACATTAACACAAACAAGGCAGCAAACGACATATACAAGAAATATCATAACTACATAATACAACCCCAATTCCAATGAAGTTGGGACGTTGTGTAAAATGTAAATAAAAACAGAATACAGTGATTTCCAAATCCTCTTCAGCCTATATTGAATTGAATACACCACAAAGACAAGATATTTATTGTTCAAACTGATAAACTTTATTGTTTTTGTGCAAATATATGCTCATTTTGAAATGGATGCCTGCAACACGTTTCAAAAAGATGGGACTGTCATGTTTTGGCCCTGGACCTGCTCTGAATCAGGTTTTGTCCCCCAGTCTTCATCTCTTTCCCTGTCTTGGTCCTTCTGTCCGGCCCTGAGTGTTTATTTTCTGTTTCTTACACTTTAGTCTTGGTTTTATTATCTGTTATACTTCTGCCACATTACATTCTGTTCTAGTTTAGTCTCTTGCTTTTTATTTTAGTCTTTCTGTTATCATGTTAGGTTTTACGTATCTGTACACTTCAGCCACTTACTGAGTTCTGTTGTAGTTTAGTCTTTGCCCTTTATTTTCTGGTTATTCAGTCACTTTGCTTTGAGCACTTTAGTCTCTTGGGTTTTTCTGTACATTCCTGCTACTGATTGAATTCTCATCTTGTTTAGATCCAACTTTTAATTTTCTGTTGTTCTATTTCTGCTTTTTCATTTGTTTATTGTTTCCCTCACATTTGTATTTTAGGTATCATTAGTTCCTTATTGTTTCACGTTTGTTCTGTCACTCACTTTCCTCTCTTGCTGCTTTTGTCTGACACGCCCACCTGTCACTCCACTGTCTCATCCAGCCACGCCTTCTTCCCTGCACCTGCATCTCATCATGCCCTGATTTACCTCTGCATTTAAACCCCTTGTCTTCCACAGTACACTACTAGTTTGTTGTGCATTCTGCCTCGTTCCAAGCCTCCGGTATCCTGCCTTAGTCTGTCTTTTTGCCGGTCTTGACCTCTGCTTGTCCTTGACAACATTTTTGTCTGAGCCAGTTATCCTGCTTCTCTGTGCCTGAACCCAGCCTGTTTTTGACTCTGTGTTTTGTCACCTCCTACCTGTTTCCCTGTGCTGGAACTCTGCTAGCTTACTGACCACGACTCCACCTTATGACCATCTGTACTGCCACCTGTCTGATTGTCATCCTGTGCACCAACCCAGCCTGTTTCTGATTAAACCTTTACTAATCCTCCATCTGAGTTATGAGTCTGAATTGGTGTCCACCTGCCTGCCGCACCACGTCACCACAGTTCTTGACAGGATGAACTGGCTAGAACCTGGACACTGCAGATTCTGGTTCCATCATGTCAGTGAGCAGTCTCTCAGCCATCACCAACCCGGACATGACAGCTATCAAGAGGATTTTTTCCGACCTCCATTTTTTTTTTAATCTGCTTCCGCGACTGCCCCTCCCCGAAGGAGAAGTTCGATTATTTGGATCACGCATGGGAAGAGTGGAGGTGAACCCCTGGTTATACGATTCGTTCCCTGAATTAGAAGATCTGGACAGTTTATTGGTGGCAAACAAGCTCCCACTGTGGATTAAACATCCAGAGCTGCACCTGCCTGCCAGTCCCCCTGCTCAGTGACAGAGTGAATCGACCTGGATGATGAAATGTCATCAGAGACTGATGGGCAGGATCTACAAGACATGGTCAACATATTTTTTCAGATCCAAGACTTGTTTTTGAATACTAGGACAACCCAGACCAGCAGAACAAGAAATGGATTTTTTCAGCGTTTGACCAGATCCTGCGGGCTGAGCCAGATTTAGTGGCTGCTTATCCTGATCTGGCTCATATTAAGATGTGGTTCAAGCAAGGTCAAGTTCCCCCTTACATTGAAGATCCCATGGACTTCCTGTTCAAATCAGAGCTGAATGATTTCTGTTGTGACACTCCCCTTTCCATCACTCTTTCTGATGCAGCCGTCTCACCTCCCTGATTTTCCACGCCAGCGCCCAGTCAGCTCTCGGTGCTTCCTCCACCCATGCCATGCCAGCCACCCATGCCAGCACCGAGACGTTTCTCAGCACCGTCCCTGGCTGCTCAATGACCACATCTGGCGTCAACTCCACAGAGAAGCCATGCGCCACAGCCGCATTGCCTGACATCTTTGATGCAGAAGCACCACCACGGTCATCTGGCCAACTCTCACCACCAGCACTGTTATCAAAGCCATCAGGAAAAGCTTTGTCAGCTCAGCTCCTCACTGTGTTTGCCGGCTGAACCTGTGGCACGCGCTCCACCCCGAACTCCAGCTGTGAGTGCTCCACTCTCAGTCAGTGATCCTGATTACCACGGCTCCACCGGCGGAATCATCCGAACTGAGGGACCCATCTGCAATGCTCCCAGCACCTTCAGCGGTCTGCACGCCTCTGGTGGACCCGGAACCACAGGCAGAGGAATCTGTTGGAAGGATCACGCTGCTAGAGCATTCTGCCCCACACGCACCTTCCACGCTGACCAATTTGCCAGCAGAACCAGGTGAAAACTGCCCAGCACTGTCCACAAAGTCGTCTGAATCACACTCCTCAGTAGGCATTGCTCCTGGACCTCCTGTGGCGTCCACAGGACAACCTTATCAGGCACCTTTTCCGTTCCCTGCAGCAGCAGAGCTATCAAAATGCTTAAGCCTAAGCCATTACTGTCCATACCAGAAAGCATGGCATCCGACACACCCTGAGCACATGTTCCACTCGAACATGCAGCCTGGCCAGCATCTCCTGAACCTCCTGTCCAGATCCAACCATTGGTGTCATTTCCAAAGGTGACCATAGGAATTGCAGTCTTCTAGACGGTTGGTGTACCATTACTTCTCATCTTGATCATGCTTTTCTTTTTTTTTTTCACACCTGAAGTGTCTGTTGGACAAACTGTTTAGCGTCCTCTGGTTTTATGCTTTATGTTGTTCCTTTTTGGTTTTACCTGCTCACGGTTCACTTAGCTTTGCATTTGTAAGTGTTTTTCAATCATTTCTTCTTTTAAGTAATTTGGCCTTTTCTTCAATTTCATTTTGCTCTCATGTTCTCCCCCCCCCCCCCCCCATTTATTTTGTATATTTTTGGGGTTTTTGTGGCTCAGCACTAAACAGTTTGTGCTTCTGCTTACCTCCTGTGCTATGTTTTCTGTCCACAGCTTTTGCTGCATTGCTGGTTGTTAGCCTTCTCACTTTTTGCATCCCATGAATATGCGGTAGGTTGACATCCTTCAAAATATTGTGAGCATATCTCCAGGCTTATTTCTTAAGTTTTTGTTAGTTTTTGAAGTTGTGTGGCTCTTGGGTTCAGGACTCATCTGGGTTTTGTTTTCAATGTCGTTAATCAGTTTTTCTTCCTTTTTTGTGGTTCATGGATTTATTTGCTTTTTGCTTTTGGTGGATTGTTTGTGTAATTGGTTTCCCCATTTTTGGTGCTCACAGAGGAAGCAGGTTCACTGTGCTCGTAGCCCTGTTAGCTTTCCTTGCTCCCCCAGCTTAGACCATGTTTGTGAGGCCACTAGCCATTCTGTTTCTGAGAGCCTTACTTCTGCATCGGTTCCTGGTTTTCCGGGTCTCCCTGTTTCAGTTCTTGGTTGTCCCCCTGATAGGTCCCTTAGCTCAGTTTTTGGCCGGTTTTGCCCACATGGTTGCCCCCCAGACCTTGTCGGTGCTCGCTTGCCTGCTACCCTTGCAAACCCCTGCATGCTCCTCCATCACCCGTCTGTAAGTCCTTTGTTATGTCGGCCGCTCGCCCCCTTTCCGCTAGGCTGTGGGCATTTTCTGTGGGTCCCTGCCGGGTCTCTGGGGTCTTATTTCCCACCTCCGTTCCCCCTCCTTCTCACCTGTAGTCACCTGTGGGTGGGGTTGTGCATGTCGAGGTTTTGGGGGGGTGGTGCGGGCAGCCTCAGGTGTTGGCTGCCTTGGTGGGGGTGCTGTCATGTTTTGGCCCTGGACCTGCTCTGAATCAGGTTTTTGTCCCCCAGTCTTCATCTGTTTCCCTGTGTTGTTCCTTCTGTGTTCAATCACCTTTCCTTCTAACAACACTCAATAAGCATTTGGGACCTGAGGACACTAATTGTTGAAGCTTTGTAGGTGGAATTCTTTCCCATTCCTGCTTGATGTACGACTTCAGTTGTTCAACAGTCTGGGGTCTCTGTTGTCGTATTTTGACCTTCGTAATGTGCCACACATTTTCAATGGACGACAGGTCTGGACTGCAGGCAGGCCAGTCTAGTACCTACACTCTTTTACTACGAAGCCACGCTGTTGTAACACATGCAGAATGTGGCTTGGCATTGTCTTGCTGAAATAAGCAGGAACATCCCTGAAAAAGACATTGCTTGGATGGCAGCATGTTTTGGTCCAAAACCTGGATGTACCTTTCAGCATTGATGGTGCCATCACAGATGTGTAAGTTGTGCATGCCATGGGCACTAAGACACCCAAATACCATCACAGATGCTGGCTTTTGAACTTTGCGCTGGTAACAATCTGGATGGTCTTTTTCCTCTTTTGTCCGGAGGACTCGATGTCCATAATTTCCAAAAACAATCTGAAATGTGTACTCATCAGACCACAGCACACTTTACCACTTTGTGTCTGTCTATTTCAATTGAGCTTGGGTCCAAAGAAGGTGACTGTGTTTCTGGATGTTGTTGATGTATGGCTTTCGCTTTGCATGGTAGAGTTTTAACTTGCACTTGTAGATGTAGCGATGAACTGTGTTAACTGACAATGGTTTCCTGAAGTGTTCCTGAGCCCATGCGGTAAGATCCTTTACACAATGATGTCAGTTTTTAATGCAGTGCCGCCTGAGAGATCGAAGGTCACGGGCATTCAATATTGGTTTTTGGCCATGCCGCTTACCTGTAGAAAGTTCATCAGATTCTCTGAATCTTCTGATTATGTTATGGACTGTAGATGATGGAATACCTAAATTCCTTGCAATTGAACATTGAGAAACATTGCTCTTAAACTATTGGACTATTTTTTTCATGCAGTTGTTCACAAAGTGGTGACCCTTGCCCCATTTTTGCTTGTGTAAGGCTGAGCCTTTTGGGGATGCTCCTTTTATACCCAATCATGACACTCACCTGTTTCAAATTAGGTGTTCTTTGAGCAACCATCAACTTTCCCAGTCTTTTGTTGCCCCGTCCCAGCTTTTTTGAAATGTGTTGCAAGCTTCCATTTCAAAATTAGCAAATATTTGCACAAAAACAAAAAAAGACTATCAGTTTGAACATTAAATATCTTTTCTTTGTGGTGTGTTCAATTGAATATAGGTTGAAGATGATTTGCAAATCATTGTATTTTGTTTTTATTTACATTTCACATAATGTCCCAACTTCATTGGAATTGGAGTTGTATTATAGGACTTAGTACCTGAAACCTAAATGTTCCTACAGAAAAAGATTGAAATAAACATCTACCTAGTCTGTAGACATGTTCTAAACCAAAGTAATGGCTAACGGGCTAAGATATAAATCTAGCTATGTTATAGAAACAAAAACTATGATATAATATTTATTAGTTCCTATATAAAGTTCATGCTACTAGCTGAGTTATGGATAGTTACTATAAAAAGACAAATTCCATACTCTACATGGTTTCTAATGGAAACCCCAAACTTACATACTATCTATTGATATCTATTAAAGAACCATGTAAACTGAAGAAGCATTAAAAATCTACATCACATAAAAGAATATAAATCCCAAAAGTTGGCTAACAATGGCCAGAGGAGCTACCGTAATTTAGCCTATAACTAGCTTAGCACACCTTGCTAACCAAAAAAGCTAAATAAAGCCGATCACTAAAGCATAAAGCACCATAGTGTCGCTACACCCTACAATAACGATCGTAACAACCAATACATATAACAACAAATGTAAAAGTGTCTATTAACATTAACTTAACAAACAGAACCGGCTATGTTGTAAGCTATGACAGACGGTGCTGCAGCCGGCTTGATAAAGTAAGTCCATGACTTACTTGGCAGAGCCAAGTAAGTCCATGACTTACTTGGCTTCCGACATCTGTAACACCCAAGATAAATCAAAATCTGAGACCTTGTACTCTGTTCAGAGATGGACTTTTGCAATCATCTAACTGCTATTCTGTTTTTTCTTTATCTTTTGTAAAAAAGTATTATTGCTGTCCCCTCTGAGTCTGGTCTGCTTGAGGTATCTTCCCCAGTAAAACCAAAGGGAGTTGGTAGGTTAGACCGTACCTGTGTGAAGCACCTAGAGGCATCCTTGTTGTGATTTGACCCTATATAAATAAATTTAATTGAATTGTAAATGAATTGAATCAGAGGTTTTGACACTTGTCTTATTCTGACAGGAACATCAAGTTATTTTTTATCTCTTTTTTTTTTCTTTTTTTTTAAATCACATCAATGTTTTGACCATTCTGATAATCGAACAAGTTTATTTTTAGCATTTGATATGACAGTTTTGCTCCTGTAATCAAACACGTATGAAATATGACAGTTGTGGGAATCTTTCAAAAACAGACATTTATGGACTTTTCAATCAGGCCAAAGACTGCTGTCAGCATAAAAGGACGAATCCATGAATCAAGTACCGTCAATAAATCTGTTTTTGGCAGAGCAATTTCACTCTAACAATTAATCAAAGCTTGTTTTTTGCACTTTCATGTCAATTATAAATCAACTAATGGGGCAAAAATCACAATGTAATCTGTACATACATCCTCAATATAATATGCATACATAAATACATACATACATACACAATCATAAACATAATCAACATCAGTTAGCGCCTATCTGCTTCAAATACTTGGAACACCATACAGCTAGAAGAAAAAATAAAAAAAAAGTGTGTGTGTGCATAAGAACATTAGAAAGTTATACATAAATGAATGAATGAATTACTGTATTTTAAAACATTATTTTGAAAGAACTTCAAACTATACAATTTGTTCAATGGAACCTGGGTTTTGCTTTAGATGGGCTAACCAGAACACTGCAATAAAGGAAAAAAAAATTGCTTCAGTAATAACATTTATCAACCAAATGAATAAAGCTGTCATTTTTAAAAATCATTTTCTGAATTTTGTTATATAAAGAGAAATCCATTAACCCTTTGCTTAATGGATTTCTCACAGGTTTTAGATGTTTTTTTAATCGTCAAGGTGACACTGCATCAAAGATGAACGTATCACATGACAGGCGGTAAAGTCAAATCACAGAGTCAAAGTCACGAAACGCAAGTTAATGTCCATTTTCTTTGGAATGTAATATTTCTCTGTATGCTTTGTTTTATGTTTTGTGGTTTGGTTTGTCTGAGCTGCCACTTTCTGAATGGCAACTCAAGTTTCAGTCCAATTACTACCGATGTGCCATGAACTTTGCCACTTCCCAGGTTTTGATCTTGACCTTCGTGTTACACAGCATCTTACGGCTGGGTCCTTTTCCCCACAGGGAGTACAAAGCTCAACTTTCTGCAGTCTATAATGTTTCACTTGGTAACACTGAAGGACAGCAGTGTACCCACAATACACCTGTCTCAAAGGTCAAAAGGACAAATTCCTGATCTGGGCTGAGATTTGTTTTTTGTGTGTTCGGCATGTGGAGATTAATCTAGAAACAACCCCTTTTTCCAGTGAAGCTGGGACGTTGTGTACAATGTAAATTAAAACAAAATACAATGATTTGCAAATCCTCTTCAACCTATATTTAATTGAATACACCACAAAGACAAGATATTTAATGTTCAAACTGATAAACTTTATTGTTTTTGTGCAAATATTTGCTCATTTTGAAATGGATGCCTGGAACACATTTCAAAAAAATTGGGACAGGGCAACAAAAGACTGGGAAAGTTGATGAATGCTCAAAGAAAGTGTGTCATGATTTGGTATTAAAGGAGCACCCCAAAATGCTCATCCTTTCACAAGCAAAAATGGGGCGAGGATCACCACTATGTGAACAACTGCATGAACAAAATAGTCTAACAGTTTAACAGCAATGTTTCTCAATGTTCAATTGCAAGGAATTTAGGGATTCCATCATCTACAGTCCATAATATAATCAGAAGATTCAGAGACTCTGGAGAACTTTCTACACGTAAGCGGCAAGGCTAAAAACCAACATTGAATGCCCGTGACCTTCAGTCCCTCAGGTGGCACTACATTAAAAACTGACATCATTGTGTAAAGGATCTTACCGCAGGGGCTGAGGAAAACTTCAGAAAACCATTGTCAGTTAACACAGTCCGTTGCTACATCTATAAGTGCAAGTTAAAACTCGACCATGTAAAGTGAAAGCCATACATCAACAACATCCAGAAACACTGCCACCTTCTCTGGGCCAGAGCTCATTTGAAATGGACAGACGCAAAGTGGAAAAATGTGCTGTGGTCTGAAGAGTCCACATTTCAAATTGTTTTTGGAAATTATGGACATTGTGTCCTCTGGACAAAAGAGGAAAAAGACCATCCAGATTGTTACCAGTGCAAATTTCAAAAGCCAGCATCTGTGATTGTATGGGGGGGTGTCTTAATGTCCATGGGATGGACAACTTACACATCTGTCTACCATCAATGCTGAAAGGTACATCCAGGTTATGGAGCAACACATGCTGCCATCCAAGCAACGTCTTTTGCAGGGACGTCCCTGCGTATTTCAGCAAGACAATGCCAAGCCACATTCTGCATGTGTTACAACATCGTGGCTTCATAGTAAAAGAGTACGGGTACTAGACTGGCCTGCGTGCTTTCCAGACCTGTCACCCATACAAAATGCGTGGCACATTGGGGAAAAAGCCACAAACCGTTGTCATAAAAACACAAACCAATGATAGACGATGACACAAACCGGAAATGGCACTCTGCAGTAGGGAAAAAGCCACAAACCGTTGTTGTAAAAAGCCATAAACCTAGACATTACAAAGAAGAGTACGAGGTCTATTTTTTATTATTGATCCAGGATGTCGTGAGAGAACAGAGAAGTTTCAGAAGAAGTCGGTTTCAGCATTTTATCCGGATATTCCACTGTTAAAGGAGATTTTTTTAATGCAAGACGTGCAGACCGATTGCAGCGTCGGCTCGCAGCCGCCGCGATGCTCCACCACAGGAAAAACATCTCCGTTGGAAGCCTTAAGGACAAGTTGGAACATGTCCAGCTGTTAAACAATTTCTCATATACTCACTCCACTGAAAGCCATCAAAAGCTGCCTGGATTTTACAAATGGTTATCAACACGGAGGTGTTTTTCCTGTGGTGGAGCATCGCGGCGGCTGCGAGTCGACGCTGCAATCCGTCCGCACGTCTTTCATTAAAAAAATCTCCTTTAACAGTGGAATATCTGGATAAAATGCTGAAACCGACTTCTTCTGAAACTTCTCTGTTCTCTCACGACGTCCTGGATCAATAGAGCCTGAAATGTGGAGGTTTTCAGCTTGAAACAGGCTGACGACGGCGCCTGAGAGTGCTGTGCGACGTCTCGCACCGTGGGAAGCGCTTAAAGCGACGGTATCACCTCAAAATCTCTTATCAGCCGTTAAAATTTTCACGGAAAACCAGCTTAATTTTTCGAACCGTGTCCACTTCGATGTGTCTCACAGGTTTAGAAAAAATTTTGATCAAACAAAGCGCCAGTCTCTCAGCAACTTCTCAGACAAAGGAATTCCGACGAGGGGCTGGACGACTCTTCACACAAGGAGTGCTCACAGGCGAATGACATCACCGACAGGCGTGGAAAAACTCACACATGCGCACGAGGGTTCAAGCATGTCTGACGTAAAAACATATGAATGAAATCCATATAGTTTTTGAAAAAATAAAAAGGACCTATACTTTATTGACAGCCTTCGTATTTCCATTAAAAACCCCAAGCAGTCTGGACGTGCACAGTAACAGAGGTACAAATTAAAGCTCAGCTCAGACACTTGCCGATTTGAGGAAAGTGGGACCGGAGTCATTTCTGTGATTAAAAGTCCGGCCGTTTATTTTTTCACACCGTGCTCAGACTCTGACCCACAGCCTGATGTGCACCTGTTAAATCAGACACAAAAGGCAGTGATTTGACACTTTTCTGCTTTTACTCCTTCGTCTACCATCATATTATAATAGTATTTGCAGTGCGCACGCTGATTAAAAATGGATCTGAAAAGTCCACACATTTACAGCATAAAGTCGGTAAAAGAGGAAAATGTACAGCTTACCTTTGATTTGGAGGTGAAGATTGTAGAAAGAAAAGCTTGTTGAGGGTCAAATTAGTACAGAATAAAGCATAATCCAGAGATGGAGAACTTTAAAACTGTTACGCACGTCGTTGCATGACACGGAGTTAAAGAGCAGCAGCTGCATAAATCAGGCTTTAAATTAATTAATTAAATCATCATAAATTGTAAATTTATGTAAATTTGATAAATTAACTGTTTTTATATTTATTTTGACAGCACCTGTACCTGGATGTGTTGCTGTATGTGGTTAAATTACTTAAAAAAATGTTGAAAATATTAAGGGCCCTGTTATATGGCTGGGGGGGCCTGGCTGCCGGTTTGTTTGTCTTTTTGTTTTCCTCCCAGGTGGCGTGCATTTGGGACTGAGTGGCTGTGTTGCTGAGGCTGTCAGGACCTCACCCTGATCACCTGCGACTCGTCAGGACTCACAGCTGAGGTGCATCTGGATGGATTGGAGCATGTTGGCATTTAAGACTGGAGTGCACAGTGTGTATTTGCCAGAGACTCGACCTTGTGACCAGACGGGTGAGATCGTCGTCTCGGGAGCCATCTCATCAGCAGCGGACGCTGAGAATGTCCAGGTTTGATGCACGGTCTGTGAAAGAGGAGGGGGTGAGGTCTCACGCTCGTCAGCACACTTCCTGAGGTACGTTGGATTTTGTGACTAACAGTTATACAGTCAGTAAATGTGGTGTCCCTCACACCTTATTGTATTGAGCTGTATGTTAGTCATGTATCAGCTTCCACTGCGGTGGAGTTTTGTGAACTGGATGTTCCATGCCTGCAGGTTGGAAGCTGATCAGCAATCAAGCCAGGAAGTGTTTGCTGTTTGTACACCTTTAAGTGTTCTGTGTGTAGAGTGTGGACTCACATAATGGTTCCTTCTTTCACAGACTCGGTTGTTGCGGCCACCTGGGGGGTGTCGGCGGGGTCCTTGGGTCCGAAACAGCTTCTGGCTCTGGACCGTTAGCGCTGCTGGGAGCGCACCACGCCAGGCCGCACTTTTCTGTTATTACATTTTCACTGTTATGTATTAAATTCAGTTAGCCTTTGTACCGTGCTCTGCTTATTTCATACTGGGTCCTTCAAACGCTGGTCGGTTCTCCGAGCTGCGTCCGACACATAACAGTAGTCTCTGGCCAAACATCACGGACCCAGCGTTAGCAGAGACGGTAACGCGCCGGGAAGGCGGCAGCAGACGTTCAGTGGTTATCCGGATCAGTTGCGGGGCTCTCCGCCCGGAAGGTGCGTGTTTGAGACCCATTACTGGATACTAATTTGTGCTCTCTTGCAGCCGTGTTCCTGTGTTGTGCCTCATCCGTGGATCGTGGTGGAGTGTGACTGGCGACGGCTTCGTGTCACACTCCGACCGGATGGGAGGTGTAAACGGGAGCTGCAAGAGTGCGTTTGTAATGGGTTCACGCGCACGGCGGAGCTCTGTTAGCACGGGTCGCTGGGCTTCCTGTGTTACAGTCGTAGCCCCGTTTCCCCGGATAAAGGTAACTACTGCGTCTGTTGTATCAGCTCCGGCGTTATTTAGTTGAGCACATTTTGGTTGTGTGTTGCACTCAGCTGCGCACACAAAAGCAGCTCGTTTGTTTTTTTCTGTCGCCCAAGGGGTTTTTTCATTTTTAGCACTCTGGTTCCCCCTTGTGGTGACTGAATCACGGTACCGTCAAGCTCTGGAGTAGGAACAGGTGTGTTCCATTTGGTTGAGCTTGACGGTATAACTCACTGATTTGTTTTGTGTTAGTTCATTTTGTGTGGGTGTTTTTTGAGTTGGTTTTTGTGTGGGCTTTTCTTTTTTGTTGTCCACTATTTGTCTGGGGGTGTGACCCTGTAGCCTTTGCTAAAGAAGAACAAAAAAAAAAAAAAAAAAAAAAAAGAAAAAGAAAAACGGGGACCCAAACAACTGTGTGTTGGTCTGTTTTTTTTTTTTTCTTTTGTTTCTTTTTGTTTCACATCCCCAGGGTTAGATGGAACGGTCCCCTGGGGGGTGATGGGGTGGTATTTGGGTTGTTTTTTCTCTTTGTTTTTTGTTGTGCCCTCTCTTCTCCTCTGACTCCAGCCGGGTGTGCCGTAGTGTCGGCATTACTGGAGGGGTGCAGTTAGGTTGTGCTGGGCGTTTCCCAGGTGGCCTCTGCACCCGGGAGGGGAGGGGGGGGGGGGGGTTTGGTTTTTTTTTTTGTTTTCCCTCCCCCAGTTTCCGCCCTCAGGGTTTGACTGTGGTGTCCTCTGGGGGGGAAAAGGCGTTGGGTCCATCTAGCCGTGGACGGCCGGGGCTGGGTCCATTGGTCGTGAGGGGAGGCGTCTCCTGGGGTTGACGAGTGGTCCTCTGGGGGGCGCTGGTGGTCCCCGTGGGTGACGGTGGATCCCAGAGGGACCTCGGCCGTGGTTATTACTCCTGGAGCTGGCGGGTGGCCCTCTGGGGGGTGTTGGTCCCTGCGTGTCGTTTGGGGGGGAGGAGGGGGGGTATTTTGGCATTTTTGTTTGTGGGCTTGCGTGTGGGTTGTTTTTCTTTTCTCCCCTTCCCTGGGGTTTGATGGAACGGTCCTCTGGGGGGGGGGGGGGTGTTTTAGTATTTTTGTTTGTAGGCTTGGGTTTGGGTTGTTTTTCCTTTTTCCCCTTCCCTGGGGTTTGATGGGACGGTCCCTTGGGGCGGGGGGGGTGTTTTGGTTGTTTTGTGTTATGACTAATCACACATGTTTGGTTAAAGGCTGACCGCACAGGTGTAGGAACTCCTGGCCACACCTGTGCTGAGACTGTCAAACAAGGGCAAAGATGCAGCCAGTTCAACCAGTCTGTTGGAGGACGAACGCAGACGCGGTTTCCAGCCATGGTCCCTGGAGGGGGGTGTTTCTCCTGGGCCAGGTGTGTGTGGTCGCCAGGAGGCTTCCCGTGAGGGTGGGGTACTGTTATATGGCTGGGGGGGCCTGGCTGCCGGTTTGTTTGTCTTTTTGTTTTCCTCCCAGGTGGCGTGCATTTGGGACTGAGTGGCTGTGTTGCTGAGGCTGTCAGGACCTCACCCTGATCACCTGCGACTCGTCAGGACTCACAGCTGAGGTGCATCTGGATGGATTGGAGCATGTTGGCATTTAAGACTGGAGTGCACAGTGTGTATTTGCCAGAGACTCGACCTTGTGACCAGACGGGTGAGATCGTCGTCTCGGGAGCCATCTCATCAGCAGCGGACGCTGAGAATGTCCAGGTTTGATGCACGGTCTGTGAAAGAGGAGGGGGTGAGGTCTCACGCTCGTCAGCACACTTCCTGAGGTACGTTGGATTTTGTGACTAACAGTTATACAGTCAGTAAATGTGGTGTCCCTCACACCTTATTGTATTGAGCTGTATGTTAGTCATGTATCAGCTTCCACTGCGGTGGAGTTTTGTGAACTGGATGTTCCATGCCTGCAGGTTGGAAGCTGATCAGCAATCAAGCCAGGAAGTGTTTGCTGTTTGTACACCTTTAAGTGTTCTGTGTGTAGAGTGTGGACTCACATAATGGTTCTTTCTTTCACAGACTCGGTTGTTGCGGCCACCTGGGGGGTGTCGGCGGGGTCCTTGGGTCCGAAACAGCTTCTGGCTCCGGACCGTTAGCGCTGCTGGGAGCGCACCACGCCAGGCCGCACTTTTCTGTTATTACATTTTCACTGTTATGTATTAAATTCAGTTAGCCTTTGTACCGTGCTCTGCTTATTTCATACTGGGTCCTTCAAACGCTGGTCGGTTCTCCGAGCTGCGTCCGACACATAACAGGCCCCTTCACACACTGTGTGAATTTGGTCAAAGTGAGCATGAAGTGCGCATGCAGCAGGAAGCGTATGAAGAATGTGTAAATTCGTAGCAGCCTCGAATGCCTTGTACACCTGTTACTACAACTATTTGCGCACACCAGCAGCTGAAAGACAGTGTGCGCTGTGAAAGCCCATTGAACCCTCTCGCGGCAGGTGTTGGCTAAATTCCAGCTGACACGCACAAACATCTAACACCGCTCGTGTGGCACTTAGAAAATGTGTGGCCATTTGTACTATCATCACCAAAACAGTCAGCAGACAATCACTTTCGAGGTGGCTGTGAAATTTGTCTAAGTGCCCCATGAGTGTGGCTTTGCAACACAGGTGAGGTCCCAGAATGTCGGCTCCCCCCGCACACACGTGCCGTGCATGTGAATTGTATAGGAGTAGGAATGCACTTGCATGAACTGCTGATATATGGATGTACAGATGGTGTGTTGGTGTGTGTGCTGAACTGACAGGCGGCGTGTCCGCCCACAGCAGCTGCTGTTGGATCTTTGGTTCTGGACGTCATGGCTGGAAAACACGTATCATGTTTGGTTGGACATGAACTTTCAACTGTCCACTGTGACTCGCGTATGTCTGCTTGCTGTCTTCAAGTGGACATACATAAAAACATATATCGTTGTTGCAATGGGCTGTGGCAAGCGCGCACATGGCGCGCACATTTACAGGGTGCCCCAGGTGACAATGGACTGTCAGATTATAACACGCAGCGGGCAATCTGACTGTCACGTCACCCATGTGAGCTCTGTTCCACATGGACATGCACGCGGGGCTAGGTGGACACACCAGACCAGTAGATGTAGACATGACAACAACACACTGCTTCATTAATGTCATTTTATGACTGTACGTCTGTGGCCATGGATCATCTACAGAGCAACACACAGTCGATACTTGATTTTTAAGGAGTTTTTATGGAGTGTGATTATATTTTTTTAACATACGTCCATCTCTTTGTTGATTTCAGGCATTTTCCTGCATAGTTTATAGGCCAGTGACGGTAGTGCAGTGGCAATTTTTAGGGCTGGCAATCAGTAAAGTGCAGGTTCGAATCCTGTGGGTGGCCTGTGGTTTTTTTTTGTTTGTTTGTTTTCCACAGCAGCGGCACAGTGTGGTTCCACATGTACCAGCTGGTTTTTATTTTTTATTTATTCCACAGCAGTGGCAGGATGTGGTTCCACACATAACATCTGGTTTTTATTTTTTATTTATTCCACAACAGCGGCACAATGCGGTTAAACACATACCGGCTGGTTTTTATTTGTTATTTATTCCACAGCAGCGGCACAATGTGGTTACACATGCTCCAGTTGCTCGCACTGTGTTCATGCATGTGCATGCATGAAACCTTCGCAGCAGGATCATACACACCTGCCTGTTGGCGGAATGTTTTCATGGTTTGCTAATTCAAACTGTTTTGTGCTGTTTCACCATAATTCGACCAAATTCGCACTACGTGTGAAGGGGCCCTAAAGGGTCATTCAGTAGTTGAGCACAGTTGGAACCAAATTGTCATTTCCTGAGTTGACGCCATTCTCTCAATTAAGGCACACTACTTAGGGGTGCATAACAGCGCTGCCCGTTGCACATGAGAGAAAAGTCACAGGAGAGAATGTTTCCAGGCTGATCCAGAGAGAGCTCAGGTCTCTCAGCTGTACTCCAATAATCTTGGAACAGACTTTGATGATCCGGTTCAGGCAGTTCCTGTCCTTTATTGATAATCCATGAAATCATCAGATAAAAGAAAATGTTAAAAGATTTTCAATAAAAAAATAATAAAAGCAAGCAAGGATGCCTTCTGAAACACTAAAAGAGTTCAGCTTCCACAACAAGTAAATCCTTTGTTGACCACATTTAACTATTGACTCCATTTTCTGTTCTATTAAATCGATCGCGGGCTCAGTTCCAGTCAATCGCATGAAAAAAAATCTGAGAGGATTTACTGCTGCTATAATGGAATGATGCAGAAGGTGGCAATAATAAGAATGCCGGCTGCCATTAAACTCCAAGGAAGAAGAAGAAGAGATAACAGCGGAAGCTAAAATATTGAAAACTTATCTTTTTCATTCAGATTGGGAGGAGGATTATTTTTTCGATTATTCAAACGGAAAATCCATCTGTCTTACCTGCAATGCAAACATAGCTTTACCAAAGACAGGGAATTTGGAGCGGCATTTCAAAATGAGCCACAAGAACTACGATGCAAACTTCCTGACTAAATCACCTTTGAAAAGTCGCTTAGCAGAACAACAGTTCACAAATATAGAAGATGTAATGGATGTGGCTAACAAGATTGCTTGTTCGGGTTGGGGCAGGAGAGAGGAGTTTAAGGCGCACACCCGAAACAGCTGTTAACATCTGCTGACAACATTCTGACTGCAGTATTCTTTGATCGTTGATTCACTGAAAACCTTGCACCTGATATGTCAACTGCGAGTGAAGAGTTCAGAGAGAGTTCGAGCAAAGCTTCGGATATTGTTTCTGAGTTAGCCACTTTTTAGATGACAAAGGTAAGCCATTAAAATAGCCTAACAAATCGAATAATCTATTGTCTAATAAAACTGGGTTGTCACGATAGACATAGCCTAATCAGTGTGTTGACACAGGAGCTACAGACTTCAACTAGTTGCAAACTAGGTAATTTAAAGGACACGTCATACTTTATTTAATGTCCTGGTTAGTAAGTATTCATGATTGTAAGTCTATCTGTGCACATGCGCTCAAAACGTGGTCCCTGAAGTATTTTGATAATTATTAGTGACAGAGAAACGAAGCGTTTTGAAAGACTGAATCAATATGAAGCAACTGTGTTGAAATGATTCAGTGTTTGAAGCATCTGATACAGTTAAATATGGCAACATCTGCTGGCCAATCTTTAACATAGCACTTGCATTGAACAATTAAACAGACACTGTTATGTATGTTTAATAATACGAGCGAAGTGCACAAAGTGCCATGCAGTGGTGCAAAGCTCGCTCATGATACAGGGAACCCCAAATAGGAAGTGCCAAATTTTGAGTCACAGTGAAACAGGAAATGTCAGATGTCAAACACTTCCTGGATCAACACTTCCTGGATTGACAGATGAGGCCAGGTTTACACTGGACTCCCCTGAAATCTGATTGGACACAGATGATTAACATGCCATGGTACCGCACATCTGGTTGAAAAGAGCTGCATTTTGAAATTGGTGAGTCACATTGACTGCTAAGTTCCTCCTGTCCAGTAGTTGGTGCTGTGTACCAAAAAAAGTTTGAATTCACCTTAGTAGAAGAAGAAAAATGTTTGCCTCAGATTTGAACTGAACACGTCATTTGAACCATGTACTAATAATGACACCAAAGTTATATTGGTGAATAAATGACCGCATTTTATGCCAGAAATGAGGTCTAGGTTGTTAAAAGTGGCATTTCTCCTTTAATTCGGGTTGCCTTATATATGGGTGTGTCTCCAGTGATTTTTAAATGAGCAGGCAGCTGTTGATTAAATAACCTCTTAATTTTGCTGTTTGAAGGACTTAAATAACCTCTTAATTTTGCTCTCTGAGTGACACCAGGATGATGCATTTCACTTGAAAATTCACATGCTACAGAGTGTTTCTCAACTGTACTCAAAATTATTGGCATTTCACACATTTTAATTTGTTTATGCCATTTCAAATACAAATAAATAAATAACTCTAAAGTTATCGTCCTTAACCTCAAACTGAAAGCAAATGATTACAACTTGATATAAATTAATTAAAAAATATAAAATCCAGCTTCCTGATGAAGTGGTGTAGAGGAGGATTTTCTGAAAAAGAAGACCTGAATGTTCAGCTACAATTTTCCAGAAAGTACATCTGAGATGCAAGCCTAGATTTGATGTTTTGTTGAAAGAAACTTTTGTATTTCATTCTGTCTTTCCCTGACTTGTATGAACAAAACTGGCAACAAAACTGATTATTATTTACAGGTATTATCAGGTTTTAGAGATTTGCTTTCAGTTTGAGTTTGAGGAAGATAATTTTTGAAATTTTTATTCTTTATATTTTTTGTATTTCTTGTATTTTAAATGGCATAAACAAATTAAAATATGTGAAATACCAAGTGTTCCAATACTTTTGGAGGGCACTGTATCTGAACCTTATGATCATTGCAAAATAAGTGTGGTGTAATTACTGTTTTGTTTAAGAATGTTTAATTTTCACTGTTGCTGCACTTTGTGTGAAATCATAGTCATATTGTATATCATATTGATATGATTATGTTGAGATATGATCATTTGGCCATATTGTACAGCCCTACTGTCAACTAGCTGAAAACTTTGATTAATTTACATCTAAATAAAAAATGCTTAAAGTGGCAGGGGGTTAAGATGGCTGTAATTAAGGGGGTCTTTGGAGTGGAGCTCCCCAGGAGCTGAAAGGCAAAAGAAGAAAAATGCTTAAAAAGGTGGTGGGGGGGGGTCTCCGCCCCCCCAGAACCTGAAAGGTTTTAGCCATGCTAATGCTCCTTGAAGCATTTACCATTTTACTGAAAAAAGTCTGAAGGACCTAAATGAAATGGTTAGATGGTGAGGAGCTTCCAGGCATGTGAGAGGCAAATAAAGAAAAATGCTTAAAAAGGGGAGGGGTCTGGGGGAGTGGAGCCCCCCCCAAAAGCTAAAAGGTTTAAGCCATGCTAATGCTCCCCTGAAGCATTTACTCAAAAAAGTCTGAAGGACCTAAATGACATGGTGAGATGCTGAAGAGTTTCGCTCATTCATGTCCACGACATATACGAGGTCTATTAGAAAAGTATCCGACCTTATTATTTTTTTTCAAAAACCATATGGATTTGAATCACGTGTGATTACATCAGACATGCTTGAACCCTCGTGGGCATGCAAGAGTTTTTTCACGCCTGTCGGTTACGTCATTCGCCTGTGGGCAGTCTTTGAGTGAGGAGTCGCCCACCCTCTCGTCGATTTTTTCATTGTTTAGGAATGGCTCAGAGACTGCTGCTTTGTTTGATCAAAATTTTTTCAAAACTGTAAGGCACAACTGAGTGGACACCATTCGATAAATTCAGCTGGTTTTCGGTAAAATTTTAATGGCTGATGAGAGATTTTGGTCTGGTAGTGTCGCCGTAAGGACGGCCCACGGCGCCTGACGGCGATCTGCGCTTCGAGGCGGCAGCGTCTCGCCGTTTCAAGTTGAAAACTTCCACATTTCAGGCTCTGTTGACCCAGTAAGTCGTCAGAGAACAGAGAACTTTCAGAAGAAGTCGGCATGAGGAGTTTATTTGGACATTCCATTGTTAACAGACATTTTGTAATGAAAGCACGTGCGGGCAGAGTCGCATGTCGGGCCGGACCCGACCGCGGGGGGTCGCAACAGGAAAAACACCTCTGTTGGAAACCTTAACGGGCAAGTTGGAACATGCCCAAGCTGCTAAACAATTTCTCAGTTACTCACTTGTTGAAAGCCATCAAAAGCCGCCTGAATTTTACAAATGGTTTTCAACACGGAGGTGTTTTTCCTGTCGCGGCGCACGTAGATTCGCCGAGTCGTTTCCGTGACGACTCGGCGAATTTGCACGCACGTCTTTCATTAAAAAATGTCCTTAAACAGTGGAATGTCCGCATAAAGTCCTCATGCCGGCCTCTTCTGAATCTTCTCTGTTCTCTCACAACGTCCTGGGTGAATTAAGCCTTAAATTAGGATATTTTCAGTTCGAAACAGGCCGACGACGGCGCCTGGAAGCGCTGCAGGACGTCCCGCTCTGTGGGAAGTCCTTACACCGACAAAAACACCCCATAATCTCTCATTAACCGTTAAACGTTTCACCAAAAACCATCTTAATTTCTCGAATAGTATCCACTCGGATATTCCTCACAGGTCCAGAAAAAACTTTGATAAAGCAACGCGCGCCGTCTCGAGCAGTGTGTGAAACAAAGGAATTCAGCCGAGAGGGCGGGACCACATCTCACTCAAGGCCTGCCCACAGGGAAATGACGTCACTGATACGCGTGAAAAAACTCACGCATGCGCACGAGGGTTCAAGCGTGATTGGTGGAATCGCACGTCATTCAAATCCATATAGTTAAAAAAAATAATAAAAGGGTCGGTTTATTGTCTAATAGACCTTGTACATATTAAAGGTTGTATGCCCATCTTGAAATTTTGACTATACTTTCGTTTGACAACATTAATAATATACTTGTGTTATATAATGTAAATGTACCATCATGAAATACTGTATGACAATTTCAGTGGTGTTAGGCTTAAGTCTTCCTCCTGGCTTAAGGCTTGACTCCTCCTCTCCAGTTTTGGAGAGAAGACTCACACGGCACAGAAGTTGGTGTCATATGAAGACTGTTGTGTGGGCCGCCAGAAGAGGAGGTACTGCTGGCCCACCACCAGAGAGCGCCCTGCCTGAAGTGTGGGCTTCAGGCACGAGAAGGCGCTGCCGCCACGGACACAGCCGGGGTTGACAGCTGTCACTCATCAACTCATGACAGCTGTCACCCATCTCCACTTCATCAATACACTCCATAAAAGCCGGACGTCATCTCCACCTTGCTGCCGAGATATCATCTACCTGTGAAGGTAATTGTCTCTGCTGACTTAAACATTGAGTAATAATCTGAACTTCTTTGCAGCCGTATTCCTGTGGCGTTTCCTTATCTGTGGGATTGGCGTAAAGTGTGATCAGCGATGGCTTCGCTTCACACTCCAGCCAGATAAGTGATTTAACAGGAGCTGCACGAGTGTGTGATTAGAGGTGGAGGTGGCTTTCCACCTTCTGACTGTTTTTGTTACTGGGTGTGCACACACCCACATCTCACTGTTTGTGCTCCTCGCCAGCACTACCAGATCCGACAGTCGGGGACGGTGATCACCTGGGAATTCGGGACTTGGCGGCTCCAGTATTCACCAGGTTCTGTGGTGGTGGAAATCGTGTGGTTCCGGCTCTTCTCAGGACGGACGTCTTCTATCCTCGAGCCTGCCCACACGTCACCTTTGTGTATTAACTGCTATCAGATTCTGTGATTGTTGGGCACACCTGCTTTATGCCTTTAGTAGTAATTTGTATCCTGTTCGGATTTTTTTTGTTTGTTTATATATTGTCATTTCGTGTACTATGCACTTACTTTGTAATGTATGTTTTAATGCTGGTGTAAATGTTACCAAACTTAATTTTTGCTGTAATTACAAAAAATGTTGAACAGTCTCTGCTGAGCTGAACTTGTACATTTAGTGGTTTACTGTTCACTGGAAAAAAGAAAAAAGATACAAATACTAAATCTGAGGGAAATTATCTTTTTGCAAGGACAGATAATTTCTCTTGACAAGATGTCTTGAATTAAGATTGTTGAATCTAGAAATAAGCATGATGAAAAATTAACCCTTAAAACAAGATAAATTATCAAACACTTCTAAATCTAAAGTTTAAAAAAAAAATCTTGGTAAGAACCAAATAATGTGCAGTGCTCCAAGACAAAAATAACTTTTGAATGACTATAGTTTCCAACTTTTGCCTTAAATTGCAATTTCATTCACGTTTTGCGAGACCTAACATCAGTTTAGTAATTTTCATCATTGCTCTGATGTTACTTTAGGCTACAGCGTTCTGAATTTCAAGAGACTGCTCAAGATGTTAACGTCTTTGGGTTGTTGATAATTAAATTTTTGTTGTCCATTGTTTGCTTTAAATATGAATGTACCCATTTTTTCTTCTTTTCCATTTGCCACACACACAGAACACAAATATGACAGAATAACTGAGAAACAATCACAAGCTCGCAGCTTTATTTCAGCTTGCATTGTTTCTGCCAACAGATGAAAACTCACAGGGTGGGGATGTATTTTTAGTAACAGGCTTATCCTTTCCTCTCATCCTCCCTCCTCTGCATCTCTCACTCACACACACAGTCTTTGTCGCTGTCTTTTGCATTCATCTTCTGCCATTTCCTCTCTCTCACTCCGGGTCTTTGCTTCCATCTCAGCTGGATATACCAAACGTCCCTTTAATTCGACACACTAATGTAATTTGCCTTCTCTGTAATCATCCATTTTCCTGTTTTCATGCCCTCTCTCCGAACTCGAGACACATCATGTGGATTCTATTTCACAGCAGTAGACCAGACTACATCAGTTTCCATTTCATTTATTCAGTATTTGTTTAGGAGCCTCACACGGCTCTTTTGTGAATCAGCATTGCTTAATATGAGATGCTCTCGCTGACCAGGTTAAAGTAGATATAATTACATGTGGATTTAATATTAATGCTCCAAATGAAAATGGAGGCAAATGAAACTGGCTTCATGTAGAAAGCATTCATTCTTACAAGATTACGGAGATGCAGTCATCACGCACCCAAACAATGTGGACACGGTGTGGCCAATCAGAATGCTTGGTATATCTGCTGCCTTTTAGTGAGGCTCCAAACAAATGCTTGCTTTATCATATATAATTATACATTTTAATATATAAATATAATATTATAATTATTAGAATATATAAATATAATAATATAATATAAATATTTTAATATATAATATTAATATAAATATACATTTTCATATATAAATATACATTTTTTTGCCTGCATCAAATTTGAGTTTTTAATAATTTTTTTTTCATTGTCTTTTATTGTGTTGCAACCAAAATTTGATTACATTATGATGGTGTTTGTTTGTTTTGATCTTGTATTTTCATGGGAATTTTATTCATGTTCATAAAGTGAATATTATATTTTTAAACCAAATTTCAACCAATAATTGTGTGATGTTTTGGTTTCCAAATTATACCTCATCTATTGTGGGATTACTTGTAAATGTTCCATATTCTGAAATGTGAAAATGTAATGCAAAAAAATAAAAAAAATTTAAAAAAATAAAAAATACTCGGACCACAAGGACATTTTGTTTATTAGTTTTAAAGGCAAAAGATGAGAGACATAGAATATTAAAGTTGTACATTAAAATTAGTTTGAACTCTTTAAAAATATTGTGAACATCTCAAACACTTATATTTTGAAGAAAAAAATGACATGTACTTAATACTATAGTCAGCGTTCATAAGAATTTGGAAGGTTTTTGTGAATTTGCCTCTGTATGCAACCAGAGGTGTTGTGTCTGTTGAGCAATGTCGCACTTTATTGGTGACACTTATTGGTCATGGGTAATTGTAATGTGACCACTGGCACAGTCAGTGCTGGCTATTAAGACTGCATTAGTCCTCATGGATCTGGTAACCATAGTGAAACTGGCTCAGTGCTCCTTGACTTTGCAAAAAATCAGGGCTATGAGTTGCTGGATCATTGTTTCAGTAACCAGACGTACACCTCTGGACATGATATTCTAATATTGACAGTGTTGACAATGAGATTGACTGTGGCCCTGTAGGAAAATGCTGGAGAATTCTGTAGAATTGTTAGGTTTACAAAAAAAATTCTAGTTTGTGGCTTCCCTGAGGATTCTGTTGATGTCTTGTAAACTACTCCTGCTCAATGCCCAACATTAAATCTGGCCAGAGGTGAAAATCAGACAGTTTTTCAGGAACTGGCATGTAGTGTGGCTGCAGGACTGGCAAACATGGACACAACTGGTGATCGAATGGATTGTGGGATTTCTTCTGCAGCCACACCATGAAAGTTGGTGAGGATTGCATTGGAGTTGCCAGTGTCTATAATAAATAATAATAATAGATTTTATTTATAAATGAACTTTACATCAAATAAATGATCTAAAAGTACCACAGTGCATAAAAAAAAGAAAAAAAGAAAACATATCAGAGAACATTAAACCAAGACACGAAGAAGCTACATAACTAAAACAAAAGAAAAGAGAGGCTTCACAGTAAATTTTGAAAAATAAAATATACTCTGCCAGGATATTTGGTCCCAGTCTAAATAGAGTTAAATATACTCTATCACAGTGCTAAATCAATTCTATCATGGTGTAAAATCAACTCTATCATGCTGTGAGTGACTTACTGGAGTTGAAAAATGTGATTTGACAAGATGGTAGAGCTGATTTCACTCTACAAAAGTATATATACCTGTATTTGGACTGGGACCAAATGTTATCCTGGCAGAGGATATTTTACTCAAGGTGTAAGGTTAAAACAGTCAGTCGATAGCCTTTCTAAAAAAGATGAGTTTTTCAGCCTTTTTTAAAAGCATCCACACTCTGTGGTGCCCTTACATGGTCAGGGAGAGAATTCCGTAGACTGAGGGAGCGACTGAGCAGAAGGCGCAGCCACCCATAGTTCTAAGCCTTGTCCTTGGAGGCTGGAGGAGTTTGGCCTGTCCAGAGTGGTGCTGGTGTGGGTGGAAATGGGGGTTTAGCAGTTCTTTAAGGTAAAGGGGGCAGTGCCACAGAGGCACTGGAAGGACAGCAGGGAGATTTTAAATTTGATCAGGTACTGGACAGGAAGCCAGTGGAGGGATTTGAGGAGGAGTGTGATGTGATTAGTCTTTCGCACCCTCATCATGATTGAAATGTCGTTCAAGAAAATGCCATTCTCTTTTCAGTAGCTGCAACTCACTGGTGTACCAGGGCTGAGCATGTGAAGGTGATGGTTCTGGTCTTGACTGGGCCATGGTGATCCAGGACGGTGTGCAGTGAAGAATTGCAGAGGTCCACGGATTCGGTGACTGATAAGAAATTGACAGCAGTGAGAAGGTGGAGATCAATGTCAAGGTGTCTGGGGGGGGGGGTAGATAGCTCCATTGAAATGGCTTTATGGTCGAACATGCCCAAATCATACACCGAGCGATTGCTGGTAGGGGCAAAGTTCGTGATGAGAAATCAAGAGTGTTGCCCAGAGTGTGTGTTGGGACATTGACATCTTAAGTGAGGTTGAGGTTGTCAAGAAGATGGAGGAATTCAGCTCCAGAGTAGGAGGAGGAACTGTTTACATGAATGTTAAAATTACAGAGTATTCACCTTATTCAGTAAGTCAGGGTAGGCGGCTCCATTTTGTCAAGCGACTTCCAGTTTGCCACTGTGTCAATGATTAGCTACGTGGGAACACAGTATGCTAGAATTGTCCAAACATGAGCAGCATTAATTGTTCAGTTCGTGGGTGCCACTACAACTGGAAGAAGAGGAAACTGGCTTTCAGAACGATGTTTTGAACATGGAAAGGAGAGATCTGAATGCTGTGGACCAGCATTTAACTTGTCCCCTCCTCCATCAAAAGACGAAGATATCCTACCACATCTAACACATTCTAGTCTGATGTTCATAAAATGTAACACTGAATATTGTGAGTGCTTCTTTGTAGCCTATACTGATTTATGCAAAGCATTCAATTTAGTTGATCGGACTGCTGTTTGGGACATCCTCCAAATTTGTGGGATCTCCAAGATGTTGGTGGACACCATAGCCAGCCTATACACAGATACTATGAGTGCTTTATAGAGTGGATGCAGAGATTCTGAGTTTTTCCCAGTGAAAACTGATGTTTAGTCAGGGATGTGTTCTGGCTCCTACACTGTTCAATGCTTGCATGGACTGGGTATACGTAGGTAGGGACATAGGTGCTATTGTTGGTGAGAAAAGGCTGACTGATTTTGACTCCACAGACAATGCTGTGATCTTTGGAAAGTCAATGGATAGCCTCATTGCGGCACTTGAGAAGCTGAGTGAGAAATTAGAGAGTCTTGGATGATGATGAGGATCCAGGCTTGTAGTGAATTCCTGGCCATCAGATGTATATCTGTATGCCATGAAAGTGTTGAACTTGTTGAGATATTCAGTTATCTTGGCAATGACATTCATGTCTCTGAGTCCATGGCCTTTGAAACTGAGAGTCACCTGGGAAGAGCTCATGAAGTCATGAGCTTGCTGGACAGATGTTTTGTCCGAAATGAGAATGAAGGTCCAAGTCTTCAGGGTCCTGTTGCTACCTCTTACTGTATGGTTGTGAGATTTGGACACTAATCAATGACCTAAAGTGACGACTGGATGCCTTTGGTTCTATGTCTCTTCAGAGGATCTTTGGCTACCAGTGGAATGGCTTTGTGTCAAGTGTGTTGTGTGGGCCGCTGAAGAGGAGGTACTGCTGGCCCACCACCACAAGATGGCGCCCTGCTTGAAGTGCAGGCTTCAAGCACGAGAGGGCGTCGGCTTTGCTGGAGGTGACAGCTGTCATCAATCAACACAAGCTGTCACCCATCACCACCACTACAAAGACCGGACTGCAACTCCACCTCCTCGCCGAGAAATCAACTACCATTCAGGTAATTTCTCTGCTGACTGACACTGTGTGTGTTTAACCTGAACTTCTATTTGCAGCCGTTTTCCTGGAGTGTTTCCTTATCTGGAGGATTGGCGTTTGGTGTGACAGCGACGGCTTCGCCTCACACCCCAACTCAGATAAGTGGTTGACCAGGAGCTGCACGAGTGTGTGTGATTGGAGGTGGAGGTTTTCCCTCCTTTACTTAATACAGACTGTGGGATTACTGAGTGTGCGAACTCACACTCATCTGGACTGTCTCTGTTCTCTGCCAGCAGTACCGGGTCTGACTGCTGAAGACAGCGGCCACCTGGGGCGCAGGGCTTGGCGGCTCCGGTGTTGTTCAGCTCCGTTGGTGGTGGAAGCTGTGTGGGGATCCAGCTCTTCTCTCTCCAGGCGTCTTCTATCGTCGAGCCTGCCCACACGTTACCTGGTGTATGATTGACAGTCCACCATATTGTTATTGTCTGTACGTTGTTGTGCGATTCACAACATTAAATTGTTACTTTTTGGCTTATCCATTGTCCGTTCATTAACGCCTCCTGTTGTGGGTCCGTGTCACGTCATTTTCACAACAAAGTGAGCAGTTACTTAAGGAGATTAAGATGAAGAGTGAGGAAGCATCAGCTTCAACATGTTGGCCATGTAGAGTGTTTCTCTGTGCATGGTCGAGCACACAGGTGCCTGAGTGTTGAGGGCCCAGTGGCTGGAGAAGGCCAAGTGGATGCTTACGCTTCATGTGGTTACAGCAAATAGATGGTCATTTTAGAAATGGGTGGATGGACTAATTGCGTGCCATGGTGTCATGGATGCAGCAAAAACCAGCACCAATGCATGCTCCCTGACTTCACTTGTACACCACCACAATAACGTTTGAAATAAAACAATCAAATTGTCTTTGTACTGTAGACTTTCAGCTTTAACTCAAAGGGTTTTTAAAAAATTACATTAATCACTTGGGCAACGGGTTTAGGAAAAAATCACATTCAGGAGTTACTGCCAAATAAAATGTAAGGGTGATTTTTATACAAATCATCTCTTTTACAGCCAGTTTTTTTAGACAAATTCGGACATGAATACATGAACATTACCAAGTCTCTGAATATACATTGGACTCAGTAATTAAGAAATGCAAACAGTGTGGTTCTCTATGGTGAATCTGTGTGTAGCAGTCAGGTCTCAAAAACTGAGTGGCCATGCAAGAAAGAAACCAGTGAATGAAGCCACTAAGACACCCATGACAATGATTAATGAGTCATAAGCCTCCATGGTTATGCTTGAAGAAGCTGTGCATAATGCAATTTCTGACAGTTGCACCATCAGTCACAGCATCATGACTGGGTGGAAGACAGAAGCATGTTCTTTTAAGAAACCAGATCATCTCTTGGCTTGTGTCTCCCACGTGCTTTCTGGCAAACTGTCGCTGAATTTTCACATCTTCTTTTTCAACAATTTCTTATCTGTGCCACTCCATTGTGAAGATGTGTAACTTATGATGCAACAGACAAAAGTTGCACAATACCTATTTTGTTACATCACAACCACAGAAGCATAAAACTCCTTTAGGGCCCCTTCACACATAGTATGATTAAGTACAAATCAGGGCGACTCACGGCAGAACAGCTTGTATGAGTGAACCACAAAAGCATCGAGCCAATGGGCAGGCATGCACAATCCCAGTGCGACGGTGTCGTGCACGCAATGGTGTCGTCCAAGCAGGAACATAGTGCGAGCAGCTGCACCGCATCGCGCCGCTGATGCAGAGGAAAATAAAATAAAAACCAGCTGTATAATTAGTGAATATCACTGGGTTGATATAAATAACAAATAAAAGGGGAGGCAATACAGAACCTCGCGGTTAAATAACCCTTGTTAATTAAAAAATAAATGCCACTCACAGGATACGAACCTGTAAACTCTGATTTCCAGACAGAAACTTTACCACTGTACTACCATCACTGTCTTTTAACAGAAGCTTGAAATGGCTAAAATCCAAAAAAGAGAAAAAAGCGCTATGATAACAGACCAAACGGCATTTGTTGCGGCGTATTTCTGCTGATACATGATGAAAGTGGCATATTTGTCACACTATTGGCTTGTCCTGCATTACTCACAGCCCTCACGGCCCTCACGGCCCAACACACGTGATCTGTCAGACAGACGTGACATTCAGATTGCCTACTGCATGTCCACATGAACTGACGGTCCATTTCTCCAGCCCATCGCAAAAGCGATATATGTTTTTATGTATTTCCACGTGATGACAGCAAGCACAAACACGCACGTGTCCATCAAAACACGGGACGTATTCTGCAGCTGTGATGTCCAGGACCAGAGATATCTCAACAGTTGTTGGCAGCCAGCTTTGCCCCCTGTGTTGTCAGCGCACAGACCAAGATGTCACTTTGTGATCAGACGAGAGGCACCTCGCCTGCAGGGGGGGGGGGGGGGGGGGAGAGACTGGGGTCAGGCAAAAAACAAAGTCAATAAGTAAGCAGGGTTCAGAAACATGGAGAGCCTAATCACAAGGGCTGAGGCAGGGACAAAATCTGGGGTACAAAGTGAGGTTGAAGCACGGCAAAGCAAAACAGACTTGGACGAGAAGGCTGGAGTGTAGATATGAGATACTAACAAACTGGCAGGGAAGTGAGGGACTGTGAGGGCTTAAATAACAGGTGGTGTAATCGGTGGAACAAGATGCAGGTGTTAGTGAAGGTTCTGGAAGGAGGTGTGGTCTGGTGAAGCAAAGAAGGGAGAAGAGAGTCAAAGTGAGTGAGTGAAAGCCAAAGCAGTACAATGCAAGAGGAGTAAGTGACCCAAAGAACCAATGGTGAAATATAACATGCCCATAGACCAACAAAAGGAAATGTGCACAACATAAAGGGGCAAACTAGGAAATAGAGTGACAGACCTAAAAGAGAACGAGAACAATAAAAGACTAAATCTGAAACTAGAACAGAACTGAACATGGCTGAAGTATCACAGTAGCAGCAGACAATGATAATAAAAATAGTATATCAGAGTGAAGGTTAAACAGAAAATAAATGATGAACAGAAAACAAAAGCAAGGACTACTGATAATACAGAAAACACAATAAATGACTGAACACAAAATAAATAACAGAAAATTAAACCAGAGAATGCAATAAATGTCTGAAACCAAAATGATTTATAACAGAAAGTAAAACCCATGATAACAGAGCATCACTAGATAATAAGACACAGATGATAAATAAGAAACAAAACCAGAGTATTACATAACATGAATTAAATCAAAAACAAATGGGCAAAAAGGGGAGACAGGTGGCAACAGGGGACAACTACATAAACACGACCCGGGCCAGGGCAAATCCTGGCATTTGTATGTCTTAGACGTTGATGTCAATAAAGCCTAAGACAAATTTAGTGACTTAAAAATGTAAATGTGTTAAATGTGTCCATCCCCTGACTTGTCTAAAAAAACAAACAACAAAAAACAAGACAAACAACAACAAGAAAAAATAGCAGTAAAAGTGATAATGTTATCAATAACCCTTATATTTGCTTGTTCCAATTAGTTATGGACCCTGAAAATAAAGGAACTGTGTATTCACATGGTACTCATTCGGCAATAAGTGGTTAATGTTATACATTTGTTAATCCCTTCAAATTAAAGTTTAAAGTCTACACGGCAAGCTTCATTTTAACTTAATTGTGGTGATTTACAGCGGCACAATTACAAAAATTGTTTTGCTGTCCATTTACTTACGAACCTGACTGCATATGCTTGAACACAAAAAAGCTTATGTTGTTTTGTGTGCATGCGTGCGTATGTGGATGTGTGTTTAACAATTGCAGCATATTATAGTTGAAAGCAAATAATAAATATGGACTCAAGTGCCTGCAGGCATCTGCTGCACTTGTGTGCAGTAAATTCAGTAGATTCTCACAAATCCAACAAGACCAAGCATTCAGGATATGCACACTCTTAAGGCTATGAAATTGGGCTATTAGTAAAAAAAAGTAGAAAAAGGGGGTGTTCACAATAATAGTAGCATCTGCTGTTGATGCTACAAACTCAAAACTATTATGTTCAAACTGCTTTTTTAGCAATCCTGTGAATCATTAAACTACAGTTTTTCATGATTTCTTCACATCTGCGAGGCATTCATTTTGTTGGTTTGGAATCAAGATTTTGCTCGTTTACTCGGGTGCTTGGGGTCATTGTCTTGTTGAAACACCCATTTCAAAGGCATGTCCTCTTCAGCATAAGGCAACATGACCTCTTCAAGTATTTTGACATATCCAAACTGATCCATGATACCTGGTATGCGATATATAAGCCCAACACCATAGTAGGAGAAACATGCCCATATCATGATGCTTAAACAACCATGCTTCACTGTCTTCACTGTGAACTGTGGCTTGATTTCAGAGTTTGGGGGTCTTCTCACAAACTGTCTGTGGCCCTTGGACCCAAAAATAACAATTTTACTCTCATCAGTCGACAAAATATTCCTCCATTTCTCTTTAGGCCAGTTGATGTGTTCTTTGGCAAATTGTAACCTCTTCTGCACTTACAGGTAACTCCAGACTGTCTTTGATCATCCTGGAGCTGATCAATGGGTGAACCTTTGCCATTCTGGTTATTCTTCTATCCATTTTGATGGTTGTTTTCCGTTTTCTTCCACGCGTCTCTGTTTTTTTTTTTTTTTTTGTCCATTTTAAAGCATTGGAGATCATTGTAGATGAACAGCCTATAATTTTTTGCACCTGCGTATAAGTTTTCCCCTTTCCAATCAACTTTTTAATCAAACTACGCTGTTCTTCTGAACAATGTCTTGAATGTCCCATTTTCCTTAGGCTTTCAAAGAGAAAAGCATGTTCAACAGCTGCTGGCTTCATCCTTAAATAGGGGACACCTGATTCACACCTGTTTGTTCCACAAAATTGACAAACTCACTGACTGAATGCCACACTACTATTATTGTTTGTAGCGTCAACAGCAGATGGTATTATTATTGTGAACACCCCTTTGTCTACTTTTTTTTTACTAATAGGCCAATTTCATAGCCTTAAGAGTGTGCATATCATGAATGCTTGGTCTTGTTGGATTTGTGAGAATCTACTGAATCTACTGTTTCCCATGTAACAATAAGAAATATACTCAAAACCTGGATTAATCTTTTTAGTCACATAGCACTACTATTATTCTGAACACTACTGTACATGTAATCCACATGTACTCTTTCAAAGTAATCCTACCCAACACTGACAGTGCCCAATGTTCTATACTCTATAGGCTCTATACTTAAAGTCTACTCTCAACCTTATCCATGCTGTGAGCAAGCACATTGATGTCAGTGGTAAGAAAACCTTCTGTCTTTGTTTTTGTAGGAAGAAACCTTAAGTTGAACAGACTCAGAGGGGTGACCATCAGCTGTGACCATACCAACAAAACAGACCAATACTACAACACGATTGTCAGAACATTCAGTGAATGAAATGCTGAAGCTTTACAACTCCATAGAGTAGTGATATTCAGGTCAGGGTTTTTAACACCTGCACCCACCCGACCTGTCATGAGAGCCAATCCACACTGTCCAACCTGCCAAATATGCACTGATTAATGACCCAAACCAATCCATGGGGAGAAAAATACAAATGGGTCGATGTCGTGATGGAATCCCTACCATTTCGGCCAAATATGTCACATGAACACGTCTTTTATACATATATTGTACGTGCACAGACAATTGTGATGTCTGGCACCGTAATCAATCAATCAATCAATTTTATTTATATAGCGCCAAATCACAACAAACAGTTGCCCCAAGGCGCTTTATATTGTAAGGCAAGGCCATACAATAATTATGTAAAAACCTCAACGGTCAAAACGACCCCCTGTGAGCAAGCACTTGGCGACAGTGGGAAGGAAAAACTCCCTTTTAACAGGAAGAAACCTCCAGCAGAACCAGGCTCAGGGAGGGGCAGTCTTCTGCTGGGACTGGTTGGGGCTGAGGGAGAGAACTGGGAAAAAGACATGCTGTGGAGGGGAGCAGAGATCAATCACTAAAGATTAAATGCAGAGTGGTGCATACAGAGCAAAAAGAGAAAGAAACACTCAGTGCATCATGGGAACCCCCCAGCAGTCTAAGTCTATAGCAGCATAACTAAGGGATGGTTCAGGGTCACCTGATCCAGCCCTAACTATAAGCTTTAGCAAAAAGGAAAGTTTTAAGCCTAATCTTAAAAGTAGAGAGGGTGTCTGTCTCCCTGATCCGAATTGGGAGCTGGTTCCACAGGAGAGGAGCCTGAAAGCTGAAGGCTCTGCCTCCCATTCTACTCTTACAAACCCTAGGAACTACAAGTAAGCCTGCAGTCTGAGAGCGAAGCGCTCTATTGGGGTGATATGGTACTATGAGGTCCCTAAGATAAGATGGGACCTGATTATTCAAAATCTTATAAGTAAGAAGAAGAATTTTAAATTCTATTCTAGAATTAACAGGAAGCCAATGAAGAGAGGCCAATATGGGTGAGATATGCTCTCTCCTTCTAGTCCCCGTTAGTACTCTAGCTGCAGCATTTTGAATTAACTGAAGGCTTTTCAGGGAACTTTTAGGACAACCTGATAATAATGAATTACAATAGTCCAGCCTAGAGGAAATAAATGCATGAATTAGTTTTTCAGCATCACTCTGAGACAAGACCTTTCTAATTTTAGAGATATTGCGTAAATGCAAAATAGCAGTCCTACATATTTGTTTAATATGCGCTTTGAATGACATATCCTGATCAAAAATGACTCCAAGATTTCTCACAGTATTACTAGAGGTCAGGGTAATGCCATCCAGAGTAAGGATCTGGTTAGACACCATGTTTCTAAGATTTGTGGGGCCAAGTACAATAACGTCAGTTTTATCTGAGTTTAAAAGCAGGAAATGAGAGGTCATCCATGTCTTTATGTCTGTAAGACAATCCTGCAGTTTAGCTAATTGGTGTGTGTCCTCTGGCTTCATGGATAGATAAAGCTGGGTATCATCTGCGTAACAATGAAAATTTAAGCAATGCTGTCTAATAATACTGCCTAAGGGAAGCATGTATAAAGTGAATAAAATTGGTCCTAGCACAGAACCTTGTGGAACTCCATAATTAATCTTAGTCTGTGAAGAAGATTCCCCATTTACATGAGCAAATTGTAATCTATTAGATAAATATGATTCAAACCACCGCAGCGCAGTGCCTTTAATACCTATGGCATGCTCTAATCTCTGTAATAAAATTTTATGGTCAACAGTATCAAAAGCAGCACTGAGGTCTAACAGAACAAGCACAGAGATGAGTCCACTGTCTGAGGCCATAAGAAGATCATTTGTAACCTTCACTAATGCTGTTTCTGTACTATGATGAATTCTAAAACCTGACTGAAACTCTTCAAATAGACCATTCCTCTGCAGATGATCAGTTAGCTGTTTTACAACTACCCTTTCAAGAATTTTTGAGAGAAAAGGAAGGTTGGAGATTGGCCTATAATTAGCTAAGATAGCTGGGTCAAGTGATGGCTTTTTAAGTAATGGTTTAATTACTGCCACCTTAAAAGCCTGTGGTACATAGCCAACTAATAAAGATAGATTGATCATATTTAAGATCAAATTAAATAATGGTAGGGCTTCCTTGAGCAGCCTGGTAGGAATGGGGTCTAATAGACATGTTGATGGTTTGGATGAAGTAACTAATGAAAATAACTCAGACAGAACAATCTGAGAGAAAGAGTCTAACCAAATACCGGCATCACTGAAAGCAGCCAAAGATAACGACACGTCTTTGGGATGGTTATGAGTAATTTTTTCTCTAATAGTTAAAATTTTATTAGCAAAAAAAGTCATGAAGTCATTACTAGTTAAAGTTAAAGGAATACTCGGCTCAATAGAGCTCTGACTCTTTGTCAGCCTGGCTACAGTGCTGAAAAGAAACCTGGGGTTGTTCTTATTTTCTTCAATTAGTGATGAGTAGTAAGATGTCCTAGCTTTACGGAGGGCTTTTTTTTTTATAGAGCAACAGACTCTTTTTCCAGGCTAAGTGAAGATCTTCTAAATTAGTGAGACGCCATTTCCTCTCCAATTTACGGGTTATCTGCTTTAAGCTGCGAGTTTGTGAGTTATACCACGGAGTCAGGCACTTCTGATTTAAAGCTCTCACTTACAGAGTTTAGGTAGCTACTCTGCACTGTGTTGGTATATGGCATTAGAGAACATAAAGAAGGAATCATATCCTTAAACCTAGTTACAGCGCTTTCTGAAAGACTTCTAGTGTAATGAAACTTATTCCCCACTGCTGGGTAGTCCATCAGAGTAAATGTAAATGTTATTAAGAAATGATCAGACAGAAGGGAGTTTTCAGGGAATACTGTTAAGTCTTCAACTTCCATACCATAAGTCAGAACAAGATCTAAGATATGATTAAAGTGGTGGGTGGACTCATTTACATTTTGAGCAAAGCCAATTGAGTCTAATAATAGATTAAATGCAGTGTTGAGGCTGTCATTCTCAGCATCTGTGTGGATGTTAAAATCGCCCACTATAATTATTTTATCTGAGCTAAGCACTAAGTCAGACAAAAGGTCTGAAAATTCACAGAGAAACTCACAGTAACGAGCAGGAGGATGATAGATAACAACAAATAAAACTGGTTTTTGGGACTTCCAATTTGGATGGACAAGACTAAGAGTCAAGCTTTCAAATGAATTAAAGCTCTGTCTGGGTTTTTGATTAATTAATAAGCTGGAATGGAAGATTGCTGCTAATCCTCCGCCTAGGCCCGTGCTACAAGCATTCTGGCAGTTAGTGTGACTCGGGGGTGCTGACTCATTTAAACTAACATATTCATCCTGCTGTAACCAGGTTTCTGTAAGGCAGAATAAATCAATATGTTGATCAATTATTATATCATTTACTAACAGGAACTTATAAGAGAGAGACCTAATGTTTAATAGACCACATTTAACTTTTAGTCTGTGGCGCAGTTGAAGGTGCTATATTATTTTTTCTTTTTGAATTTTTATGCTTAAATAGATTTTTGCTGGTTATTGGTGGTCTGGGAGCAGGCACCGTCTCTACGGGGATGGGGTAATGAGGGGATGGCAGGGGGAGAGAAGCTGCAGAGAGGTGTGTAAGACTACAACTCTGCTTCCTGGTCCCAACCCTGGATAGTCACGGTTTGGAGGATTTAAGAAAATTGGCCAGATTAGCTGCTCCATCCAAAGTGGGATGGATGCTGTCTCTCCTAACAAGACCAGGTTTTCCCCAGAAGCTTTGCCAATTATCTATGAAGCCCACCTCATTTTTTGGACACCACTCAGACAGCCAGCAATTCAAGGAGAACATGCGGCTAAACATGTCACTCCCGGTCCGATTGGGGAGGGGCCCAGAGAAAACTACAGAGTCCGACATTGTTTTTGCAAAGTTACACACCGATTCAATGTTAATTTTAGTGACCTCTGATTGGCGTAACCGGGTGTCATTACTGCCGACGTGAATTACAATCTTACCAAATTTACGCTTAGCCTTAGCCAGCAGTTTCAAATTTCCTTCAGTGTCGCCTGCTCTGGCCCCCGGAAGACAATTGACTATGGTTGCTGGTGTCGCTAACTTCACATTTCTCAAAACAGAGTCGCCAATAACCAGAGTTTGATCCTCGGCGGGTGTGTCGCCGAGTGGGGAAAAATGGTTAGAAATGTGAACGGGTTGGCGGTGTACACGGGGCTTCTGTTTAGGGCTACGCTTCCTCCTCATAGTCACCCAATCGGTCTGCTTTCCCGGCTGCTCGGGATCTGCCAGAGGGAAACTAACGGCGGCTAAGCTACCTTGGTCCGCACCGACTACAGGGGCCTGGCTAGCTGTAGAATTTTCCACGGTGTGGAGCCGAGTCTCCAATTCGCCCAGCCTGGCCTCCAAAGCTACGAATAAGCTACACTTATTACAAGTACCATTACTGCTAAAGGAGGCCGAGGAATAACTAAGCATTTCACACCCAGAGCAGAAAAGTGCGGGAGAGACAGGAGAAGCCGCCATGCTAAACCGGCTAAGAGCTAGTAGCTGCGCTAAGCTAGCGGATTCCTAAAAACACACAAAGTGAATAATGTGTAAATAATTTAGAGGTAAGGCTACAGTTTTTCTTCTTAGCCAAAACATATCACTGCCAGAATGTAAATGCATTATAATTTTAATTTCACAATTATGATTTGGTACAGAGAGATTTGTGAGAGTAGGTTATGCTACTCAATTCAGACAATATCAAGCAGCAGAGAGCGCATGTTCTGTTTTAGTGTAACACTGTGCAAATCACTGCTTCTTTCAATCAGTTAAATTATTGTCTGTGCCTTCACCATTCAATAATGGCCGTGCCTCACGGAATTCTGCTGTAACAACTAGAAGTCTCCTGCAGAAAATATCAAGCAGCATAGATTGCATGCACTGGAATGCTCATGTGTGAGAGGGAGAGGGGAAGATGGAAGCAGTGTCATCTTAACCTGTTGCATGTCATTTCAAAACCTTGTAAATATCTGTACATTATTAAGTACTTATTTGGGACTCTGTCACTTTTTGACCCACCCTGCCAACACCTGGAGCATTTTCTAACCAAGTTTACCCATACTTGCATGATCTTTGTCAACCTGTAATCTGTGGACAGCTGCCACTTGACTCACTTCACAATGATAGGAGCTTGAAAAGACAGCCAGGACGTAAAGGACGTTAGAGTCCCCGTAAAATACTTCAACACTGCATCAGTAAGTCAGTGAGTGTATTGATAACAGATCATTCACTGGTATAGGATATACCAGTTTGAGGCTGACATGGCACCATGTGTACCATGCACCTTGCAAGGATTTTTCACCTTCAAGCGACTGATGTGATTGGGCACTGTATTGAACTGAATATTTTTCCATATACGACCGTCACTTTTAACCTTTTATGTATCATAATATTTCTATCAGTGTTGTTGGCATTTGATTGAACACTTGCTTGAACAGATATGAATGAGATTTTTAATACTGACAACTATAGACAACTATAGACCCATGGACTACAGATAATCTCATAGTTACCTGTATCCAGTTCGTCCCATGCATGAGGTGAGAGCAATGGCTGTGATCCAGTGGATGTGCTGAAAAAGTATGAAAGTCTTGGTTAAAGATAGTACTCTTGACTGCAAAGTTGGTGTGATAGCACCGTCGCCAACATGGCTCTGTGAGTTTGGCCCACATCCCTACAGGTGCATCATTATGAGTTTCATGGCCCTTGTGGGGACCAGGGAAGCGTATAGGACTTGGACTCCTTGTATACCTGCTGGCAGGTGTAGTTGATTTTGAGCTACCACAGTTAAAAAAAAAAAAACTGGAGGGGAACAGACTCCATTCATTCATTCACTCACTCACTGTATTTTGGAAGGTACCTGCCTAGGTTTTTCCAAAGTCTAGGCAGTGAGACAGAGAGACATATAGAGAGTGACCATGCTAGAAACAGTGCTGAGGCACTAAAATATATATACCGTATATAGCAAGTCCCTTCAGCTGCTCCCTTGTTTTTATTGGGGGTTGTCACAGCAAATATGTGGTGAGTTTTACGCCGGATGCCCTTCCTGACGCAATTCCACATTACATGGAGAAATGTGGCAGGGGTGGAATTTGAACCAGGAACCTTCTGCACTGAAACCAAGTACATTAACTACTTCAACCACTTAGTCCAATTAAGGGCCGCGGGGTGCTGGAGCCTATCCCAGCAGTCATAGAGCGTGAGGCAGGGTACACCCTGGACATGACGCCAGTCTGTAATGAAAATGTATACGCAGTACCATAACACCATTTCAATCTTTGGCAATTAAAAGCAAATCAAATTGCAGTAAATATTCACTATAAATATTATTAATGACAAAACATTGTTCATCATAAACCAAATGTCTCCTCTCACTTTTGTTCAGGTTGTATGTCTTAGATGTTGATGTCAATAAAGCCTAAGACAAATTTAGTAAAATAAAAATGTAAATATGTTAAATGTGTCTATCCCCTGACTTGTCTAAAAAAAACAAATAACAACAAAAACACAAATGACAACAACAAAAAACTAGCTGTAAAAGTGATAATCTTATCAATAATGATCTTGCTCTTGTAGGAGAAGAATGATTTTTATAAGGTATTTTCATAGAAGATAATGCATTTTAATAGCGGTGACATAGAGCCAAACTGAAAAATTTGGAGTAAAAACTTTTGGCAATGTGAGCGCAATGCCTGTTGTCATCATTCAGTCCTGAGCAGAGAGGTTGAGGTCAGAGCTCCAGGCCAAACCCAGCAGTCGAGAGCCCACCCTCTGGAGAGAGAGTCGACATGGCAAGGGCACCAAACACATTCAGAATGCACAGGTGCCATTTATCATGGCTGACAACTGCACCTCTCAGTGCCATTTGGGTTTATTACTGGTACATTTCTCCCCACATAATGATGTTTTCCTTAGCGCTTGTCCTCCGAGAACAACTTCTATGAAAAACTGCAGCGGAAACATCAAGGTGACAGGGTTTTTCCCCCTCTTCTTTTTGTCTTTTATATTAGGTTTGTTTCATATGACTTCTAAGGACATGGAAATAAACCAAAGTGGAATTGTATTATTATTTTTCTTAACCATAGCTACAAGTCTGGGGACATTCTGTGCTTTTAAAGATTTAGATTGGCGGCATGCAAGAGTAAAATACAGTGAGGAAAATAAGTATTTGAACACCCTGCGATTTGTCAAGTTCTCCCACTTAGAAATCATGGAGGGGTCTGAAATTTTCATCTTAGGTGCATGTCCACTGTGAGAGACATAATCTAAAAAAAAAAAAAATCCGGAAATCACAATGTATGATTTTTTTAAATAATTTATTTGTATGTTACTGCTGCAAATAAGTATTTCAACACCTGTGAAAATCAATGTTAATATTTGGTACAATAGCCTTTGTTTGCAATTACAGAGGTCAAACGTTTCCTGTAGTTTTTCACCAGGTTGCACACACTGCAGCAGGGATTTAGGTCCATACAGATCTTCTCTAGATCTTTCAGGTTTGGAGTTTCAGCTCCCTCCAAATATTTTCTATTGAGTTCAGGTCTGGAGACTGGCCAGGCCACTCCAGGACCTTGAAATGCTTCTCACGGAGCCCCTCCTTAGTTGCCCTGGCTGTGTGTTTGGGGTCACTGTCATGCTGGAAGATCCAGCCATCTTCAGTGCTCTTAGGAAGGAGGTTGTTTGCCAAAATCTTGCAATACATGACCCCATCCATCCTTCCTTCAATACGGTACAGTCGTCCTGTCCCCTTTGCAGAAGAGCACCCCCAGAGTATGATGTTTCCACCCCCATGCTTCACGGTTGGGACGGTTTTCTTGGGGTTGTTCTCATCCTCTAAACATGGTAAGTGGAGTTGATTCCAAAAAGCTCTTTTCTGGTCTCATCTGACCACATGACCTTCTCCCATGCCTCCTCTGGATCATCCAGATGGTCACTGGTGAACTTCAAACGGGCCTGGACATGTGGTGGCTTGAGCAGGGGGACCTTGCTGCCCTGCAGGATTTTAAACCATGACAGCATCATGTGTTACTAATGTAATCTTTGTGACTGTGGTCCCAGCTCTCTTCTGGTCATTGACCAGGTCCTCCTGTGTAGTTCTGAGCTTTCTCAGAATCATCCTTACCCCACAAAGTGAGATCTTGCATAGAATCCCAGACCGAGAGAGATTGACAGTCATCTTGTGTTTCTTCCACTTTCTAATAAATAATCATAACAGTTGTTGTCTTCTACCAAGCTGCTTGCCTGTTGTCCTGTAGTCCATTCCAGCCTTGTGCAGGTCTACAGTTTTGTCCCTGGTATCCTTAGACAGCTCTTTGGTCTTGGCTATGTCGGACAGGTTGGAGTGTGATTGATTGAGTGTGTGAACAGGTGTCTTTTATACAGGTAACAAGTTCAAACAGGTGCAATTAATACAGTAAAGAGTGCAGACTAAGAGGGCTTCTTAAAGAAAAATTAACAGGTCTGTGTGAGCCAGAATTCTTGCTGGTTGGTAGGTGATCAAATATTTATTTGCAGTAGTAACATACAAATAAATTGTTAAAAATTGTGATTTCCGGATTATTTGTTTTGGTTTGTTTTTTTTGGTTTTTTTTTTTGTTTGTTTGTTTGTTTGTTTTGGATTATGTCTCTCACAGTGGACATGCACCTAAGATGAAAATTTCAGACCACTCCATGATTTGGGAGTGGGAGAACTTGCAAAATCGCAGGGTGTTCAAAGACTTATTTTCCTCACTGTACCTGCTGCAACAACTTAAACTTTAATATACGAGGTCTGTCCATAAAGTATCTTACCTTTTTATTTTTTTTTTAAACTATATGGATTTGATTCATATGTTTTCACGTCAGACAAGCTTGAACCCTCGTGCGCATGCATGAGTTTTTCCCCGCCTGTCAGTGATGTCATTCGCCTGTGAGCACTCTTTGTGGAAGGAGTGGTCCCGCCCCGTCGTTGGATTTTCATTGTCAGGAAATGGTGGAATGATTTGGACTTTTTTTCCATCAGAATTTTTTCAGAAGCTGTTAGAGACTGGCACCTGGAAACCATTCGAAAAATGTATCTGGCTTTCAGTGAAAATTTTACGGGCTTCACGGAGAATAAGGACTGTTACTACAGGTTTAAGGATGGCCCACAATGGCGCTCGGTGCCGCGCTCTGAGCCACGACGACAGGCACGAACCACCGGAGATTTTGTCGTGGAAAGCCGCGCAGAGGCTTTGTGCGTCACGACCGATTCGCTGTTCGAGCGAGACAAAGAACACCTCCGTTTCGGAGTGCCAGAGGACAAGTTCGGACATGCCCAGCTCTCCACAATTTCTCTTATAGCTCACTCGACTGGTAAGCATTGAAAGCCGAGATAGGCATGTCCCAAAAAAAAAAAAAATAAAAAAAAAATAAATATATATATATATATATATATATATATATGTATACAGATCAACTGATTGTATCTGCTCAAAGTGGTGTTAATCAGTGAAATCTCCTAGTGGAGTTGATGGTTGCAAAGAAAACCTGCACTCTCTTGGCCGTTCTGGAACAAGTTGAATATCCCTGACCTAGACAGATGACCTGAAGCTAATATTGTTAAGCAAATAGTTTGCCGACATTATGAAGTCATTAGAAAGTCATAAAGTGACCTCACAGGCCAGAAAACATATTTTTGCTATATCTTTTTCATAATATAAACTTTTATCTCAGTGTGCAGAGTGCACAAGGTATGCATCAGCCCTCTGACACCTTTCATCATCTGATGAATTATCCTACCGAGGACCAAGAAAAACCACAGACAGTTGGATGGCAATAAAAACATAACCTCCTTAACTGAAGTTAGATTGAATTCTACAATAAATAATTCTGTATATGGGCATGGACCAACTTAAAATGGCTTTTTTAACCATCTATATCTGGCAGAATGAAACAAGACTTTCACTTCCAGTTAAAAGTGATGCAGAAGGATTTCTGTGAAGCAAGTTCTCCTCTTCAAAAAGTTTCTGGAGAGACCTAATGAAGCCGCCCCTGATGTGGCAGTGATGGAAGACTGTTTAAATATTTCTGATGTTCCATGAAATTTTGGAGCTGCTGCAGTAATAGGAGCAGGAGGTCATAATGCAAATAGACTCATTGTGCATATCTATTGTCCTATCTGAAGAGTGTATGCACTTTGTCTTTATCAGCAAACTCCTACTTGTAGCCTTAGAGGAAGGCTCTCATTAGCACAAGTCACATTCTCTTTGCCTGCGAGATGAAGCTGATCATTATCTTTGTTGTGGTGGCAATGGAGATGACGATGAAGATGATGAACAACTTGTTGAATTGAGCCAATGGTTACGATCTCTATTCTTAGACTTAAATATGTGCTTTCAAATTAAATTCATTTTCAGCTTCTGGGAGCCAATGTAATGTTGAAATCAATATTTAATAGCCTTACAATCAATTTTCCGTAAGTTTTTATTTAATATTGGTTCTGTTAGTATTCCAGGGAAACAATGCAAAAATGTCAGAAATCAAAGTAAAGATCCCGTGAATGCGTTCATGTGAATGTGTCCTGATGCTTATTGCAATAGAGAGCCAGTTTGCAGAGAAATTAAACAGTCATAAATTGTTCCTACATAAGATTATTGACTTATGAATATTACTTCATTTACTCACATATTATCTGCTGTTACACTAAAATTCTATATTATCACATTTTCTGAAAGGTAATATTGGTAAAAATGTGTCCTAGAGAGGTTAAAATCTGTAGCCAAGGACATATACACAAGGTGAAACATAATCTATAAATAAATGTTGAAAAAAGGCATCTCTAAGAAACAACTTATAGGGCCCCTTTGCACATAAGTGCATAAAGTGCGCATGAAGCAGGAATCATATGCAAGACATGTAAAATCGTAACTGCATCTAACACCTCTTACACCTGTTGCTAGAACTATTTGCGCACACCAGTGGTTGAAAGGCAGAGTGTGTGCTGTGCGAGCCCATCAAACCCGATCACAGCAGGTGTCGGCCAAATTCCGGCTGACACACATGAACGTCTAACACTTGCTTGATGTCCTCACATGAAAATACATAAAAACATATATCGCTTCTGCGACTGGCTGGAGCATGTGAACATTGACAGTCTGTTCCAGCTGGACCGGACCGTTAGTTTATGTGGACATGCAGCATGCAATCTGAACGTCACGTCTGTCTGACAGGACAGTGAGCGGCATGCCGCAGGACCATATGACAGGCCAACAGTACGACAAATACGCCACTTTCAGTCACATATCAGCAGAAATACGCCATAACAAACGTTGTTTGGTCAGTTATCACAACGCTTTTTTCTTTTTTCAGAAAATACATTTATCTGCTTGTTGATTTTAACCATTTCACGCTCACATTATGTGACTGTGTTGCAGTGGTAAAGTTTCTGTCTGGTAGTCAGAGCGTGTGGGTTTCAAATCCTGTGAGTTTTTTTTTTTTTTTTTTTTACCGCAGGGTTCTGTATTGCGTCCCCTTGTATGTATTATTTACAACCCCAGTTCCAATGAAGTTGGGACGTTGTGTAAAATGTAAATAAAAACAGAATACAATGATTTGCAAATCCTCCTCAACCTATATATATTCAATTGAATACACCACAAAGACAAGATATTTAATGTTCAAACTGATAAACTTTATTGTTTTTGTGCAAATATTTGCTCATTTTGAAATGGTTGCCTGCAACACATTTCAAAAAAGCTGGGACAGTGGTATGTTTACCACTGTGTTACATCACCTTTCCTTCTAACAACACTCAATAAGTGTTTGGGAACTGAAGACACTTATTGTTGAAGCGTTGTAGGTGGAATTCTTTCCCATTCTTGCTTGATGTACGACTTCAGTTCTTCAACAGTCCGGGGTCTCCTTTGTCGTATTTTGCGCTTCATAATGCACCACACATTTTCAATGGGCGACAGGTCTGGACTGCAGGCAGGCCAGTCTAGTACCTGCACTCTTACTAGGAAGCCACACTGTTGTAACACGTGCCGAATGTGGCTTGGCATCGTCTTGCTGAAATAAGCAGAGACGTCCCTGAAAAGACGTTGCTTGGATGGCAGCATGTGTTGCTCCAAAACCTGGATGTACCTTTCAGCATTGATGGTGCCATCACAGATGTGTAAGCTGCCCGTGCCATGGACACTAACACACTGCCATACCATCACAGATGCTGGCTTTTGAACTTTGCGCTGGTAACAATCTGGATGGTTGTTTTCCGTTTGTCCGGTGGACATGACGTCCATGATTTCCAAAAACAATTTGAAATGTGGCCTCATCAGACCACAGCACACTTTTCCAATTTGCGTCTGTCCATTTCAAATGAGCTCAGGCCCAAAGAAGGTGGTGACGTTTCTGGATGTTGTTGATGTATGGCTTTTACTTTGCATGGTAGAGTTTTAACTTGCACTTGTAGATGTAGTGACGAACTGTGTTACTGACAATGGTTTTCTGAAGTGTTCCTGAGCCCACGCGGTAAGATCCTTTACACAATGATGTCGGTTATTAATGCAGTGCCATCTGAGGGATCAAAGGTCATGGGCATTCAATGTTGGTTTTCGGCCTTGCTGCTTACATGTAGAAAGTTCTCCAGATTCTCTGAATCTTCTGATTATATTATGGACTGTAGATGATTCGTGGCAACTGAACATTGAGAAACATTGTTCTTAAACTGCTGGACTATTTTTTCATGCAATTGTTCACAAAGTGGTGATCCTCGCCCTATTTTTGCTTTTGAATGGCTGAGCCTTTTGGGCATGCTCCTTTTATACCCAATCATGACCCTCACCTGTTTCCCATTAATGTGTTCACCTGTGGAATGTTCCAAACAGGTGTTCTTTGAGCATTCATCAACTTTCCCAGTCTATTGTTACCACTGTCCCAGCTTTTTTGAAATGTGTTGCAGACATCCATTTCAAAATGAGCAAATATTTGCACAAATACAATAAGGTTTATCAGTTTGAACACTAAATATTTTGTCTTTGTGGGTATTTAATTGAATATAGGTTGAAGAGGATTTGCAAATCATTGTATTCTGTTTTCAGTCGGTCACGGGGCAGACTTGGATAAAGCGGAAGAAAATGGATGGATGGATGGATGTTTTCTGTTTTTAATTTACATTTTACACAAGGTCCCACTGACTTCTGGACTTGTGGCACTATGGGATTGCTAGACATGAGACCCCAGCCAGGTGTGGAAGATAAATGATCAAGATTTTACAAAATACGACCCCTTTAACAGAAGCCCATGTAAAGGTATACATCTGTTATGGGATGGTGCTCAGCAGGGAGGGGGGGGGGGGGGTAATGTGGCCAGAAGTTCAAATGAAATTGAAGCCTTTTCTTCCCGTGGTTTTTTATTGTCCAGGACAAGGTCATAATTTATTATTTATCACCGTAAGGAAGCTTTTTCTTGTGGTTGCTGTTTTGAAAATTGAGACATCATAGTTGGAAAAAAAAGACAAGGCCATTTTCCATCCAGACTTTAATAGCAAAGCATCTGCCCTCTCTTTGAAATTAACAGTGCCATGTACCGACACGCCGTCAGCGTTGCAATGAGTCTGCATAATAATATTTCCTATGTTCACAAGTCCATCCTCATGTGAGTGCAGCCATATTTGCCTCAGCCAGCTGTGCAAATTCGTGACCAACGGTCCCACACTAACCATTTCACCCGTGTGCTATGCACTCATATTAGCAAAGTAAATACATTTTAATGCACAAATTATTCAGCAACTATCCCATAAGTACTTGTTTTGAGTATCGAGGAAACCATCACTGAGTGAATTTCCTCATTTTATCTCTTTCAGCTTTTTCTTTACCATCAGACCTATTTGGCAGCAAGGTGGCTTAGTGGTTAGGACTGTTGCCACACAGCAAGAAGTTCATGGGTTCGCTTCCCACCTATGGCCTTTCTGTGTGGAGTTTGCATGTTTTCCCCATGTTTGCATGGGTTTCCTCCAGGCACCTCAGCTTCCTCCCACATCTAAAATTATGCAAGTTTGGTGGATTGGAAACTTGAAAATTGTCAGTAGGTGTGCATACAGGTGTGAATGTGTTTGTTTGTCTACATGTGGCCCTGCGACAGACTGGCATCTTATCCGGGGTCTACTCCGCCTTATGCCCTACGACTGCCGGGATAGGCTCCAGCCCCCGTGACCTTTTTAGTGGAATAAGTGGGTATAGAAAATGAATGGAGGGATCAGACCTATTTTTTTTAATCACTTAAGCAGGGGTAGCCTTGGTGACCACCAGACCAAAGTTTTGGAAATGAAAGAAACTGAAAAACAAGCTCATTAAAAAAAACAAAAAACAAAATAAAAATAAAAGAACAATAAAAGTCAATACAGTAAAAGCAAGCTAATAATGAAACCAAATATACCCACAATGTAAATGCAAAATGTTTATAAGAAAAAATAAAATATATATTATTTAGAAACCTCAGAAAAAAGTGGATTTAAAAGTCAGAACAGAATTTAACTTTCTCACTTTCAGCAGCAGATTATTCCACAAGATTTTTGCATGATAATAAAAACCTCCACATTTCTTCATAATCTTCAAAATAGCCACATCCTTAGATCAAGATAAGAGGCTGTATTTTGTAGTAGAAAATTATAGGACATACTTTTTTTTTTTTTTTTTTTACTGCAGACAGACAAGCCTCCAGTTTTGCAGTCTGAGACCTTCTGAGCTGTACAGCATAAATAGATATGTGCATTTGCTAGCTGTCAGCATAACAGTGAAGGTCAAATAAAGAGGTGCCATAGTGAAAACGGCAGTGGACCTAAAGCAGAACCATGGGGTTCCCCACACTTCACTGTAGACAATTTAGATGTCATTATGATGAACACACACTGTAAACGGCCTGACAAGTAGGACCTCAACATTAAAAGAATCCAACCAGAAATGCCAAAGTACTTTTCCAATACCTTGACCAAAATACGGTGATCAATTGTGGGGAAAAGATGTTTAACCTCTTTAGTGAGTGTTGTCTCAGTAGCATGATTTACTCTAAATGCCAACTGCATCGGGTCAAGAAGTTGATTGCATGACAATATGCATCAAGTTGCTTAGCAACCACTTTCGCCAGTGCCTTTAGAAAAAATAGCACGGTGGCTTAGTGGTCAGCACTCTTGCCTCGCAGCGAGAAGGTCGTGGGTTCACTTCCCATGGCCTTTCTGTGTGGAGTTTGCATGTTCTCCCCGTGTTTGCGTGGGTTTCCTCCGGGTGCTCCCATTTCCTCCCACATCCAAAGACATGCGGGTTAGGTGGATTAGAATCTTTACAGTTGTCCTTAGGTGTGTGTGTGGGTGTGTCTGTGTTTGTTTGTCTGTTTGTGGCCCTGCGACAGACTGGCGTCCTGTCCTGGGTGTACCCCGCCTCGCACCCTATGACTGCTGGGATAGGCTCCAGCCCCCCGCGACCCTTAATTGGACTAAGAAGTAGAAGATGAATGAATGAATGAATTGGAATTACTTCTGTAATTTACCAGCAAGCCAGAATCCATTCTTAAGAAGAGTTGTTATTACTGCCACTTTTTACAAGGCACATACACATGCACAATGCACAATATGAACATTTCAAATAATCTCAAAAACCTCTGGAATGAGATGCCTGGTTTGTTTTGAAGTTTCTTTCAATATGTGTAAGGTTGAAGGGTTTTAGTCCTTATACATGTCACACTCTTGCATAAAACAACCCAAGGGCCCTTTTCCAGTCAGGCGGGGATTTGAACCCATGAACCCATGATCTTCTGGACTCAAGCCCAACACCTTAACCACTAGACCATCACCTCCCCTAACTCAAAGCAAATCTGTACAACTTGATATAAATGAATTAAAAATTTAAAAGCCAAGATGATGGGTTGCATATGTAATGGGCCTCTTTGGTATTATACCTGTAAATAACCAGTTTTATTGCCAGTCAATCACCTAACTTTAGACAAGTCAGGGGATGAATACATGAACATTTCCAAGTCACTGAATAATTAATTTACATCACTTATGAAGAAATACAAACAGTATGGCACTCTATGGTAAATCTGTGTGGAGTAGACAGTTCTCAAAAACTGAGTGACTGTGCAAGAAGGAGAAGAGTGAGAAAAGCCACCAAGACACCCAGACAACCCAGAAGAAGTTATGGGCTTCTCTGGCTGTGATTGGAGAAATTGCGCATAGTGCATGTTTTGCATTTTGTATCCCCAGTTATACAGCTTCATGATGAAGTGGTATAGAGGAGGATTTTCTCTCACCAAAACATCAAATCTAGGTTTGCATCTCAGATGTACCTTTTGTCAAATTGTAGCTTAACTTTCAGGTCTGCTTATTTATCAAATCCTCCTGTATACCACTCTTTAATGTAAAATATAAAAATGTATCTCATCTAACTTTTATTGGAACAGGAATTTTTGTTTTTTTTCTGTTGATCATCTAATGACAAATGAAAGAAAAAAGAAATCAAAAACTTTTTTGTTGTTGATGTATGTCAGTTTTTAAACTCATATTTTGCCCAAAATGCTTGAAGATGTGGCTGAAGAAACTGGCCAAAACACTGCATATGTGTGCCATTGCATCTTACATGCCCACAGTGCAAAGTAGCAACAGCATATTTTAAGTCAGCAAGATTGTGCAATGCTGTCAAAAGAGAATGGAAAATTGTTTGAGTGTTCACTGAAAAATCCGGTGAACATGATGGATTGTGCGCCTCTGTAGAAGTGATGCAAATAAAGTTTAAGAGGGCCTGAAAGAAGAAAAATGTGCTTGAGCTCATGATGACACAATACATGTGGCCAAACAATATACAAGTCTGTTAAAGTTATGAGATTATTTTAAGTACATCTACAATCTCCATCTCTTTTACACAGCCTCGTGGATGTAGCCAGTTTTAGACCTCGCCAAAAAACTATGATTCTGAATTAATTTATCTGTCAGATTGAACAACAGTATTACTGAAGCACAAATTTACAGTTTGTCTGCTGCTGTTTTCCACTCAAGTTTGGATTCAGAGACAAACATTTTCCTGTTATGAAAGATATTATTAGCTGTTGCTCAGCTCTCACATAAAGACCATATGCCAACTAATTAACTATTTATTCCCGACTGTTTAAAAGTTATCTCTTCAGCAATCTGAGCAGTAAGAATTTTGCTCTGAGGAAAAAGATCTTAACAAAGACATAAAATTAGATTTTCATAAAATCCACTACCAAAAACATAATAATAATAATAATAACTTTATTTATTGAGCAATTTCATCAAAATTCAAAGTACCATACAAATTAGAACCACACACTGAAAAACCAAAGAACAATACACAGCATACAAAAGCACATTTACTGAATATTAAAAAATGTTAAATAATTAAAATGACAATATTGGACCATAAATCACAATCCTGAGTTTATATGCCACAGAGAAATGACAAGGTCTGACTATAGTAACAGAATTTCCACAAGGTTGGTGCATGATATGACAAGGTTCTACTGCCCAATACACACAATAAAAAACTCAATGCATAAGGTTTGTGCAACTCTGCCAAATAATGGTTTGCACACCACTCAGTCTTAAGGGGCATTTTTACATGAGTTTGCCTTTACTTCATGACACAATATGAACTGTGTCGTGCTGGAGAGTAAACTCATCTTTAATGGGTGCATACAGGACACCAGAGGGGCGCCGGCACGTGCTGTTGCGCACAGAGAATTTTGAAATGTTCAGAAAGTCTTTCACACACAAATGTCATGCTATGTGGTGCAATCTAATTCCCAACATGACATGCAGCTCGTCAAGTGGAGTAAAGAAAAAGTGAACAGAGCGAGTGGTGACATCAGCGGATCGCATCAGAGCATAGCTCGTCTGAAGGATTATAACAAGAAGTTAAATCTGTTATAAACATACTTTAACAGCTGCAGACAAGAAGGAAAGAACACACAACTGTTTTATTAAGACATGACAATGTAAACAAGACAAATAATTATGTTTTTAGGCAGCTCAGAATGCTTTCTGCAGCTTGTTAGGCGTGCGGGTGTGTACGCGTGCGAACGGCTCTGGCTGCAGCCTCCTCTGTGATTTAGGAAGTGATTAGAGCCATTTTCAACGGCCAATTTGTAGAAAAAAATTATTAATCTGCCACAAAATAATTATTTTATATACGTAGCTTCCAGGGCAGAGCGCGTGGCAGCCGGTAGAACAAAGAACGGCGTCCAGCTGCGAACACAGCGGGCGGGATTGCCACGACACAGGTCGTGCTATTGCGTGAAGCAAAGGCATGCTCATGTAAATGGGCCTTTATAGGTCAACAACAGAACCTTGGACAAGGGCCAAATTATAATGGCTAGATGACTGGGCCAGAGCATCTCTAAAAACTGCACCTCTCCTGGTCTGTTGTGGTCAGTACAAAAAGTGCTCCAGGGAAACAAAACCAGTGAATACAGTCCAATCCACAGAGGCTGGCCATCGCAACTTGCAGGATTTAAAAAGATTTGCTGCTCATGTTTTAGTTCCACATACCACAGCACACATTCATAGGTCTAGTGGAGGTCAGGCCTTGATGGGTCAGGCCTCTTCTGGTGGCAAAACGGGGACCTACACAATACTGGGCAGGTGGTCGCAGTGTTATGGCTGATTAGCATCAGTATGGTCAAATTACCTAGTTCTACTCAAAACCAGAGCAGATAGGGAAGAGGTGGGCTTGTAGAAATGTGTTGCAGTTCAGTTCATCCTCACTGACAAGGAGAGAAATGTGCTTTCTGTGGGTTGCATTAATTAAAACACTGCCAAAATGAAAATTCAGAGTGATATGCATTTATTCATCCGACAAAAGTAGTTTACAAATTTGGATGTCGGGAGGAGCACACATCAGCGAGCAACATTCATCCTGGTGGTTGTTCAATTTGTTTGTTTGTCAGTTTGTTTCTATAGAATTTTGATCAGATGTGTAAGAAAGACCTCTGTTATCATCACACAAGCAGACAATACATTAGGAAGAAGAATCACACTTATCTGGCATGACCACTGCCATCTGCTGGATGTGAGTGTGAATACCAATTGCCACACATTGCTGTAAGTGCTGAATTACTTAACAAACATAATTTTTCAGTTTCAAATTACTTTTTTTACAAATGAAAAAAATTACATATTTACAAATACAGATTTATTTGTAAAAACCAACACACGTGTTACAGTAACGTGTGTGTTGGCTTTTACATATATAAGAAGGGAAGCTCATTTTCCCATAATGCCTTTTGGCATGTGTGTCTCTAAACACTCAAACCTTCAAAATTAGTGCTTTACTTTAAAACTAATACATGTAGGTGATGTTTTTACTTTGTTAAAACAACAGAGGTGATGTTAATTTTGATAACTTGTCTGAAATTTGTTTGTTTAAATTTTTAACCATGAGTCAAAACTGCATTGCTGTGCATGTCTCCTGTGACACGTCTGCAAGACTGTATGGCTATGAAAATAATTTATCTTTTTTTCTCTCACCTTTTATTTCCTCTCTGATCACAAGGTCTCTTTTGCTGATAGAAGGCTGATGTTAGACAGAAGCACTGGCTTGTTGTTTGTGATTGCCTTTAGATTTACTCATAAGTATCAGTAGCTGCCAGTGTACTAACTAAAAGTTACCACTGAGTTTTTTTTTATGGCTTTATCGATTTAGCTTTATAAAAGTTAACATTTCAGTTTAACAGTTAGCGAAGCTACCTTTTTGGTTAGCTGTGGCCACCACTGATCCTTAACCCAAAATGCATAAGCATACCAAATGGCAGCTCTCCACAGTTTATTCATGATCAAAGTTATGCACACCCCCTACGCACGGAGAGCTTTTTGTCTTTTCCACATTCTGCCACAAGTAGGTGCTTCTAATTTTGCACATGCACAAACAGAGACAGTGACAGAATACATCAAACACACTACAGTTTTCATTCATCATAACAGCAACATGACACTTAACTAAACTGACTAAACCAATTGAACAACAAAAACACAACAAATCAATAACACTAACAACATTGTGAAACTAACAAAAACCACAATACCAACATTTCAAACCCCGAACTCTCATGGTGTCCCATCCAGGGAGATTCGTAGAATCATTGATTTTACTCTACAGAATCTGGGATAAGCACCAACCCCAGTAGGTCTCATGACTAATACAGGGCTTATTTATTCCTATTCTAGCAGTCACAATATTTTCACCATGTTTTGTAAATAACTGTATTGATTTACAAAAGTGCTTATTTGCATTGGCAATAAAATTATTTTTTAAAATGTACCCTTTTATCCAGGACTGCCTGTCTGTTCAAACTTTTCACCATGTTGTGTGAAACATGTTTGTTTGAATTCTGTGTATTCCTGCCAACAAACAGACAAGGAGGGAAAAGAAAAGGGAATGAAAAAAAAAAAACAAGCCCCTTGCTGGAGACAAAAATAAACCCATGTGGGTGTCATTTGGAGAAAATAATATTATTGGCAAATGTTTCCTGAAATAGCTGTGGCAGTAATATTCCAGACTTTTTCTGTGTCCCTCAGCAGCAAAGAAAAGTCAGTGTTAAGCCAATGGCTATCAAAAGCAGGTAAGTGAAATGGAATATGATTGGAACAACACAGCCAGGTTAAGCTTAACATATGACAGACTGATCGTTCAAAAATAGTGCAGCTGTATAGTTTTTTTTTTCCTTCATCTTATTTTTTCTTTTCCCTGTACAATTCCTGAGCTATGTGTCTCCTGTTTCCGTACCAGTGGAGGCTTTGGGGATGCAGGCTACATTAGCCTGAGGCTATATGCTGTTTCATTGTAGACAGCTCATCAAGATGAATGACAAGTGCGAGGGCGAAAACTTGACCAGTTGAGGAGTGCAGGACGAATGGTACACTTCCTCCCACAGAGAGAAAACTTTGATAGAAGAAAACTGGACTGACAGCCAGTGATTTTAGTGATCAGCTTTATACACAATAACAGTTAACAATAATATAAGATATAAAACCTAAATCACCTCATTTTTCCAAGCCCGAACCTCTGGTCCTCTATATTTTCCTCAATGAGGAAAATGCAGTTCCTTAAATGGTTGCTTGATGCTGGCTCCAAAAGTGAGTCACTCCCTGGAGATCCCCATGTTAAAATGTCCAACTTTACAGCTAAAATAAGCATGTTTACAGCCTGGTACGAAAATATTTAGATGTCTATAGCTAGTTTATAGAGACCTAAAAGTGAGTGGTTTTTTTTGGGGGGGGGGGGGGGGATCATGCACAAGCACCTTTTTATCCACCTCTATCCATTTGTGGGGTGGTTGTAACTTAGGTGGAGTAAGCACTGATGACACTGGTGACATACATAGCCACACACAATGTTGTCAACTCCTCAGTAAGGAAAGTCGCTATTGTCCTAAATGTTGCTAGAAGTCACTAAATGACATCATCAGCAAATTTGCATAATTGGCCATGTGCATGAAAATTCATTAAGGTATGTCTTCCGTAATACATTCCAATTCTAAGGTAGAACTCTACTAGTGTACACTAAAGTATATCTAAATATCAAAAAAAAAAAAAAAGAAGAAGAAGAGTAGAGTAGAGCCACTTAGGCGCCTGGTCTTAAGAACCAGGGATGGTACAACTGAAGTCGCACAGCAATTAGTATCCTCAGTTCCCAAATGCTTATTGAGTGTTGTTAGAAGGAAAGGTGATGTAACACAGTGGTAAACATACCACTGTCCCAGCTTTTTTGAAACGTGTTGCAGGCATCCATTTAAAAATGAGCAAATATTTGCACAAAAACAATAACGTTTATCAGTTTGAACATTAAATATATTGTCTTTGTCATGTATTCTATATGGACTGCATTTATATAGCGCTTTTCCATCTGCATCAGACGCTCAAAGCACTTTACAATTATGCCTCACATTCACCCCGATGTCAGGGTGCTGCCATACAAGGCGCTCACTACACACCGGGAGCAATAGGGGATTAAAGGCCTTGCCCAAGGGCCCTTAGTGATTTTCCAGTCAGGCGGGGATTTGAACCCATGATCTACAATTATAGACTTTTGATGAGGTGTACCCGTGATTATGTGGACCTGGTCAGGATGGGGTTCACCAAGGCCTCGGTGAACCCCATCCTGACCAGGTCCGCAAAATCACGGGTACACCGAAATTAAAAGTCTATAAGTGTTTTATTATATGGTAAACAAGAAAATTGGGAGTTTGTCAGACATACTAAAACTGAAAAATCAATCTCAAGTTTCAACTCTTTATTATTACTGTCATACTGCACCAACAGGTCCAAAATACTTCATGAGCACAATCTCTAAAGCCCCTTTCACACCGGGGCTGCCTCGAGCTTCCTGTGGTGTCATGATGACGCAGGAATGTCTGCATCAGGTGCGTGCAGCAGGGGGCAGAGAGAAGGTGAGAATGCAGCCTGCAGGTTCTCTGCACAGAGGAATCAGAGTGCAGTTTGGCTGCAGACAGACTGTGCACTCTGATTTATCTTCTTGTTTATATTTGTACTGAGCTGCGGGTCTGCGCTCTAAGTTCTGTTATAGTTTATCTTTCTGACTTTGACTGCGAGATGCGTGTGCGCACGCGCGAACAAACCGTCTGTGAGTAAATGTGGAGATGTCTGGAGTTATACTAGATGTGGACATGTCCTGTCTCTGGCAATCAGTCTGTGAGCAGGACATTTATGGACTGTATTTAAACACATTTGTGAGAGAAGACCGAGGACGCGAGGTGTACTCGGCTCTACCAGCGGTCAACTCGGCTCCACCAGCGGTCAATTCAGTATGTCGTACAGCTCAGAAAGTGACAAATGGGCCAATCAGAAGTTGGCAAAATCACATACCATATAATAAAATTGAATATAGGTTGAAGAGGATTTACAAATCATTGTATTCTGGTTTTATTCACATTTCACATAATGTTCCAACTTCATTAGAATTGGGGTTGTTTTTTTTTTAATTTTGCATGTCAGTGGAAAAAACACAGCACTTGGTCTAGAAAGGATGAATAGAATTTTATGTGGTGAAAAATAACCCAGTTTTGAGTTTATCAGTGCGCATGCGCTGCAAGCTAGCTAACACTTGCAGTTCACAGGTCAATGCATACAACCGATGTTGGTAAAAAGACTGTTTTTGAAGCAACACAGCGGCTTAAAGAGTCTAAATAAGTTACACTGTTACACAAAAATGGTATGTAAACAAATCAGAAGTCAGTATTTTTTTATTTTTTTGTGCATTTGCTTTGTTTGTGAAAGCAATACAGGTGAGCCGTTAGTTACATCAATGGTTTATAAATATAATACGTACATTGATGAACTGTGTCTATTAATTCTGTGATTTACTAGTTTTGCTAAAGACGATGACCATGTTTGGGGTTTTATTTATTTATTTTTTTGCATTCATTTTGGTTTGTGTAATGTTTACAAATGCAACATGGGGGTGCCCTTCCTGTAACAGTTTATAAATATAATATAGAGATAAGATGTGGCTATTAATACTGCGATTTACTGCTTTTGATAAAGATGGTGACTGTGTTTGGGATTTATTTTGTTTATTTTTCATGCATTTGTTTTGAGTTTAACGCAATACGAGTGAGCCTTTAGCTCCGTTAACAGTTTATAAATATAATATAGAGATAAACTGTGACTTCTAATGCTGCAGTTTACTGCTCTTAATAAAGATGATGATCATGTTTGGGATTTTATTTTGTGTTTATTTATTTTTTATGGATTTGCTTTGTGTTTGGGAACGCAATACGAGTGAGCCATTAGCTCTGTTAACTGTTTATAAATATGAACTGTGACTTCTAATACAGTAATTTACTGCTTTTGATAAAGATGATGACAATGTTTGAGGTTGTATTTTTTATTTATTTATTATTCGTGTGTTTGCTTTGTGTTTGCAATCCTGGGAATGTGCGGTTTATATGACTTGACCTTTGAACTTAACCAGCAGCCCCTGCAGCACTTTAATTTGAAAATGGATTATAAACATGCACAGTTGGAAAGATGGAGGCAGTAACCAGCCTGTCTTGTGTCTGTGTGAGTCAATTTTTTGAAAAAAAAAAAAAAAAAGTCACTTGAGGGGCCTGAATAGTTGCTAAATTAGCGACAAAGCCGCTAGGTTGGCAACACTAACCACACAATAACTCGTACCTTTCGTCTGTATTATCAGCTCTTTAATTTTGGATATTTTTCATTGTTGTGGCATACTTTTTATTATTGGCATTTATTATTTTATTATTAGAGTTTATTTTGTTTAGCAATTTGATTCTTGGGAAATGCCTCTATAAACAGTCATTATAACTATTATTAATAATGAGTATGATTTTTTTTTTCAAATATACAAGTCACATCGGTGTATAAGTCACAGGACCTTCAAAACTACTATGAAAATAAATAAATAAATAAAAACCATCCTGACTTATACTGTGGAAATCTGCCATCAATGATTGTTTCCATTTTTCTGATGGTCATCATTTTTTTGTGTGTGTGTTAAGGTTAGTCAGTACCTCTTCCTGTTCTCTTATGCTGTTTTCAGCCGAAAGACACTGTCCGTATTATGCAGTTCTCCCTGTTTATAAGTCACATCCTGAGTGCAAAGTCAAAAGTAACACGGGCCTTCACTTCCCTGTGATATGTGGCCCACATGCAATCTTCGGTTGTCAGGGTTATTTGTGTCGGTACACTGTTATCTCCTCTGAATGGATGCCAGGCAGTGGATGAAATAAGTTAAAAATTACTGCCACAATCTTCAGTGAAACATTTACTTACTCTGTGTCCGGGTAGCCGCAGAGCGGAAAAAAAACAGCTACTCACTCGTCACTCGATCTCAATGCAACCTTGCCGGCTTTGGAGCGTCACCTCTGGACTCTCTTAGATCAACAAGGAACCTGTGTTCTTGACCTATAGAAGTGGATAACTGCAACGGAGCAAAAATAAATTGCCTCCCGGGTGCCACGCTAACTTGTTTATATCTGTTGGAACCTCAGCGCTGTTTGAGGACATGTGTGTGTATGTGTGTGCCTGTGTATGTGTGCATGGCAGGGTATTGGGGTCACTTTACAATTTAACGAAACGCCAACAGGAGCTGGCGGAAGGAAAAATGAGAGAAAATCAAGGTGGCGAATGCTGTCTCAGTTCTTTTTTTTTTGTTGCAAGATTTTACCGTTTTGCACAAACAGAAGAGCAGACGGGGTCCACAAAGAAAAAAAAAAGGAAAACAGTGTGTTTGGCTGAATCATGAGACAGAACTACTATACATTTTTTTTAAAAAGGAGAGAGATAGTTCTGCAGCTCTGCTTGCACTGTAACGATGTCATATTTATTCTGCCGTGTGGCTCACAATGTAACGGAGTGCTGTGTTTGCAAAGACAGACACAGTAACACTGCTTATTGCTTCTCGTCATGCTGAACAATTAAAAAGCCATCAACTGGCTCCCAACTAATTATCTCCAGTGTCATCTAACCTTGTTTTGAATATTAAATAAAGCACTTGTGTGCAAAATGACGGGAAATGAGCAAAATTCTAATCTAAGCATGTTTTGTGCCAGAAATTGGACTAAGAACATATGGTGCTACTGATTAGCACACATCCATTTCAAATCATTTTAACACAGAAACAAAAAGTGCAGTAGCTGGCAGTGAGTCAGTCCTTTATTAATATCACTGAACACGGTGGCATAGAGGTTAGCACTGTTGCCTCACAGCAAGAAGGTCATGGGTTTGATTCCCACCTGTGGCCTTTCCGGACCCGGCGCCACGAGGGGGCGCTTGGGGGCGACGCCCCCTCACGTCATCAACCTCGCCCCCTCGGATGTGAGAGTTATCAAAAATAAAAATAAAAAAGAAAGAAAAAGAAATACTGGAAAATATAGCGCCTCGCAGTTTCACGGATTTTTTTAGTCCAATTTTGCATGCTTTTTTTTTTTTTAATAGCGCATTGTGCTCTGCGTCCTCATCAAGCAGGCCGGTGTTCTGTCGAGATGACAGGACACCTGTTGCAGCATCGCGAAGGGAGAGTACGCGCATTGTGTTCTGCGTGTCTGTTTATAAGAATCTTCTCGCCCAGAAGAAAAAAGAGCGCCAACAACTACCCATAACTGTGTTCTTCACTCGGAAAAAGACACCTGCACCGAGGTGTGACTCAGTGGAAAAAGGCGCGACAGTGGAGCGGCACCAGGATGAAGAGGTGCGATCAGAGGAACTGTGAAATACTGGTCAGTCACTATTAATAATTTCTTATGTGTCCAACCTCGTATGTTTATCGTTAAAATTAAATTTGTTAGTTCTAAAAGCCATCATAATTATTTATAGGAAAACGTTCTATTTTTATTTCTCAAACAAATGTTTGGGCCTGAAAACAGGTTGGTCTTATTTTTCTACTAAGGTTTGAACTTTGAGAATGTTTACACAGGAGAGAAAAGTGAGAAAATGTTAATGCCTGTTTGAGAAAAGTGTATAAAGTGTGTAGTGAGGGGTTTTACAACCTTAAAACATCTATAATAATTGTAAAAAATAACGCTGTCTACTTCGCGGATTTCGCCTATGTTGTGTGACTGTCATGCCCAATTGCGCTGTGTTTGCGCTTGTGATGGAGGGCTGTATGTGGGGTTAATCTACTGTCTCGTGTCGTTTCTCAGATCAGTTCTTGGTTTGGTTTTGTGGTATGCAGGAGATCACTTGACCGAGGGTCTATACGTTCAAATAATAATTAAAAAATACTGTCATCACTCTTTACTCTTACTCAGTCAGTCTCTTACAACGGTGTAGCCTAAATGCACGAGCTTTCTAGGTGCGCACCCAATTCATTATGCACGCTCAGAGGCACATACCTCCGGTGCGCACTTTTTTTGGGGGGGAGGGGGGGTGCGACCCTGCCCCCTGTGATAAACTCATCGCCCCCTTAATATTTTTTTCTGGCGCTGGGTCTGGGCCTTTCTGTGTGGAGTTTGCATGTTCTCCCCCTGTTTGTGTAGGTTTCCTCTGGATATGCCGGTTTCCTCCCACATTTAACCCTCTGGGGCCGACGCCGTTGTATACGACTGCTGAGACCAAGTTTTACTAAATTATAAATAAGTTTTTAATGATATGAGATAGAAACTTACTCTTTTTGCTGAAAAGTTAACCCTCTGGGGCTGACGCCATCATATAGGATGGCTGAGACCAAGCATTACTAAATTATAAATAACTTTTAATGATATGAGATAGAAACTTGCTTTTTTTTACTGAAAAGCTAACTCTGCGGACTTTCGAGCCACTGTCCACCATCTTTGTGCTCCTCATAGAAGCTGTGTGATGACGTGTGCAATTTGAGTGTTCAATCGGAATTGGTTCACCATCACATGGTTTTCCAAAATCCAAGCGTGGGGCAGATTTACCTCACGTGATAAACCAAAGATCGTTTTTAGCACTAATGAGTTACTAGTTGGCCGATTTGAATAGCCATCTGGCTGTTGGCTCCAATGCACCCTGCGCCATTATGCACAGCGATCAGTGAAAGCGAGCAGACAGAGCAGACAGCGGGCCTCTCACATAATCTCATGTGCTCAAACACAGAGTATGTGAGTTTCAGAGATGCTCCACTCCTCATTACCTGTGAATGTTATTGAATAAGCTTGTGGCAAGCTCTCTCGCTCTGGCGTAAAGCACTGTTTACCATATCAATGGATTTCTGTGTAGGCTTTCAGTTGTCCAGGTGGTTTCCATAGTAGAGAAGCTTGAATCTTCGACTGGATTGGGTTGCTTGACGCGAGGACGTTTCGCTTCAAATCGCAGAAGCTTCCTCAGCTAAAATTCTTGCTCTGGTGGTCTGACTTCTGTCTTGACTCTTGTAGAGAAGAATAATCAAGAAGTCACAAAAGCTGGAGTTTTAAACCTAACCAGACCCCTCCTACCGAGAGGCAGACTGCTATAGGCTGGTGACTAAACAATAGCTCTAATTAGCACCTATTGTGCTCTAGTAAGCACCCTCCTAATGACAGGGCAGCTGTCTCTCTCCTGATGGCTCCCTTGACGACTCTGCTGATGACGTGAATGACTCATTACCATGAACAAAAGACTGAAACTGCTTTGACCTGAGTACCCCATTGTAAACAGGGGATAAAGCGTGTCTCAGACCCCCTCCCGGGTTAAGGCTGGGTTTCAAACGTTTCACAAAGAATGCCTCCTTGACCCCTCTCTCAAACCATTTCTTCTCTCTGGCTAATATTTTAACTTCCTTGTCCTCAAACGTGTGGTTAGTGTCTTTAAGGTGGAGATGAACTGCAGACTGAGGTCCACTGGCGCCCTCTCTGTGGTGCTGGTATAGCCTTTTGTGTAAAGGTTGCTTAGTCTCACCTATGTAGTGTTCGTTACAGTTTTCCTGACATCTGATAGAATACACTACATTGCTCTGTTTGTAACTAGGGATCCTGTCCTTAGGGTGAACTAATTTCTGTCTCAAGGTGTTAACCGGTTTAAAGTAAACTGGGATTTTGTGCTGTCTGAAGATCCTCTGTAGTTTTTCCCCTACTTCTGCTAAATAAGGGAGAGACACTCCTCTTCTTCTTGTCTCCGTCTCCTGTCTATCTGGTCTCTTTGTTCTCTGGGACTGGGACTTCTGCACTTTGTCCAGGGACCATCGTGGGTACCCACATACTATGAGGGCTTTCCGGACAAGTTGTTGTTCTTTAGCCCTTCCCTCTGCAGTTGTGGGCACCTGTAGGGCTCTGTGTTGAAGCGTCCTGATCACCCCGAGCTTGTGTTCAAGGGGGTGGTTTGAGCCAAAGAGCAGATATTGGTCAGTGTGAGCTGGTTTTCTGTAAACCCCTGTCTGGAGCTGCCTGTTCTCTCCAATCATAACATCACAGTCCAAGAAGGCTAAATGGTTGTTTCTGGCATTCTCACGTGTGAACTTGATATTGGCGTCCACCGAGTTGATGTGTTCTGTAAAGTCCTCAACTTCCTGTTGCTTGATTTTAACCCATGTGTCATCAACATATCTGAACCAGTGACTGGGAGAGATGCCCATGAAAGACGTCAAGGCTGTCTTCTCCACTCGCTCCATGTACAGATTGGCCACAATGGGGGATACCGGAGACCCCATCGCATAGCCATGAATCTGCCTGTAGTAATTCCCCCTAAACAGGAAATATGTGGTGTTAAGACAGATCTCCAAGAGTTGGCAGATGTGGTCTGGTGTGAGTTTGGTCCTTTCAAGTAGAGACACATCCTCCAGCAGTCTCTGCCTCACAGCCGAGACGGCCTCAGCGGTGGGGATGCAGGTGAACAACAAAGTCACATCAAAAGACACGATTGTTTCATCTGCCTCCAGCTGCAGGTTCTTGATCTTGTTCACAAAATCTTGTGTGTTCTCCACATGGTGTTCTGAGTTACCCACTAGAGGAGCCAAAATCCACTTGAGGTGCTTGGCCACATTGTACATGATGGAATCTGTGCTACATACAATAGGCCTGAGTGGCACGTCCTGTTTGTGGATTTTGGGCAGTCCATAGATGCATGGAGTGGCGTCCCCAAGGTACAGTCTGTAGTATGTCTGCCTGTCGATGAGTCCCTCTTTCTCCAGGTTTTGGAGGTAGCTAATGATTTTCTTCTTATAGCCGCTCGTGGGGTCTCTCTTCAGACGTTCATATGTATTGGAGTCACTGAGCAAGCTGTTGATCTTTGCCTCGCAGTCCGATGTGTTCAGGACCACCGTGCATCTGCCTTCCGCTATCCGCTGGCAGGATAAGGATGCTTTGGTCCTTTTGCAGTGCTGACAAAGCTTTCCATTCTTCTCCTGTGATGTTGGACGGAGGAGGCTTAGCACTGTTCAGCACTGCTGTGACTCTTAGTCGGAGGTCCCCAGCTTCTAACTCTGACAAACTGTTATGTTTAATGGCTGACTCTACTGCAGTGATGTAATCTACTGTCGGTATATGTTTAGGAGTCACTGAGAAATTTAGTCCTTTAGCGAGCACATCCTTTTCTGTCTGTGTAAGAACCCTGTTGGAGAGATTCTTTACCCAATTTTCCCTGTTGTCACTAATTTGTCTGGGTGTATCTTTAAAAATACTCCCACTGAAAGTACACCTTGTCTGCACTAAAAGGTTGTGAAACTTCCTGATTTGCCGCTCCTTACTTTTTAAATGCTCAGCCATTTGAATTTTAACTATGAACTTTGTGATCTTATTATGGGCCTCTTCCTCCACTAAAGTTTGTAACATTTTGTGCAGACTATCAAGATTATTTTGGAGGTCTAATATTTTAAAATGAAGCCTTCTAATTCTAAGACCCAAAATCCTCCTAAGGTAACTGTGCTGGATGTTTTCTGCTGTGTGACCTGCTTCTAGTGCCTTTTGCTTCATGCATTTGGGAATAACATTGTTTTGTTTGCATCTCAGGTTAAATCTTAAGTGGTTTCTAAAGTTAGCTATCTTTTTAGCAGTCTTTTCCAGCTTACGTACCAGTGCCAGGGCCTCATGCCCACAGTTGGTCGCAATGTTTCTGTGTAGGCTCTCAGTTGTCCAGGTGGTTTCCATAGTAGAGAAGCTTGAATCTTCGACTGGACTGGGTTGCTTGATGCGATCAATGGAGCGAGGGGGGAGGGCCCGCTCCTTAGAGTGTTATAAGGAGCCAAAGTGTCAAAGCATGCTTTCAGAGCAGGACAGAACATTCCAAACACAGTAGAAGTAGAAGAAGAAGTTTGTGATGTGACCTTTGTGTAATAGCAGACAGAAATTGCTTTGAGATGAAGACAAACAAAATGCATAGACCATTTTGTATATATTGTTCAAAATGCACATAGGTGTTTATTGTTTGAACCTTTTTTGTAGTCTTTCACACAAGAGCCCAAATTACCTTTATAAAGTGTCAAAATGGTTGTTTATTATAGTTTGCTGTGTGTTTTGAATAAATGTGTGTGGAAAATTATTTTCTGCTTTACTTTTTCCTTTGTTATTTCTGATTGTAAACCTTTATTACACTTATAAAACACCACTGTAGCATATATATTCTGAAAGTACAGGTTGTCCTGAAAAAAAGACATAAAACTTGATTGTGGGATGCAGGGAGAGCTGTTAACAGCAATAATAAAACACTTATGCCAGGTGAGTGAACTGTCCAAAAAGTGCCCTCAGACCCCAGATGGTTAAAGACCTGCAGGTTAGGAGAAGGGTAAACTGTATAATTTCCCAGGTCTCCCTTGCAAAAGAGGTCTCGATCTCAATGGGAGTAACCTGGTTAAATAAAGGTTAAATTACAGTAAATTTGAAATTATGAGATGTCATGCAGCCAGACAGTAAAAGTACCAACCATGTTTAGCAATTGCCCAACTGCATACTGACTATATCCATAGACTGTATATATAACACTATGTAACAAATTTTTATTTTTGTTTTGTTCCTGGGTACACGGTGTATTTTCCTAACCTGTTATGCCTTAAATAAATAGAAAATAGCTGTTATTCCACAGAAACTTTGCTTCTGTGATCAGGACAATGATATTTTGAAATGTGTCTGTTTTTAAGAATATTCTCAATTCGCCTTCACTACTACTGAGTAGTCTTCTAGACTATTCTTTAACTGCTAGAACTGTCCAGAATTTTCTAGAAGTTTCCAGAATTTTCTACAAATTTCAAGAAACTTTTAGAACTTTCTAGAACGTAAAAAAAAATAAAATCAAAGTTTGTGCTGAATGTAGTCATTTTTCCATAGACTTTAGACATAAGCAGTTGAAATATAACACTTAGAAGCCAGGAACAAAAAATGTGTTACATAGTGTAATTAAAGGCTATCTGACGGGTGGGTTTGAAGCTTAAAGGGGCAGTTTCACATATTGCGGTCTTGGCAATGCTTAACTGTGCCAAATTCCAAGCCAGCCCATTAATGTGTTAAGAGGTGGAGCATAGACATAACCAGTGAGGGTGAAAAAAATTAAAGAAAGAAGTCATAGTCATTAACTTTTCACCTGGAAATCCCTACAGTCCCTGTCAGAATTAGACGTGCTAGATATTTTGGTATTGACTATTTGATATCAGCAATAGAACCATGTGTTTTTTGTTGTTAAAACTGCTTCTGCAGAAATTTATAAAAGCAGCAGTAGCACATCACATTACACTGTATTTTATTTTCCCGGGATAATCTGGAATAACACTTTCTCTATATTCTGCAGACACTTTTTTAATCAACTCGACCAGCAGGAACTGTTGTTTCTGTTTGTTTCTCACCTCTTTTTATGAATGATTTAAAATCTCCATAGTCATTTTCTTCATTCATTTCAAGGAATCTCTGAGGAGCTTTTGGATATTTATCTGCCTGAAATGTCCCCGTAATGCATTGCTGATTAAAGTCATTAAATAAGTGGTGAGCATGCTCAGAAATATCCACCTGCAGAGAACTGACTGATGGCAGGAGGACATGACGCAATGATTTAAGGAGACAAGGTAGGCCAGTTTGCACCACATTATTGAATAACTGCTTTATGGAATGTCACCTCTTTCTCAATATATAATTTTACTCACTCACTCACTCACTCATTTTCATCTGCTTACTCCAATTAAGGGTCACACGTGTGGTGAAGCCTATACCACCAGTCATGTGAGGTGGACCCCACCTCATATGATGCAAGTCTGTCACAGGGCCACATATACACAAACAAACACATTCACACCCGCATACACACATATCATCAATTTAAAGTTTCCAGTTCACCTAACCTGCATGTCTTTGGTTAATGGAAAAAGGAACACTTGAAGAGAACCCAGGTAAACATGGGGAGAACATGGAAACGCCACACAGAAAGGCCATAGGTGGGAATTTAGCCTATGACCTTCTTGCTGTGAGGCAACAGTTCTAATCACTAAGTCCCAGTGCTGCCCTCAATAGACTTTTACTATAATATTTTCAAATAAAACTACTTTCTTTTAAAAATAAATAGATTTGGTCTTCTGAAGGCATTTCTCCAAAAATAATTCGGTATGTCTTATTTTCAGGCCAATATGGTACTCAACAGCATTTGACATCACTGAAACAACAGGTGAGCAGTTAAATATATTTACGTTTACCAGAAAAAACCTCAGCATAATGTAAAGACCCACAGATAAATATTTATATTTAACATAATTGAACATAATCTTAAAGGTTTTGTAGGTTGGGAATAATTTCACACAAAAATCACAACTACAAAACATTAAAAAATCTGCTTGGGGTATCAACGTCTGACCTCGATAAATGTTCCTGTAAATCTGACTAATGATACTTTCATTAACTGCAATAAATTAATGCCAGTGAAAAAAGCTATTTCTGATTTCCCTCTGTAGTGTAAATATTAAACAGGTTATTTTCCAAATCTTTTTACCACCCTCATCCGAAGATTGATTAGTGTTGTAATTAGTAATTGCTCTCTGAGGTGATTTAACTAGCTTAAAACGAAAAGACTGCAAATCTGTCAAGGCTTGAAATGGTTTTGCTAATTTGATTTCATGAAGAATGACAAGAGCGTGGGATATCAAAACTATGTGTTGGCCTGCTCTTTCCATGTATAATTAACAAAGGTAATAATGTAAGGAAGATATAAATAAAATTATAAGCTGCTGCTTCTGCAGGCTGATCATTTCGTAAATTCTGCATTTTCCAGAGTGTAACTAGTCACACCGGACTATAAATCTCATTTATTTTTTAAATGTAGTGCAACCTCTTCATGCAACAAGAAGCAAAATTAACTTAATCAGCACATTATTTATTTATAATGCAGACACAGCGTTAGTAATCAGAAGCTAATGAGCTAATAATGTTATTGTACCAGGGGTAAAATACAAAGAAACTGCTGCTTTTCACCACTGAACAGACCATCATACTTAGGGTAAACATGCAATGTAAGTAAATGCTTGAAAATACAGCACATAATGTATTTATAAAAGAAGCAAAAAAAGAGGGAAAAAAAACAGACTTGCCATACAAGAAACTTAGCTGACCATTGCTGTTCTTGTTGTCTCACATAGTCTAAACATGTGTTGTGCTGATGCAATATAAAAGTGATATTCTCTCATTTTATTCCACAGTGTGATCTTTCAGTTTGAGAGCATTATTTCTGAAAATTATTTATTCTCGAAGGCAAATAACATTTTTCTCATTCAGAGAAGGAGCTTCTTTTTCTTCTTTTTTGTCTTCTCTTCTATAGGATGAATCGCACATCAGCAGCTTGTCACATATATAGACAGTGTCATCTTGTGGCCACAGATGATAATGCAATATTTTTTTTTTCTATATAAAAAGTAAGCCCTTTCGGCTGCTCCCTTATTTTCACTTGAGTTCATCACAGCGAATCCGAGGTGAATCTGCATGTTGAATTGTCACGTTTCACACCGGATGCTCTTTCTGACTCAACTCCACATTACATGGAGAAATGTGGCAGGGGTGAGGTTTGAACTGGGAATCTTTTGCACTGAAACCAAGTGCACTAACCACTTGGCCACCAGTTATGCTGCAGTATTTTTTTTTTCTTTTTTTAATATATGCATAAGTATAATAGGAATATAAACTGCAAGACCTCCCAAACTAATAAAAAGAAAAAAACTGTGGAAAACATGATAAGGATCAGACACACGTCAAAATAGTTGTAATACATTTTAGATTTTATAGATTTAAATGTCAAATCTGGTTTGGCTGAGAAGGCAACTGTCATTTCTAAACAATGTTGATGCTGAAAAAAAATTACAAAGAAACTTAGACTGTGAGTTAAACCATCTACTGAACTGCTAATTTTGGGTGTAAAGACCCATTCTCACTTTCACCAATACTAGTGCCCCTCGATGAAGACATGAAGGGCTACAGCAATCTGCCATTTGACTCCAATGACATCCTTTGCCCACAAGACTAACCACTGGCTGATCTTGCCAGCCCAATTTTGGAATCCACCTCTGTTTGTGCCACATCTTTTGAAAAGCAGTTAAAAGACCACGGCATAATGATGCCGTGAGCAAGAATTCATCATGGACACCCTCCTGGATCCAGGAAGATTTTCTGAGGTATGGATGGTGTTTCAAACTGACCTTCCGCAATGCATTTCTGTAAAAGCGAAACTTGGGTTCCAATTACACTCCTGGGTTTTGAAAAAAATTCTTGGTATTTGGCACAATAACACCTACAGGCATAGACCTACAAAACCTGGAGCAGTGTTCCTCTTTTCCCTGTTTTATCTTGTTCTTTGAAGACTTCTCCTTCGTGTGACGAGAACGTATTATTTCACTTTATGTCACAACCTTTCAAAGCCCCACTGCCCTTATCAGAGGCAGAGTGCTGATGGAGCAGCCGGCCTCCTCACTGCTGCTGGGCACCAGAATTAGTTTGGTTCCACTGAATAATGAAGTAGAATGTGTACCCAGTGTTCTAATTAAAATCCATGGTCATTCATCTATCTAATTGATACAATGCCTCGCAGTCTAATTTTGTCCCCAATGTACCATTTCAGTCTGTGTTCTTTGCTGTATGAGCCTCTGCTGAGGAGAACGGCTCTGTGCCAAACATGAACAAGACAACTGCGGTCTGACGTTATTTTCCAAACACTGGCACACACATACATTTTTACACAGAGCACATTTGCTGCCACCACGCTAGCTGAAAGGATGTCAGGATACAGAATTTGTAAACTATCCTGACCAATCAATCCTGTCACATTTATCTTGAAGTAACAATCTCTTGTGCAATTGCAATATATTTCTTCAAATGGTTTTCTTCAATATCCTGCAAGTAATGAGCACAGGTCATGTAAACCTCTTTATAAACGCACTTAATAATCTAACTCTGGCCTCACATGCAAAGCTGAATTATTTTGGCGAGGGTTGTGTTTTCTCCCCTGTTTGATTGTTTGACTGATTATGAACAGCCGGGAGCCCAAAAGTTTTCATATATCATTATGAAATTTTTACTGAAGATCCTGATAGGCTCCTCCACATCGAAAGGAGTCAGTTGAGGTGGCTCGGGCATCTTTTCCGGATGCCCCCTGGACGCCTCGCTGGAGAGGTGTTCCGGGCACGTCCCATTGGGAGGAGGCCCCGGGGAAGACCCAGGACACGCTGGAGGGACTACATCTCTCGGCTGGCTTGGGAATGCCTTAGGGTTTCCCAGGAGGAGCTGGGGGAGGTGTGTGTGGATCGGGAGGTCTGGGCAGCTTTGCTTGAGCTGCTGCCCCCGCGACCCGACTCTGGATAAAGCGGAAGAAAATGGATGGATGGATGGATCCTGATAGGCAACTGAATCAGTTTTAAAGGTCATAGGTCAAAGTCAGGAAAAATCATGGAAAATTTAAAAAAAAAAATTCCTATCTTTAACATTGAACGAATTTTCAAAATTTCATAACTCGATCAAAGATAAATTTCTTTTAAATTGGGGTTATGCAGGATTGTATCCTTTATCGACTGAAAAATTTTATCTGGCTCTGATCCAGACTACAGATTTTGTGGCCTTTTAAATTTTACATTAAAAACCTCATTTAATGTATATTTTACATTATATTTTAATCAAACATGTCCCAGTGACTATCATCCTTGAAAGTGAGGTGCAGACTGGCACTCACTATTGCCTGACAAAGTCTGATCTGGATTGTGGATTTTGTGGGCGTTTTAATTTAATATTGACAAGTAGGAATGTCCCGATCAGGTTTTTTTGGCCCAGATCCGATTCTGAGTCATCTGATTTTGAGTATCTGCCGATACCGAGTTCTGATCCAATACTTTAAAAAACTGAATGAACAATGAACAAATGCTAAATATAGAATAATTTCATTTAAGATAAGGGCCCCTTCACACATAGTACGAATAAGTATAAATCAGGATGAATCACAGTGGAACCACAAAAACATCAAGCTGATGGGCAGGTGCGAACGAGCCTGCTGCGATGGTGTCGTGCGAGCAGGAACACAGTGCGAGCAGCTGTGACGTGGTGCACCATGTCGCGCTGCTGATGTGGAGAACAATCAAATAAAAACCAGCTGTATAATTAGTGAATATCACTGGGTTGATATAAATGACAAATAAAAGGGGCCACAAACAGAACCCTGCGGTTAAATAACCCTGGTTAATTAAAAAATAAATGCCACTCACGGGATTCAAATTGCAGTGTACAAAAGCTCTGATTACCAGACGGAAACTTTAACACTGCGCTACAATCACTGTCTTATAAAAGAAGCGTGAAATGGCTAAAATTAACAAGCAGATACACATTTTTTTTCAAAAGAGAAAAAGCGCCATGATAACTGACCAAAACGGCGTTTGTTAGGGTGTATTTCTGCTGATATATGACTGAAAGTGGCATATTTGTCAAACTGTTGGCTTGTTATATAGTCCTGCGCCGCTTACAAGACACGCTTGTTGGGCCGAGACCGCACGCGTGTCCTGTCAGTCAGACGTGACATTCAGATCTCCTGCTGCATGTACACATGAACTGACAGCCCGTTTCTACAGCATGTTGCAAAAGCAATATAACTTTTTATGTATTTCCACGTAAGGACAGCAAGCTCACACATGCGCATGTCTGTCAAAACACGGTATGTGTTCTGCAGCTGTGAAGTCCAGGACCAGAGATCTCTCAACAGCTGTTGGCAGCCAGCCACATCCCTGTCCGTTCAGCGCACAGACCAAGGTGTCACTCTGTGATCAGATGAGACGTGCCTCGCCTGCAGGGTGGGGGTGCACGAACCACACGCATGCACGTGTTTGGGGGGGGGGCACACGAAACACACGCACACATCACATGTCGTGCGGGGAACCGACACTCTGGCACGCCACATGCATACTTGGCAACTTCACAGTCAGGGCACTTAGACAAATTGGTAACACTTTATATTAACTGCACGTTATAAAGCATTAGTAAAGCATTTATAAAGTGTAAGTAAATGCTTAAATAACTACTTGTAAAACATTTACAAAGCATTATTTTTTATTAGCTACTCACTGGTAAGAACATAAAAAGATGGCTTAATAATTATTAATAACAAAATATGTAATGTCTTTATGAAACATTTATAAATGTTTTTTTTTTAATTCTCTATAAACCATTTATAAAAGTTGATCATTGATAGTTCATCACTTACAAATGTAAAATCAGACACTATTCATTAGTGATAAAAATACTTTACAAGTCATATTTTTATTGTCTTTACATTTTTTCCTCACAAATTATTAAGCCTTTACAAGCTGTTAGTAAAGTATTTGGTGTGAGTCACCAACAGTTGACCAATTCACTTTTATATGTCCATTTATAAATGCTTATCAAAGCATTAGAAAACTTCAAAATACTATTATAAAGCCTTTACAAGCTGTTAGTAAAGTATTTGGTGTGAGCTCAACTAAAGTGATAGATAAATTTGCATTATAACTCATTTGTAGTTGGTATTTATATGTGTTATGCAGAGTCACCAACAGTTGACCAGTTCACTTTTATATATCCATTCATAAATACTTATCAACGCATATTTTGTTTTGAGGAATTGGTACGGCGGTATTAGATGAGGAGTACAGGTTCATTCGTCGCAAAATGTTAAAGTGATGTTCGGTTAGGGGTGGTGTCGATTTGCACGTAATTGCGCCGCCATTAGTTGCTAATCGATAGTTAAACATTCGCTCAGAACGGGTCGCCATGAGCTGCTATTGCTTAGCAGCTAATCGGCGAACTGGTCTTAAAAACTAACAAGGTTTTACATCTGACGATATAAATTCACATTGATCAAGCGGATAAGCTCTCGGACAGAAACAAAGGCCTAATCTCAGTTCTGTTTTGTACCACTTCCCCTTGGCCCGACCCCTATGCCTGCCCCTTTAAAACAAGGGGTAAGGTGAAGAGCTATGCCTCTAGCCCTACGAATTGAGACACCCCTCCAATTTAGGGGGGAAAAAACTGCCAGTCTCAAACTGCTGTCTTCACTGTTTGACAACATGGCAACTGAAGTGAAACTTGTTGCAGTAGCCTGTTTGCTCCTTTTATTTTCTCACCTTTCTGCGTAAATGCAAAGAAATAGAAGAAGTCGCAGATTTCTTCAACACATCGTAATCATATCAGAGAATTTTGTGGTATTAATAATTAATTTAATTATTTCCAATTTATAATAAGAATTAATAGTATTAATAATTAATTAATTGGTAATTAATGTTAATAATACTGATAATAATTAGTCATTCCTAATAGTAATAATTAATATTGTTAATTGATTAATCATTAATTGATTAGTAATGAATGAATGAATGAATTAATTAGTAATTAAAATCAATAAACACTTGAAATATATCAGTCTGTGTGGAATGAATGTATACATTATACAAGTTTCACTTTTTGAATGGAATTACTGAAATAAATCAACTTTTTCATGATATTCTAATTATATGATCAGCCCCTGTATGCATGTTATGGGCTGCATCTGGTTTTGTTAACTTTATACTTCTTTTTCAAATTCTCCCATTTTTTGCATCCAGCCCTATTTCCTTTAGAAATTTCCTTGACAAATAATAGCAGTCTATTAGGACGTCAGGTTATGTGTTACACATATACATGTGTGTGTATATATTCCCATTGATGAAACTTCTCCTCATTTTCTGTTTGAAAGCTTATTAGGAGATGAGTGTGCTCAGGGCTCCGTTTGTTTAAAAAATACACATGCTTTACAGACCTTGAAATCCAACAGCAGGGATCGCTATTATCCAAAGATTTATGAACATGCAAATTATCGTGCTTGTCCTTTATCATGATTTTCTCCATTGTGGGATATAAAAGTATCTTATCGTAGCGTTCGTGTGTATGTGCATTATAACGCCTCAACACACGGGCGAAGTTATGATATTCTTCAGAACGACAATATACGAGGTCTGTTAGAAAAGTATCCGACCTTTTTATTTTTTCAAAAACCTGATGGATTTGAATCACGTGTGCTTGCATGAGCCAACCTTGAACCTTCGTGCACATGCGTGATTTTTTTCACGCCTGTCGGTTGTGTCATTTGCTTGTAAGCAGCCTTTGTGTGAGGATGGGTGGAGTCTCTCGTCGTTTTTTTCTTTGCAAGGAAATGGCAGAACGACTGGAGCAGCGCGACTGCATCAAATTTTGCCATAAACTGGGCAATAGCCAGGTGGAAACTATTCGGATTATTCAGACGGCTTTTGGTGACAATGCTATGGGCATCACACAGATTAAGGAGCAGTACAACCGGTTTAAAGACGGCTGCACAACGGTGGAGGGCGCGCCGCGCTCCGATTGGCATTAACACGCTGAAATGACCGGATCATTTCCAAAGTGAACGCTGTGTTGATGTGGGACCATAGTGTGATTATCCGAGAAATTGCGGAAGAGGTGGACATCAGCACTTTTTCGGCACATTCCACTGTGACAGAAGATTTTGCCATGAAAAGAGCGGCGGCAAAATTCATCGGCATGAAGCTGATGGCGCAGCAACAGCGCCTCCGTGATGAAGTCTCACAGGACATGTTGTAACATGCCCAGCTCATCAACCATTTGGAAGATTCAGACGGCTTTTGGTGGCTTTTCAGTCGTGTGACTATCCGAGAAATTGTGGACAAGCTGGACATGTCAGGGCATGTTACAACATGTCCTGTGCGGTTTTTGAAAAAAATAAAAAGGTCGGATACTTTTATAACAGACCTCGTACGCAACATGCATCCAGCAGCATACACGTTGATGTCATAGGCAATCACCTGTAAAGTTTTTTGGCAAGTTATAACTTATAACTAACAGCGTAATTTGTAATAAAAGCCGCTTCATTTGTGCGGCTCTGGGCGCCATGTTTGTTTCTTTGGAGACATCGGTAGGCTCCTCTTACCCCTCCAAACGGAGCGTACATCCAGATTCACTCTGTTTGAAGGGGTATGAAGCCCTTCGCCTACCCCTCCGCCTCGCTCCAAAAAGAGAATTGAAACACCCCTCTGTCTCTCGTGCCCGCGCAAAACAGAGGGGAAGGGGTAAGAGGGCTGAGGGGTAGAATTGAGATTCAGCAAAAGTGTCCACTTGATGATTTTCAACCTTAATCAATCAATTTTTTTATATAGCGCCAAATCACAACAAACAGTTGCCCCAAGGCGCTTTATATTGTAAGGCAAGGCCATACAATAATTATGTAAAACCCCAACGGTCAAAACGACCCCCTGTGAGCAAGCACTTGGCTACAGTGGGAAGGAAAAACTCCCTTTAACAGGAAGAAACCTCCAGCAGAACCAGGCTCAGGGAGGGGCAGTCTTCTGCTGGGACTGGTTGGGGCTGAGGGATGAGAACCAGGAAAAAGACATGCTGTGGAGGGGAGCAGAGATCGATCACTAATGATTAAATGCAGAGTGGTGCATACAGAGCAAAAAGAGAAAGAAACAGTGCATCATGGGAACCCCCCAGCAGTCTACGTCTATAGCAGCATAACTAAGGGATGGTTCAGGGTCACCTGATCCAGCCCTAACTATAAGCTTTAGCAAAAAGGAAAGTTTTAAGCCTAATCTTAAAAGTAGAGAGGGTGTTCTGTCTCCCTGATCTGAAATTGGGAGCTGGTTCCACAGGAGAGGAGCCTGAAAGCTGAAGGCTCTGCCTCCCATTCTACTCTTACAAACCCTAGGAACTACAAGTAAGCCTGCAGTCTGAGAGCGAAGCGCTCTATTGGGGTGATACGGTACTACGAGGTCCCTAAGATAAGATGGGACCTGATTATTCAAAACCTTATAAGTAAGAAGAAGAATTTTAAATTCTATTCTAGAATTAACAGGAAGCCAATGAAGAGAGGCCAATATGGGTGAGATATGCTCTCTCCTTCTAGTCCCCGTCAGTACTCTAGCTGCAGCATTTTGAATTAACTGAAGGCTTTTTAGGGAACTTTTAGGACAACCTGATAATAATGAATTACAATAGTCCAGCCTAGAGGAAATAAATGCCATGAATTAGTTTTTCAGCATCACTCTGAGACAAGACCTTTCTGATTTTAGAGATATTGCGTAAATGCAAAAAAGCAGTCCTACATATTTGTTTAATATGCGCTTTGAATGACATATCCTGATCAAAAATGACTCCAAGATTTCTCACAGTATTACTAGAGGTCAGGGTAATGCCATCCAGAGTAAGGATCTGGTTAGACACCATGTTTCTAAGATTTGTGGGGCCAAGTACAATAACTTCAGTTTTATCTGAGTTAAAAGCAGGAAATTAGAGGTCATCCATGTCTTTATGTCTGTAAGACAATCCTGCAGTTTAGCTAATTGGTGTGTGTCCTCTGGCTTCATGGATAGATAAAGCTGGGTATCATCTGCGTAACAATGAAAATTTAAGCAATACCGTCTAATAATACTGCCTAAGGGAAGCATGTATAAAGTGAATAAAATTGGTCCTAGAACCTTAGAATACATTAAGCAGTTAGATTTGGTACAACAACGGTTAGCCAATGCAACATTGGCCTAGCTTTCGCTAACACGTACGTACATAGCCGATTAACCATCATTTTCGGTGAGGTGCCCGCTGGAAGTGTACGTGAGAACGCCACTGATTAAGAAACATTAGTCCATATGGTCCGAAAAACGGTTAAAACCAGTTTTTCATTTTAATCTCTCTCCTCGGACACTCATCGTCAGTAAAAATAAAAACAGGAAGTGTCGTAGGACATCTTCCTCGCCACTTTAATCTGTTGAAATCATTTATGAATGTTTTAGAAAGACATTACATTTTGTTATTAATAATTATTAAGCCATCTATTTATGTTCTTACCAATGAGGAGCTAATAAAAAGAATGCTTAATAATTTGTGAGGAAAAAATGTAAAGACAATAAAAATAGGATTTCTAAAGTATTTTTATCACTAATGACTGTCTGATTTTACACTTGTAAATGATCAATTATTAATAATCAACTCTTCTTGAGTGCTTTATACAGAATAAAAAAATCATTTATAAATGATTATCATTCCTCCAGGCACCTCGGTTTGTTCCCACAAACAAAACATGCTTATTTAGGGTCTGCTCCTTTCTCGGCCCTTGATCAAGGTAACATCTCTACATCTGGAGTTGGTCCCCGCCGGGGCACGGGACTGTGGCTGCCCACTGCTCCTAGTGGTTGGATTGTGTCTAACTGTAATTAGGATGGATTAAATGCAGATGACAAGTTTTGTTGTATATATGTACAATGACAATCAAAGCTCTTCTGTGAAAATTATCTGAAAAGAATTCAGAAACCAAAAAAGTTGAAAAAAAACCCCACTTGACAACATCACAAAAAAAAAAACTTTGTTTCAATTGCATGAACTAAATACATAGTCCTGACATTTTATCACATCTAATTTAGCTTATGAAAAACCACTTCTAAAATTTTTTTCCAAGGTAACATGGTGTGTAATTGGAAACTAGTGTGTGAGTGCGGTGCTCTAGTATTATTTGTGTAATCGTCTCATGCAAATGTAAGCATACTGCAGTGCGACCAGACTCCATATTCCTTGTTCCTTCTCGGCTGGAATACTTGCAGACAGCCCACACTGTTGGAAGGATACAGTTCAGCTTTTACTTTCGGTAAAAGGAAGTCAATTTTAGATGGCTAAACACAGCTTCACTTTGAGATCTCGTATGATTTCCATCTGGGTTTTAGTATTCGGACAGTGACAGTTTTTGTAAACGCCTCCACAATGGAGTTGAACTACAGCATTCCAGCATTATTATAATTAGTAGTATTTACAAAGGAAAGTGATTACATAAAAATGATTCATTATGCTTTACAAAACACTGAATCACAAAAATGAAACAATAAAACACTATACCAATATAAAAAAAGAAAATCAACAATATTTCAATCAAAAATGATCACAAGTTAAAAAGAATAAAACCATCTGATAGTAAAAAGATAAATTTTAAGTCTAGACTTAAACACTTTCACTATTCCTTAACACTGGAGGCAAATGATCACCTACCAACTTTCTCTGTAACCATGGAACACATAAAAAAACAGCATCCTGAGACTGAGGGGCTTGTGCCCTAACACACCACATTAACCATGAAGGAATTACAACCATTCTTATACACAGTCCCTTTATTTTCAGAGGTTATACGTAATCGGAGAAACGAAATATAATGAATATCGATAATATAAATCATCAATCAATAGTTACAATAAAGTCCTAATCACTAAATATGTGTTGGGGTTCATTTATAGCAATCATTTAGAAATAGATGCTGTATGGTACTGGTACTGTATGGTAAATTTGTCTGAAGTTGGCAGTTCTCAAATGTTGAATGACCATGCAAGAAAGGGATGAGTGAGGGAAGCCACTAAGACACCTGTGGCAATTTTGAAGAAGTTATAGACATCTGTGGCTATGATTGGAGAAGATGTGCATTGTGCAATTTTTGTCTCTTGCACCATCAGTTACATTACTGTGCAACAGAGGAGAATTTTTGCACAAGAAAACAAATCAACTCTAGGTGTCTGTTTCCATGTGCCAGCTGACAAACTATAGCTGAAATTCCATATCTTATTTTTAAGAAACTCCTTCTTTGTGCCATTTTTGCTCTAAGCAAATGTATCATGTGGTGTATTTTACCAACCAGCATGGCACTATAAACACTGTCTGATGTCACTGTCATGACAACGAGATGTCCCATATCAATAGCTGATGAATGAATCTCCTTTAGTGTCTTCCAGCTTTCTTCAGGCTTGCCCTAACCAGCCCTGTAGCTAATTAAATCCATCCATTATAATGCCTTTATACCAGTATGTGCCTTGGCTGCCTGTGGAAAACAGTATTCAGGGGAAGGAATCAAAAGAAACCATTCCGCACAATCTGTGGTTGTATGAACAGGTGCCAGGAAACCACAGAATTTTCAAAGAATTCCTGTCAACATATGGTATCACTCAAAAACTAGGACATGGTACATACAGTTATGCTCAAAAATTTACATACCCTGGCAGAATTTGTGTTTTGTTTTGTTTTTTGGCCATTTTTCAGAGAAAAAGAATGATAACACAAAAAACTTTTTTTTCCACTTATGGTTAGTGAATGGGTGGAGCCATTTATTGTCAAACAACTGTGTTTACTCTTTTTAAATCATAATGACAACACAAACTACCTAATTCTACGTTTACACATAACGACGACAAGTCACGAATGCCACGAAGTACACATTCTTGGCCGCTGATCACGAATGTGATGATTCGGGGCAGAGGCGTCAGGTGTCCTCAGGAACTGCTGCAACGTGTTACCACACGTTACCATTAATGGCACATGTTGCCGGAGAATTATCAGGAACCATTACGCACGGTCAAGAATAGTGTTCCGCGCTGTTACGCGTAACAGCGCATCGTTAAGTTCTGTCACATTGTGAACGAGGTGAATTGTCTCCACACGCACACCCATATTCATCCAACTGAATTCAGATCGCTCCAGTTTTTCAGAAGAACTTTGTGACTGCATGCGTAGTTGGACTCTGTGCCATGGAGTAGCGCAGAGAGGAGGAGGAGGACAGCGCCAGATGTGTGGCCTCATGCGGCTCGTCTCACCCATTTTCCCAAACATCAGGCGCATGCAGCAGGTGGAACACCTGCAGGAGCGCGCTGAAGAACACTGAAATTTGACTTTTAGCCGACTTGGTGTCAGCAATCAAACTGATTGCGGTGCAGCAGGGTTTAATTGTGCGCGCGCTTCTTCCTCCGCCGGACTGGAGAAGGTGCAGAGATGTCTGGCTGCACATGAGTCTCCTCTCGCTCCTCTGGTTCCTCTGGCTCAGACTCTTTCTCCCGCTCATCGGTTACTGAGGAGCTTCAGAAGGAACTGTGGACCGACATTTGGAGCCGATTTTAATTGTGCGCACGTGACAGAAAATTGATTCGTCGTGGTGCGCAGTGAAATGTGACGCCGCGTTACAGGTCGTGTCAAAACTTGACAGTTTCCGTGTCACTTCGTAATAACGCGTGACAGTTTGGGCTCCAAGAACCATCACAGGAACCACTACGAACGTTGTCACGTTCTATTAAGGATCACTACTCATCAAGACGGATCAATACGCTCAGTTGCGACCTCCACGACGTGAGACGAAATGAGGGTGGTGTGTGACATTCGTGGAAGATTTTTTGACAGGCAAAAACATGCTCCACGAATATCAAGAATATCACGCACCAACACGCACTATTAAGAACCCTATTCAGATGCGTTAAGTCACATTAAGAATGTCAGGAATGTGTCACGAATGACAGAAAAATGACATTCGTAACGCGTCTTGCTTATGTGTAAACGCACCTTAAATGACCCTGATCAAAAGTTTACATACCCCTGTTCTTAATACAGTGTTTTGCCCCCTTTAATATCAATGACAGCTTGGAGTCTTTTGTGGTAGTTGTAGACGAGGCTCTCTGATGTATTAAAGCTGCCACTGAATATGTTTTGGACTTTATTTACATTAATTATGTAGAAATGCAAACAGTATGGCACTCTATGGTAAATGTGCATGGAGTAAACAGTTCTTAAGAAGGAGAAGAAGAAGCATGAGGAAAGCCACCAAGACACTTAGACAACCCAGAAGAAGTTATAGGCTTATGTGGCTGTGATTGGAGAAATTGTGCACATTGCAAACTTTGCATTTTGTATTACCAGTTTCACAGATTCATGATGAAGTGATATAGAGAAGGATTTTCTTAAAAAGAAGACCTGAAAGTTAGCTACAAATTACCAGAAGGTACATCTGAGATACAAGCCTAGATTTGATCTGTTTTGGTGAAAGAATATCCTTCTCCGCTCTACCCCACAATGAAGCTAAGAGTGGTGATATAAAATTCAATGTATTTCCCTTGTAACCCACAGTGTATTCAGAAAAAGAACATCTAGTGGGGCTAGCACTCTTGTTTGCATTAATTTAGCTCCATTGGCTAAAGATGACGGCTTTCAGACTGTTGTTAGGCAGAATAAATCCCGTGCGGGTTGGTGGCCAGTTGTGGAACCCCGCTCACAGTCGCTACTGCCAGTTGTGAACCATTTTTCAGCCTTAGCTACACTTATTGTATAGCCCTCCAAGCACACAGGTAACGTTTACCCCTATCTCCAGGCCAGAACACCATGCGTTAGTGATAGGGGATTCTATTACCAGCAATGTCAGATCACAGATGCCAGCTGATGTTAAATGTATTCCTAGGCACAGAACATCTGCCATTGCCTCTACCTTAGGGTGCCCACTATGCACAAGGGCAGACAGGCAAAGGAACATGATAGCAGTTATAGCCACATAGAAATTCATGTCAGCGCCAATGATCTTAGGATGCAACAATCAGAGGTCACAGAAATGGACATAGAGAGGACTTGTGACCTCAAAAGAAAGATGTGTCGGCATCAATGAATAGTCTCTGGTCCCCTCCCGCCTCAGAGAAATAATGAGGCATTTAGCATCTTTGAATATGTGGCTCCCGCAGGTTTGCAGACAGCAATGCGCTTTAGTTTTATTGATAATTGGCCCTCTTTCTGGGGTCACCGTGGTTTGCTGATGCAGGCCGGCCTTCACCCTACTGGGGAAGGTGCCGCCATCTTATCTGCTAACATAGATAGAGGCCTACAGCGAAGGTAACATTAGCTACAGCATGCCATGGAGCATGTTATTGGAGAACCTGCAGGGCCTAGTTTTAATGTGGATTTAAAGACCATTAGCCTAGTGGGGGAACTAGCATGGGATATTCACTATATTTATGTTTCAGGAAGGGAAATTTTCAAGTTGATATTGTGGCCTGTTCCTGCAAACGTACCCTTAAAAAGCATAGAGGAATATGTTTTGCAAATTTATTGCCCATTACTGCACTGGATAACACTAAAACTAGGGTGCATCACTGGCTGTTTCTTTCACGTTCTGATGTGGGTGCCATCGCTGACACCTCAAGTAGATTTACTGAATTTGATATGTTCTCACTTGGGTGCACTGACGAAGCTTGTAACTTTTGTTAAATGTAGAATATGTCTTTTCAGCCCTATACCAACAAAACTGTTTAAGGACCTGTGGCCTACACTTGGGCCTGCTGTACTGGAAATGATTAACCTGTCACTATCCTGAGGATCTGTTCCTAAATGGTTCAAATCCGCAGTGATTAAACCAATAGTTAAGAAGTTGAACCTTGACCATGGTCTCCTGAAAAATTATAGGCTGATATCAAACCTATCATTTTGTTCTACAATCCTTGAAAAAGTCATTTCTCACATCTTGTGGACCACCTTACTGAGAATAACCTCTTTGAGCCACTGCAGTCTGAATTTAGAACACAGCATTCCACAGAGACAGCTCTTACTAAAGTAGAAAATGATCTCCTGCTCCCAGTTGATTAGGACACCACCACAGATCTGATACTGTTAGATCTTCGCGCTGTGTTTGACATGGTGGATCATTATACACTTCTCAATAGATTGGAGAATCACTTTGGGATTGCTGGGAATGTCCTTGCATGGGTGACATCCTACCTAACCAGTCACTCACACTGTGTCCTGAAACAATAACATCACCTCCACCATTGTTCTGAGGAAATTTTGGGGTTCCACAGGGATCTGCGATAGGCTCCCTACTTTTCTCCATTAATGTGGCACCCCTTGGGCATATCCTGTAACTTTATGGGATTATTTTTCACTACTATGCTGATGATACAGTTTAACATGCCAATAACTGCTACTGTAATGTTCTAGTCTCTGGTTTACCACAGTCCAGCATAAGTATTCAAAATGGTGCTGCCAGAATTTTGAGTAGAAGTGGAAAATTAGACCCTATTACACCAATTTTAGCCTCTCTTCATTGGCTTCCAGTCTCTATGAGATTGGATTTTAAGGTTCTGTTACTAACTTATAAAATTATTCATGGATTAGTGCCTCCCTACCTAGCTGACCTAATTACACCCTACGTGCTGGCCCGTGCTCTGTGTTCTCAGGGTAGAGGACTACTTTGTGTTCCTAAGGTTAAAAAAAAGCCAGCAGGCCACAGAGCCTTCTCTTATCGTGCACCTGCCTTGTGGAATGATCTCCTTGCAGAGATAAAACAGTCAAATTCCATAAAATTGATGTTAATGATGAAATGCATTCTAGGTTGATTCTTCCTACATGCACCAGGGAGAATTCGGGGTAGTGTGTGATTTATAAAGGGGATTTTGCTTACAGGTTTGTGTATGATCTGCTTTGTAAGTCAGATTCCAAAAAAAGTCCACTAACTTAAAGTTAGGGCCCCTTCACACATAGCACAAATAAGTAGGAATCAGGGTGAATCAGGGCAAAACTGCCCAAATGAGTGAACCACAAAATCATCGAGCTGACATGGGGAGGGACACACAGTCAGGCAGGCTGAATGATCCCACTGCGATGGTTTCATGCACGCGCACGAGTGTGCACAAAACACAGTGCGAGCAGCTGGAGCATGTGGAACCAAATCGCGTTCTGATGTGGAGATGAAAAAACTACGCACCAGCTGCAGTGTGTGGAACCACATCACGCGTTGATGTAGAGATGAAAAAAAAAATCCAGCTGGAGTGTGTGAAACCACATTGCACCACCAATGTAGAGGAAAAAAACTAACAAAATACACACCATGAAAAACACTGCAATGTCCAATATTTAATCCCTCTTATCCAGGGGACAATATAAGCATGATCCCTCTGTGCCCTCTGTGTATATGACCCATGGTCATAGATGTACAGTCATAAAATGACATGAATGAAGCAGTGCGCTCTCATTATGTCGTATTATGTCCAGCCGGGTACATAAATAATTACTACAATCACTGGACACTGATACAATTGATATTCGTGTATAAAATCAAGGGGACCCAAGACAGAACCCTGCAGTTAAATAACCCTGGTTAAATAAAAAATAAATGCCACTCACAGGATTCGAATCTGCAGTTTACAAAAGTTGTGATTAACAGACAGAAAATTCACCACTGCGCTACAATCGCTTTCTTACAACAAGAGCGTAAAATGCGTAAAATCAACAAGGAGATAAATGTATTTTAAAAAAGAGAGAGAAATCAGATGATGTATAGAAAAGGAAGTTTTCTTCATCTTTAATTACAACGAAAAAAGCGTCATAATAACAGACAAAACGATTGTTACAGTGTATTTTTTGTAATACATGACTGAAAGTGGCGTATTTGTTGCACTCTTGGCTTGTCATGTAGTTCTGCGCGCACTGCTCACAAGACACACGTGTCAGGGCGGGCCCGCGCATGTCCAGCCCAACACACATGTCCTGTCAGACAGATGTTACATTCAGATCGCCTGCTGAGTGTTCACATGATCTGACAGTTCGTTTCACCTGGGACAGCCTGTCAATGTGTGCGCTGTGCGCATGCTCCAGCCCGTCGCAAAATTGATATATGTTTTATGTATTTCCATGTGATGACAGCAAGCACGCACATGCACATCACGGTGGAAAGTTGTTAGGTCATGTCCTTCAAAACATGGTATGTGTTCTACAGCTGTGACATCCAGGACAGAAGATTTCAACAGCTGTTGCTGCCCCCCTGTCTGTTCAGCGCACACACCAAAGTGTCACTCTCTGTTTCTGTTATGTGATTTTTTTTTTTTTTTTTAGTTATTTTGGCATGTAATTGCATTTGTAGCTGTTGTAGTAGTTATTTCTATACCTGTCCTGGCTGTGGTCTCTGTGTTTTTAATGTGACATGTCATGTGCACTGAGTCGTCATTTGCAGCTGTCAGTGAGACTGGCCAGTGATCAGCTGACAGGTGCCTCACCATGTTGTGTGTTCTCTGGCTGGCCACTCCCCATCTGTACATACATATCAGAATTTCATGCAAGTGTGCCCGCTCCCCCCGCACACCACATGTGTTGTGTGTGTGTATGTGTGGGGGGGGGGGTGCAACATATGCGCAATACACACGCACCAACATGTGTTAAGGGGGGAGCCGACACTCTGACACGCCACATGTGTGTTGCTTGCCGACGCCAGAGTCATGGGAGCACATTCACAGCCAGCTCAATAGTGGTCGCCTGCTCACCATTTTTGTCCTGACTGAGCAAATAGTTGTAGCGACAGGTGTACGATGTGATAGAGGTGGCTCCGATTTTTCACAAATGGCATGCAGTTTCTCCTTCATGTGCTAGTCAGCTACAATTGTGTTGTGGCCTTTAAGGGGATTTTAATGTTGGTCCACTATTTTTTCAAAGTTAGCTGAAAAACTAATCGGCTAACAAAAACGTTAGCTTGACTATTTAGCAGTTTCCTGATTAGCTGAGCAGGACCATTCACTGTTCTACATGTTTTAAGAGCAACCAAATGGACTTCGTAGAATCTGTTTCTTCACAATACTGCACTCTAACTATTAAAATAAAGGACCTGCAGTACGTGAGGTCTAAGTTTTAGCTTACAACCTTTTGAACTATGCTGCATGATGTTTCTGCTCCCTGTACCTACCGGATTGTACCACATTTAAAATAATATAATGAGACGCAACAACTGTAATAATGCCATTACCTCTCTGAAACAGTGCTGACTTTTATAGGTGGAAATTGCACAGAAAACCATTGTGGGAGGTTGAAATGCCATCACTGAGACTGAACTATAGTCCCTGAGGGACCCCACATGCCTGTATCCTAAGCAATGAGCCTTGTGAATGAGCCACACTTCTTCCACTATTGCATTAGCAGAAGTCTATGAAAGTCTTATTCAGCTGTTACCTGCATGGCAATGCAGCAGTGCAGAATAAGATTTTACTCATCAGCATGGATACATTCTGAATATTTCTTGAAATTCTAGTCATCTGATTTCAAATTTCCACATTATGTAACAAAACATGAATGATGAGAGGATACGATTATGAATTATACTTCCATATACAGCAGTGACATCACATGAAAGCTGTCGGCACATCGAAGACACTTAACTCACCAGTAATCAGTGATATTACTGAAAACGGTGATATTACAACCCCTGGCAAAAATTATGGAATCACCGGCCTCAGAGGATGTTCATTGAGTTGTTTAATTTTGTAGAAAAAAAGCAGATCACAGACATGACACAAAACTAAAGTCATTTCAAATGGCAACTTTCTGGCTTTAAGAAACACTATAAGAAATCAAGAAAAAAAGATTGTGGCAGTCAGTAACGGTTACTTTTTAGACCAAGCAGAGGAAAAAAATATGGACTCACTCACTTCTGAGGAATAAATTATGGAATCACCCTGTAAATTTCCATCCCCAAAACTAACACCTGCATCAAATCACATCTGCTCGTTGACATTGACCCTATGTCATGAAATTGACCCTATATGTCTTTTTGCAAGGAATGTTTCACAGTTTTTGCTCTATGGCAAGATGCATTATCTTCTTGAAAAATGATTTCATCATCCCCAAACATCAGAAAAGTGTCCAAAATATCAATGTAAACTTGTGCATTTATTGATGATGTAATGACAGCCATCTCCCCAGTGCCTTTACCTGACATGCAGCCCCATATCATCAATGACTGTGGAAATTTACATGTTCTCTTCAGGCAGCTCTTTATAAATCTCATTGGAACGGGCACCAAACAAAGTTCCAGCATCATCACCTTGCCCAATGCAGATTCGAGATTCATCACTGAATATGACTTTCATCCAGTCATCCACAGTCCACAATTGCTTTTCTTTACCCCATTGTAACCTTTGTTTTTTTCTGTTTAGGTGTCAATGATGGCTTTCGTTAGCTTTTCTGTATGTAAATCCCATTTCCTTTAGGCGGTTTCCTTACAGTTCGGTCACAGACGTTGACTCCAGTTTCCTCCCATTCGTTCCTCATTTGTTTTGTTGTGCATTTTCGATTTTGAGACATATTGCTTTAAGTTTTCTGTTTTGACGCTTTGATGTCCTTCCTGGTCTACCAGTATGTTTGCCTTTAACAACCTTCCCATGTTGTTTGTATTTGGTCCAGAGTTTAGACATAGCTGACTGTGAACAACCAACATCTTTTGCAACATTGCGTGATGATTTACCCTCTTTTAAGAGTTTGATAATCCTCCTCCTTTGTTTCAATTGACATCTCTTGTGTTGGAGCCATGATTCATGTCAGTCCACTTGGTGCAACAGCTCTCCAAGGTGTGATCACTCCTTTTTAGATGCAGACTAACAGCAGATTGTGATTTGATGCAGGTGTTAGTTTTGGGATGAAAATTTACAGGGTGATTCCATAATTTATTCCTCAGAATTGAGTGAGTCCATATTTTTTTCCTCTGCTTGGTCTAAAAAGTAACCGTACTGACTGCCACAATCTTTTTTTCTTGATTTCTTATAGTGTTTCTTAAAGCCAGAAAGTTGCCATTTGAAATGACTTTAGTTTTGTGTCATGTCTGTGATCTGCTTTTTTCTACAAAATTAAACAACTGAATGAACATCCTCCGAGGCCGGTGATTCCATAATTTTTGCCAGGGGTTGTATATCTTCTATATATTAAAAGCCAAGTGGCATCTGTGTAAATGGCAAAAATACTGAAGCCTTCAATGTTCAATCAAGAGTAAAAGGGCTGCATTATCACCCCGTACATTCTTCACCATCTTCATGACAACAATCCTCCACCTGATAAAGGACAAGGTGCTACCAATTAACTCCAAGTACGGAATGGATGCAATGTTGTTCAACCTGAGCAGACTTAGAGTCAAGAAGAAAATCACCATGACCTTTCTCCTGGAGTTCCAGTATCCCAACGACAGCAGTGTATCATCAAGATTTCATGGATTTTCTTCAGACAATCCATGAAATCTTAGATGAATCCTACACCAAGCTTGGTCTTCACATCAACCTGAAGAAGACACAGATCCTGTACCAGCCTCCACCCAACATAGTCAATCCAAAGCTCCCTGCTGTAAAACTGCATGGACAGGTCTTGGATAATGTGGCCCACCTTCCATACTTGTGTAGCCATGTATCATCAAATGCTGACATCGATGAAGAGATGGGTGGGTCATGTTGTTAGGATAGATGACAGCTGACTTACCAGCAGATCTTCTACTCGCTGCTGAGTGAAGGAAAACAGTCCAGAGGAGGACAGAAGTGCTACAACGACCTTCTGAAGCATAACCTCAAGAACTGCTCCATCAACTGGAAGACCTGGGAAGAACACACAAAGGAATCAGCCAGATGTCGAGCAATGATCTGCACTGGAGTGGAAGTCATTGAAAAACTGCAAACAAACAACACAAAGGAGAAAGAGAAGGACAGAGAGCAAAATCCTGACTGGCAGAAACTTCCCACAGGAATCATATGCAGCATCTGTAAGAATCAGGGCACATCAAGACTGAGCCTGTTCAGTCATCTCCACATAGACCATCCTGTCTGGGAATCGATTAAGAGACAATCTTCCTCACCACTGAGGGATAGCCAATGATGACAGCATAGTCAAAAACACCATTGTAGACATGTGTACGCATATTTACTTGTACATTTATATGTTGGTGTGTAGTCTGCACAGGCTATGTATGGGTCCTCTTGTTGTGAAAGTGTAGTGACACGGACCCACAACAGGGGGCGCAAATGAACGGTCAATAGATGAGCCAAAAATTAACAATTTAATGTTGTGAAGGTGCACAACGAGCATACAGACAATCTCAGAATATGATTACAGTCAATCCACAAAGGTGACGTGTGGGCAGGCTCGAGGATAGAAGACGTCTGTCCTGAGAAGAGCCGGAACCACACGATTTCCACCGCCACCGAACCTGGTGAATACTGGAGCCGCCAAGTCCCGAATTCCCAGGTGATCACCGTCCCCGACTGTCGGATCTGGTACTGCTGGCGAGAACAAAGACAGTCAAGTGTGGGTGTGTGTACACCCAGTAACAACAACGGTGGGAATGCCACCTCCACCTCTCACTCAATATGTTGCAGAGTACCGCAGTGATTCCTCAGGGGAAAAGAGTGCCGTCCTGCACTCACTCAGCCTCCACGGAAAGAGGGACCGGTACTCCTGCAAACACTCACAATATACAGATATGTTGTAACACAAATGGCTGAGAATATTACCTCCAACGAAGTACGATATCTCGGCAACGAGGTGGAGTTGACATCTGGTCTTTATGGAGTGAGATGATGTTGAGTAGATGGGTGACAGCTGTCAAGAGATAATGAGTGACAGCTGTCACCCCCGGCGGTGTCCGTGGCGGCAGCGCCCTCTCGTGCCTGAAGCCCGCACTTCAGGCAGGGCGCCCACTGGTGGTGGGCCAGCAGTACCTCCTCTTCTGGCGGCCCACACAACACCTCTGATGCCTTTTACTAGGGTTGTTGGAATGGCCATAGGAGATACCTACTGCACTGAGTTGTTGGATGAGATTTCTTCCTGTAAAGTAAAAAAATGATCCAATGCTAAAATACCCTTGGCTGTATGAGCATTGTCTTCTTTATAATTTGCAGTTGTTTAATTGGTATCCCAGTGCAAAGTATATGTAGCTAACTTGCACACCGATGTCTGCAAAATGTCTTGTAAATCACTCCAGAGGTGTTATCAGGTTTCAAAAACAGCAATTTCAGTTTTATAAGTGTTTATTTCTCACTAGCTTTTACATATTATATGACAAAGAGGCTATATTTACACTCAAATGAAACAGAGTTTGCACCAGCCACTGATGTCACGGTGCCGCTCTACTCTGATTGGCCCCTTAAAAAAACTAAAACAAAACAGACCAGAATGAAACAAAATGTGAATGAAAAAAATAAATGAATTTTTTTTGGCATGCACACACACATATTTAACAAAAGCGTCTCTCATAAAGCAAAAGAAAACAAACTCAAACAATTTCTCAGTTTTGGGTGTAGGCTGAGGCAAAAGCTTATAAACGCCCACCCCCCCTTCAGCAGTTACTATGTACACACATATGTACCCTCATAACAACAAATACCAAAAAAAGACAAGACAAGCAGAGACAATATAGATTAATCAGTAAACTAAAATATCTGTACACAGATAAAACAGAAGAACAGTAACAAAGTCAGATAACCTAATTTATCGTACTACAATAAGTAATTATATTGTTTTTATAAAGTCTTTTCAAGCCAGGCAAGTACCAGATAATTTAATACTATCAGAACAGTTATTCCAGATTTTAACACCTTGTACGGAGATGCAGTGACTTTTTACAGTAGTGCAAATTTTTAAGCTGTCAAATACTAATGTTCCTCTCAGGTGATAACAGGACTCCCTCATTTTCAACAGTTCCTGGACATATTGAGGCAAGAGTTTATTGTTAACTCTATACATGGACTGTATCATAATATAATCTACCAAGTCCCCAAATTCCAAAATGTGTAAACAAGCAAACAGTGGATTTGTTGGCTCATGATATGGCTTTTTACTTATAACTCTTATAGCTTTCTTTTGTAACAGAAATATTGGGTTTGTAACCTTTTAAAACACCTCTTAAAATAGATCAAGGTTAGCCATCTTTGAACTTGTCGAAGGTCTGTATCCCAAGAATGTTCGCTGTGAATTTGAAGACTGGCAGTAATAGGACTGGACTTATGCTGAGCACAGACAGATAGACAGATGGACAGATGGACAGACATATTTCATGGCCTCGGGTAATAAAATAAACAAACAAAAACAAGTGAACAAGTGTGCTTGCTCATGTGATAGGTAAAGTCGAGGCATAATTTGTGTCAAACCCTTTGAGGTGAATTTTGTTACGATTTGATGGTGTATAGACAAACTAGTAGAACTGAAGCATGAATTAGGGCTGGTGCAAGGAAGATTGAAAGTATTTTTATTTTTTATTGTTTGCTCTTTTCATTTTCAGACTTCTTTCAGTCAGGTCACAGAAAGGAAAACAAGCACAGGTAGGCAATGATAGCATATTCATTATATTGAAATCAGTGCATTTTTAGACTACACTTAAACATGTGTTCCATTTTGCATAACATGAAAATACAAAGCTCTCTCTATGGGCCATGTACCCTTTGGCTTTGTACCACCTGGAATGTTAAAGATGACCCAATATCATTTGCTGCGTAGCAGCTCCCATCCCAACAGTTTTTCCCCTGGAGTCAAGCAGCTATGAATAATGAGATGAAGCCCCATGCATTAATGTAACAGCACGGGCCCTAAAGGAACTCGTGTTAGCAGGTGATTGTTCGCAGCCTCTGTGGGGCTGTCAGTAAACATGTGCCCCCTGTCGTGTGGGACACTTTAGCAGGCATAGCCTCCCTCGCCAAAACTCCTCACCCTGCATCCTGGGAAATTATGGATGAGTTTCTACCTAACCCTGTAGCAGCGTGTTAGCTTTTAGGCCCCCTCTGGCTAAAAGTGATTTATGAGAACACATCAACATGAGCATTGCTTAGAATACAGTGACATTTAAAAGATGAAAGAGATGAGATGTGCATCATGGGTAATTTCACACATTTCAGAATTTGCACAGAGGAATTATACATAGATGGGTTAACAGAATGTAGGAAAAAAATGTGAAATGAGTGACAGATGCTACTTTGAATCTGCTGGATATTTTTATTCATATGCGGCTCTGATTCAGTGCTTACAAGAGGATCTTTGGAATTACAAATGATGCTTCAAACCTGAACAAATAGATGCTCATCCATGCATGGTGAAGCAATTAAAAAAAAAAAAAGACTGGTCTGGCCAATCCCAATCAAGCAAGCAATGGTCAGCACTTTTAAAACCATTTCAAATAAAATACATTAAACTTTGACTAATATTATTGTCATTATTATTAGTCAGGGAGTGTTTTTGTGTCTCTTAAATCTCTTTTAATGTCAAATTTAGGTATGGATTGTCTCACTCCTACAATTTCTGGGAGACTGGCCAAATAACGATCCATAACAGTTATATCAGGGCTGTGTGATAAAGTGATCACAATAAGATATTGTAATAACATTTACATCAATCATAATGATAATCTTTGGACATTTATTCTTGAAATAGACAGCCTGGGAGCTATTAAGAAACATCTATAATGTGTTGTAAATGGAGCCAAAAGAGAAAGAAACAGAGAAAGATGGAGAGTGGAACTGGCAAGGGTCATGAAAGCCAAATGTTAAAGTGAATTTGTGTCATCCTCTAAAGCAGAGGAAGTTGTTGGCAAAATAGATTATTAAACCAACCAGTTATATCACAGAAGCTCTGTTGAGTGAACAGAAATTAAGGAAAACTTTTTGCCATGATAAAATTTATTTGAGTAACACTTTATAACCTTATATACAAAGTGCTTCCTAAAACAATCTATATACTAAGATGAAACTGTACTAGTGTGCTGCCTGTGGGGATCCACGGGCTCTAATTTGGCAGTGTTTAGAAAATAGGTAGCTGACATTTTTCAAGGGTGGTAATAAATTATGCAGTTTCTATAATGACCCAAAATATATGAGCAAAACAAAAGGCATATGCCAGCTCTCCCTAGTTTCTCCATGATTGAAGGTATACACACACACACACACACACACAGAGGCCACTTTGGTTTTCATATATAGATGATTTACTGCCCCCTGTTGGAATGGTGTGTGAGTCCAGAATGTAATTATCAATGTCCATTGTTCACTGTTGTTAGCTAATATCCCTGATTTCTTGGTAAATGTCAGCTCTCCTCAGTTTCTATGTGACTGAAGCCATACATACGCATGCAGGCACGCACGCATATACATACACAGAGGCCACCTGGCATACGAGGTCTATTAGAAAAGTATTCAACCTTATTACTTTTTTCAAAAACCATATGGATTTGATTCATATGTTTTTACGTCAGCCAAGCTTGAACCTTCGTGCGCATGCGTGAGTTTTTCCACGCCTGTCGGTTGCATCATTCGCCTGTGAGCACGCCTTGTGGGAGGAGTGGTCCAGCCCCCTCGTCGGATTTTCATTGTCAGGAAATGGCGGAATGATTTGGGCTTTTTTTCCATCAGAATTTTTTCAGAAACTGTTAGAGACAAGCAGCTGGAAACCATTCGAAAAATTTATCTGGCTTTCGGTGAAAATTTTCCGGGCTTCACAGAGAATAAGGACTGTTACTACAGCTTTAAGGACGCCCCACAATGGTGCACGGCGCGCCGCACTCCGAGCTGCCATCGAGAGGCAGAAAACACCACAGCATTTCTAAACGGATGGCTGTGTGGAGCCGGGACCATCGTGAGCAATTTCTCTGGTTATCATAAGAGCTGGACATCAGCCATTTTCTGGCAGATTTCACTTTTAACAAGAGATTTTGTCATGGAAAGCCGCGCGGAGGCTTCGCGCGTCATGACCGATTCGCTGATCGAGCGAGACAAAGGAACACCTCCGTTTCGGAGTGCCAGGGGACAAGTTGGGACATGCCTATCTCAGCTTTCAATGCTTACCAGCCCAGTGAGTATAAGAGAAATTGTGGAGAGCTGGGCATGTCCCAACTTGTCCTTTAACACTCCGAAACAGAGGTGTTCCTTTGTCTCGCTCGATCAGCGAATCGGTCCTGACGCGCGAAGCCTCCGCGCGGCTTTCCATGACAAAATCTCTTGTTAAAAGTGAAATCTGCCGGAAAATGGCTGATGTCCAGCTCTTGTGATAACCAGAGAAATTGCTCATGACGGTCCCGGCTCCACACAGCCATCCGTTTAGAAATGATGTGGTGGTTTCTTCCTCTCGATGGCGGCTCGGAGCGTGGCGCGCCGTGCGCCATTGTGGGGCGTCCTTAAAGCTGTAGTAACAGTTCTTATTCTCTGTGAAGCCCATAAAATTTTCACCGAAAGCCAGATAAATTTTTCGAATGGCTTCCAGCTGCCAGTCTCTAACAGTTTCTGAAAAAATTCTGATGGAAAAAAAGCCCAAATCATTCCGCCATTTCCTGACAATGAAATCCGCCGACGGGGTGGACCACTCCTCACTCAAAGCCTGCTCACAGGTGAATGACGCAACCGAGAGGCGTGGAAAAACTCACGCATGCGCACGAAGGTTCAAGCTTGGCTGACGTAAAAACATATGAATCAAATCCATATGGTTTTTGAAAAAAATAATAAGGTAGGATACTTTTCTAATAGACCTCGTATGTCCAAACTTGGCACACATATACTTTGACATACATGGAGTGACATAGACTATTGAGCACTTTAGCAGTAGCAGCAGTAGTAGTAGTAGTAGTAGTAGTTTTGTAGTAGTAGGAGGAGGAGTGGTAGCTCTACTAATACTACTACTACTACAAGTGTGCTAGAGGTTGTTGTCATACTTTTCTATTCTCTTTTTTTTTTCTTTGAACTTTTTACCTCTTCATTTTTGCATGTAGCAATACAACCCTAATTCCAGTGAAGTTGGGACATTGTGTAAAATGTAAATATAAACAGAACAGAATGATTTGCAAATCCTCTTCAACCTATATTCAATTGAATACACCAAAAAGACAAGATATTTAATATTCAAACTGATCAACTTTACTGTTTTTGTGTAAATATTTGCTCATTTTGAAATGGATGTCTGCAACACGTTTCAAAAAAGCTGGGACAGTGGTATGTTTACCACTGTGTTACATCACCTTTCCTTCTAACAACACTCAATAAGTGTTTGGGAACTGAAGACACTTATTGTTGAAGCGTTGTAGGTGGAATTCTTTCCCATTCTTGCTTGATGTACGACTTCAGTTGTTCAACAATCCGGCGTCTCCGTTGTATTTTGCGCTTCATAATGCACCACACATTTTCAATGGGCGACAGGTCTGGACTGCAGGCAGGCCAGTCTAGTGCTTGCACTCTTTGACTACGAAGCCACGCTGTTGTAACACATGCAGAATGTGATTTTGCATTGTCTTGCTGAAATTAGCAAGGACGTCCCTGAAAAAGACGTTGCTTGGATGGCAGCATGTGTTGCTCCAAAACCTGGATGTACCTTTCAGCATTGATGGTGCCATCACAGATGTGTAAGGTGCCCATGTCATGGGCACTAACACACCCGCATACCATCACAGATGCTGGCTTTTGAACTTTGTGCTGGTAACAATCTGAATGGTCTTTTTCCTCTTTTGTCCAGAGGACACAACGTCCATGATTTCCAAAAACAATTTGAAATGTGGACTCATCAGACCACAGCACACTTTTACATTTTGTGTCTGTCCATTTCAAATGAGCTCGGGCCCAGAGAAGGCGGCAGCGTTTCTGGATGTTGTTGATGTATGGCTTTCGCTTTGCATGGTAAAGTTTTAACTTGCACTTGTAGATGTAGTGACGAACTGTGTTAACTGACAATGGTTTTTCTGACGTGTTCCTGAGCCCACGTGGTAAGATCCTTTACACAATGATGTCGGTTTTTAATGCAATGCTGCCTGAAGGTCATGCGCATTCAATGTTGGTTTTCGGCCTTGCCGCTTACATGTAGAAAGTTTTAAAGATTTTCAGAATTTTCTGATTATATTATGGACTGTAGATGATGGAATCCCTAAATTCCTTGCAATTGAATGTTGAGAAACATTGTTCTTAAACTGTTGGACTATTTTTTTATGTAGTTGTTCACAAAGTGGTGATCCTTGCGCCATCTTTGCTTGTGAACGGCTAAAACTTTTGGGGATCCCCCTTTTATACCCAATCATGGGTTTCCTCAGTTCCCAAACACTTATGGAGTGTTGTTAGAAGGAAAGGTGATGTAACACAGTGGTAAACATACCACTGTCCCAGCTTTTTTCAAACGTGCTGTAGGAATCCATTTCAAAATTAGCAAATGTTTGCACAAAAACAATAAAGTTTATCAGTTTGAACATTAAATATCTTGTCTTTGTGGTGTATTCAATTCAATATAGGTTGAAGAGGATTTGCAAATCATTGTATTTTGTTTTTATTTCCATTTTACACAATGTCCCAACTTCATTGGAATTGGGGTTGTACTAGTAGTAGTAGCAGTAGTAGTAGTAATAATAGCGGTCTCTGCTTTAGACACACCCTAACAGTTCTGTCGAATCTGAGATAGGTGAGAGGTGATAGCTTTGTTGGTGAAGATGAATTCTTCATTTCAGTCTCTGAATCAAACCCACCCTAGGGTGGGTAATCGGCAAGAATATAATAAAAGACAAAGCTGAACAAATTAACCTTCTGTTTATTTTGTTGTTGTTGTTTTTCAGATTTTAGTCATTATGAGGACAGTCTTCACTTTTGCTGAGATTGTACAAAGCCAGTTGATATGAATAATTTTGAAAACTACCATGTCTCTTTAAAAATCAATAAAGACGTTTTAAAATATTGAAACCTCTCAGTCAATGAGAGGCCAAATTGCTGGAAATGTCTTCATCTCTCTGTTGTAAATATAACTAAAAATTCCTACATTTCCCAGTGCCAAATCTTACCCACAGCAAAGTACATCTAGACAAATGTATTCATTATCAGATATTTTAATACAGGGACAAATGTATTGGATTGGTACAGTATCAGTATCGGTAGATATTGGAACCTTTAGTATTTATTTCTTAGTCTTCTGTGTTCCTGAAATGGAAGTAAAAATAATGATGCAATTCATGTCAGTACAAATATATGAAGTACATTTTGTGTTGTGCTGTTGCAGCTTGGATTTTCTGTTCTTGGATTAAGTGCAAATATCTTGTGCTTCAAAAATATGACAGGCTAAACCTTGACAGAATCAATCGTGGTGTGAATACTGAACGGAAGCCTGACGTTCACTGATGTGAGGGTGACTTGAGAACTTCAAAGGAGAGGTGCAGAGATCGATAGTCCAGACTCCAGCGTTTGATTTCACATCTTACAGACCTTTTTATTCTTTCTGATTTGAGATTCATTTGTCACTCTGAAACATTTCATCTGTGTTGGGCACGTTGTTTCAGAGGATCCTATGAATCACAGATGCATACATTGTTATATAAAAAGGTACATTTCAGGCTGTTGTGTAAGAATTTAAATATTTTTAAAGTCAGAACAGCACTTTGCCTAGCTTTGGAGAAGATACCACGAATGGACAGGATCCATGTTTAGAGTTATTTTGTTTTTTGTTTGTTTTTTTAAATGATATGGTCAGAGGCAGTGGTGGGCACACTTCCGATAATCTGATAACAGATAATTATCGAAGATAATGTTTTCATTATCGGATTATCTTTTTAGATAAATTTAAAAACCATCATCAGACTAATTATCTTCCGATGAATTACCATCCGATAACTTTTAGACCGATAACGTACTAAACTAAGCTGAACAGTAAAAAATATTTTTAAAACTGTTGAGCCCTACCTGTTAAAAGTTTCATAATAGGCATGTTGTTCTACCCTCTGCAAACAGAAACCACTTTATCGTCTGTAAGCAAAGGAGAACTGGTGACCAAAAAAAAAAACACCTCTGTTTCGGCGTGTTAGAGGACAAGTTTGGACATGTCCAGCTCTCCACAATTTCACTGATACTTACTGGACTGGTAAGCACTGAAAGCCGAGATAGACATGTCCAAATGTGTCCTCTGACACGCTGAAACAGAGGTGTTCCTTTGTCTCGCTTCCAAAGCGAATCGGTCTTTACGCGCGAAGCCTCCGCGCGGCTTTCCATGACAAAATCTCTTGTTAAAAGTGAAATCTGTCGGAAAATGGCTGATGTTCAGCTCTTGTGATAACCAGAGAAAGAGCACACGACGGTCTCGTATCCACAGAGCCATCCATTTAGAAATGGTCCGGTGGCTTGTGCCACGTCGTCGCAGCTCGGAGCGCGGCGCGCCGAGCGTCCTTAAAGGGGTCCTTAAAGCTGTAGTAACAGACCTTATTCTCTGTGAAGCCCGTAAAATTTTCACCGAAAGCCAGATAAATTTTTTGAATGGTTTCCAGGTGCCAGTCTCTAACAGCTTCTGAAAAAATTCTGATGGAAAAAAAGTCCTTTTCATTCCACCATTTCCAGACAATGAAAATCCGATGAGGGGGCGGGACCACTCCTTCCCAAGGCGTGTTCACAGGCGAATGACGTCACCAACAGGCGTGGAAAAACTCACGCATGCGCACGAGGGTTCAAGCATGTCTGACGTAAAAACATATGAATGAAATCCATATAGTTTTTGAAAAAAATAAAAAGGACTGTTACTTTATTGACAGACCTCATATATATATATATATATATATATATATATATATATATATATATATATATATATATATATATATATATACGAGGTCTGTTAGAAAAGTATCCGACCTTATTATTTTTTAAAAAACCATATGGATTTGAATCACGTGTGATTACATCAGCCAAGCTTGAACCCTCGTGGGCATGCGAGAGTTTTTTCACGCCTGTTGGTGACGTCATTCGCCTGTGAGCACGCCTTGTGGAAGGAGTGGTCCAGCCCCCTCGTCGGAATTCCTTTGTCTGAGAAGTTGCTGAGAGACTGGCGCTGTGCTTGATCAAAATTTTTTCAAAAACTGTGAGGCACATCTGAGTGGACACCATTCGAGAAATTCAGCTGGTTTTCTGTGAAAATTTTAACGGCTGATGAGAGATTTTGGATTGTTTCGCGCAGCGCTCCGAGGCGATGTCGTCATCCTGTTTCAAGCTGAAAACCTCCAAATTTAAGCCTCTGTAGACCCAGGACGTCGTGAGAGAACAGAGAACTTTCAGAAGAGGTTGGAATCAGCAGTTTATCCGGACATTCCACTGTTAAAGGAGATTTTTTTAATGAAAGACGTGCGGAAGGATTGGCGCGTCGGCTCGCAGCCGGCGTGGCACACCCGCCACAGGAAAAACACCTCCATTGGAAGCCTTGAGGACAAGTTGGAACATGCCCTGCTGTTAAACAATTTCTCAGATACTCACTCAACTGAAAGCCACCAAAAGTCGCCTGGATTTTACAAATGGTTATCAACACCATTTGTGCAAGGAGTTGACTCGTGAGGGAAGCAACAAACCCACAACTTCTGTGTCTGGAGAAATTTTGCATATGGTAAATAGCAGTGGTGGCTGGCCCATAGGGGGGAACTCAGGCGCTGCCCTCCAAATGTGGAAGGGAAAAATTATAACTATATTTAAAAAAAGTATTATCAGTATCAGTTTGACTTAATAGTATGTGTCTTACATGTAATCTGAATCATTAAAACAACATTTCCACCAACTGACTCTCATTCAACAGTGCATTTTCCACCGACAGAACATATAATTTTCTTCTTTGGGCAATCACTCAAGAGGAGCCCCCTTGAAGTTCAGCAAAATGACCAATTGCGTATGGTTGCTAAGGAAAAAATAATAACAGATGGCCAATCAGCTGTTGGAAAGTGTAGGAAACCGGACCCACAACAGGGGGCGCAAATGAACGGACAATGAATAGGTCAAATAACAACACTTTACTGTTGCGAACGTGCACAACAAACACAACAATTACAACAATGGACAAAGTTCAATTCACAAAGGTGGTCGTGTGGGGCAGGCTCGAAGATAGGAGACGCCTCTCCAAAGTAGAACCGGAACCACACGGTTTCCTCCGCCACAGGACCCCGGGAATACTGGAGCCGACCGCCAGTTCTGAACTCCCAGGTGGCCACTGCCTCCGCGTGTCGGACCTGGTACTGCTGGCGAGGAACAAGAACACAATTAACGTGGGCGCGTTTGCACCCAGCAACCTGTACGGCAGGGAACTACCTCCACCTCTCGTTGGAGAAAAAAGTCTGCAATCACTTCACAAAAATCACAAAGGGTACTGTCAAGCAGTCAGCTGAGATTATTACCTTCCAGTAGAACGATATCTCGGCGATGAGGTGGAGATGCCGTCCTGCTGATATACCCCAGTGATAATTGTCGTCAGCTGTCTCAGGTGATGGGTGACAGCTGTTACCGAGGCTGCTCCTGTGGGGCGGCGGCGCCCTCTGTGGTGGTGGGCCAGCAGTACCTCCTCTTCAGCGGCCCACAACAGGACCCCCCCTCAACGGGCGCCTCCTGGCGCCCGACCGGGCTTGTCCGGGTGGCGACGGTAGAAGTCGGCAGGAGGGCCGGGTCCAGGATGAAGCTCTTCTTCACCCAGGAGCGTTCTTCGGACCATACCCCTCCCATCCACCAGATATTGAAAGCCCCGGCCCATCCGACGGAACGTCCAACAACCGGCGCACTGTCCAAGCCGGCTCGCCATCGATGATCCTGGCAGGAGGTGGTGCCGGACCGGGTGTACAGAGGGGCGAGGGTGTGATGGGGCTTGAGCTTCGACACATAAACACAGGATGGATCCGCAGTGAGGCTGGAAGCTGAAGCCTCACTGCGGCGGATTGATGACCTTGAGGATTTAAAACGTCCTATGTACCTGTCCTGTAGTTTAGGGGAGGCCACTTGTAGTGGGATGTCCTTTGTGGACAACCACAACTTCCTGCCCGGGGCGATACGTAGGGGCCGGGGTCCGCCGCCGTCTGCATGGGTCTTCGCCCTCATCCGGGCCTTCAACAAAGCGAGAACGGGCGGCGCGCCACACCCGACTGCACTTCCGCAGGTGGGCTGCTGGGACCGAGGGCACACCGACCTCCCCCTCAACCACCGGGAACAACGGGGGCTGATACCCCAAACACACCTCAAAGGGGGAGAGGCCGGTGGCTGATGACACTTGACTGTTGTGGGCGTACTCGATCCAGGCCAGATGAGTACTCCAGGCCGCCGGGTGCGCGGCTGTCACACAACGCAGTGTTTGCTCCATTTCTTGATTGGCCCGCTCTGCTTGCCCGTTGGTCTGGGGGTGATACCCGGACGAGAGACTGACCGTGGCCCCCAGTTCCCGGCAAAAGCTCCTCCAGACATGCGAGGAGAACTGGGGACCGCGATCGGAGACGATGTCTGATGGTATCCCATGCAGGCGGACGACGTGGTGGACCAGGAGGTCCGCCGTCTCCTGGGCCGTAGGGAGCTTCGGGAGGGCCACGAAGTGGGCCGCCTTGGAGAATCGGTCCACTATCGTGAGGATCACGGTGTTTCCCTGGGACGGCGGGAGGCCCGTGACAAAATCCAGGCCGATGTGGGACCAGGGGCGATGAGGCACGGGCAGCGGCTGTAGCAGTCCCGGAGCCTTGCGATGGTCGGACCTTGCCCCTGGCAAACAGGTGGTACAGGCCCTGGAGATAGTCCCGGACGTCGGCCTCCAGGGAACGCCTCACCGAGAAGCGCTGGCCGGACAACCGCCACGGTTCTTCGCAACCCTGGTTGACAGGAGAGCGTTAGAGCCGTGACAGAAGTCCAGGACTGAAGCCCTTGCCTTCTGGTGGGACGTAAAGTCTGTTCTTTTGTCCAGTCCCGGGGTCCGGCTTCATGCCAGGGCCCCCGACGGTTCTCTCTATGTCCCAGGTGAGGGTGGCCACGATAGTGGACTCCGGGATGATGGTTCCGGTGGATCCGACACTCCGCTTTGACCTCCTCTTCGTGTACCCGGGACAAGGCATCCGACTTCTGGTTCTTGGTCCCGGGCCGTAGGTGATGCGAAGTCAAAACGGCCGAAGAACAGTGACCAGCGGGCTTGCCTGGGATTCAGGGCCGCTTGGCGGGTCCTGATATATTCCAGGTTCCGGTGGTCAGTGAAAACCGTGAATGGCACGGACGTTCCCTCCAACAGGTGTCTCCACTCTTCAAGAGCCTCTTTCACCGCAAGGAGTTCTCGGTTGCCAACGTCATAGTTCCGTTCAGCCGGGGTCAACCTGCGGGAAAAATAGGCACACGGATGAAGGACCTTATCGGTCTTCCCACTCTGGGACAGCACAGCTCCTATCCCTGAGTCCGAGGCATCCACTTCAACCACTAACTGGCGACTAGGATCGGGCTGCACCAGAACGTGTGCAGACGAGAAGCGCCGTTTCAACTCCTTGAACGCGGGCATCGCAACGATCCGACCAGGTGAAGGGGACTTTTGGTGAGGTCAGGGCTGTCAGGGGCTAGCAACCTGGCTGTAGCCCTAATGACCTCCTGTAGAAATTCGCAAAGCCGAGGAACTGTGGCAGCTTCCTACGGCTTGTGGGTTGGGGCCAGTCTCTCACCGCTGCAACCTTGGCCGGATCAGGAGCGACGGAGTTGGGGGAGATGATGAACCCCAGGAAGGACAAAGAAGTGCGGTGAAACTCACACTTCTCGCCCTTAACAACAGCCGGTTCTCCAATAACCGCTGCAGGACCTGACGTACATGTCGGACATGGGTCTCAGGATCCGGAGAAAAGATGAGTATGTCGTCTAAATATACGAAGACGAATCGGTGCAGGAAGTCCCGCAAGACATCATTAACCAATGCTTGGACGTCGCTGGGAGCATTTGTAAGACCGAACGGCATGACCAGGTACTCAAAATGACCTAACGGGGTGTTAAATGCCGTCTTCCACTCGTCTCCCTTCCGGATCCGAACCAGGTGATACGCATTCCTAAGATCAAGCTTGGTGAATATCTTGGCTCCATGCAGGGGCGTGAACCCGAATCAACAAGGGTAAGGGGTATCGGTTACGAACCGTGATTTCGTTCAGCCCCCTGTAATCAATGCATGGACTTAATCCGCCATCCTTTTCCCCCACAAAAAAGAAACCCGCACCCATCGGGGAGGTGGAATTCCGGATCAACCCGGCAGCCAAAGAGTCCCGGATGTAGGTCTCCATTGATTCGCGTTCAGGTCGTGAGAGGTTGTACAGCCTGCTGGACGGGAACTCAACGCCTGGACCAAATCAATGGCACAATCATACGGGCGGTGCGGGGGAAGGGTGAGTGGCCGGATCCTTGCTGAACACCTCCGCAAGGTCATGGTACTGCACCGGCACCGTCCCTAGATTGGGCGGGGCTCTGACCTCCTCCCTGGCCTGGGAACCGGGAGGAACCGAGGAACCTAAACATACCCGATGGCAGGTCTCGCTCCACTGGACCACTACCCCCGGACGGCCAATTGATCCGGGGATTGTGCTTCAACATCCAGGGAAAAACCTAAAATCACACGGGAGGTGGCCGGAGTTACAAAAAACTCGATCTCCTCCCGGTGATTCCCCGACACCACCAGAGTTACTGGTGGTGTCTTGTGGGTGATTGGAGGGAGTAGGGGAGCCATCTAGTGCCCGTACCTGCACAGGCGAGGTAGCGCCACCAGAGGGAACCCTATCTCCCTGGCCCATTTGCTATCAAGCAATTCCCTTCTGAGCCCGTGTCCACCAGTGCTGGGGCCTTCAGGGTTAAATCCTCATAAAGGATTGTAACGGGAGTCGTGTGGCGATGTGGGTGTGTCCCACGTGAACGTCTCGACCCCCCCTAGCACAGTGTCTAGGGGCGGAGCGTTGGTGTTTTAACCGTTCGGGGCAGTCTCGTACTGATGCTCAATCGAAGCCACAACAAAACACGCTTCCGCGGGCCAGCCTCCTTTGTGTGACCGGTGCCCTAAATGTTGCCCTACTCGTGTCCATAGCTTCGTCGCAGGGGGAGCTGTGATCGCACGGAGCGCAGGGGCCGTGGAGCGTGGGGAGGGCGGAACGCGTCGGAACGGAAGGGAGAGGGACGACGCGTGCCTGGCCACGCCCTTCGTCTCGTTCCCGACGGCGCTCATTTAACCGATTGTCTAATCGTATGACAAGATCGATAGCCCATCCAAATCCCGGCGGTTCGTCCTTAGCCCACCAGGTGTTTCCTTGAGGACCAATGACAGTCCGTTTACGAAGGCGGCGCGGAGGGCAGTGCTATTCCAGCCGGACCTCGCAGCCGCGATGCGGAAGTCGACTGCATAGGCAGCTGCGCTCCGGCGCCCCTGTCTCATTGACAGCAGCACGGCTGAAGTGGTCTCTCCTCTATTAGGGTGATTGAACACTGTTCTGAGCTCCCTCACAAACCCATCATATGTCAGAAGGAGCCGTGAACTTTGCTCCCAGAGCGCTGTAGCCCAAGCGCGTGCCTCACCACGAAGCAGATTTATCACATAAGCTACTTTGCTAGCGTCGGTCGCGTACATGATGGGACGCTGTGCGAAGACGAGCGAACACTGCATAAGGAAATCCGCGCACGTCTCCACACAGCCTCCATATGGCTCTGGGGGGCTTATGTATGCTTCAGGGGATGGTGGGGGGGGTCGTTGGACAACCAGTGGAACGTCGCTGTCACGCCAGGGTCTACGGGAGGGAGAGCCGCAGCGCGCCCGGAGGGCGCGCTTCCACCTGCGCGGCGAGAGCCTCCACCCTGCGGTTCAGGAGGGCGTTCTGCTCGGACATCAAGTCTAACCGAGTCGTGAAAGCGGTGAGGATCCGCTGCAACTCACCGATTACCCCTCCTGCGGACGCCTGTGCGCCTTGTTCTTCCATTGGCCGTTCAACAGCCGGTTGACGCCCCTCGGGATCCATGACGCTGGCCGAGATATCCTGTTGGGAAAGTGTAGGAACACGGACCCACAACAGGGGGCGCAAATGAACGGACAATGGAATAGGTCAAATAACAACACTTTACTGTTGCGAACGTGCACAACAAACACAACAAATTACAACAATGGACAAAGTTCAATTCACAAAGGTGTCGTGTGGGCAGGCTCGAAGATAGGAGACGCCTCTCCAAAGTAGAACCGGAACCACACGGTTCCTCCGCCACAGGACCCCGGGAATACTGGAGCCGCCAAGTTCCGAACTCCCAGGTGGCCACTGCCTCCGCGTGTCGGACCTGGTACTGCTGGCGAGGAACAAGAACACAATTAACATGGGCGCGTTTGCACCCAGCAACCTGTACGGCAGGGAAGCTACCTCCACCTCTCGTTGGAGAAAAAAGTCTGCAATCACTCACAAAAATCACAAAGGTTACTGTCAAGCAGTCAGCTGAGATTATTACCTTCCAGGTAGAACGATATCTCGGCGATGAGGTGGAGATGCCGTCCTGCTGATATACCCCAGTGATAATTGTCGTCAGCTGTCTCAGGTGATGGGTGACAGCTGTTACCGAGGCTGCTCCTGTGGGGCGGCGGCGCCCTCTGGTGGTGGTGGGCCAGCAGTACCTCCTCTTCAGCGGCCCACACAACATCAGCATTGCCAAATTTAATAGCTTGTGGGCGATAGGATTTTCGCCCCGGGATCAATTGTGTATGGTTGATAAGGAAAAATATAAAATATTTGGCCAATCAGCACTGCCAAATTTAATGGCCTGGAGCGGGGGCGATAGAATTTTTGTCCCTGGAGTTATCAAAGTGCTGCTGTTTTTAGCGGAAACAAAAACCCCACCGACATATTGGTTATTTATTTTTTGTCTCTGTGTTTTGCTGGAGTAAGTTAAAGAACTCTGGGACACAGTTTTTGGAAGGTGAGGGGAACCTGTGATAAAGGAGCGACTACAAACTGCTGCACACTGGCTGCGCTCACGTAGGTAGTTCGGAGTTTGGTAGGTGGAAAAGAAGCAGCAGGATGCCAACAAAAACCAGCTCCCAGCCTCATTTCTTACAAATGGAGCCAAATCTGCTGGAGTTTTGAGTTTATTTGTTTCTGTTTTTAAAGAGGCGTGTGGTCACACATTGCCCTCAGGTCTGCGAGAAAAAAATACGCAAACTGCTTTGCTGAATAGTTCGGAGTGAGACGACTGTCGTAACAGGGACAAGGTGTGAGGATTTGGAGAAAAGTTTTTCTGGATCGAGTTTCGGCTGTGAATTTGACTGTTTGGCAGCTATTCACCTCTTTTAAGGTGTCACTCTTCTCGATTTTGGCCTCTCTCTCACACACACATACACTGTCTCTCTCTCTCTCTTTCTCTCCTCTCTCTCTCTCTCTCTCTCTCTCTCTCTCTCTCTCCTCTCTCTCTCTCTCTCTCTCTCTCTCTCTCACACACACACACACAAACACATACACTCTCTCTCTCTCTCTCTCACTCTCTCACATACACATTCTCTCTCTCTCTCACACACACACACACAAATTCTCTCTCTATCTCACACACACACACACATTCTCTGTTCATACAATCACTCAGTCCCACAGACCCCCACTCATCAACGAACCCCTCAAACTCATCCATTCACACACAAACACTCTCTCTCTCTCTCTCTCTCTCTCTCTCTCTCTCTCTCTCTCTCTCTCTCTCTCACACACACACACACACACCACCTCTCTCTCACTCTCTTTTTTTGGAAGGTGGTGTAAACATTGCAATATGTACATAATGTTCTTTTGTCAATTAAGGATTTTTTTCATATTTTGAAAGAGTCTAAATTTGGTGATATTTTCTATTCTCTTAAGGTCGGTGTCATTGTGAAACCCATCATCTGTTTGGCTGAAGATAATGGCAGTGCAGTACAGCATGTGTACTATGTGTGTAATTGGTGTCAAATGGTGAAATGCTCCTCGCTCAAGAACTTGAGTGTCGTATTGTATTTGATACTGTTCCTTTCCAAAGTATAAATAAGGCCTAATATAGCTGTAAATGGTTAACTTTATCTCTGAAACTGCTGATTTTGAGATGGACATTAAATGATTATTGTGGAATTGTAGTAATTTTCAAGGTCGGTATCCAGGCAGTTAATCTCGAGGGGTCAGTTTTCTCTGTGAAAACATTGCAAAGCTCAATACAAATACATGTAATTTGGTCAGTTTTCAAAGGGGTCAGACTCGTCAATGAAGTCAATTTAATGTACAATGGTTCATCTCAGCTCACCTTAGTGTATAAATCTCACCGTTAGAGGCAATGAGAGCTGTCAGCTGGCTGTTAGAACCAAGTTAGAGACAATAAAAAAACGTCTGATTTCAATAAGACAGCATACAACCCAAGCGTTGTGTCACCAAGCACAAATTCTCACCTGCGGATTGGCCACTTTGCCTGATGACGTAGCGCCGACCTTGAGAATTTGAACGCCTGTACTGGACTAGGCAGGGAAATACATTGGCACACCAGCCCCACCAAGATTTTTTTCACCAGCCACCAATGGTAAATAGATTGCATTTATATGCACTTTTCCATCTGAATCAGAAGCTCAAAGCACTTTACAGTGATGCCTCGCATTCACCCATCAATGCCAGGTAACTACTGTGCAAGGTGCTCAGCTGTACACTGGAAGCAACTTGAAGATTAAAGGCCTTGCCCAAGGGCCCTTAGTAATTTCCCAGTCTAGCGAAAAATCAAACATTGCATCTGCAGTGCTCTTTGTCAATATGAAACCATATTGCTGCTCACAGATGTTCATCTGTTTTCTAATCCTAGCTTCTACTACTCTTTACCATAACTTCATGCTGTGGCTGATCAACTTTATGTCTCTGTAGTTACTGCAGCTCTGCACATCACCCTTGTTCTTAAAAATATGAACCAGTACACTTTGTCTCCACTCCTCAGGCATCCTCTCACTTTCCAAGATTTTATTAAAGAGTCTGATTAGAAACTCCACTGCCATCTCTCCTCGACATTTCCATGCCTCTACTGGAATGTCATCTTTAAACTCTTCATCCTCTTTGTAGCTGCCCTCACTTCTTCCTTACTAATCTCTCATACTTCCTGACTTACTCTCACCACATCATCCAGCCTTTTCTCCCTCTCATTTTCATCATTCATCAACTCCTCAAAATATTTCCTCCACCTTCTCAACACACACTCCTCGCTTGTCAGCACATTACCATGTACATCTTTTACCACCCACCTGCTGCACATCCTTCCAAGCTATGTCCCTTTGTCTGGCCAATCTGTACAAGTCCTTTTATCCTTCCTTACTATTCATCTTCTTGTACAGCTTGCAGAATGCCTTTTCCTTACCTTTTGCCACTTCCCTTTTTGCCTTGCACCGCATCTCCTTGTATTGCTGTCTACTTTCTTCATCTCTCTGACCATCCTTTTCACTAACCTCTTTCTCCTTATGCTAGAGGTGTCAAATCTGGCTTCAGAAAGTAAAAACCATCCCATGTGTTGCTTTTACCTGTGCACCTAAAACAGGTGATCTCAATAATTAGCTCATCCACCTGCCTAAAGAGCTGAACTAATTACAATCAGCTGGTTTACTGGGAAGATGGAGCAAATACATGGCTGGACTTTTACTTTCTGAAGCTGGATTTGACACCTCTGCCTTACACTTTCCTGGGTCTCTTCATTCTACCACCAAGTCTCCTTGTTTTCCTTCCACTGTTCAAATGTCACACCCAATACCATCCTAACGCTCTCCCTCACCACATCTGCAGTACTTTTACAATTGTGCAAAATTGCTTGCCCGTCCATACAGTCTTCCTCCTTCAGTGTCCACCATCTGATCCTTTGTTGAGCCATCACTCTTCTTTTTCTTTACCTCTAAAGTCATCCTACAAACCACCATCCTGTGCTGTCTAACTACACTCTCTTCTGCCACCACCTTACAGTCTCGGATTTTTTTTAGCTTGCATCTCCTATAAACAGTGTAGTCTACCTGTGTGCACCTTCCTCCACTCTTATATGTTACCCTGTGCTCCTCCCTTTTCCTAAAGTAGGTCTTCACCACAGTCATTTCCATCCTTTTTGCAAAATCAACAATCATCTGTCCTTCCACATTCCTGTTCTTGATACCATATCTATCCATTACTTCCTCATCACCTATGTTCCCTTCGCCAACATGCCCATTGAAGTCTGCTTCAATCACCATTCTTTCATGCTTGGGCTCACTGTCCACCACCTCCTCTAACTCACTTCAGAAATCTAATTTCTCTTTCATCTCACAACCTACCTGTGGGGCATATGCACTGATGATATTCATTATTACCGCTTCAATTTCCAACTTCACACTGATCACCCTGTCAGACACTCGCTTAACCTCCAACACACTCTTAACAACATATTCTTCCTTTAAAATGACCCCAACACCATTTGTCATATATATATATACACGAGGTCTGTTAGAGAAGTATCTGACCTTTTTTTTTTGCAAAAACCTGATGGATTTGAATCACATGTGCTTGCATGAGCCAACCTTGAACCTTCCTGCACATGCGTGAATTTTTTCACGCCTGTCGATTGTGTCAGTTGCTGGCAAGCAGCATTTGTGTGAGGTCGTGTGTAGTGCTCTCGACAGATTTTCATTGCAAGGAAAATGGCAGAATGACTGGAGCAGTGCTAGTGAATCAAATTTTGCTAGAAACTGGGCGACAGCCAGGTGGAAACCATTCAAAAGATTCAGATGGCTTTCGGTGGCTTTTCAGTCATGTGACTATCCGAGAAATTGTGGAAGAGGTGGACATCATTTTTCGAGGTGAGGTGCTTTTGCTCTGCCGTCAGCAGCTTCGGCACGAATTTCACTGCCACTCTTTTCATGGCCAAATCTTCTGTTACAGTGGAATGTGCCGAAAAAGTGCTGATGTCCACCTATTCCGCAATTTCTCGGATAGTCACATGATGGTCCACATCACCACAGCGTTCACTTTGGAAATGACCTGGTCATTTCAGCATGTTGATGGCCAACCGGAGCATGGCTCGCTCTCCACCATTGTGCAGACGTCTTTAAACCAGTTGTACCGCTCCTTAATCTGTGTGATGCCCATAGTATTGTCACCAGAAGCTGTCTGAATCTTCTGAATGGTTTCCACCTGGCTGTCGCCCAGTTTCTGGCAAAATTTGATGCAGTAGCGCTGCTCCAGTCGTTCCGCTATTTTCCTTGCAATGAAAATCCGCTGAGAGCTCAACACACGTCCTCACACAAATGCTGCTTGCCAGCAAATGACGCAATCGACAGGCGTGAAAAAATTCACGGATGCGCACGAAGGTTCAAGGTTGGCTCATGCAAGCACACGTGATTCAAAGTCATCAGGTTTTGGCAAAAAAAAAAAGGTCAGATATTTTTCTAACAGACCTCGTACATATATGAAAAATCAAGGAAATTTGTCCCTTTTTGTTGTTTTGGGGAAAATCTGATCACCCACCCAAAAAAAAAATCTGATCTCCCCACCCACCCCTTGCTCTTTGTTGTTAAGACATTGTTACGCTGTGGTTGTAATCTTGTGTAAATAAATGTCCCTGCTTCTACAAGATACTATAAAAATAGTGTTTTCTTATTCCACAAAGAAACACTCAAGGACACACAGCTTGTACAGCACAAGCCATTGTGGAAATCCCAGTGCAGGTTCAAGGGAAAACGTTCCACCAACTTTACTGTGAGGGAGAGACCTATACATAAGGCATATAGGCTCACTAAAAGTCTTTAATGCACAATCATTAGAGAACAAAGGCAAACTCTTTGACATATTGAAGTCAATGAAAGCTAAACCCTCAGAGATGTTGACAAAGTTGTGTTACAAAGTTGAATATTTCAGACCATCATTTCTGAGATAATTCATTTTACCCCTTTTGGACTCATGGACAGAAATCTTTTAGGAGGACTGTACCGCTTCTTAATAACATCTGAGTCTAATCCTCAGCTAATGGCTAAGCTTGGCACAAGGTGCATCTTCCTCCTGAGGTATTCTGCGATTTTATGCCTCTTTTGTGTGGTTGTTCTGTTTTAATGCCTTTATCCTCTGCCTTTTGTCCTCTAAATTTATAACTGCCTTTAAGGGACCTCACAGTCCCAATATGCAAACTCCAGGCCAGGTGTGACATATAAAGTGCTTCTGGAATCAAAGACATGAGAGCAGAGTACATATTTGCCTTAAAATTAGAATTAGTTTAACGTGTATAATTGGCTCGGTGCATGTTTTGCTGTTTAAATATGCAATAGTTTCACTAATGAGTGTCACTGCAAGAGATTCATGGTGTGAGGTATAATAAAGAGCCTAGGGTGTTTTGCTCAGATAATTATTAATACCTTTAGTCCACAGAATTGGACTAAATATGGGCCTACTTTGTTATTCAAAATGACTATATGTTAAAACTTTTCTCCAGCACCTATTTTGGCTGGTAGGAGTTCTTACTCATATAATATTGTCTAATATGGTGGTTAGCGCAACAACACACACACACGTATGTGTGTGTGTGTGTGTGTGTGTGTGTGTGTGTGTGTGTGTGTGTGTGTGTGTGTGTGTGTGTGTGTGTGTGTGTGTGTGTGTTTTAAAGCGACAGTATGTAGGATTTAGTGCAGTTGGTCGGTTGTAGATCAAATAAAGAAGCTGCTATTTGGACACCAGTTTTGGATTAGATTAGATTAGATTAGATTAGATTAGATTAGAAGATATTTTCAATTTCAATTTACTTTCATTTATATAGCACCAAATCACAACAGGATTGCCTCAAGGCGCTTCACACAAGAAAGGTCTAACCTTACTAACCCCCAGAGCAGCAGTGGTAAGAAACAACTCCCTCTGAGGAAGAAACCTCAAGCCGACCAGACTCAAAGGGGTGACACCAAGTTAGAGATGAAGGCACCAAATTCATCTACGAATTCAGAATATGGGCCAGGAGGCCCATATACAGTGACAAAGTTATACGGCTTATTTTTATTCTTCTGACCTTGTCAATGCGTAATATCCTGAGCGGAGCGGAGAAACAGATGCTCAAAGGAGTTATATTTGTGACCCCAATAGCTAATAAGCTAAACCTAGATTTATAAATAAGAACAACACCCCCGCCTTGCTTCGGATCACGAGGGACTTGACTAAATGTATATGCTGGTGGGCAGGCCTCATTTAAGGAGAGGATAGCTGTAGGTTTAAGCCAGGTTTTACGTAACTCAATCATATCTAACTGATGATCAATAATTAGATCATTAATTAACAATGATTTTGAGGATAGTGATCATATATTAATGAGACCCAGACTAAGGACCTCAGTTTGGTTGACAGTTGAACTGTTTGAGCTTAAGGGTGGTTCCAGAGTAGCATATATAAGATGCCTAGACGTTTGAGACATTCCACGCGTGTTGTAGGTAGCATGCATTTGTCATAAGCCTTGCAGGGTCTCTAATCACCTGCTCCGTGCCCTGCTGTAAATTCCTAATGTTACCCACCCTGTAGAGCTCTATATGTTCGCAGACAAGATGGTGATGCCTTCCCCAGCAGGGTGGAGGCCGTCTGGCATCAGCAAGCCACGGCAGCCCCAGAACGAAGGCCAGTTATCAATAAAGCTAAAGCCTTGCTGTCTACAAAATTGTGCCAGCCACCTATTTAATGATGTCAGCCTGCTAAACCCCTCATCAGTACCCCAGGAGGGCAGGGAATCAGAGACACATCTTTCTGGCAAGGTCACAAGTCCTCTCTATGTCCATTTTTGTGACTTCTGAGTGCTTCATCCTGACATCATTGGTGCCAACGTGAATAACTATGTGACTATAGCTCATGTCATGTTCCTTAGTCTGTCTTCCCTTCTGCAGCGTCAGCACCCTAAGCTGGGATGCAATGTCGGGAGCTCTGGCCCTAGAAATACATTTAACGTTAGTCGGTGTCTGTAACCTGACTTTGCGGGTGATAGAATCCCCTATCACTAAAGTCCGGCATTTCGGCCTGGAGACAGGAGTGGAAGTCACTCATGGCCTCAGAGAATTCACATCAGGCAAATCCAAGGGGGAGAACCGATTCACAGTTCGCAGTGACGAGTGTGATCGGGGTACCACAACCAGACACCAAGCCCTACAGGGCTTCCTACGCCTAGCCACAGTCCGAAAGCCATCCTCCACAGCCGGCATTTCTAGGCTGATGCTAATGGGCACGCTAGCCGGCCCATCACTAACCTCATCTGGAGTGCCTGTAACATCTAATTCCACTGAGCTAAAAAGCTGCTCTAACTTATGGACATGGCTCTCTAAGAGAGCCACCCACCACAGGTGTTTCCTGCAAATGTAAAACGACTGCAACCTCCTCGGAAAGTGCAGCCTGCCCTGGCCCTTCCTGTACAGGTGGTTGGTGTGGGTTGTCTAGTCCAGTTTGCTGTCCAGCCACAGCCCGAGGTACTTGTAGGAATCCACAATCCCCACCTCAGCTCCCTGGATCAGAACTGGTCGCGGTCTTGGTCTGGACTCCCCAAAGTCAATGACCAGCTCCTTTGTCTTCAAGGTGTTGAGCTGTAGATGGTTTATGTGGCACCAGGCAGCAAAGTCCTTCACTAGGCTCCTGTACTCCTCCTCTCTGTCATCTGCACACTTCTGGATGTGACACAGCTCAGAGTTGAAGCAGATGTCAGAGGTGTACAGGGTGAAGTGAAGAGCGGCCAGCACCGTGCCTTTGGGTGCTCCGGTGCTGCTGATCACAGTGTCAGACGTGGTGTCCCTCAGCCTGACATACTGCAGCCTGTCGGTGTGGTCTGTCTGTGAGGTTTTCCGTCTTGTCGGTTTGAGCCTGTGTTGTGTTTTGCCCCAGGTATTTTTCCACTTTTCTTTTTCTGCATATATAATGGGTAAGTGTGGTGTGTTGTTAATATTCATAGTGACAGGGCATGACAATGTGATTACTGATGATCTGATTGGCCATTCAGTTGTGTTTCAGCTCCAACATCCATCAAAAATCGACCTGTTGCGAATTTGCATTGAGTGGTCTCTATTGTTTCCGTACACGTATCACAGATGCAATGGACTGCAGAGGGAATGCAAATGTTGTATGTGGATATCAATGCTGATGATGGGGAGTATCACTTGCATTTTGAGGGATGATCAGCTTCAACATTTGTGGCCATGTGGTTTGTTTCTATATAGGCCCATTTCCACTGCAGAAAGAGGCCATTTTAGGAAGGCCGACACCTTTGCACTGATTTTGCGGAACATTATTCAGGGCCAGGAAAGTATTCATTGTTGAATGGCCCTGAAATGCCACAAGGCGGGGCTCGATACTGATCAGTCAATCTCATGGACTGTAAAGTAATAACCACACAACCAGCATTTGTGAAAGTAAGCAGAAACTAGTAGAATAACCATAATAAAGAGAAAAGACAACCAATGGACTGAGGAGTCAGTACAGTGGACAGACAAGGACCAGGGTAGATTTGAGGGCAGAAGTAATGCAGGACTACACGCTTCTGAGCGAGCACAGCAATTAACGTATCTCACAGCACAACACCAACACAATACTGCACCTCAAACCTTCGTGCTCCAGTGATGTGGGGACAAATGGTTCATCTTTCAGCAGAACAATGACGCTAAGCACACAGCCAAGATATCAAAGGACTGGCTTTAGGACAACTCTGTGAATGTTCTTGAGTGTCCCAGCCAGAGCCCAGACCTGAATCTGATTGAACATCTCTGGAGAGATTTGAAAATGGCTGTGCACCGTCACTCCCCATCCAACCTGATGGAGCTTGAGAGGTGCTGCAAAGAGGAGTTGACAAAACTGCCTAAAGATAGGAGCACCAAGCTTGTTGCATCATATTCAAGAAGACTCAAGGCTGTAATTGTTGCCAAAAGTGCATCAACAAAGTATTGAACAAAGGCTGTGAATACTTATGTACATGTGATTCCTTTGTTTTTTCTTTTTAATTTGCAAAACTTAAAAACTTTTTTCCTGCTGTCATTATGGGGTGTTGTGAGTAGAATTTGAAGGAAAAATTAATTTACTCAAATTTGGAATAAGGCTGTAATACAACAAAATGGAAAAGTGAAGCATTGTGAATACTTTCCAGATGCACTGTCGATGGTTGTATTTGAGACTTAGGGATGTGCCAGCTGTCTGCTTTGGTGGTTGCCATCCAGGGCCCAAGGCGGTTGGTTCTGTGCTGTCATGTATACGTAGTGGCAGCAGTGCATGCTCCCAGACACGATTTGACTTTAGTAATCGAGTGGTCTGTGATCACAATAACAGACAGGATATTCCATGTTCAAAGGTGTATCATGGCAGACCAACCATCAGTAAATTGTAATTTCAGACTAAGCTGCAGACGGTAAGACAATGAGTTTGGTCAGTCAATACAACATTCCTTCTGTGCAGTGAATCAACAAATATGCCCACAGGAGCTCGCAAGAACGATTGGATATGGGTTAGATACAGTGCAAGTGCATCATCTGTCACGCCAAATGATCATTTTTAATTTTAGGGTCTTGTTCTAACCATGACCAATCTATCATTCTCTTTAAAATTCAAATACCACAGTGTTGCCTTTTTGTTCCATCTGTTTATGTAAGTCACAGATATTACACTGTGGGGGAGCGTTTTAATAATATACTTCACATGAATGCTGCTGTGGTTGCACTGCGCGTGGCAGCACAAAAACCAGCAGATAACCATTTTCACCAGTGTATATAAATATGCAGCGATGTGAGTTTCATGTTATTTTTAGCATGATGATAAAAGTAGGGATAAATGTCAAAAAGAAATGTGCTTAAAAATGAATGTATCGGATACAGTGAATAAAGGCTATAAAATATTCAGGTGTGTTAATCTTCCAGGAAGCTGTTGAAATTACATATTCCGATTTATGAGTATCATTCTTGTTAATCAGGTCACGTTTTGCCTCCACCCCCCACCACCAACCCACCCCCCCACTTAGCACTTTCTAAAGAAATGTGAGCTGATATCTGAAAATGCAATTTAATGAACCTTTTCTGTGCCAGACATCCAGATGACTGGGATGTAGATTGCTGTGAATGAATAAGAGGATAGAGCTCACTTGAGGGAACGCCACCAAAATGCACTCGATGTTAAAGTGAGTTCAATTTATCACCATCTATTACAGCATGTAGAAGCTTTTATGATCAAGGCAATGACCGAGTTCTTCTGCTCAGCCAAACACGTGCAACACGTGGCCTGGACCAACCGGCAACCTCCAGTGCTGAAAAATAAAGCCAATGTGGAAATTCCAAGAATGGTCACTCATTGTAAACCCCCATCTTAAAATCCCCAGCTTTATACCATAAATAAACATATTTACAGTGTGGTACAAAAAGGCTTTTGGTGTCTATACCTAGTTTTGTTGTTTATTACAATTGCATTGGGGATGGATTTTCAAATACCTCATCAGTTTAGCCTCTTTTAAGTCTTACAGTTAAGAATAATTAGGGGTGCGGTAGCTTTGAGTGACAGCTGTGCACTGAAATCAGGACACTGCCACAACATTTGATTTATTATATACTGGACCAAACTCTATGCAACATCACCCATAAACAGTAAAATCACCAGTGTAAAACTAACACTGACGGTGTTAAATTAGTGCTGCCAATGTACATATGGTCCTACTCTGGCCAAAGTGGGACCATATGTTCACTGTTAGTGTTAGTTTAACACTGGTGAGTGTTTTGAATTCCAAAAAAAAAAAAAAAAAAAGCTGTGGTGGGTGTCACCATGTCAGCAATGACATCATGACCAACCTATATTTGGATAAACAGGTGGCGCATGAACAACACACCCTGCATAACCTTAGAGGGAAAAAATGAAGTCTGAATACACTCCCGTCCCTATCTTTGAGTTACTGAAAAAGAATGGAAGAATGGAGAATCAATCACACATCAAACCATGTTGTTACAGATATTTGTAATAAAATGCTAAAAAAAAAAGACACACACAGCCCCCCACATCAGCTGCAGCTACATTAACTTTACTGTGTTAAACATCTTAAATTAAGAATTTGTACCAAAATCCACTGTCCTTACAGTTTACAGAGAGGGTGAAACTATGTTGGAGCCGTCCCATTTGAGTCTCGAGGGTTTGTCTAGTGTATGTACAGTTGTGGGCACAGCTAACCAAAAGGTTAGCTTCGATAACCATTAATCCGCTAACTGAAATGTTAACTTTTATAATGCTAAACCGATAAACCAGTAAAACATTTAGCATAAGTTACAGCTATCCGCTAACTTTTAGTATTGACTCGGTACGCTGTCGGCTACTGATAAGCCAGTTTCAAGTTTAAGCACTTCTGAGGCTTCAGAGTAAAATGAAAGGTGATCACAAACCCAAAACAAACACGAGCCAGAGCTTCTGTCTTTAAGCATCCTGTTCACTGCTGTAAGGTAGTGTTATTTACTTTCCACATGCAACAACACAGACGTGTCCCAGGAGACATGAAAAGCAAGACATTTTTCACTCATGGTTTAATTTATAAACAAAGCTAATTCTGGACAGTTTATCAACATTAACAGCAACTCTGTCATTTTTACAAAGTGAAAATATCACACGTATTTTTCACAGTAATGCGCTAATTCTGAAGGTTTGAGCATTAACGACATGCGCCAAAACGCGTTATGGGAAATGAGTCTCCTCTCAATCACTGGTTGGTTGGTTTATTATTAGCTTTGCTAATTAGCAGTTAGCGGATTAGCGGAACTATGCCCACCACTAGTGAGAACAAGCTATAGGGGTGAAAATGCATTTGTCTTTTATCACTTTAAAGGTTTACACAGTCAGTACTGGTAGAATATCTTGCAATCAAAAAAATTATGCTCACTTTTACATTTTCCAGTATCTCACAGTATTTACACACTCACATAAATATTTACCCTAACTTTTAAGATTTATGTAATTTTATTACATGAACAAATTCCCATTTACTTCTTTTAGATAATTTTAATACAACCCACCAAATAAACCTTACATGATTCATATTCATTAATCCTATTTATTTGAAATGCATAATCCTCAGCTTTATGTATTTAGTATTAATAAACTATAATTACTCTAAATCAATAATAATGACAGTATTTATTTAAAATACATAACGTATATTGTTTTGAATTGCATAATTGCATAATTATGCAATTCACACAATATACTTTATGTATTTTAAATAAACACTGTCATTATTATTGATTTAGAGTAATTATAGTTTATTAATACTAAATACATAAAGCTGAGGATTATGCATTTCAAATAAATAGGATTTATAACAGTAATAAATATGCATCATATAAGGTTTATTTGGTAGGTTTGTATTAAAATTATCTAAAAAAAAAAAGTAAATGGGAATTAATTATAAATTTTAAAAGTTAGGTTTAAATATTTCTGTGAGTGCACGTGGTGCACAGTATGCACACTGCAGTTATTTCCATGTTTATTACTTAACACCGATCACACGGATAAAGGGAATGAGGAGACATCCATCAGATCATGCTGCAGCTGTGGCCTGATCTTTGCAAAATCTGTCTCCCTCTTCTCTTTTGCTTCCCTCCTTTCCATTTCGAGGGATCAACCGACGGAGGTGGCGGTTTCCTGTCTGTAAAAATGAGACACTGCTACCAGAGGTATCACTGAGTTCAAGCTGTTCAACATCAATCATTTTCATTTTCTTAACACTGCAGCTATGAACAGTGGCATTTTCAGAAGGCAAGGTAAGTTTATTTATATGGAACCATTCAGACAATTCAAAATGCTTTATAAAGTAATTTCTTCGGCGTGCATGCCTTTATGGAATTCCTTCAGAGAAACACAATCTGTGCCCCAGATACATTTTTCTTCCATTTTCCTCTGCATTTACAGTATTTATTGTGTATGTCCAGCTTATTTTTTTCTACTGTCGGGTATAACAAGCTCTTGTTAAACATATTTCCAAAATAATGAAGAAAGTCTGAATCCTCTGTAGGAACATGCTGGAGTTGTTGACTTTATGATTTGCTTAAATAGGTACATTTATCTGGGTAATGACCTTTTTATGATTGTTCAGATTCACTCAGTGCCCTTTTCTTTTGGGTGAAATAATCCCCATTCTTTAGAATCTTGAACAGCTGAGGACAGGTTCCCAAAGGGGGGTGAGACAACAAAAATAATAAAAAGGAGATCGAAACAATGATGCAATTGCTGAAATTCTGCACCATTATTCGGATTTCATATGACCCTTTCTTTGAGGACCGGCCCAAGTGCATGTGGCCAAAAGTAGCATGTGGAGATTTTCCCGATCTGGATTGAGAGGAGCTTTTCAATGAGGAGATATTTATCAGCTCAGGCTACAGCTGCCAGGATTGCAGACATCTCTTGTGCCAGGGTTCTATTGGCTTATCTGCCAAATATCAGTGAGTTTGCAGAGGCGATGAAACAGCTGGGGCGATTAATGCTCTAGGGATCTGTGGTATTGGAGCTGAACTCCTCCAGGCAGGTGGGGATGCTGTTACAAACAATCTTTGTTTCAATCTGGGACACAAGTATCATCCCAAATGACTGTAAGAAAGGACTTATCTTCCCATTCTGGAAAGGAAAGTGTGACCGCCTGGACTGCACCAGCTACAGAGGCATTACACTGCTCTCTGTGTCAAAAGAGGTGCTTGAAAAGATCATTCTTTAAATGATTCAGTCACAGTTACTCCTCAGTAACCAGTGCACTTTGGCATCATTATCAAGAAATTAACCACTGGCCAAATAATTCTATACTATGCAATACTAATAATAATAATAATAATAATATTTATTCATATAACACTTTCAAATTAGATATACAAAGGACTTCATGAATTATAATGCAATAAAAAGACAACGAAATACCAAATATATAAAACACAGGAATTGAAAATAAATCCAAGAAACATAAAAAATGACATTAAAAACTAACTAAGTAAGCAGCTGAGTAAATGAACTGCATTTATATAGTGTTTTTCCATCTGAATCAGGAGCTCAAAGTGCTTTACAATGATGCCTTACATTCACCTATAAACACACACACACTCACTCAATTACACTCTGAGAACAACTGAGGGATTTAGGACCTTGGTGATTTTCCCATCTGGCAGGGGTTTGAACTCAGGATCCTCTGGTCTCAAGCCCAGTGCTTAACCACTAGATCAGAGCTCTTCAACTCATTCCAGAAAGAGTTGAGAGGGTGCAGGTTTTCTTTGCAACCACCCACTCCACCAGGTGATTTCACTGCTTAACATCACTGATCTAGATGATCGCCCCCATGAGAACAGAAAAGTCTCAAGTCTGTTTTTAAATTCACAAGTTGAACTCACCTGCCTAACTTCATTTGTTAAACTTTTCCATAATGTCATTGCATAATTTAAAATTTCCCTATGACCTGCTGTCTTTTTCTTAACCTTTGAGACACACAGGGCACAAGCGATTAATCACCTGTGGCCAAACTAAACCAACCATATAAGATGGAGAACAACCTTTTGGTATCTTGTAAGTCAATAACAGCACTTTAAAATCCACCCTCAGGTGAACAGGCAGCCAACTGAGAGAAACCTGAACCTGAACTATGATCAAATTTACAAAGTCCAGTCAAACGTGTTGGTGAGTAAAGAAGAAGAGAACAAGAAGACTGGTGACTCTGTGAACAACCCTGTGGTGTTTGTGAATAGATACCCTGACTGCACAGACTGGACTTCCCTGGACAGAAATATTTAGCAATGCTGACACCTTTGCAAGAGAACAAAGTCTTTAGGGTCCAGGTTCTTCCTGTCATACTGTATGGTTATTAGACTTGGATACTAACCAGTGACATAAAGTGGACACTGGATATCTTTGGAACTAAGTCCTCAGTAGAATTACTTTGTGTAAAATGAACAGGTGATTCTGTATAGTTAAAATGATGGGTTCAAGATCAGAGGATCATTGGTCTGAGTTCCTGTCAGAGAGGAATATCACAAAAGTCTCTTAGGTGAGGTCTGTAATTCTCAAGTTGCTCCCGGTGTGCAGTTGAATGCACTGCAAGGCAACATACTGTAAGTAAGTCCCTTCGGCTGCTCCTTTGTTCACACTCGGTGTTGCCACAGCAAATCTGAGAAGGATCGGCATGTTGAATTGGCACGTTTTACGCCGAATGCCCTTCCTCACACAACTCCACATTACATGAAGAAATGTGCAAGGCAGCACACTGTAGTCAGTGTTTATTACAGACTTGCAGTCCATTTACTTAGGGATCCTCAGATGACGCATGCTTCTTGCATTTTGAGGGAATATCAACTATGATGTTTTGGCTATGTGGTGCATTTCTCTGGATGTGATCCAGCATGCAGGTGCCTCAGAGCTGTGAACACCAGCAAGTACAAAAGGCTAACAGTATGCCCATGTGTGACCTGACTGAGAGACATAGATGTTTACTTTTGGGTGGTGGGGTTGGCCTGGTTATCTGTGGTTCTGTGGTACGTTGGATGTGGCAACACATGCCATCAGTACATATCTAACTCCCAGACTTGACTTGCTGCAGCAACTGGAGACCATCCCATTTACTCATCTATGTTTCTTGTATGGCTATTCTTTGTTTGTTTTATTGGGGCATTAAAAATGGAAACCTACATAAACAAAACACCGCAGTTTCTACACTACTCAATTTTTTTTGGATGTAACCAGTGGTCGACACAGTTCAGCTAATCCGATAAACGATAATTATCGAAGGTAATGTTTTTGCTAGCGGATTAGATTTTCAGATAACTTTTAAAACCATCAGTGGACCAATTATCTTCCGATAAATTTAGTTCTGATTACTTTCAGTCTGCTAACATTTTTTTTTGCTGGTAAAGTAAGCAAACTTTAACGGTCAAAAACATTTGTAAACCCTAAAATCAAACATTTTAGTCTGTCGTGTGTTTGTGGCTGTCGCTTGCTGATGACATCATCATTAAGCGCAAAACGTGATTGGCCGGTTGATGCAGGGAGCATTGTGGGTAGTGTATTTCAGGTTCACTTTGGATGTTATAGTGAGTGTTACTGTCCGCTTGACACAGAAACAAAATGGACTAATTTTAACATTATTTTATTTTATTTCTTTGTGGCTGACAGCATAATTTAATCGCCAAGACTCAGTGGGACAGAGGAGATCTCATGGTGCAGCTGTTATAGGGGGACTTTTCTTACACACCGTTTTGGATAATCAGGATGCTTTATGTGTATTATTTATTCAGAATTTAATGAACCCCACTGATACTAACAGGTAAGAATTTATATTTACTATGTGTCTTTTACTCTTCCATTCAATGCATTAATGTATGTATTTCGGTTCAGCTGTTTTAGCTGCAGGGTTCAAAGCATGTGAAAAAAGCAGCAGCTTTTAGTTTGTAAATTGTAAACTGTGACTTCTAATACTGTGTTTTACTGCTTTTGAAAGACGATGACGGTGTTTGGGGTTTTATTTTTTTATTCATTCATTTTTCATGCATTCTTTTTGTGTTTGTGATTGCTGAATTTACCCAGCAGCCCCTGCGGCGCTTAAAGTGAAACTGGTTTATCAGAAGCCAACAGTGTAATCTGATGTGGCTGCATCTGAATCAATACTAAAAGTTATTGGTTATCAGTTATCGGTAATAAAGATACATTTTTTAGCATTTTATCAGTTTAGCATAATAAAAGATAACTTTTCAGTTATAAGATTAATGGTTATCGAAGCTAACTTTTTGGTTAGCTGTGCCCACCACTGGATGTACATAAGTACCCTCAAAGCTGACAGTCCAAACTACAAGCTCATTTCAACTGCATCGTGTTGTAATTGCTTGCTCTTTTTCTACAGCTTTTCTTCACATTCATGTAGATTTGATGTACGATGAGTTCATTTGCATGTTTGAGCAGTTTTGGGAATCAATGGCTGTGTCTCAGATCAGGGGCTAAAGTCTATGAAGATTTAAAGCCTGAACCAGTGGTTCTGAAATTTTGCAATTGTGTCATTAACTTAGCTCTATTATACCCTCTATTGCCTAGCAACCTTGACAGCAGCACGCAACAAGCTACCATAGTGGGTCACTTTAAAGAGCCTTGTCATGTCATTATAACATATACGGGTCGAAAAATTCAGCCATTGAAGGATGTGGACCCAGAAATTAGACACAGCCAGTATGTTGAAATACTGAAAAGACACTTCAACCATTCAGTTGATGATTGACCCACACTACTTACTGACAAATATTATGCTTGTCAGCTAATATAACAAAACATAACAGGCCAACCTCATTTTGGGTGATTATTGTCACTGTCTAAAAATTTGGACCTAACAGAACTCTGGTCCAGTATTTGGATTCAAATACAGGATTGTGTCGCACCCGTGTTACTAAATTAACCTACACAGAGACATCCACACCTGGAAAACTCAGAATAATATCCACAAAAGTTGCTGTGTGTGGCGTTTTGCTCCACTGTGCTGTAAAACGTGCAAAAAGCATCTCTTCCTCCTTTGTTGCAGCGTTACGGCACTCTGGAGTAACATAATGAGAAATGCAGCACCTCAGCTGTTATCTGGGAATGTTACCAAATCTTTTGACTTGTGAGGTATGTCAAGACTTGAACACTCTTTCGTTGTGGCACACAGGTATTTTAATCTTGCTGCACATTTGCACCTGCTCCGTAAAATCAGTCCTGTTAGCAAGACGTGTGCACAAGCTGCAAGGAAGACTGCTGCTAAATGCAACCTCTCCGAGCAAGCAAAGCCAAAACCCTGACAGCACAGTCGTGCACGGAATACACATAAGAGAACATGATGCATGCATACATGCCCGCAACACATTACAACTGCATTATAAAAGGAACTCACGACTGCAGATGACTGTATTGCATCAAGAGTATGAAAACATTTGAGGGTGACGACAATGGAAACTGAAGTCATGACATATACTTAATAAAAAATTCAATTCCGACACTTGTTTTTATTGCTATTGTTCATGCATTGAATAAATGATCTAAGAGTCCATGGCCCAAGCAGGTTTTCAGTACCCCACTCACTCACTCATCTTTAAACCAGCATGTCCGCTAGGTGACGGCGAGTATACTTTTTTTTTACCAAGCCGGGCTGAATGGTTTGTGCTGAAACTCCCACACTCCGCCCGGGGATTAGTTTCTGCCGTATTCACGCGGCTGTCCCCGGATGTGGTCAAATCCTGCAATATCACACAGGGGTTCAAAGCTGACTCTACTGTCCTGTTCATACTGCTACCGAACCCTCATGAATGTAAAAAAAAAAGAAAAATAGTTCTGTCAGCCTGAAAACACTTTGTATTTTTTATTCAGTCATATGAACAAATCATATTGTCATAAAAAAAAAAAAAAAACAAGTGGATGAGCTATTATGTCCAACTTTTCATCCAGCAACTACGGAGCCCTGGAAGTGTCATTGCAAAATGTTTTGCATGTGGAGAGAACTGTTGTGAAAGTGTAGTGACACGGACCCACAACAGGGGGCGCAAATGAACGGTCAATAGATGAGCCAAAAGGTAACAATTTAATGTTGTGAAACGTGCACAACGAACATACAGACAATCTCAGAAATAATTACAGTCAAATTACAAAGGTGACGTGTGGGCAGGCTCGAGGATAGAAGACGTCTGTCCTGAGAAGAGCCGGAACCACACGATTTCCGCCCCCACAGAACCTGGTGAATACTGGAGCCGCCAAGTCCCGAATTCCCAGGTGATCACCGTCCCCGACTGTCGGATCTGGTACTGCTGGCGAAGAACAAAGACAGTCAAGTGTGGGTGTGTGTACACCCAGTAACAACAGCGGTGGGAATGCCACCTCCACCTCTCACTCAATATGTTGCAGCGGTCTCAGATGAAAAGGAGCGCCGTCTTGCACAGCCTCCGCAAAAACGACCGGTTCTCCTGCAAACACTCACAATAACAGATTTATAAATCTCACAAAAAGGCTGAGAGTATTACCTCCAATGAAGTATGATATCTCGGCGATGAGGTGGAGATGACGTCTGGTCTTTATGGAGTGCGATGATGAAGAATGTGTGACAGCTGTCAGGAATTAATGAGTGACAGCTGTCACTCCCGGCTGTGTCCGTGGCGGCAGCGCCCTCTCGTGCCTGAAGCCCGCACTTCAGGCAGGGCGCCCTTTGGTGGTGGGCCAGCAGTACATCCTCTTCTGGCGGCCCACACAACAGGACCGGGTGTCTGCGGTAGAAATCGGCCAGGAGGGCCGGGTCCAGGATGAAGCTCCTCTTCACCCAGGAGCGTTCTTCGGGTCCATACCCTTCCCAGTCCACCAAGTACTGGAACCCCCGGCCCATTCGACGGACGTCCAGGAGCTGGCGCACTGTCCAAGCCGGCTCCCCGTCAATGATCCGGGCAGGAGGCGGTGTCGGACCGGGAGCACAGAGGGGTGAGGTGTGGTGAGGCTTGAGTCTGGACACATGGAAAACCGGGTGGATCCGCAGTGAAGCTGGGAATCGGAGCTTCACTGCAGCAGGACTGAGGATTTTGAGGATCTTGAAAGGTCCAATGTACCGGTCCTTCAACTTGGGGGAGTCCACTTGGAGGGGGATGTCCTTCGTGGACAGCCACACCTCCTGCCCGGGCTGGTAAGCAGGGGCCGGGGATCATCGGCGGTCTGCATGGGTCTTCGCCCTCGTCCGGGCCTTCAACAAGGCAGAATGGGCGGAGCGCCACACCCGACGGCACTTCCGCAGGTGGGCCTGGACCGAGGGCACACCGACCTCTCCCCCAGTTCCCTGCAGAAGCTCCTCCAGACGTGTGAGGAGAACTGGGGACCACGATCTGAGACGATGTCGGTGGGTATCCCATGCAGACGGACAACATGGTGGACCAGGAGGTCTGCTGTCTCCTGGGCTGTTGGGAGCTTCGGGAGGGCCACGAAGTGGGCCGCCTTGGAGAATCGGTCCACTATCGTGAAGATGGCGGTGTTGCCCTGGGACGGCGGGAGGCCCGTGACGAAATCCAGGCCGATGTGGGACCAGGGGCGATGAGGCACAGGAAGCGGTTGGAGTAGTCCTTGGGCCTTCCTGTGGTCAGCCTTGCCCCTGGCACAGGTGATGCAGGCCTGGATATACTCCCGGACATCGGCCTCCATAGACGCCCACCAGAAGCGCTGCTGGACAACTGCCACGGTCCTTCGCACTCCTGGATGACAGGAGAGCTTGGAACCGTGACAGAAGTCCAAGACTGCAGCTCTGGCCTCTGGTGGGACGTATAAACGGTTCTTCGGACCTGTACCTGGGTCCAGGCTCCGTGCCAGGGCCTCCCGGACGATCTTCTCCACGTCCCAGGTGAGGGTGGCCACAATAGTGGACTCCGGCAGGATGGGCTCCGGTGGATCCGACAGTGCAGTTTTGACCTCCTCTTCGTGTACCCGGGACAAGGCATCCGACCTCTGGTTCTTGGTCCCGGGGCCATAGGTGATCCGGAAGTCAAAACGCCCGAAGAACAGTGACCAGCGGGCTTGCCTGGGGTTCAGCCGCTTGGCGGTCCTGATATACTCCAGGTTCCGATGGTCAGTGAAAACTGTGAACGGCACAGACGCTCCCTCCAACAGGTGTCTCCACTCCTCAAGAGCCTCTTTCACCGCAAGGAGTTCTCGATTGCCGACGTCATAGTTCCGTTCAGCCGGGGTCAACCTGCGTGAAAAGTAGGCACACGGGTGAAGAACCTTATCGGTCTCTCCGCTCTGGGACAGCACGGCTCCTATCCCTGAGTCAGAGGCGTCCACTTCAACCACGAACTGGCGGCTAGGGTCGGGCTGCACCAAAACTGGCGCAGTAGAGAACCGTCTTTCAACTCCTTGAACGCGGCTTCGCACCGATCCGACCAGGTGAAGGGGACTTTTGTAGAGGTCAGGGCTGTCAGGGGGCTAACTACCTGACTGTAGCCCTTAATGAACCTCCTATAGAAATTAGCAAAGCCGAGGAACTGTTGCAGCTTCCTACGGCTTGTTGGTTGGGGCCAATCTCTCACCGCCGCAACCTTGGCCGGATCAGTGGCGACGGAGTTAGAGGAGATGATAAACCCCAGGAAGGACAAAGATGTGCGGTGAAACTCGCACTTCTCGCCCTTCACAAACAGTCGGTTCTCTAATAACCGCTGCAGGACCTGACGTACATGCTGGACATGGGTCTCAGGATCCGGAGAAAAGATGAGAATATCGTCCAGATATACGAAGACGAATCGGTGCAGGAAGTCCCGCAAGACGTCGTTAACCAAGGCTTGGAACGTCGCGGGGGCGTTGGTGAGGCCGAACGGCATGACCAGGTACTCAAAGTGACCTAACGGGGTGTTAAATGCCGTCTTCCATTCGTCTCTCCTCCGGATCCGAACCAGGTGATACGCATTTCTAAGATCCAGCTTAGTAAAGATTTTGGCTCCATGCAGGGGGTGAACACGGAATCCAACAATGGCAACGGGTATCGATTGCGAACCGTAATCTCATTCAGCCCCCTGTAATCAATGCATGGACGGAGTCCGCCATCTTTCTTGCCCACAAAAAAGAAACCTGCCCCCATCGGGGAGGTGGAGTTCCGGATCAGCCGGCAGCTAATGAGTCCCGGATGTAGGTCTCCATTGATTCGCGCTCAGGTCGTGAGAGGTTGTACAGCCTGCTGGACGGGAGCTCAGCGCCTGGAACCAAATCAATGGCACAATCATACGGACAGTGCGGGGGAAGGGTGAGTGCCAGATCCTTGCTGAAGACGTCAGCAAGATCGTGGTACTCAACCGGCACTGCCGTCAGATTGGGAGGGACTTTGACCTCCTCCTTAGCCTGTAAACCGGGAGGAACCGAGGATCCTAAACACACTCGATGGCAGGTTTCGCTCCACTGAACCACCACCCCAGATGGCCAATCAATCCGGGGATTGTGCTTCAACATCCATGGGAAGCCCAAAATCACGCGGGAGGTAGAAGGAGTTACAAAAAACTCAATCTCCTCCCGATGGTTTCCAGACACCACCAGAGTTACTGGTTGTGTCTTGTGTGTGAGTAAAGGGAGGAGGGTGCCATCTAGTGCCCGAACCTGTAATGGCGAAGGAAGCGCCACCAGAGGGAGCCCTACCTCCCTTGCCCATCTGCTGTCTAGCAGATTCCCTTCTGACCCCGTGTCCACCAGTGCTGGGGCTTGAAGGGTTAAATCCCCGCTCAGGATTGTGACTGGGAGTCGTGTGGCAATCTGTGTGTGTCTCAATTGAATGTTTTGACCCCCCCTTAGCCCAGTCTCTAATGGTGAGTGTTGTCGTTTTGGCCGTTTGGGGCAGTTTTTCTGTATGTGCTCCTTTGAGCTGCAGAGAAAACACTCCCCGCGGATCAGCCTCCTCATTTTGGCCCTGTGCGTTTCCCTAACAACATCAGCAGGGGGAGCTGTTACCCCACGGAGCGCTGTGGTTGTGGAGCGTGGGGAGGGCGGCGCCTTTTCGAACCTGGAAGGGAGAGGGGCGGCGCGTATCCGGTCACGTCCTTCGCCTCGCTCCCGACGGCGTTCCTCCAACCGATTGTCTAACTGTATAACGAGATCGATAAGCCCATCTAAATCCCGCGGTTCCTCCTTAGCTACCAGCTGCTCCTTCAGAACCAACGACAGTCCGTTTATGAAGGCGGCGCGGAACGCAACGTTATTCCAGCCGGACCTCGCAGCCGCGATGCGGAAGTTGACTGCATAAGCGGCTGCGCTCTCGCGTCCCTGTCTCATTGACAGCAGCACGGTTGAAGCGGTCTCTCCTCTGTTAGGGTGATCAAACACTGTTCTGAACTCGCCCACAAACCCAGTGTATGCTGATAACAACCGTGAGTTCTGTTCCCAGAGCGCAGTAGCCCAGGCGCGTGCTTTACCCCGAAGCAGAGCAATCACATAAGCTATTTTACTAGCATCTGACGCGTACATGACGGGACGTTGTGCGAAGACGAGCGAACATTGCATGAGAAAGTCCGCGCACGTCTCCACACAACCTCCGTACGGCTCAGGAGGGCTTATGTATGCTTCAGGGGATGGTGGGAGGGGTTGTTGAACCACCACTGGAACGTTCATATTCTGCACAGGGTCGGCAGGAGGACGAGCTGCAGCAGCTCCCTGAGCGCTCGCCGCCATCTGTGCGGAGAGAGCCTCCACCCTGCGGTTCAGGAGGATGTTTTGCTCGGTCATTTGGTCCAACCGAGCCGTAAAGGTGGTGAGAATGTGCTGTAGCTCACCAATCATGCCTCCTGCAGACGCCTGCGCTCCCTGCTCTCCCATTGGTCGTTCAACAGCCGGGTGACGCCCCTCGGAGTCCATGACGCTGGCCGAGATATCCTGTTGTGAAAGTGTAGTAACACGGACCCACAACAGGGGGCGCAAATGAACGGTCAATAGATGAGCCAAAAGGTAACAATTTAATGTTGTGAAACGTGCACAACGAACATACAGACAATCTCAGAATATAATTACAGTCAAATTACAAAGGTGACGTGTGGGCAGGCTCGAGGATAGAAGACGTCTGTCCTTGATAAGAGCTGGAACCACACGATTTCCGCCCCCACAGAATCTGGTGAATACTGGAGCCGCCAAGTCCCGAATTCCCAGGTGATCACCGTCCCCGACTGTCGGATCTGGTACTGCTGGCGAAGAACAAAGACAGTCAAGTGTGGGTGTGTGTACACCCAGTAACAACAGCGGTGGGAATGCCACCTCCACCTCTCACTCAATATGTTGCAGCGGTCTCAGATGAAAAGGAGCGCCGTCTTGCACAGCCTCCGCAAAAACGACCGGTTCTCCTGCAAACACTCACAATAACAGATTTATAAATCTCACAAAAAGGCTGAGAGTATTACCTCCAATGAAGTATGATATCTCGGCGATGAGGTGGAGATGACGTCTGGTCTTTATGGAGTGCGATGATGAAGAATGTGTGACAGCTGTCAGGAATTAATGAGTGACAGCTGTCACTCCCGGCTGTGTCCGTGGCGGCAGCGCCCTCTCGTGCCTGAAGCCCGCACTTCAGGCAGGGCACCCTTTGGTGGTGGGCCAGCAGTACATCCTCTTCTGGCGGCCCACACAACAAGAACGTGCTCACGTTTTGTTATATTGTGCGCACATTTTATTATATTGTGCTCACGTTTTGTTATATTGTGTGCACGTTTTGTTATATTGTGCACACGTTTTATTATGTTGTGCTCACGTTTTGTTATATTGTGCTCACGTTTTGTTATATTATGCTCGCGTTTTGTTATATTGTGCGCACGTTTTGTTATATTGTGCACACGTTTTATTATGTTGTGCTCACGTTTTGTTATATTGTGCACACGTTTTATTATGTTGTGCTCACGTTTTGTTATATTGTGCGCACGTTTTGTTATATTGTGCTCACGTTTGTTATATTGTGTTCACGTTTTGTTATGCTGTGCGCTCGTTTTATTACATTGTGTGCATAAACGTGCATTCAATTTTTGTGACACATAAATGTTGGCTGTTAGGCAACAAACCAGCAGACAGTGTAACACATTTCCCCATTAGAAATGGATCTGGTCAGAGTGTATCATCATGGTTTGGGCGCACAAGGACATACAGAAAACACCAGCTACCCAGCATGGCATCATCTGGAGTTTAAGCACATTAAAAAGGATGCTGAGGGTGAATCGTCTCCCCGTTGTGAGGGTGACAATTTAGGTCATATTATGAAGTTAATTTTGAACGAAAGGAAAACGTGAGCATGTTTTATTAATTCCAGGTCTGGATTAAAAGAAAATGTGCGCACGTTTTATTAATTCAAGGGCTCGATTAAAGGAAAACGTGAGCACAAATTATCACGGCCATTAAAACATGCGCACGAATGATCACGGCCAGGAAAATGTGTGCACGTTTTATTAATTTGAGAGCACATTTTATTAATTCGTGGGCTCAATTAAAGGAAAACGTGCGCACAAATTATCATGGTCAGAAAAAAAAAAATCACTTTAAATGACCTCTCCCGGGTTCCGTAAGCAACAGATATTTGTGGATATTTCTGTGTAGACGATAGACAAATAACATCTAGCTGGAAATGATGATTGATTTTATTTACTGAAGGTAAGGCAACATTGAGAAAATACTCCTTGTCTTCAGATGGTTAAAAAGGAGTAGTTTGCATAGTTGTCATTGTACAAGAATACATTTGTGTTATATAATCTGCTGGATGTTGAACTTCTTCATCTATTATTTTGAACACCAAACATTTTAAATAGTCAAAAATATTCTGTTTTTAAATCCTATTACTCAAACAATAACACTGGTCAACAAAAAATGTTTTTTTTTTCTTTCATGGACCTTGAGAACTTATTTAGGGTAATTTTAGGGTGCTGAATCTAAATTTGACCTCATATTTTCTCTATCACATCGTGTACAATCTGCATGTTCCTTATTGATGGATTACGCAAAAGTTGCTCATTCAGTTTGATGCCACTAATATGCACAAAAGCAGCTTGTAAAGCATAGTTTTTAAACTGGGTTCATGAAATGTGAACAAGATCCGTAATATCATTCATGGCGCCGAAGAGGTGTGCGAGACTACAGCTTTTGTTTCTATGCTTGATACGAGAAATATGTTTTCATATCTCAAAAATGTGACGTGATTGGCAAAATATACACCAGATTCGGATTCAGCGCCCCCAAATTACCCAATATCTGTTGAAAAACTCCATGCAAGAAAAATCGTGTTGAACAGTGTAATTTTCATCATGATTTTGACAACTTTATTTTTTGACCCCTGTTCAAACTAAATCCGGCAAATGTCACCAGCATTCTCTACACTGAACACCCCTATTCCACAGGACACCGTTCTCTTACAATCCCCCATGATCCAGAAAAAGTACAAAAATGGGATGAAACGGCTTACTTCGGCATACATCCTATCAGGCGGACTTATAAAGTGCAGACCTGGCAACCCACTTGAAAACAAAAGTAAAGCTGCGTCTGGCTGTGTTCTCAGCCAGAACCGCAACAAACGCTGCTTTTGTTTCACATTTTTACCCCGATGGAGCACAGTCAAACAAGTATCAAGCTGTACTCAAAAGGACTACCCCATTTAAAGATTTTCTGAACACGATTACGACTACAAACAACCAACCAGACGGCGCGTAATGATGCCCGTTTGATGAATCAGGATGTGCAGATGGCTGTAACTTCTACGCATACCAAGTTTGTACAGGATTGACAAAAGATGCCTCAAGACGTTAATGTGATGCTTCAAAACACACTCGATTTGCTATTCGCAATGAAACGGGAAGGAAGAGCACTCTGTGGAATAGAGGTATAAACAGGTCAAACTAGTTTGACAACTTCATGTCCAGGTACGATACCACCTCAATGTTGCCCTTTCAGACCACAGTTGCGTGGGAAAAACAAACGTGAAGTGTTTTATTTTCATCTGACCCATTAAGAGTACAAAAACAATCAGACTGATCTGCCTATAATCTTTAGATAAAATCTTCTAGGCACATCCCAGTGCCAGTTTCCACTAGGGCTGCCATGACTAGTCGAGTAGTCACGACTACGTTGACTATTGAAACCGTTGACAACTAATTTAGTAGTCGACGAGTCTAAAGCCCCTTTCACACCGGGGCTTCCTGTGGCGTCATGACGATGCAGGAATGTCTGCATCAGGTGCCCGCAGCAGGGGAGCAGAGAAGAGAAGAGGTGAGAATGCAGCCTGCAGGTTCTCTGCACAGAGAAATCAGAGTGCACAGTTCGGCTGCAGCCAGACTGTGCACTCTGATTTTTCTAGTAGTTTATATTTGTTCTTGCATGCGAGCATGAATGAACCGTCCGTTAGTAAATGTGGAAATGTCTGGAGTTATACTTGATGTGGACATGTCCTGTCTCTGGCAGTCAGTCTGTGAGCAGGACTTATGTCCTTTTTTGTCCTTTTATTTAACACAGTGATGAGACAGTTTGAGGGGAGAGCGAGGAACTGCAGCAGCCAGACAGTTTTTTTTTTTCTTTCTTTTAATTGTGCATGCGAATGAATCATCCGTGAGTGGACTGGAGGTGTTCGGACTTTTTACTGGATGTGGACATGTCCTGTTTCTGGCAATCAGTCTGTGAGCAAAGTTCATTACAAATCAAATGATCATCTTAATTGTGTTTGATTTTAGTTTGCACATACCTTAAATACCTCAAGCTGGAAGCAAATGATGGTAATATAAGAGCAGCTGTATGTTCAGTTGCTCACAGTAATGTTGCTAGGTTTTCAATATAGTGAGTCCCGGGGCCCACAGGTGGTGATTTGAGTGGGTCCCTGGAAAATTCTATGAGTCCCCGGGGGAAAAAAAAATGCGTCAGAGAGGGAGGACGCGTAGCTGGCAACATCACTGTCAGCTCATGTGATAAGCTGCAATTTCCGTATGATCCAGCTAGTCGACTAATCACAAAAATAATCGTTGACTAGTCGACTATCAAAATAGTAATTTGTAACAGCTCTAGTTTCCACAATGGAATATGCCATGACCAGAAGAGTGTCTCCTCTGGGACTTCCATTGGCATCTGAGTGAAACTGTGACTAGAATGTCTCCCTCACCAAGATGCTACTGACCCAAGCACACTGAGCAGAGTTACTCCTACAGAGAGCAGTAACATGGTTTCTCTTTGACTTTTGACCAAAAAGAATGTTTGTTTGCAAAACCTGGAGTGCCAATCCCACCACCAACCCTCAAAATAGGAGCTTTCTGCAGGCTTCAGAACCACCTGTGGTTCTGACTGTGATCGTGCATCAATTGATTTGAAGCTTTCGCTGTCTGGAGCAGGTACTTCTTCCATAAAGACTGAGGAGACAAGAAAGTGTTAAGATTTTAATCTAGAGTGGAGTAATTAAATCTCAGATCCTGTTGTTAGAAGAAGGCAGGGGTAGAGCATACCCCTGGTGTCAGATGGGGACTGACTGATGGCGGTGGTGTGGAGGAGGTTGTGTCCTGGTTTGCGACTGTGATCAGCCGAGAAGTGATTTAGCGTGGACTTTTTCAAATACATGGACACTTCCTATTGGTTTTGAGTTGATGACTGAAAGGGGGACCAGCTGCTTCCTATTATAGATTACAGCTGTTATTGTTTAGGTGAATATGAAAGGAAACTTTGAAATCTGAGTCTTCCTGGCAGAACATGCACAACGCGACATTTCTCAAAAACTGAGTTGTTGTGAAAGAAGGAGAGTGAGAGAAGCCACTGAGACACCCATGACAAGTCAGAAGGAGTTATAGACTTCTGTGTCTCTGATAAGAGAAACTGTGGATCCTTCAACTTTTGTCTTCATCTACATTTTTTCTTCATCTTTTATGAACATGTTTTTCCTTAATTTCTGGCTTTTATATTCACAGGTGTCAATAATATTGACCAGACCTGTGTAATACGTACATGAGAATGGACTCACGTTCAGTAGCTGTTTATTCATGTATTACACCAATTATTATTATGCATTTTTCCATCAGATTCATGTTCTCCTGTTAACCTTTGATGGAGCAACATATCATCGCCTCATCCTCATATGAACTCAGAGTGGACATTTCCAACAAGGTCAGGCTTTTTTTTCCCGATTGATCTTTGTGTAGATCAGTGCCAGCGACCAATAAACTGTGGAGTCAAGGACTCCTAAATCCAATGTGTGGAAGCCAAAGGGACTATATCATTTCCTGCACCGAAGGACTTTATGATTTGGAACCAATTGACTTCTGGCTGAGATGTTGTAAAACAAAGTGACTTGTTCAGTTATATTCAGCCTTGATGATTCAGATGTGAGACTCAGCAAAGCAGCACCACTAGTTTATGATCCTTGATTACCTACAGAATCAATTCTTCGTAAATGATGGAGCTGATTCCAAACATGATTTCATACCAGGTCTAAATAGTCCTAACCACAGATTTCCTCTAGAGATAAATGAAAGCATTTAGTTTGGAAACTTCTTCATTCATCCAAGAACAGTTATGCTGAGAGATAGGGAGATAGCAGATTATTTGCTTTCAGGCTGTTTGTACTATACCAAATGTTTACAGTGCATCCAGAAAGTATTCAGAGCACTTCAATTTTTCCACATTTTATTTACAGCCTTATTCCAAAATGGAATGAATTCATTTTTTTCCCTTATAATTCTACTCACAACACCCCATAATGACAACACAAAAAAGTTTTTGTTTAAATTTATTCAAAATAAAACACAGAAATTACATGTACACAATTATTCACACCGTTTGCGCAATATGTTGTTGATGCAACTTTGGCAGCAATTACAGCTTCAAGTCTTCTTGAATATGATGTTGCAAGCTTGGCACGCCTATCGTTGGGCAGGTATGTCAGTGAAAAATTGTTGTTCTTCCATGTCTGCATTATGGGTCAGGACCATCCACTGCCTGCTGGCCTGTTTTGATAGAACAGGTTGTGTTTCTCCAAGTCCATGACATAACATCTGATTGTGTCCCAGACTAACTGAAGGCCATGTCTATATTATGGATTTGTTTTACTAAGGCAGGGGTCCTTAAGATGGCTGTCTGAGTTTCTAAGATCAGAAGACAGGGTTTTAAATTTGCATGCATTACCCATTGGGGGCTCCTGCAGATGCATCTGTTGATGTGCTTCAACTGCATTAAAAACTGTCTGCATTGTATCATATTGATTCCTGGTGTTTCTTGCTCACTGGTCTCATTTCTCTGCTTATTTCATCATGAAAATTCCACAACAGCTATGCCCATTCCACTTTGTAGCACCTCTCAAGCTCCATCAGGCCAGATGAGGAGCGTTGGTAAACAGCCATTTTCAGATCTCCCCATTGATGTTCAATCAGATTCACATCTGGGCTCTGGCTGGGCCACTCAAGGACATTCACATAGTTGTCCTGAAGCCACTCCTTTGATATCTTGGCTGTGTGCTTAGGGTCATTGTCCAGCTGAAAGATGAACTGTCACCCCAGTTTGAGGTTATGAGTGCTCTGGAGCAGGTTTTCATTCAGGATGTCTCTGTACATTGTTGCATTCATCTTTCCCTCAATCCTGACTTGTCTCCCAGTTCCTGCTACTGAAAAACATCACCACAGCGTGATCCTGCCACCACCATGCTTCAGTGTAGGGATGGTATTGGCTAGGTGATGAGCGGTGCCTACTTCCCTCCAAACATGACGCTTGGCATTCATGCTAAAGAGTTCCATCTTTGTCTCATCAGACTAGAGAATTTTGTTTCTCATGGTCTGAGAGTCCTTCAGGTGCATTTTGGCAAACTCCAGTTGAGCTGCTATGTGTGTTTTAGTAAGGAGAAGCTTCCATCTGGCCACTCTACCATACAGGCCTGATTGGTGAATTGCTCCAGAGAATACTGGAGCTCTGATATAATGACCATCGGGTTCTTGGTCACCTCCCTGACTAAGGCCCTTCTCCCCTGATGGCTTAGTTTAAATGGGCAGTCAGATCTAGGAAAAGTCCTGGTAGATCTAAACTTCTTTCATTTATGGTTGATGGAGGCCACTGTGCTCATTGAAACCTTAAAAGCAGCAGAAATGTTTCTGTATCCTTCCTCAGATTTGTACCTCAAGACAGTCCTGTCTTTGAGGTCCACAGATTATCAGTGGAAACAGGATGCACCTGAGGTCAATTTTAAGCTTCAAAGAAAGGCTGTGAATACTTATGTATATGTGATTTCCTTTTTTTAATCTTATTTTTAATACATTTGCAAAAATCTCAAAAAATAACTTTTATGACATTGTCATTATGGGGTATTGTGTGTAGACGTTTGAGGGAAAAAAATGAATTTGTTCCATTTTGGGATAAAGCTGTAACATAACAAAATGTGGACAAAGTGCAGCACTGAATACTTTCTGCATGCACTGTTGGTTGTTTGGTTGTTTATTGTTGGTTAATTGGTTCCTACATTTGTTCAAAAACTTTGTAAGTAGGTTTGTGAGAACTTTTGTTTTTTTGCTTGTGGTATCTTGCTTTAAAAATAAGATTTCTTTAACTTAATCACCATCCTGTTGTGGGATTTCTTTCTCAGGCAAAATCATTTAAATTCCAAACAATGAAACAAGTTGCTCACATTGATTCTGTAAAGGTACGAATTGTGAATTTTTCCTGCTTTATATCCTGTCATAATAGTTGGTGCACAATGGAAATATAGTCTGTTGGGGAATTTATTTTAACTGTATAGCAATTTAGAGGCAGTGCATTATTATACAACCCCTGGCAAAAATTATGGAATCACCGGCCTCGGAGGATGTTCATTCAGTTGTTTAATTTTGTAGAAAAAAAGCAGATCACAGACATGACACAAAACTAAAGTCATTTCAAATGGCAACTTTCTGGCTTTAAGAAACACTATAAGAAATCAAGAAAAAAAGATTGTGGCAGTCAGTAACGGTTACTTTTTTAGACCAAGCAGAGGAAAAAAATATGGAATCACTCAATTCTGAGGAAAAAATTATGGAATCACCCTGTAAATTTTCATCCCCAAAACTAACACCTGCATCATATCAGATCTGCTCGTTAGTCTGCATCTAAAAAGGAGTGATCACACCTTGGAGAGCTGTTGCACCAAGTGGACTGACATGAATCATGGCTCCAACACGAGAGATGTCAATTGAAACAAAGGAGAGGATTATCAAACTCTTAAAAGAGAGTAAATCATCACGCAATGTTGCAAAAGATGTTGGTTGTTCACAGTCAGCTGTGTCTAAACTCTGGACCAAATACAAACAACATGGGAAGGTTGTTAAAGGCAAACATACTGGTAGACCAAGGAAGACAAAGCATCAAGACAGAAAACTTAAAGCAATATGTCTCAAAAATCGAAAAATGTACAACAAACAAATGAGGAACGAATGGGAGGAAACTGGAGTCAACGTCTGTGACCGAACTGTAAGAAACCGCCTAAAGCAAATGGGATTTACATACAGAAAAGCTAAACGAAAGGCATCATTAACACCTAAACAGAAAAAAACAAGGTTACAATGGGCTAAGGAAAAGCAATTGTGGACTGTGGATGACTGGATGAAAGTCATATTCAGTGATGAATCTCGAATCTGCATTGGGCAAGGTGATGATGCTGGAACTTTTGTTTGGTGCCGTTCCAATGAGATTTATAAAGATGACTGCCTGAAGAGAACATGTAAATTTCCACAGTCATTGATGATATGGGGCTGCATGTCAGGTAAAGGCACTGGGGAGATGGCTGTCATTACATCATCAATAAATGCACAAGTTTATGTTGATATTTTGGACAATTGAAGGATGTTTGGGGATGATGAAATCATTTTTCAAGATGATAATGCATCTTGCCATAGAGCAAAAACTGCAAAAACATTCCTTGCAAAAAGACACATAGGGTCAATGTCATGGCATAGGGTCAATGTCAATGAGCAGATCTGATTTGATGCAGGTGTTAATTTGGGGGATGAAAATTTACAGGGTGATTCCATAATTTTTTTCCTCAGAATTGAGTGATTCCATATTTTTTTCCTCTGCTTGGTCTAAAAAATTAACAGTTACTGACTGTTTCTTAAAGCCAGAAAGTTGCCATTTGAAATGACTTTAGTTTTGTGTCATGTCTGTGATCTGCTTTTTTTCTACAAAATTAAACAACTGAATGAACATCCTCTGAGGCCGGTGATTCCATAATTTTTGCCAGGGGTTGTAGAGTCATCGTTAATTAAATTTAACAGCAGAGCTGTCTTTGCCCTGGTGAAAAGTACATACCATGTTTTAAGCTTTGTTTATATAAATAAATAAATACTGGTGCAGTGCCCGTAGGAAGTTTGAATTCCTATAGAAAATTAGGAGCTTAAGTAGGTTTTTCATGGATGGTCGTATGAGGCTGTGTTTGAAGGTGGGATGTCGAAAGAGGTGTACTTATGTTATATTATTATTTGAATATAGTATTTCATATTGTTTTAAAAAGTTTTATTATCAGTTATATGAAAATAAAAGGATTCATATTAAAAGTTATTGGAAGAGAGTCAGACAAAATTAAACAGGACATTTAGAATATTTGAAAGAGCAAATCAGTACCTCTCCTCCTGAACACAGTTTATTCAAACTTGAACTCACTGACTTCCTGACCAAGGCACTGATTAAAGCACTGATTCATAGTGGATTTAATCATTCACAACTTGAAAATGATGTCATTTTTAGAAGTCATTAGCATCACATAGCATTACAGTAACAATTAATTTTAGCATGAACAAACACTACTTTAGTGAGCATTTTATTTCATCGAAGACACGTGTGTTCAGTTTTTCCATCGAGTGATGTGGCGACTGACACACACAGAAAACCATTATGCCAAGAGTGCCGCCTTTGTACGGACATGGACACATACACACACGTGAAGTCGTTTATGGTATAAATTTGGCTGGACGTAGTGTTTGCAATTCTACCTTCAAAGAAGTCTGGTACTCTAACCAATACAATTCTTCTGTCAGTATCAGTTTACACATCAAATATATCATGTGTTTAAGTTATATTTTTAATTATTTACTGTTTTATTACAGTAGTGAATTGTTACTATGCTAAAATAAACTTCACAATATCAGCAGTGTGAAATACATTAAGTAAGGCAGAAATCTGTTTTTAGAGTAATTTCTGTGTGCCATACAGCCGCAACCCCAGGAAATGCAGTATATTCAGCAGTTTTGAACACATGAACATGAAACCATTAAACAATCATTAAAGATCATTAAACAGTACAACAACAACAGTTTTAGTGACCTCTTTGTTTGTCCTTGTTTATGTGTCCACATATTGACCAAGACAGCACCATGACTGTCACATTGTGGTGAGTCTTGGACAATCTTGATAAGTTGTGATGGTCCAAACTTCTGTCATAGCAGCTTTAAACTATTGAAAACTGTTATTAAAATTTTAGAAATCCTCTTGGTGTTATCATACAGTTTTGATCTGTCTTGGTTTCATTTTAAATACTGTCTTGCATGTTCTTGCCATTGGTGGCCAAGTAGTTAGTGCACTTACTTCCAAAACAGAAGGTTCCTGGATTAAAGCCACCTGTGCCGACTCTCTATGTAGTGTGGTGTTGTATCAGGAAAGGCATCTGGCATAAAGGGTGCCAATAATCAATATGTGGAACCATACCAGATTTGTTGTGGTGACTCTGAGTGAAAAAGAGAGAAGCCAAAAGAAATGTAGTGAAGTTCTACTAGGAAAAATCACATTTGAAGCTTTCATTCAGAAAGTCATCAAACTCAAACAATAAGAAATATCCAAGTAATTTAAAGATGTCAAATCTGATTTACCACTCTGCTTACAGTCCGTGACCAAGACTGATTCCTCCACCCTGCCACCACACTTTCCTTGTCTGACGCCTGTCTTCTTCCAACAGCAGGATTTGAGTTTAATGTACCGCAACCCTGTCAGGAGGGGTACTGGCCCCAAGGTCTTATATATAATGTCCGGGTCCGAAGAGGTGTGGCAAAGAAGGTGGACGGACGCAAATGCAAAACTTACAGACACAGGTGTGAGAGTAAAAAAAAGCCATTATCACCAAAAACAGGCTGGGATTCAACACACAGGTGGACAGTCAGAGAAAGAGAGTGTGAACAACACGTGCAAGGGACTTGACACAACACATACACAAGACACAAAGAAGGCACGAAGGCAGTGCACATGTCAGCCACACACACACGAGGTCAGGAGACGGATGGTATATACACACACACACGGACATGTGTGTGGTACACACATGACAATCCAGCAAGGACACACCCACACACATAAACATGTGGAAGGTGCACCCAACAGATGAGGAGAGACACACCCACACAGGAAGCAAGGAGAAGGTGCATGACAGACAAGGGGAGACACACCCGTGCACACACACACACGCACACACCCCAGAGGAATGAGGTGACAACAAATCATAAAGCATAACCATACAGAATAGAGTTGGGTATTGAGAACCGGTTCTTTTCGAGTATTGTTAAGAAATGATTCAATCCACCGATATCAATAGCCTTTTTGCTTAACGATTCCCTTACTGGTCCTTCAGAGCAGCTGTTGTTTTTGAGGGTGTTTGTCTGGAAAATGATGATTCCTCTACTTTGATTACAGACCCTGCAGCGGCTCTAATCAACCGTTTCTGCAGCGCGACACCACTTTAAAGTGTGAACCATTGAATCAATGCTTCAATCCACTAGCTCATTGGTTCTTTGATTCGGTGCTCTTCATAAACGGCAAGTCTGCGTCTTAACCCCTCTCAAAGCCATTAAAATATTGTGAGTCACTTTTATGTGGATTAAAGTAACTAACTGGGACGCTTGTCTTGTTGCAGTCAAGAAACGAGAATCGTCCTCCGTTTCGTTGTCACAGCTCCAAACGCTGCGCGGCTCTCTGCTGAGACAGAGTCCGGTCGGAATTAATAACTTCAAAGCGAATCGGCGCTTTAAATAAAATGACACCTCTTACAAACATTGTAATACAGACAAGAAACTACAATTGCCTAAAATGTTTTTTCTTCCCAAAATGAGACATCCGGCATTCTTTATAAGTTAAACTGATGCTGACGTGAACCGCAGCCAGCTGCAAGAGTTCCGCTCAGATTTATGGAAAGACATTCATGCCAATAATGTCTGAAAGGAAATGCTTTTGACAATAACTACAGATTTTGTTTATTTCTATTTATGTCCAGAGATCAAGGATCCACCATGTAGAGTTTATTATGTACAGTTTATGGATCCAGTGACCAATTTCATATTTATTTACTTTAAGACTCAATAAAATGTTGTTCAATTTCAATTCAATTTAATCAGCTTATAAAGCACCAGATCACAACAAAAGCCATCTCAAGGTGCCTCACATAGAACAGTTCAACATAAAAAATTTAAATGAATAAATAAAAATTTAAAAATTCAAATACATAACTAAAAACAGAAGTAAAAGAATAAAACTGATTAAAAAATAAAAACTAAACATAAGAAAGAGAATAAAAATAGGCTTTAAGTCTTGACTTAAAAATGGCCACGGACTCCAACTGCCTCACGGTCCGACCGTTCCACAGAGTGGGTGCACGATAAGAAAAGGCTCTTTGACCCACTGACACAGACAACCTGTAATGCCTACTTTTAGTACACAAAAAATTCACAAGAGGTATCGAGAAGGGAATTGATAAGGAATCAGATCGATAAAGAATCGGATCGATAAGCGTAATTGATAATGGTCTCGATATCGATAAAATCTTATTGATACCTATCCCTAATACAGAAAACCAAACAACACGAACAGATGGGTGTAACTGCCACATGGGTGGAAATGAGCAATGACAGTTGCATTATGCTCTGTGCTGCTGGTATAAGATCAGGCCCACTGTAATTTATTTTAAAACAAGTACAAAAACACAGTAAAGCCAGTCTTCCATTGCAGATTTTCACCCCAATTGATGATTACAAATATGACGTAATGAAGTCTGATCATCCATAACACCAAAGTTGTGTGTCATACTTTACGCACAAGGTTAGTGCTGATTACAAGTGACTGCGACACGGGACCTACTGGGCATATTCACAATGATACTGTGTACAGTATGCAGTAATGCCTATTGGTTATAACAAAACAACATCTGCAAAGCTACAGTGTATCTGTTAACATCTGGAAACTGCTCTGCTGAAGAGTGCATCATGCCTTTCATGGGATTACAGATGTCCATCCATTTTCTTACGCTTTATCCGGAGTTGGGTCGCGGGGGCAGCAGCTCAAGCAAAGCCGCCCAGACCTCCCGATCCACACACACACCTCCCCCATCTCCTCCAGGGGAACCCCAAGGTGTTCCCAAGCCAGCCGAAAGATGTAGTCCCTCCAGCATGTCCTGGGTCTTCCCCGGGGCCTCCTCCCAATGGGACATGCCCGGAACACCTCTCCAGCGAGGCGTCCAGGGGGCATCCGGAAAAGATGCCCGAGCCACCTCAACTGACTTCTTTCAATGTGGAGGAGCAGCGGCTCGACTCCGAGCTCCTCCCGAGTGACCGAGCTCCTCACCCTATCTCTAAGGGAGCGCCCAGCCACCCTGCGGAGGAAACTCATCTCGGCCGCTTGTACTCGCGATCTCATTCTTTCGGTCATGAGCCAAATCTCATGACCATAGGTGAGGATCGGAACATAGATTGATTGGTAAATCGAGAGCTTTGCCCCCCTACTCAGCTCTCTCTTCACCACAACGGTCCGATACAGCGACCGCATCACTGCAGATGCTGCACCGATCTGTCTATCGATCTCACGCTCCATCCGTCCCTCACTCGTGAACAAGACCCCGAGATACTTAAACTCCTCCACTTGAGGCAAGGACACTCCACCGACCTGAACAGGGCAAAGCACCTTTTTCCGGTCGAGAACCATGGCCTCGGATTTGGAGGTGCTGATTTTCATCCCAGACGCTTCACACTCGGCTGCAAACCGCCCCAGTGCACGCTGAAGGTCCTGATTTGACGAAGCCAACAGAACCACATCGTCTGCAAACAGCAGAGACGAGATTCTGTGGTTCCCAAACCAGACCCCCTCTACACCCTGGCTGCACCTAGAAATTCTGTCCATAAAAATAATGAACAGAACCGGTGAAAAAGGGCAGGCCTGGCGGAGGCCAACGTGCACTGGAAACAGGTTTGACTTAATACCGGCAATATGAACCAAGCTCTTGCTGCGGTCGTACAGGGACCGGATAGCCCTTAGCAAAGGACCCCGGACCCCGTACTCCTGGAGCACTCCCCACAGGGTGCCCCAAGGGACACGGTCGAACGCCTTCTCCAGATCCACAAAACACATGTGGACTGGTTGGGCGAACACCCATGAACCATCGAGCACCTGATGGAGCGTGTAGAGCTGGTCCAGTGTGGTGCGACCAGGACGAAAACCACACTGCTCCTCCTGAATCCAAGGTTCGACCATCGGTCGAATTCTCCTCTCCAGTACTCTGGAATAGACCTTACCGGGGAGGCTGAGGAGTGTGATCCCCCTATAGTTGGAACACACCCTCCGGTCCCCCTTCTTAAACAGAGGGACCACCACCCCGGTCTGCCAATGCAGAGGCACTGTCCCCGATCACCATGCGATGTTGCAGAGGCATGTCAGCCAAGACAGTCCCACAACATCCAGAGACTTAAGGATTTCATCCACCCCAGGAGCCTTGCCACCGAGGAGCTTTCTCACCACCTCAGTGACTTCGGCCTGGGTAATGGATGAGTCCGCCTCTGAGTCCCCAGTCTCTGCTTCCTCTTCGGAAGACGTGACAATGGAATTGAGGAGATTCTTGAAGTACTCCTTCCACCGCCTGACAACATCCCCAGTCAGGGTCAACAGCTCCCCACCCGCACTGTAAACAGTGCGGGTGGAGAGCTGCTTCCGCCTCCTGATGCGTCGGATGGTTTGCCAGAATCTCTTCGAGGCCGACCAATAGTCCTCCTCCATAGCCTCCCCGAACTCCTCCCAGACCTGAGTTTTTGCCTCTGTCAGCTGCCTCTGGGGTCCCACCTACCAACAAAGATAAGTAGGACTCCTTCTTCAGCTTGACGGCATCCCTTACTTCCGGTGTCCACCACCGGGTTCGGGGATTGCCGCCGCGACAGGCACCAGAGACCTTGCGACCACAGCTACGAGCGGCAGCATCGACAATGGAGGTGGAGAACATGGTCCACTCGGACTCCATGTCTCCAACCTCCCCTGGGATCTGGGAGAAGCTCTCCTGGAGGTGGGAGTTAAAGACCTCGCTGACAGAGGGTTCCACCAGTCGTTCCCAGCAGACCCTCATGATACGTTTGGGCCTGCCAGGTCTGACCAGCGTCCTCCCCTCCCAGCGGATCCAACTCACCACCAGGTGGTGATCGGTCGACAGCTCTGCCCCTTTCTTCACTTGAGTGTCCGAGACACGTGGCCGAAGGTCAGATGATACGACTACAAAGTCGATTATTGACCTCCGGCTCAAGGTGTCCTGGTGCCAAGTATACTTATGGACACCGTTGTGCTCGAACATGGTGTTCGTGATGGACAAACTGTGACTAGCACAGAAGTCCAACAACTGAACACCACTCGGGTTCAGATCGGGGAGGCTGTGCTTCCCGATCACCCCCCTCCAGGTCTCACTGTCGCCGCACACGTGGGCGTTGAAATCCCCCGGGAGAACAATGGAGTCCCCAGTCGGAGCGCTATCTAGTACCCCTCTCAGGGACTCCAGGAAGGTCGGGTACTCTGCACTGCTGCTCAGCCCTTAGGCTGAGGCAACGGTGAGAGACCTGTTCCCGACCCGAAGGCATAGGGACGCGACCCTCTCGTTCACTGGAGTGAACTCCAACACATGGCAACTGAGCTGGGGTATTGGCAGATGTATTACATTAATTTCAGACTGTAATTTTAATGCCAGGTTAAAATTACGGTCTGAAATTAATGTAATACATCTGTAATCCTACTAATCTGACTCAGCTCAGTCGGATTACAGATGTATTACATTAATTTCAGACTGTAATTTTAACCTGGCATTAAAGTGACTGCTCATCCAAATCCACATTCAAGCAGGAATAATTTATTTCAAAACGCAGCAACAAAATAAAGACAAAAGCCATCTGTAAAATCAAAGTAGAAGACATATTTCTCACTATGTACACAAATTACATCTGATTGTTTCATTTTCTAATTCACAATTTGTCACAAAGTCACAAATTTTTTTAACATGTTCAGCATATTACCAATTGGTCAATACATTCTACAAAACCATGATTTGCACCAAATACAGTGAGGAAAATAAGTATTTTTTTAACTTTATTTAAACTTTATTAACTTGCTTCTGACAGATTGATTGTTGCTGTGACGCCACTCTGAACTTCACACGGTTGTATACGCTTCTTTTATTTCTGTTTAGCACTCTTCTGGTTATTAATTGTATCGACTCTGAACGTTATTTAACAACAGTCTTGTTGTGAATCGCTAGCAGTTAGCATTCGCTAGCAGTTAGCATTCGCTAGCGGTTAGCTTTCGCTAGCGGTTAGCTTTCGCTAGCTAGGTCGGCACCTCCCCTCTCCGTTGTTACTTTTTATAGCTATTTCTTTTCTACCCGTTTAATACTTCTGTTCGTTTTTCAGTTGAACTGCTGTGTATTTTAAGTAATTTAGGGGATTCTATCACCCGCAAAGTCAGGTTACAGACGCCGGCGGACATTAAATGTTTTCCTGGGGCCAGAGCTCCCGACATTGCATCTCATCTTAGGGTGCTGATGCTGCAGAAGGGAAGACAGACGAAGGAACATGACATGAGATATAGTCACATAGTTATTCACGTTGGCACCAATGATATCAGGATGAAGCACTCAGAGGTCACAAAAATGGACATAGAGAGAACTTGTGACCTTGCCAGAAAGATGTGTCGGCATCGATTAATAGTCTCTGGTCCCCTCCCCTCCCGGGGTACTGATGAGGCGTTTAGCAGTCTGACATCATTAAATAGGTGGCTGGCGCAATTTTGTAGACAGCAAGGCTTTAGCTTTATTGATAACTGGCCTTCGTTCTGGGGCCACCATGGCCTGCTGATGCCAGACGGCCTCCACCCTACTGGGGAAGGTGCCGCCATCTTGTCTGCGAACATAGATAGAGCTCTACAGGGAGGGTAACATTAGGAATCTACAGCAGGCCACAGAGCAGGTGATTAGAGACCCTGCAAGGCTTATGACAAATGTGGGTGTGGAATCCATTATCTTAGCGGGGAAATTAGTGTAGAAAATCCACTATGGTGATAGTGCAGTTTATCTGCCAGGAAGGGAATTTCAACAAGTTGAAACTGTGGCCTGCTCCCGTAGACGTGTCCATAAAAAATCATAGAGGGATATGCTCTGCAAACTTAATACCCATTACTATATTGCATCATGTTGAAATTGAGGATGGCCCAATGGTTGTTCCAGCAATATCAAAGATTTCATGTCTGCTACCTACAACGCGTGTGGAATGTCTCAAACCTAAACCTACTTCTAGGCATCTTATATATGCCACTCGGGAACCACCCCTAAACCCAAACAGCTCAACTGTTAACCCCACTGAGGTCCTTAGACTGGGTCTCATTAACATCAAAATCATTGTTGATTGATTTAATTATTGATCATCACTTAGATATGATTGGGTTATGTGAAACCTGGCTTAAACCTACAGCTGTCCTCCCCTTAAATGAGGCTAGCCCACCAGCATATACATTTAGTCACGTCCCTCGTGATGCGAAGCAAGGGGGGGGGGGGGGGTAGCTCTTATTTATAAATCTAGGTTTAGCTTATTAGCGGTTGGGGGTCACAAATATAACTCATCTGAACATCTGATTCTCCACTCCGCTCAGAATATTACACATTGCTAAGGTCAGAAGAATAAAAATCAGCCGTATTACTTTGTCACTGTATATAGGCCTCCTGGCCCATATTCTGAATTCTTAGATGAATTTGGTGCATTCATTTCTAACTTGTCAACGAGGGCAGATAACATTCTGATCATTGGTGACTTTAATGTTCATATAAATAAGCCTTCTGATCGCCTCTGCAAATCATTTATGGAAATTGTGGAGGCATTCGGATTTCGGCAATGCATTCGGGATTCGGCGCACATTAGTGGAAATACCCTGGATTCTCACATGTGGTATTGCTGTCACGAATACTGACATCATGCCTCTTACATCAGTGGTCTCTGATCACTCGCTTATTAAGTTTACAGTTTCACTGCCGTGTTTAGTGGAACAACAACCTTATTTATCATTACAGCGATGCATCAACTCCTCAACTAAGACTGAACTACAAGCTAGATTGCCTGATGTCTTAGCCTCATTTTTGACAAATACCCAGTCAGTAGACAGACTTGTGGATAGTTTAAACTCAGTGCTCAAAACGACACTTGACATGATTGCACCACCTATGTTGAAACCGCGCTCCCCCAAATCGCAGTCACCTTGGTTCAATGATTACCTGCGTGACCTCAAGCATAAAGCAAGAGGTCTAGAACAGAAATGGCGTCGTTCAACATTAGAAGTATTCCACCTTGCATGGCGTGATGCTATCTTAGACTATAAGAATGCACTATTGGCTACAAAGCAGACCTATTACTCTGATTTGATCAACAAAAACAAGCATAACTCAAAGTTCTTGTTCAACACAGTGGCAACACTTATTCATGGACAACCACCTGTAGTTCGCTCTCCTTTTACAGCACAAGACTTCCTGGATTACTTTGAGAAGAAAATAGATAACATTAGGTTGAACATATCCCAGCATGCCTTAACCCAGCCACTACACCCTGCTATTGAGGTGGGCGCCACTACTGAGGTATTACCTAGATTTACAGAATTTGATGGTATTTCTCTAGATATGCTGACGAAACTCATAATGTCAACAAATAGCACAACCTGTTTATATGATCCTATACCAACAAAACTGTTTAAGGACCTGTGGCCCACTCTTGGGCCAATTGTGCTGGAAATTATTAATCTTTCTTTAACTTCTGGATCTGTTCCTAAATATTTCAAATATGCAGTGATTAAACCATTACTTAAGAAACCTAATCTTGACCCTGGTGTATTGAAAAAATATCGGCCGATATCAAATCTATCATTTTGCTCTAAAATTCTGGAAAAAGTGGTGTCACGGCAGCTTGTAGACTATCTTACTGAGAATAATCTCTTTGAGCCACTGCAGTCTGCTTTTAGAAAATATTCCACAGAAACGGCTCTCACTAAAGTAGTGAATGATCTTCTGCTTACAATGGATTCGGACACCACTACGGTTCTGTTGCTGTTAGATCTCATTGCTGCATTTGATACAGTGGATCATCATATTCTACTTGATAGGCTGGAAAATCATTTTGGGATTACTGGGAGTGCCCTTGCATGGCTGATGTCATACTTGACCAGTTGTTCTCACTGTGTTTTGTACAGTAACACTACCTCTAACCTTAGTGACATGAATTTTGGGGTTCCTCAGGGGTCTGTCTTAGGCACCTTGCTTTTCTCCCTTTATATAGCACCCCTTGGGCACATATTGCGGCATTTTGGGATTACCTTTCACTGCTATGCAGATGATACTCAGTTATATATGCCGATAACTGCTGGTAAGCTTGTTCACATAAAATCCTTAGAAGATTGCCTTGCATCAGTGAGAAGTTGGATGTCTAGAAACTTCCTACTTTTAAACTCTGAAAAGACTGAAATGATGGTTCTTGGTCCAGTAAGATATTGGCATCAATTTGACCAGTTAACACTCAGCCTAGGCTAGTGTGTCATACATCACACTGACAAAGTGAGGAACCTTGGGGTAATTTTTGATCCTTCGTTGTCCTTTGGTCTCCATATTAGAAATATTACTAGGACTGCTTTGTTCTGCCTGCAAAATATAGCGAAGATTCATCCCATCCTGTCTATGGCTGATGCTGAGACCCTGATCCATGCGTTCATCTCTTCTAGATTGGACTACTGCAGTGTTCTATTTTCTGGTTTACCGCAGTCTAGCATTAGGGGTCTCCAATTGGTTCAGCATGCTGCAGCCAGACTTTTGACATGAAGCAGAAAGTTTGACCACATTACACCCATTTTGGCATCTCTTCACTGGCTTCCTGTCCCAGTGAGATCAGATTTGTTGTGAAAGTGTAGTGACACGGACCCACAACAGGGGGCGCAAATGAACGGTCAATAGATGAGCCAAAAAATAACAATTTAATGTTGTGAAGGTGCACAACGAACATACAGACAATCTCAGAATATGATTACAGTCAATCCACAAACGTGACGTGTGGGCAGGCTCGAGGATAGAAGACGTCTGTCCTGAGAAGAGCCGGAACCACACGATTTCCGCCGCCACCGAACCTGGTGAATACTGGAGCCGCCAAGTCCCGAATTCCCAGGTGATCACCGTCCCCGACTTTCGGATCTGGTACTGCTGGCGAAGAACAAAGACAGTCAAGTGTCGGTGTGTGTACACCCCGTAACAACAACGGTGGGAATGCCACCTCCACCTCTCACTCAATATTCTGCAGAGTACCGCAGTGATTCCTCAGGGGAAAAGAGTGCAGTCCTGCACTCACTCAGCTTCCACAGAAAGAGGGACCGGTACTCCTGCAAACACTCACAATATACAGATATATTGCAAAACACAAACGGCTGAGTCTATTACCTCCAAAGAAGTACAATATCTCGGCAATGAGGTGGAGATGACGTCTGGTCTTTATGGAGTGAGATGATGTTGAGTAGATGGGTGACAGCTGTCAAGAGATAATGAGTGACAGCTGTCACCCCCGGCTGTGTCCGTGGCGGCAGCGCCCTCTCGTGCCTGAAGCCTGCACTTCAGGCAGGGCGCCCACTGGTGGTGGGCCAGCAGTACCTCCTCTTCTGGTGGCCCACACAACAAGATTTTAAGGTTCTGCTACTAACCTATAAAATTATTCATGGACTGGCACCTCCCTACCTAGCTGACCTAATTAAACCTTACGTACCGGCCTTTACCTTTACCGGCTTTACGTTCTCAGGGTGCAGGACTACTTTGTGTCCCTAAGGTGAATAAGAAGTCTGCGGGTCACCGAGCTTTCTCTTATCGTGCCCCTGTTCTGCGGATTGATCTCCCTGCATCAATAAAACAATCAGATTCTGTGGAGACTTTCAAGTCCAGACTTAAGAAGCACTTATTTTCCCTTTCATATGGCTAGCATACTGGTGCAGTTTTGTTTTACGCTTTTTACTCTTTTAATTCAATCAATCAATCAATTTTATTTATATAGCGCCAAATCACAACAAACAATTGCCCCAAGGCGCTTTGTATTGTAAGGCAAAAGCCATACAATAATTACAGAAAAACCCCAACGATCAAAACGACCCCCTGTGAGCAAGCACTTGGCGACAGTGGGAAGGAAAAACTCCCATTTAACAGGAACAAACCTCCAGCAGAACCAGGCTCAGGAGGGGCAGTCTTCTGCTGGGACTGGTTGGGGCTGAGGGGAGAGAATCAAGAAAAAGACATGCTGTGTAATTCATGTTATTAGTAATTGAAGTGGGCCGCGGCCTCAACTTCACCTAAATTCTGGGTCTTTTAGTGAAGCTTAGGGCTAGTGTCCGGCGATCACCTTAGTATTTCTTCTGTTTTTCTTGTTGATTAATGCTGGCAAATTATACAGTATTTTGTCTTTCTGATGCCTGATTCTGTTTTTTTTCTGTTTAAGGTGCAGCTCCATCCAGAGATGGGAGTTGTGTTTGTGTTGGCAATCCTCCTGTCCTGTGCACCAACAACAATTCTTGTATATTCGTCTGTGAATTGTTCTGTGAATTATTTCTATAATTTATGTTTGTAGCATGGCCCAAGCAGAGGGTCACCCCTTTGAGTCTGGTCTGCTTGAGGTTTCTTCCTCAGAGGGAGCTTTTCCTTACCACTGTTGCTCTGGGGGTTGGTAAGGTTAGACCTTAACTGTGTGAAGCGCCTTGAGGCAACTCTGTTGTGATTTGGCGCTATATAAAGGAAATAAATTGAATTAAATTGTATTTGAACACCCTGCGGTTTTGCAAGTTCTCCCACTTAGAAATCATGGAGGGGTCTGAAATTTTCATCTTAGGTGCAGGAAATCACAATGTATGATTTTTTTAATAATTTATTTGTATGTTACTGCTGCAAATAAGTATTTGAACACCTACCAACCAGCAAGAATTCTGGCTCACACAGACCTGTTAATTTTTCTTTAAGAAGCCCTCTTATTCTGCACTCTTTACCTGTATTAATTGCACCTGTTTGAACTTGTTACCTGTATAAATGACACCTGTTCACACACTCAATCAATCACACTCCAACCTGTCCACCATAGCCAAGACCAAAGAGCTGTCTAAGGACACCAGGGACAAAACTGTAGACCTGAACAAGACTGGGATGGACTACAGGACAACAGGCAAGCAGTTTGATAGAAGACAACAACTGTTATGATTATTTATTAGAAAGTGGAAGAAACACAAGATGACTGTCAATCTCCCTCGGTCTGGGATTCCATGCAAGATCTCACTTTATGGGGTAAGGATGATTCTGAGAAAGCTCAGAACTACACAGGAGGACCTGGTCAATGATCTGAAGAGAGCTGGGACCACAGTCACAAAGATTACATTAGTAACACATGATGCTGTCATGGTTTAAAATCCTGCAGGGCAGCAAGGTCCCCCTGCTCAAGCCAGCACATGTCCAGGCCCGTTTGAAGTTCACCAGTGACCATCTGGATGATCCAGAGGAGGCATGAGAGAAGGTCATGTGGTCAGATGAGACCAAAATAGAGCTTTTTGGAATCAACTCCACTTACCATGTTTAGAGGATGAGAACAACCCCAAGAAAACCATCCCAACCATGAAGCATGGGGGTGGAAACATTATACTCTGGGGTGCTCTTCTGCAAAGGGGACATGACGATACTGCACCGTATTGAAGGGAGGATGGATGGGGTCATGTATTGCGAGATTTTGGTAAACAACCTCCTTCCCTCAGTAAGAGCATTGAAGATGGGTCATGGCTGGGTCTTCCAGCATGACAATGACCCCAAGCACACAGCCAGGGCAACTAAGGAGGGGCTCCATAAGACGCATTTCAAGGTCACTGCAGGACCTTGAAATGCGCCTGGCCAGTCTCCAGACCTGAACTCAATAGAAAATCTTTGGAGGGAGCTGAAACTCCAAACCTGAATGATTTGGAGAAGATCTGTATGGAGGAGTGGACCAAAATCCCTGCTGCAGTGTGTGAAAACTTGGTCAAGAACTAGAAAATGTTTGACCTCTGTAATTGCAAACAAAGGCTACTGTACCAAATATTAACATTGATTTTCACAGGTGTTCAAATACTTATTTGCAGCAGTAACATAGAAATAAATTCTAAAAAAAAAAAAAAAAAAAAAAAAAAAATCATACATTGTGATTTCTGGAATTTCTTTTTTTAGATTATGTCTCTCACAGTGGACATGCACCTAAGATGAAAATTTCGGACCCCTCACTGTACATATATGTTCATGCCCTGAGTATTTGATTGTTTCATAGCCAAAAACCTAATCGGGTGTCAGACATTGACAAAGAAAGTGAACTTTTGTATGATGTAGATGCACTTAGATCTCTGCATAATTAATATTAAAATGAACGCTTCAGTTACATTTATTTATTTATATATTTATTTATTTGTTGTCACCACAATAATTCTACTGTTTTGCTTTTTACTGAGTGTCTGTTCTGTGGATATGACTCCATCATTTTCTCTTATTGCTGTTTATTCTGGAGCAGCGTTTGTGATTCAAATTAATATTGCCACTTAGTGTTCATGAATTCTAATGAGTAAAATAACCAGTCAATTACAAACATAATAGTCTGTGCTGATTTCAAATTTACCCAGATGTAAATTGTTTACCAGGTTTTATAACCGTTCAGGAGGAAGCTATTAGTTGATCAGATAACATGAAAAATAATCCCATAAATAAAAAATAAAATAATACCCAGGTTTGAAACAGTTGAATCTCATGATCTTAAATAATGAAAACATACAAATCTATTTTAAGATAGTCTCTTATAAATAGACAGCAGCGTACCTCACTGAGCTGCAAGAGCTCTGCCATGTGCTCTGAAGAGTCTAATATAATATGTCTGACTAAAGAATTTATTTTGTAAACATGCTGTTATCTCACAGTCATCACATTAGGTGTACCTCTTATCAGAAACATCCATCAGCTGCAAGTGAAGAAAACAGGAGTAGCTGATGCTTATCACCAAAGGAAAATACAACATTTCTCCCATCGGCAGCATTCTCTCAGATAACATGATTACTTAAGATTCCATATCCTTGTGAAAATAATATTAATGCATAACAAACTGTATCAAATAGCAGCCTAAAACAATCACTGTAATTTTGAGGGAAGGTATGAAGGATTTTTTTTTTTCAGTTTTTATTTTTTTATAATATTGTTATAGCTGCAACATTGCCATGTATAGGGAAGCTGTAATATCATTATGAAGTGAATGATTTTAATTTTGTGCAGCATTAAATTAACCCTTAACAGTATGCAGTATGTGTGTTTTGGTGCAGTTTCCACCAAAATGACACCCAAATGTGAATGTCATGACACTACCAATGTACAGGTTAGTCCAGGTACAGACCGTGTGCTAAATGCAGCTTTTAAACATGAAATTCAAAAACAATGTGATCCTAGTGAATTCATTTTTAATATGTTTCATCTCCAAAGGAAGTAAATCAAATGAAACATTTGTGTAGTGTGGGAATGGAGTGGCTGTGTGCCTGGGTGGTTTCTATCCAAGGGCTGTGGTGTCTTTGATGCAGCAAAGCGCAGACTTACATGCTCCAAGACTTCAAATATGAATTAAGAGTAAATCAGTTGTGCTGCAATGCACCATGGGGGTTCGGGGTTTTGGGGTTTTAAATGTTATTGTGGTTCATGTTAGTTTAACAGTGTTGTCAGTGTTATTGATTAATAAATCAATAACACTAGCAATAATTCCAATTGAACTAAAAGACACAATAGTGTTTTTGTAGTTCAACTGGTCTAGTCAATTTAGTTAAGTGTCATGTTGCCATTACCATGAGTGAGTAAGTATCATGTTGCCATACCATGAGTGAAAAGTGTTGTGCTTTTGATGTCTTCTGCGTGCTTCTACGCATGCGTATAATTTCGATCACAGACAAATTGTGGTTAGCTGACATTTGCCTTTGGTATGCTTAGTTATTTAGGGTCAACAATTCATGCCACCAAAACAGAGTTGATAAGAATAATATTTTGGAGAAACTACGGAGATTAACTAACACCTGAACAATGTGATAATTACATTCTGGACTCACCTGCCTTTCCATCAAGGGGTGATAAATGATCTATATATTAAAAGTATGTGTGTGTGTGTGTGTGGTGTGTGTGTGTGTGTGTGTGTGTGTGTGTGTGTGTGTGTGTGTGTGTGTGTGTGTGTGTGTGTGGTGTGTGTGTGTGTGTGTGTGTGTGTGTGTGTGTGTGATTTTATTTAGTAAGTTCAATGTAAGTACATAATGTAATTGTAAATATGATTAAAAATGCATGGATGACACAAGAAAATAAAAACACTTCTTTTCATTGTGGTCCATTTAAAAATCAAATGACAAAATAGAAGTAATAATAAAATAATAATAATAATAATAATAATAATAATAATAATTAATAATAATAGTGTATAGTATAGGTCCTTTTTATTTTTTTCAAAAACTATATGGATTTCATTCATATGTTTTTACGTCAGACATGCTTGAACCCTCATGCGCATGCGTGAGTTTTTCCATGCCTGTCAGTGACGTCATTCGCCTGTGAGCACTCCTTGTGGGAGGAGTCGTCCAGCCCCTCGTCGGAATTCCTTTGTCTGAGAAGTTGCTGAGAGACTGGCGCTTTGTTTGATCAAAATTTTTTCTAAACCTGTGAGACACATTGAAGTGGACACGGTTCGAAAAATTAAGCTGGTTTTCGGTGAAAATTATAATGACTGATGAAAGATTTTGAGGTGATACTGTTGCTTTAAGGACTTCCCACAGAGCGAGACGTTGTGCAGCGCTCCCAGGCGCCGTCGTCAGCCTGTTTCAAGCTGAAAACCTCCACATTTCAGGCTCTATTGATCCAGGACATCGTGAGAGAACAGAGAAGTTTCAGAAGAAGTCGGTTTCAGCATTTTATCCGGATATTCCACTGTTAAAGGAGATTTTTTTAATGAAAGACGTGCGGACGGGTCCGCGCGTCGGGACGCAGCCGGCGCGGTGCGGCGGCACAGGAAAAACACCTCCGTGTTGATAACCATTTGTAAAATCCAGGCGGCTTTTGATGGCTTTCAGTGGAGTGAGTATATGAGAAATTGTTTAACAGCTGGACATGTTCCAACTTGTCCTTAAGACTTCCAACGGAGTTGTTTTTCCTGTGGCGGAGCGTCGCGGCGGCTGCGAGCCGACGTTGCAATCCGCCCGCACGTCTTTCATTAAAAAAAATCTCCTTTAACAGTGGAATAAGGAGTGCTCACAGGCGAATGACGTCACCGACAGGCATGGAAAAACTCACGCATGCGCCCGAGGGTTCAAGCATGTCTGACGTAAAAACATATGAATGAAATCCATATAGTTTTTGAAAAAAATAAAAAGGACCTATACTTTATGGACAGCCCTCGTATGATAACAAGAACCTAAACAATGTATAAATACATTACGTCAGTAGGCAGCACGATGGCTTAATGGTTAGCATTGTTGCCTTACAGCGAGAATGGGTTCGATTCCCACCCGTGGTCTTTCTGTGTGGAGTTTGTGTGTTCTCCCCATGTTTGTGTGGGTTCTCTCTGGATGCTCTGGCTTGCTCTCACATCCAAAGACATGCAAATTAGGTGCAATGGAAACTTTAAATTGTCCATAGGTGTGTGTGGATGTGTTTGTTTGTCTATATGTGGCCCTGTGACAGATTAGTGTCAGTGTGTACCCTGCCTTCTGCTCTATGACTGCTGGATTAGGCTACAGCCCCCGCGACCCTTAATTGGACTAAGCAGTTGAAGATGAGTAGCTTAAAGCAGATAACCCGTAAGTTGGAGAGGAAATGGCATCTCACTAATTTAGAAGATCTTCACTTAGCCTGGAAAAAGAGTCTGTTGCTCTATAAAAAAGCCCTCCGTAAAGCTAGGACTTCTTTCTACTCATCACTAATTGAAGAAAATAAGAACAACCCCAGGTTTCTTTTCAGCACTGTAGCCAGGCTGACAAAGAGTCAGAGCTCTATTGAGCTGAGTATTCCATTAACTTTAACTAGTAATGACTTCATGACTTTCTTTGCTAACAAAATTTTAACTATTAGAGAAAAAATTACTCATAACCATCCCAAAGACGTATCGTTATCTTTGGCTGCTTTCAGTGATGCCGGTATTTGGTTAGACTCTTTCTCTCTGATTGTTCTGTCTGAGTTATTTTCATTAGTTACTTCATCCAAACCATCAACATGTTTATTAGACCCCATTCCTGCCAGGCTGCTCAAGGAAGCCCTACCATTATTTAATGCTTCGATCTTAAATATGATCAATCTATCTTTGTTAGTTGGCTATGTACCACAGGCTTTTAAGGTGGCAGTAATTAAACCATTACTTAAAAAGCCATCACTTGACCCAGCTATCTTAGCTAATTATAGGCCAATCTCCAACCTTCCCTTTCTCTCAAAAATTCTTGAAAGGGTAGTTGTAAAACAGCTAACTGATCATCTGCAGAGGAATGGTCTATTTGAAGAGTTTCAGTCAGGTTTTAGAATTCATCATAGTACAGAAACAGCATTAGTGAAGGTTACAAATGATCTTCTTATGGCCTCGGACAGTGGACTCATCTCTGTGCTTGTTCTGTTAGACCTCAGTGCTGCTTTTGATACTGTTGACCATAAAATTTTATTACAGAGATTAGAGCATGCCATAGGTATTAAAGGCACCGCGCTGCGGTGGTTTGAATCATATTTGTCTAATAGATTACAATTTGTTCATGTAAATGGGGAATCTTCTTCACAGACTAAAGTTAATTATGGAGTTCCACAAGGTTCTGTGCTAGGACCAATTTTATTCACTTTATACATGCTTCCCTTAGGCAGTATTATTAGACGGTATTGCTTAAATTTTCATTGTTACGCAGATGATACCCAGCTTTATCTATCCATGAAGCCAGAGGACACACACCAATTAGCTAAACTGCAGGATTGTCTTACAGACATAAAGACATGGATGACCTCTAATTTCCTGCTTTTAAACTCAGATAAAACTGAAGTTATTGTACTTGGCCCCACAAATCTTAGAAACATGGTGTCTAACCAGATCCTTACTCTGGATGGCATTACCCTGACCTCTAGTAATACTGTGAGAAATCTTGGAGTCATTTTTGATCAGGATATGTCATTCAAAGCGCATATTAAACAAATATGTAGGACTGCTTTTTTGCATTTACGCAATATCTCTAAAATCAGAAAGGTCTTGTCTCAGAGTGATGCTGAAAAACTAATTCATGCATTTATTTCCTCTAGGCTGGACTATTGTAATTCATTATTATCAGGTTGTCCTAAAAGTTCCCTAAAAAGCCTTCAGTTAATTCAAATGCTGCAGCTAGAGTACTGACGGGGACTAGAAGGAGAGAGCATATCTCACCCATATTGGCCTCTCTTCATTGGCTTCCTGTTAATTCTAGAATAGAATTTAAAATTCTTCTTCTTACTTATAAGGTTTTGAATAATCAGGTCCCATCTTATCTTAGGGACCTCGTAGTACCATATCACCCCAATAGAGCGCTTCGCTCTCAGACTGCAGGCTTACTTGTAGTTCCTAGGGTTTGTAAGAGTAGAATGGGAGGCAGAGCCTTCAGCTTTCAGGCTCCTCTCCTGTGGAACCAGCTCCCAATTCAGATCAGGGAGACAGACACCCTCTCTACTTTTAAGATTAGGCTTAAAACTTTCCTTTTTGCTAAAGCTTATAGTTAGGGCTGGATCAGGTGACCCTGAACCATCCCTTAGTTATGCTGCTATAGACGTAGACTGCTGGGGGGTTCCCATGATGCACTGTTTCTTTCTCTTTTTGCTCTGTATGCACCACTCTGCATTTAATCATTAGTGATCGATCTCTGCTCCCCTCCACAGCATGTCTTTTTCCTGGTTCTCTCCCTCAGCCCCAACCAGTCCCAGCAGAAGACTGCCCCTCCCTGAGCCTGGTTCTGCTGGAGGTTTCTTCCTGTTAAAAGGGAGTTTTTCCTTCCCACTGTCGCCAAGTGCTTGCTCACAGGGGGTCGTTTTGACCGTTGGGGTTTTACATAATTATTGTATGGCCTTGCCTTACAATATAAAGTGCCTTGGGGCAACTGTTTGTTGTGATTTGGCGCTATATAAAAAAATTGATTGATTGATTGATGAGTGTTAAGACAGTAAATTAACATTAAAAAATTATGTATGTAACAATAAAGGGGCTGAGTTCTTCTTCTGAAACTGTTGAGGTTCTAAAAACATTCGGGACTCCCACACCATTCCAACTCATTATAGAAACTTTGTACAAATTATTACCACCCTTTGCCCCTGAGTAGGGGGCAAAGCTCTCGATTTACCAATCGATCTACGTTCCGATCCTCACCTATGGTCATGAGATTTGGCTCATGACCGAAAGAACGAGATCGCGAGTATAAGCGGCCGAGATGAGTTTCCTCCGCAGGGTGGCTGGGCAATCTCTTACAGATAGAGTGAGGAGCTCGGTCACTCGGGAGGAGCTCGGAGTCGAGCCGCTGCTCCTCCACATCGAAAGGAGCCAGTTGAGCTGGCTCGGGCATCTTTTCCGGATGCCCCCTGGACGCCTCGCTGGAGAGGTATTCCGGGCATGTCCTATCGGGAGGAGGCCCTGGGGAAGACCCAGGACACACTGGAGGGACTACGTCTCTCGGCTGGCTTGGGAACGCCTTGGGGTTCCCCTGGAGGAGCTGGTGGAGGTGTGTGTGGATCGGGAGGTCTGGGCGGCTTTGCTTGAGCTGCTGTCCCCGCGGCCCGACTCTGGATAAAGCGTAAGAAAATGGATGGATGGATGGATGGATGGATGGATGGATATATTACCACCCTTGAAAAATGTCAGCTACCTATTTTATAAACAATACACAATCGAGAGTCTGTGGATTCCCACAGGCAACACTCTAGTTTAGTCTTAATTCAGGTTTGGTGCTGCAAAACAGAAGCCTAAAGGTCCACTAAGCCATCAATCAAATCATCTTCTAGTCAGCAGTGAAATTACAGTGAAGGACTTTAAAATATATAGCCCTGTAAGAAGTAACATCATCAGGTTGTAAACAACTTGTGACCTGGGCAACTGTCCTACTGAAATAAGACTCCCATTGACAGATTTTGTAGGTGTTTTATCTTTATAGCCTTTTCTCAACACATTGCAGTTCATAGCTCGCGATTTTAGAAGGTTATCTTCAAACACAATGTCCTTTGCAGCCCACAAAAATTAAAACCATTGCCTTCCCCACATATGAAACTACTTTGGCCTTTTTCGATGGACTTGGAAAGTGTGTTATCACAGCACGAAATGTCTCTTTATGGCTGGCACTTATCCTGCTTTTGGAAATATTCATGTAATTAGACTGGGTTCCAAAGGCTTCAAGTTACTCCTTAACATAATAAACCAAGTGTACTTTGAATAAGGGGTCAGACCACTTGAGATCCACCATGGAGAAACATTTAAAATTCCTAATTCTGTGTACAGAACACAACCGGGAGTGACAGCTGTCACACATCAACTCATGACAGCTGTCACCCTTCATTTCATCACTCCATAAAAGCCGGATGTCATCTCCACCTCGCTGCCGAGATATCATCTACCTGGGAAGGATATTCTCTGCTGTACTGAAAACTGTGTCATAGTCTGAACTCTTTTTGCAGCCGCTTTCCTGTTGTGTGCCTTATCTGCTGGATTGGCATTTGGTGTGAACAGCGACGGCTTCGCTTCACACCCAAACCAGATAAGTGGTTAACAGGAGCTGCACGAGTGTATGATTAGAGGTGGAGGTGACTTTCCACCTTCTGACTGTTTTTGTTACTGGGTGTGCACACACCCACATCTCACTGTTTGTGCTTCTCGCCAGCAGTACCAGATCCGACAGTCGGGGACGGTGATCACCTGGGAATTCGGGACTTGGCAGCTCCAGTATTCACCAGGTTCGGTGGCAGCGGAAATCGTGTGGTTCCGGCTATTCTCAGGACAGACGTCTTCTATCCTCGAGCCTGCCCACACGTCACCTTTGTGTATTGACTGCTATCAGATTCTGAGATTGTCTGTATATTCGTTGTGCACATTCACAACATTAAATTGTTACCTTTTGGCTCATCTATTGACCGTTCATTTGCGCCCCCTGTTGTGGGTCCGTGTCACTACACTTTCCCCAACAGGATATCTCGGCCAACGTCATGGATCCCGAGGGGCATCAACCATCTGTTGGACAGCCAATGGAAGAGCAGGGTGCACAGGCGTCGGCTAGAGGCGTGATTGGTGAGTTGCAGCACATCCTCACCGCCTTTACCGCTCAGATGGACCTGATGACCGAGCAACACATCATCCTTAATGGCAGGATGGAGGCTCTCACCGCGCAGGTGGAAGCGCGCGCTCAGGGCGCTGCTGCAGCTCCTCCTCCTGCCGACCCGGTGCCGAATACAGACATTCCACTGGTCATTCAACAACCCCCCCCACCATCCCCTGAAGCATACATAAGCCCCCCCAGAGCCGTACGGAGGTTGTGTGGAGACGTGTGCGGACTTTCTTATGCAGTGTTCGCTCGTCTTTGCATAACGTCCCGTGATGTACGCGGCTGACGCCAGCAAGGTGGCTTACGTGATTAATTTGCTTTGTGGCAAGGCACGCGCTTGGGCTACAGCGCTTTGGGAACAGAGTTCAAGGCTCCTCGCCTCTTATACTGGGTTTGTGAGGGAGCTCAGAACTGTTTTTGATCACCCTAACAGAGGCGAAACCGCGTCTACCGTGCTGCTGTCAATGAGACAGGGGCGCCGCAGCGCAGCCGAATATGCAGTCGACTTCCGTATCACGGCTGCGAGATCCGGCTGGAATATGACTGTGCTCCGCGCCGCCTTCATAAACGGACTGTCGTCGGTCCTGAAGGAGCACCTGGTGGCTAAGGAGGAACCGCGGGATTTGGCTGAGCTTATCGATTTGGTTATACGATTGGACAATCGGTTAGAAGAACGCTGACGGGAGCGAGGCGAAGGGCGTGGTCAGGCACAAGCCGTCCCTCTTCCTCCCGGGTCCGAAAGAGAGCCGTCTTCCCCACGCTCCACAGCCATAGCGCTCCGTGTGGCTACAGCTCCCCCTGCTGACAGTGCTAGGGACACGAGCAGGGCCACATTCAGACAGAGGAGGCTGGTCCGCGGGGAGTGTTTTGTCTGCGGCTCGAGTGAGCATCAGTAGAGAGACTGCCTCAAACGGTCAAAACACAAACGCCCGCCCTTAGAGACTGGGCTGAGGGGGGGTCAAAACATTCACGTGGGTCATACACATCTGTCAACACGACTCCCAGTTAAAATCCTGAGTGGGGATTTAACCCTTCAAGCCCCAGCACTGGTGGACACGGGGTCAGAAGGGAATCTGCTGGATAGCAGATGGGCAAGGGAGGTAGGGCTCCCTCTGGTGGCGCTTTCTTCACCAGTGAGGGTGCGAGCACTAGATGGCACTCTTCTCCCTTTTATCACACACAAGACACTACCTGTAACCCTGGTAGTGTCTGGGAATCACCGGGAGGAGATTGAGTTTTTTTGTAACTCCTTCTACCTCCCGCGTGATTTTGGGCTTCCCATGGATGATTAAACACAATCCCTGGATTGATTGGTTGTCTGGGGTTGTGACTCAGTGGAGCGAAACCTGCCACCGGAAGTGTTTAGGATCCTCGGTTCCTCCCGGTGTAAATGCTAATGAGGAGGTCAAAGTCCCTCCCAATCTGACGGCGGTGCCGGTTGAGTACCATGACCTTGCTGACGTCTTCAGCAAGGATCTGGCGCTCACCCTTCCCCCGCACCGTCCGTACGATTGTGCCATTGATTTGGTCCCGGGCGCCGAGTACCCGTCCAGCAGGCTGTACAACCTCTCACGACCTGAGCGCAAATCAATGGAAACCTACATCCGGGACTCATTAGCTGCCGGGCTGATCCGGAATTCCACCTCCCCGATGGGTGCAGGTTTCTTTTTTGTGGGCAAGAAAGATGCATTGATTACAGGGGGCTGAACGACATAACGGTTCGTAATCGATACCCTTTACCCCTGTTGGATTCAGTGTTCACGCCCCTGCATGGAGCCCAAATTTTCAGCAAACTGGACCTTAGGAATGCGTATCACCTGGTTCGGATCCGGAAGGGAGACGAATGGAAGACGGCATTTAACACCCCACTAGGTCATTTTGAGTACCTGGTCATGCCGTTCGGACTCACTAACGCCCCCGCGACATTCCAAGCTTTGGTTAATGACATCTTGCGGGACTTCCTGCACCGATTCGTCTTCGTATATCTGGATGACATACTCATCTTTTCCCCGGACCCTGAGACTCATGTCCAGCATGTACGTCAGGTCCTGCAGTGGTTGCTGGAGAACCGGCTGTTTGTGAAGGGCGAGAAGTGTGAGTTTCACCGCACCTCTTTGTCCTTCCTGGGGTTCATCATCTCCTCCAACTCCGTCGCCCCTGATCCGGCCAAGGTTGCGGCGCTGAGAGATTGGCCCCAACCAACAAGCCGTAGGAAGCTGCAACAGTTCCTCGGCTTTGCAAATTTCTACAGGAGGTTCATTAAGGGCTACAGTCAGGTAGTTAGCCCCCTGACAGCCCTGACCTCTTCAAAAGTCCCCTTCACCTGGTCGGATCGGTGTGAAGCCGTGTTCAAGGAGTTGAAACGCCGGTTCTCGTCTGCACCAGTTCTGGTGCAGCCCGACCCTAGCCGCCAGTTCGTGGTTGAAGTGGACGCCTCTGACTCAGGGATAGGAGCCGTGCTATCCCAGAGCGGAGAGACCGATAAGGTTCTTCACCCGTGTGCCTACTTTTCTCGCAGGTTGACCCCAGCTGAACGGAACTATGACGTCGGCAATCGAGAACTCCTTGCGGTGAAAGAGGCTCTTGAGGAGTGGAGACACCTGTTGGAGGGAGCGTCTGTGCCATTCACGGTTTTCACTGACCATCGGAACCTGGAGTATATCAGGACCGCCAGGCGGCTGAACCCCAGGCAAGCCCGCTGGTCACTGTTCTTCGGGCGTTTTGACTTCCGAATCACCTACCGCCCCGGGACCAAGAACCAGAGATCGGATGCCTTGTCCCGGGTGCATGAAGATGAGGTCAAGACTGAGCTGTCGGATCCACCGGAGCCCATCATTCCGGAGTCCACTATCGTGGCCACCCTCACCTGGGATGTGGAGAAGACCGTCCAGGAGGCCCTGGCACGGAGCCCGGACCCCGGAACTGGCCCAAAGAACCGGTTATACGTCCCACCAGAGGCCAGAGCTGCAGTCTTGGACTTTTGTCACGGGTCCAAGCTCTCCTGTCATCCAGGGGTGCGTAGGACCGTGGTAGTTGTCTGGCAGCGCTTCTGGTGGGCGTCCATGGAGGCCGATGTCCGGGAGTATGTCCAGGCCTGCACCACCTGTGCCAGGGGCAAGGCAGACCACTCCAAGACTCAAGGACTTCTGCAACCGCTTCCGGTGCCTCGTCGCCCCTGGTCTCACATTGGCCTGGACTTTGTCACGGGCCTCCCGCCGTCCCAGGGCATGACGACCATCTTCACGATAGTGGACCGTTTCTCCAAGACGGCCCACTTCGTGGCCCTCCCGAAGCTCCCTACAGCCCAGGAGACAGCAGACCTCCTGGTCCACCACGTCGTACGTCTGCATGGGATACCAACTGACATTGTCTCGGACCGTGGTCCTCAGTTCTCCTCACAGGTTTGTAGGAGTTTCTGCAGAGAACTGGGGGCCAACGTGAGCCTCTCGTCCGGGTATCACCCTCAGACGAATGGACAGGCAGAGCTGGCCAACCAAGAACTTGAACAGGCCCTCCGCTGTGTTACATCCGCGCACCCGTCGGCCTGGAGTCACCATCTGGCCTGGATCGAGTACGCCCATAACAGTCAGGTGTCCTCTGTCACCGGCCTCTCCCCATTTGAGGTGTGTCTGGGGTACCAGCCCCCATTGTTCCCAGTGGTGGAGGGAGAGGTCGGTGTGCCCTCGGTCCAGGCCCACCTGCGAAGAGGCCGTCGGGTGTGGCGCACCACCGGTTCTGCCTTGTTGAAGGCCCGGACGAGGGCTAAGGCCCATGCAGACCACCGGCGTTCCCCGGCCCCTGCTTACCAGCCCGGGCAGGAGGTGTGGCTTTCAACAAAGGACATCCCCCTCCAAGTCGACTCACCTAAACTCAAGTACAGGTATATTGGTCCATTCAAGGTCCTCAAAGTCCTCAGTCTGGCCGCAGTGAAGCTCCAGCTCCCAGCTTCACTTCGGGTCCACCCGGTTTTTCATGTTTCCCGGATCAAGCCACACCACACCTCACCCCTCTGTGCTCCCGGACCGGCGCTGCCTCCTGCCCGGATCATCGACGGGGAGCCTGCATGGACGGTTCGCAGGCTCCTGGACGTCCATCGGAAGGGCCAGGGGTTTCAGTATCTGGTGGACTGGGAGGGGTATGGACCTGAAGAACGCTCCTGGATGAAGAGGAGCTTCATCCTGGACCCGGACCTCCTGGCCGACTTCTACTGACGTCACCCGGACAAGCCTGGTCGGGCGCCAGGAGGCGCCCGTTGAGGGGGGGGTCCTGTTGTGTGGGCCGCCAGAAGAGGAGGTACTGCTGGCCCACCACCAGAGGGTGCCCTGCCTGAAGTGCGGGCTTCAGGCACGAGAGGGTGCTGCCACCACGGACACAACCGGGAGTGACAGCTGTCACACATCAACTCATGACAGCTGTCACCTGTCATTTCATCACTCCATAAAAGCCGGATGTCATCTCCACCTCGCTGCCGAGATATCATCTACCTGGGAAGGTAATTCTCTGCTGTACTGAAAACTGTGTCATAGTCTGAACTCTTTTTGCAGCCGCTTTCCTGTTGTGTGCCTTATCTGCTGGATTGGCGTTTGGTGTGAACAGCGACGGCTTCACTTCACACCCAAACCAGATAAGTGGTTAACAGGAGCTGCACGAGTGTGTGATTAGAGGTGGAGGTGACTTTCCACCTTCTGACTGTTTTTGTTACTGGGTGTGCACACACCCACATCTCACTGTTTGTGCTCCTCGCCAGCAGTACCAGATCCGACAGTCGGGGACGGTGATCACCTGGGAATTCGGGACTTGGTGGCTCCAGTATTCACCAGGTTCGGTGGCGGCGGAAATCGTGTGGTTCCGGCTCTTCTCAGGACAGACGTCTTCTATCCTCGAGCCTGCCCACACGTCACCTTTGTGTATTGACTGCTATCAGATTCTGAGATTGTCTGTATATTCGTTGTGCACATTCACAACATTAAATTGTTACCTTTTGGCTCATCTATTGACCGTTCATTTGCGCCCCCTGTTGTGGGTCTGTGTCACTACACTTTCCCCAACAGTTTCGTGTTAATGAAATTAACAACAGGTGCAACACAGGTACAACAATGTGGTGACCACCCCCAAAACAGGAAAAGTTTTACAGGTGGAGGCACCCTCATCTTTTCTGAATTTTCACTAGTTTTGCATTTGGCTAGGGTTAGTGTCACTGCTAGTAGCATGGTGCGGTACCTGGACCCTTCAGAGGTTGCACAGGTAGTCCGGCTCCTCCAGGATGGCACATCAATACGTGCCATGGCCAGAAGGTTTGCTGTGTGGAGGGTGATGGGGAGGTGATAGTCTAGTGGTTAAGGTGTTGGGCTTGAGTCCAGAAGATCATGGGTTCAAATCCCCTGCCTGACTGGAAAATCACTAAGGGCCCTTGGGCAAGGCCTTTAATCCCCTATTGCTCCCGGTGTGTAGCGAGCGCCTTGTATGGCAGCACCTTGACGTCAGGGTGAATGTGAGGCATAATTGTAAAGTGCTTTGAGCGTCTGATGCAGATGGAAAAGCGTCATATAAATGCAGTCCATTTACCATTCACCATTTGTGTCTCAAGAGTATGGAGGAGATTCCAGGAGACAGGCAGCTACTCCAGGACAGCTGGACAGGGCCCATCAGCAAGACCAATATCTGCTTGTTTGTGCAAGGAGGAACAGGTTGAGCACTACCAGAGCCTTACAAAATGACCTCCAGCAGGCCACTGGTGTGAATGTCTTAGACCAAACAATCAGAAACAGACTTCATGGGGGTGGCTTGAGGGCTTGACAGAGTGTAGTGGTCCCTGTGCTTGCTGGCTGGCACTGTGGTGCTCAATTGGCATTTGCCACAGAATACCTGAATCGGCAGGTTCACTACTGACACCCTGTGCTTTTCACAGAGGAGAGCAGGTTCAACCTGAGCACGTGACAGACATGAAAGGGTCTGGAGAAGTTGTGGAGAACATTATGCTGTCTGCAACATTATTCAGCTAACTGATTTGACACTATAACTACCAGAGTGGTGCCAAATGGCACTTCTTCCTTTCATGACCATGGTGGTGCCAAATGGCACGGCTGGGGTAATTTACAATTCATTAGGCCACCTTTTCTTATGTAAATGCAGCCATTAGATTGGAATGTGGGAGTACTAGAGTGACCGGCAGTTGAGCCTGTGAGAATGTTCAGTTTTTTTAAGGCTTGTATTATGGCGAGAAATAAATATGTTTATTTTGTCCCGTATTTGTCCCGTGTCATTTTGACCTGTATTGTTTAAATCCACTCAAAACAGTCAAAAATGAAGTTAAACCAATCAGAACTTTATTTTAGATTATACAAACATTTTGAAGAGGTGAGAAGATGAGATATACAATTCAAACAAAATATCAAAGAACTCCTGTTTTCAATTTTTCCCTGTTCACGAAGACTTTTTTTTTTCATTTAACTTGCCCCATTTTCTCGGATTTTCAGTGTTCAACATTTTCCCCACATGATGGACAGAATGTGACTTTGTGCTTTCTGCAGATGTACTTCTTGCACCTCGCACAACAGTTACTTGTTTTATTGTTATCTTAACCCTGTGGGGTCGACACCGTCGTATACGACGGCTAAGACCAAACTTTACTAAATTATAAATAACTTTTGAATGATATGAGATAGAAACTTACTTTTTTTTTGCTGAAAATTTAAATCCGCGGACTTTCGAGACAGCCATGGGCCATCTTTGTACTCCTCATAGAAGCTGTGTGATCACATGCGCAATGTGAGTGTCCAATTGGAATTGGTTCACCGTCACATGGTTTTCCAAAATCCAATCATAGGGCAGATTTACCTCACGTGAAAAGCCAAAGATCATTTTCAGGAGTGATGTGTTACTAGTTGGCCCATTTGAATAGCCTCCTGGGTGCTCCAATGAGTACATACTATTAGTACATACTCAGTGCACCCTGCACCATTACGCATAGCGATCACTGAAAGCAGGAGCACACGGAGAGCCTCTGATGACAATCTCACATGCTCAAACAGAGTGTGTAACTATCAGGATTGCTCCACTAGTTTGCATGTAAATGTTACTGGATAACTCTGTTGCTTTCTCTGCATAAAGCACTGTTTACCATATCAATGGACAACAAAATGCATAGACCATTTTGTATATATTGTTCAAAATGTGCATTTGTGTTTAGTGTTTGAACCTTTTTGTTGTACAGACTTTCACACAAGACATCATATTACCTTCATAAAGTGTCAGCACAGTTGTTTATTATAGTTTGCTGTGTGTTTTGAATAAATGTGTGTGGAAAATTATTTTTCGCTTTATTTTTTCCTTGCCTATTTTTGATTGTAAACCTTTATTATACTTATAAAACACAACAAAAACATATATACTCTGAAAGCACAGGTTGTCCTGAAAAAAAGAGACATAAAACTTGATTGTGGGATGCAGGGAGAGTTGTTAACAGCAATAATACATACATGTCAGCCTATACGGATTGTCCGTAAATTATATGCAATTTTCCAAGTTTCAGAGTCATACAGACGTACAAATAAAGTCTTACAAATATGCAGGGTTTGGTCTGCAGCGGGTCTGTAATCAACCATTTCTGCAGCGTGACTCCACTTTGATGCGTGAGCCATTGAAGCAATGCTTCGAACCACTTGCTCGTGGTTCTTTGATTTGCTGCTCTTCAGAAGCAGCAAGTTTGCTTCTTAACTCCTCTCAAAGCCATTAAAATATCGTGAGTCACTTTTGTGTGGATTAAAGTCACTAACTGGGACTCTTGTCTTCTTGTAGTCAAGAAACTCCGTAGTCCTCCGTTCCGTTGACACAAAATTGCCGCGTTAAATAAAATGACATCTCTTTCCAAACGCTGTAATTCAGAAAATAAATTACAATCGACTAAAACATTTTTTTTCTTCCCAAAATGAGATGTCCTGTGTTCTTTATGAATTAAACTGATGCTGACATGAAACACAGTGAGCTGCAAGAGCTCAGCTCAGATATATGGAAAGACATTCATGCCAAAATGTCTGAAAGGAAATGCTTTTGACAAAAACTACAGCTTTTGTTTATTCCTATTTATGTCCAGAGATCAAGGATCCACCATGTAGAGTTTATTATGTCCAAAGTTTAAGGTTCCAGTGACCAATTTCATATTTATTTACTTTAAGACTCAATAAAATGTTGTTCAATTCAATTTCAATTTAATCAGCTTATAAAGCGCCAAATCACAACAAAAGCCATCTCAAGGCACCTCACATATAACAGTTCAACATAAAAAATGAAAATAAATAAAAATTTAAAAAATTCAAATACATAATTAAAAACATAAGTAAAAGAATAAAACAGATAAACAAATGAAAACTATTCATAAGAAAGAGAATAAAAATAGGCTTTAAGTCTTGACTTAAAAATGTCCACAGACTCCAACTGCCTCATGGTCGCAGGAAGACCATTCCACATAGCGGGCGCATGATAAGAAAAAGCTCTTTGACCCGCTGACATAGAAAACCTGTAAAGCCTACTTTTAGTACACAAAAAAAAAAAAAAATCACAAGAGGTATCGATAAGGAATCAGCTCGATAAGCGGAATCGATAATGGCATCGATAAAATCTCATCGATACCCATCCCTAATAAACACAGGGGTGAAGTCGAGGATTATCGGCATGCCCATCTGCAACACTGGCACTGGCGAGGCGATTTTTGATACACTTGATGAAGTTCTGAGGTATGTTTTATTTGTTCATTATATTCGATTTATTTTTCATGGTTTTATTTATGTATTTCCACTAGTGACACACAGTTCTTGTTTCTGTAAAAAATAACTAAATTTGACACATTCAGTTCTATAAAATTCAGCTTGCGCATGAATATTAGATCTCTATTGTTTGAAATTCAACTGTGGAGGAAATACTAATGAGCCTGACTTTAATGTCATTGTGGACAAAAACCCAGTTACGTGATACCGCTATGCGGTTGTGTGTACTGTAATAAAACTGGTTTTGGTGCAATTTGGAGGTTATAAGGATTTTGTGCTGATTTTATGGATTTTCTCACATGGTTATACAGGTGGACCCTCAAAGGGGTTGACATGTATGATAATAAAACATTTATGCCAGGTGAGTGAACTGTGCAAAAATGCCCTCGGACCCCAGAGGGTTAAGAGGGACAGATGGCATTTTTTGCGTTTCTTTGCATCTGTATCCAAAGGATCCATTGTGGGTTGGTCAGATGCCATTCCCAGGACCTTTGCAATGAAAGCTGCAGCTGCTGGGGATCGAGCTGGCTTGGCCCGGTTCTGGGTCTTGGGAGTGACGAGTGCTTTGCCTAGTTCTTCCAGGAAAAGTCGATGTCTGTACAGTTTGCCGGTATTCCACTGCTGGTTGATCTCAATCCACAGCACATAGGCATTGTACGCAGACACATCCACAATGTTGTAGAAAACCACCAAGGGCCAACAGGCAGTCTTGCGCTGGTAGCTATATGTTGCGGTGACTTTGTCAAGATTGTCAACTCTTCCTTTGGTGGAGTTGTAATCCAGGATAATCTGCGGCTTTATGTCCTCTGTCCTGCTCAAAGATGCATCTTTGTGCATCGTGCTCATCACAAGAACATTCTTGTTTCTCTTTGGGCAGTAAGAAACAAGTGTTTTCTCTGTGAAAGCAAATTTTGAGGAATGCAGAGGTCTTCCTTGCATCTTGAGACTCTCACGAGGAAGTTCTGTCTTATTTTTTCTGACTGTTCCCAACATAGTCAGCTTTCTCTCCTGAAGTTCATCTCCAAGACAGTAGCTGGTAAAGAAGGTCATATCATGTTATGTTATGACCTCGCAGCCCTTCATTCATCTCCAATACCACACACATTCCCTGATTCTTCTCAGGTGCTCCTCCAGGTGGCTTTCCAGTATATATTTGCAGGTTCCATGCATAACTGGATTTTGCATCACAGGCTGCCCATATTTTGATGCCATATTTCGCAGGCTTGTTTGGCGTATACTGTCAGAAAGGACAGCATCCTCTGAACAGAACGAGGCACTGAAATGCTGATTCAGTATCATCAATTCTTGTTACAACAAATCTTGTCAGAGCAGGAGTCATTTTGATGACATTAGAAGATGACAATCTGCCTCGACTTTGGTGTGGTGATGTTAACCATTTTATTTCACCATCTTTAGATGTCCATGTCCCCTGTGTGGGGACAATAGCATTGTCGTCTGGCTCTGAAGGATCCTCTGTCTCTGAAATCTCTTCCTCTGCATCATATCCCAGTTCATAAGCAAAACGTCTTCAGATGTAAATCATCTGGAGCTCATTTTTCGTGTATTTCTCAAAGAAAGGACATGGAAACAGTGACAAGAACAGGTAAGAGAAAGTCTTCTTCCACCACACCTGGTTCTGAATGGCTATTCAGTGGCAATCAAAATAAAGCAGATCAAAGAGACATGTTTATTTTGGATTTGAACAGCCACTTTGTGTCTGGGTCAAAATGACCCACAACATCATCTTTGTATACAAACTCTGTGCAGACACTCCACAACACATCAAAGCATTCAGATTTTACACAACAGTTCATGACCCTAGATGAGGAAAAGACATAAAATTTCATGGGAAAAAAGTGAGGATAACCTGCACTTTGGCCAACACAAAAACTGAAATGGGTCAAATTGACCTGCAACATAATACAAGGGTTTCAAAAAGTGATGCAGAAGCTTCAATTCAATTTCAATTCAATGTTCAATTTTTTTGGTCATTTTTTTATTTGTATGCATGCATAACAGGGACTTTTCTGACCTTCTCAAAGTCAGAATGCAAGCTTGAGCAGAAAGCTCAAACTGTCAGTCACTCTGGTACTGCCACATCTACCACAATCTAATGGCTGCACTTACATATGAAACATAAGAACAGGTACATAAGAAAAGGTGGCCTAATGAGTTGTAAATTTCCCCAGCAGTGCCATTTGGCACCCTCTGGTCAGAATAGGAGGTGAGAGAAAAGGCTGGGTTTTCGAGTGTTGATGGCTGGTGAGTGATGGTCTAGGGAGGACACACAGACTTCTACGGGTTGAAATCCTTGGACCCATGTCAGACCCGATGCTGGTACAGTGGATCCTGGGTTCCTTCTGGTGCATGACAATGCCCAGCCTCATGTGGCAAGAGTATGTACACAGTTCCTGGACTATGAATGAATTGATACCATTGATTGGCCTCCATCCTCACTTGATCTAAAATCAATAGAACACATTATGTTTTGGCCCATCCGGCGCCGCCAGGTTGCACTTCAGCCTGTCCAGGAACGAACTGATGCCCTTGTCCAGGTCTGGCACCGGTTGTCTCATTAGGAGCATGTCCTAACATTGTCAGGCATTCATACAAGCACATGTGAGCCATACAAACTACTGAGTAAAATTTTGAGTTGCTGCAATGACATTTTTGCAAAATGGAAAAGCCTGCCACATGATTTTTTTTTCACTTTGATTTTCCAGGTGTCTTTAAATTCAAGTCCCCTGTAGGTTGAAATTTTTCATTTTCCATTAAACAATGTGGCATCCTTTCGGTCCTAACACATTCCCATATCAGGAAAAATATCCAGCATGATTTTTCCCATCAGTCAAAATAAACCCATTTAAAATTTTAGATATATTGAACATTTTACATAAACTTGAAATCAGCATGCTCCAGTCATAAGTACAATGTTTTACATCATGTGGCCATGGCACTGTCACAATTTTCAAAGTTCAAAGCACAGAGCTGAGGCAGTGACACATGTTCAAGTTTATTTCATTTATTGCAATAAATTTGTACCATTTAATGCCCAGCTCATAAACTGGAACAATTTTGTAAATGTTATGGATTTCTGTGCTTGTTTTTCTAAGATATTCAAATAAGGAATTGTGTTACTATATATATATATATATATATATATATATATATATATATATATATATACGTATATACACTTTTTATGGATGTCTAGTCAATCTTGAGTAGATACACTGCTCAGAATATTTTTCTAAAGAGATGAGAATACGCTGCTGCCGCGAGTCATGCAGCCACCCCACAAGAAAAAGCATTGGGATTGATGGAACACTGAGAGGTGGTGTCAGGCCCACAGAGACTTAAAAAAAAGTATATTCTGCAATAAATTCATGCAGAGTTCATGCAGTTTTTCTGCCCGAACTCTTAAGAACAGACATCACAGGCTGTGTAAGGATCTGTCTCCATTCTCAGACCTCTCTGTATCCAGCAGCTCCTTGCTTTTACAGCAGTTACAGATGCAGAGAGGTCACAAAAGCGCATCAACAGCTAAACACGATAAATATGGTGTATTTTATTGTGGAGGATGGGGAAATAAAACTTTTGGCCAAACTTGCTTGTTCATTTTCTCTGACAAGCTGCCATCTCACAGAGAGATCTTTGACTTCCAAAGCTTTGCCATACATCAGTGTCACCACAGTTTGATGCCCTTCGAAGTTTTAGGTCTGAGCCAAAAAAAGAGAATTCAAAGCCCTTTTCAAGTTGGTGTAAATTCCTGATCATAGCTAGAGGGGAACTCAGAGGAGCACATACCTTTGTCAGCAGATCTTTCAGTCATATTCACCTGTAATGAGCATGAATATATATTGTGGATGAATGTAACTGGATGTTGTAAGTCAGCTGACCTTATAACCATGGACTTGAGGATTTATGATATGTCATCATATGAATGAATCAAGTCATACATCAATGTTTTTTTTTAATAATAGTAATGTATGTACTAGTGCAAGTGGATACACTGTGCTGACTGTAACTGTTAAACTTAAAATTTAATAACGGGGTAATCCTGTTTCATTCACTAGTGTTTTAATGTTTCAACTGCAAATCAGATGGAAGATTTTGAGGTAAAAGGTTGAAATTACAACCCGGCCAAGATACTGGTTGGCCGATGGCAATATAAGCATATTTGTACTATATCTGTTTCATTTTTGCTGATGTAAGAACTTTTATTTTACTGAATAAACAATGCAGAAAAACACTGGCTGTTGAAATGGTACCACTATGTAGTTTGTCCAGCATAGAGTGCTCCAACAGACGTATTTACAATTCAATCTAGCATGGCTGGGATCGCCATCACCCCTTGATTACATTAGTTACATGAGACAGAGGAAACACAACCAACTGCCATTCATGTTCAATCAGAGTGAGCATTTTACATTTTACTGCACATAACGGTTATGTTGGTTTGGAAACTGATGATTGTACTAAACGTCTTAGTAGGACTAGCTGTTAAAAGATCCCAAATAGTCAGCAAATCAATTGCTGGAGGTACCTTCTTAAATGAGAATGGGATCAATGAGCACAAGGTGCCACCACCACGCCACATCTTCAGTTGTTTGCCCCAGCGTCATTGAGTGTTTCGGCCACTTACAAGACACCCTCTGCTGAGGTTGGCCCATCCCAGGCTGATCAGACCCGGGCGTGCAGCATATGGGGGGGGGGGCACCCGACGGTCACTTGAAAGCCCACGTTGCCTCTTTACGTTTCAGCCATAACCAGTAACTGCTCCGTTCCAAGTGGAGCTCATTAAGGGAAAAATTGATCCAGAAAAAGCCACTATTCTTGCAGAAAATTGCAATTAATTGCTTTAAAAGGGTCATACACACCTCAACGTCATTGTGTGGCCATGGAGTTATGGAGTTGTACAAGCATAAATCAGGCTTTAGGATTTTAAGGTACCACTCTACAGTGGACTTAAAAAAAAGTGTGACTCGAGTAAATGTAATCCTTTTTAATGCACATAATGTCTGGCACTTATTTAAGGCAGGCATTTATTTTTTCGGATGAAGTTTTTACCCGGTCATTAAATGAAGCAGGCCCCTATTCAAGGCCAGGCATTTAATCCAGGAGCGTAATTGGTGTTTGGGATTCCCAGTAAATCATTCGGTGCCTCCTGACTGTACTTACATAATCTGTTACATACAATATAACGGATTTTGTCTGTTGTATAAAAATAGTGGATTTTGTCCATTTTAAATATATAGCGGATTTTGTCTGTTTTATACATACAGCAGATTTTGATTATAATGGACAAAATTTGCTGGTCCACCTGAAACCATTATATGCGAGTTTTACTTAATAAAAGTTATGGCAAGACTAAGCCATAGAGTCTGGAACAACTCCAGCCTCACTGAGAAGACAAAACTGTGTGTCTACCAGACCTGCATATTCAGCACACTCCTCTAAGGTAGCGAGGCATGGACCGCCTACGCCAGACATGAGAAAAAGCTCAACAGCTACCATCTAAGGTGCCTTAGATGAATTCTGCACATCGGATGGCAGGACAAGGTGAAAACACAGAGTTCTTGGAACACCCCAACACGAGCAGCATGTTCACCATTCTTGGCAATATATGCCTTTGTTGGCTTGGCCACATCAGGAGAATGGATCCTGGTCGCATTCCTAATAAAGATCTACTGTACGGTGAGCTGGCAGAGGGCACTCGTTTGGCTGGTTGACCATGCCTACACTTCAAGGATGTCTGCAAGAAGGACATGAAAATATGCAGCATCATTGTCAACATGTGGGAGCAGTATGCAGAGGTCCATGCAGTCGAGTGCCTTACTGTCAGAACAGGTGCACAGAAGGCTGAGCAAAAGAAGAACCAAGGTCTTGCTAAGCAACGAGCTAGGAGGAAGGAGTGACAGCAGCAGCCTCAGCAGGCATCACAGTACATGTGCAACAAATGCAGCAGAGATTGTCACTCGCACATTGGACTGATAAGTAATTCACGCATGTGTAGATAGAAACAAAAGACAAAAATTTCCTGTATATTTGTATTGTCAGCGGTGTCAGTAGCATGGCCCAAGCAGAGGGTCACCCCTTTGAGTCTGGTCTGCTTGACGTTTATTCCTCAAATCATCAGAGGGAGTTTTTCCTTGCTATTGTCACCTGTGTGCTTGCTCTAGGGGCTGGTAAGGTTAGACCTTACTTGTTTCAGGTTTGCTATGATTTGGCGCTATATAAATAAAATAAATTAGAATTGAAGAAGTGTAAAAAAAACAAAACAAAAAAGCAAAAAGCAAACTGGACACTACACCATCATCTCCCGCAGAAGCATGGATGCCAGGATTCAATGAAACAAGTCTCAACTACATTTCTTTGTCATAAGGGTTTAATAGTGAAGTGCCATTTTCTATGTATGCATCAACAGATATATCAGTATTGTAAATCTTTTACTCCATAATATCGGTATCAGCATCAGTGCCCAAAAAAATCTATATTGTTTGGGCTCAAGATTGACTCATTTGTCAGACTTTAATAGAAAACTTTGTCATTGTATAAAATGTGAGATAAGAAGTGCTACTGATGGCCAGTGCAGGAATATAAACAGTAACAAAATAATATTATATAACAGCTGAGTGGCTCCTTGTCATTTGATTTGTGCTTTGTATGTCACATGACATGGATTAATTCATCCCATTTGTGTTGCGTTGCATTTAGAGTGCAGTTTGGTTCCATTTAGAGTGCAAATTTGGTTCCATAGGTTTGGTACCATTGCACTCTGCACACATTCACACACACACACACACACACACACACACACACACACACACACACACACACACACACACACATTTCATAACACTTCTCAAACCTCCTAAAACCCTGTAAGAACATGATATCTAAAAAAAAAAATGGAGTTTTAGTGTTCATTTGCTTTAAGAATTGTGTTGTCATGGCTAATATTAGCAAAGATATTTAAGTCTAAAGAATGTGCACTTACCGTCAAATATCGCCTATTCAGCAGATCATCATGGCAATCCTAGGAGTGAAACCTATTAATGGCTGCTGTACAGTATAGCTAAATAAATAATGAATTTTTATACAATTTGTGTTGTTTTCTTATATTGTTTTCATGCAAATATAGCGTATTTAAGTTCCTTTCAGCGTTTGATGCCAATATCAACAGCATTTAGTTAAGTTGTCTTTACAACAACCGGACAGAATGGCAATAACAAAAAGTCAAGTTTCTTTATTTTCCATAATATTGTTAAGATTAGATCAAGCTAAATAGCATTCCCAAAATAAATATTGTGTAGTTAAGGTCATTTTATTTATTTGCAGTTGATGACCTGAAAATCCAACATGGACCAGCCTCCATCCAAGCAGAGGCGTGAGGGCAGTGGTGCCTCCATCAAACCTGTGTGTATTGTTCACATCCAGGGATTAAAATACTCTGACATTCATATGTTCTCCAATGACAAAGATCCTGCCAAGAAACTGGAAAAGCTGAAGGAAATAAAGACTCTTCGATTAGGCCAACCACCTGGATCAAGCCACAGAATGAAAGAGTCATGCAATCTTATCCCTGACATCATTTGGGACAACCATGGTTTTCATTAGGAGTGCTACAAAAGATTCACAATGAACTTGGACCGCTTACAGTACCAGTGCCTTCTGAGGTATCAGCAAAGTAAAGCCTGTGAAGTGTCTCCTGTGTCTGTGAGAGTACGTTAGCACTGAGCAGTCTAGGGGATTCCTGGGACATATCGGATGATGTGATAGAACAGCTTGAATCCTTCACCTCTGCACTGTAGGGCCGTGCTGCCCGGGTTTCAAGATATGATGACCTACGACTCATTCGTATCAATGAAACCTGCACAAAAGAGAACTGCCGTATTCCGTCCACCAGTGTTGATATGGGAAGTCAAAGACTTGCTGTGCTGTATCAGAGACTTGCAAACAGTCTCTGATACTGCACATCCATAGAGTCAACTACCAAGTAGATATTTGGAAGAGGGCACACATTCCAAATCCAGACACACCCAAAGCATTCCATGGTCACAGATGGAAGATGGAGTACAGACTCTTGCAACCTGTTTGGTATGCGGGACTGATGCTTCCGCAAGAGCTTGCTGACATACCACTTGACACTATGGACAGTACACCAAAAGAAGATAGTGACTCTGATACAGATGAATTCATAAACATTGAAATAGAGTTTGATCCTCTATACAGTGACAAAAGTGACAATGAATAGTATGTTGAAAACATTTGATGGTGTTTTTCTAAATTCTTCGATAACAAAATGGTAGCTAAGATTTGATATGTATAAACAGAATTGTTGACATGGAATTGTAATTGTGTGAATTTATTGGGAAATATTGGTCACTCTGGATGTTAAGGAGAGTTTTGAATATTCTGTTGTTCTTTGAAAATTATCTGATACAAGTTTCTGGACATGAAACCACTGGTCACCAATGATATATAATGAACGTTGTTATGAAAGATTTCATATATTGTTAATTCTGGCAAACTTTTATTCCATACGGTTAGATTGAAAAGAGTGACCAATAACATTTCATATTTCATATAACAAAATGCAGCTTTTATGCAAATGTTATTTGTTGTATGAAATAGGTTTAATTGTAACTGGGCTAATTGCTTATCACTTCATCATATCTTGATATCAACCCGCGAGCACATGCTTGTCAGTGAAACACATTCTTTAAACTGACATATTTTCATTAATATTCGTTAAGAACTCAATATGTATATCATATGAAAGCTGAAACTGTGTTCTTTCCAGATGTTATATACATAGACAGTTCTAGAAGGTATTTGAGCCGCAATGAAAATGAATAGAAAAAAGAAGCATTTTACATTTTATCAATTTTGTAACACTGAGGACCATGCATTTTAGGTTCATATAGCATTACACATAAAAATCCATAAAGAATAAAATTAGTTCCAAAATGTTGCTGAGATAAAAAGCTTTCATTTGATACATAATGTGTATTTTCTGTTCAAAGAATTGCATGTTTAAGTGATTGTTTAGTGTCGTTTAATTTTTATGTTTAATCACGAGCGAAGAAACCGCGTTTGTGAGCTAGGTCAACAAACATACTGATAACCCTTACTGAGTCCCAATATTTTCACTGTTACCACTTAGATTCATGATGCAGCCATCCCAAACTTTCCAAAAACACCCATTTTGTTGAGTTGTGGAGGGGGAGTGCACATGGGACCCCTGTATCCCATGGCCTATTTACTATTCTTATGGTCCAGGTACAAGCTGTTCATGAATCTGGTGGTGTGGGTTCTCATGGACATGTAGCACCTGCCAGAGGGCAACAGGATGAACCATTGGTGTGCAGAGTGTGCACAGTCTGACAGTCTGGACTCTAGAGAGGCAGCAGGTGCTCGAAATGTCCACTAGGGAGACCAGAGGCAGCCAGTCACTTTTCCTCCTAAGTTCATGTCTCTCTGAAAGACTTTCCTGTCTGAATCTGAGTCCGGGGTGTACCACACTGTAAAACAGTACACCAGAATGCTTTCAACGGCAGAGTGACAGAAGACTACCAGTAACATATTTTCCAACTTGTTTCATCTCAGCACTCTCAGGAAGTAGAGTTGCTTCTGTTCAATCTTCACAATGGCCAGGGTGTTTGTGGACCAGGTGAGGTTCTCCATAAAATGTACTTTGAGGAACTTGAAGGACAACATCCTTTCCACACAGTTCCCATGGATGTAAAGTGGCACATGGTCAGTGGTGGGCACAGTTCAGCTAATCCGATAGCAGATAATTATCGAAGCTAATGGTTTTGCTATCGGATTAGCTTTTCAGATCGGTTTTAAAACCATCATCGGACCAATTATCTTACGATAAATTTAGTTCAGATAACATTTTTTTTTTTTTGCTGGTAAAGTGAGCAAAGTTTAACGGTAAAAAACATTTGTAAACCCTAAAAATCCACCATTTTAGTCCATCTGTTGTGTGTTTGTAGCAGACTGGCTGCCTGTTGCTTGCTGATGACATCATCATTAAGCGCAAAACGTGATTGGCTGGTCGGCGCAGGGAGCATTGTGGGTAGTGTAGGTCAGGTTCACTTTGGATGTTACACTGAGTCATCGGCTCGCCACAACAACAAAACAGACCAATTTTAACATTATTTTATTTTATTTCTTTGTGGTTGTAATTTAATCACCAAGGCTCGTTGGGGGAGAGGAGCTCTCATGGCACAGCTCTGTACAGAAGGACTTTTCTTCACATTTAGACACTGTTTTGGATTAAGAAAAAAAAGGATGCTTTATGTGGATTATTTATTCAGATGAATCCCACTGAAACTAACAGGTAAGAATTTATATTTACTACGTGTATTTTACTCTGCCAATCAATGCATTAATGGACTTATTTCAGTTGTTTAAGCTGCAGGGTTCAAAGCATGTGAAAAAAGCGGCAGCTTTTAGCTCGTAAATGATGATGTATCTAATACTAAGATAAACTGTAACTTCTAATGCTGTGTTTTGCTGCTTTTGAAAGATGATGACAGTGTTTGGGTTTTATTTTTTTATTTATTAATTTTTTGTGTGTTCTTTGTGTTTGTGATCCTTGAATTTACCCAGCAGCCCCTGCAGCGCTTAAAGTGAAACTGGTTTATCAGAAGCCAACAGTGTAAACTGATGTGGCCGCATCCAAATCAGTACTAATAGTTGTCAGTTATTGGTTGGTTAGTTATTGGTTACCAGTTTATCATTTCGTCATCATAAAAGATAACTTTTCAGTTATCTGCTTAATGGTTAGCTGTGTCCACCACTGAGCATGGTTCACTTTACGTTTCCTGAAGGCAATGATGATAAATTGTAAGCTGAACTCAACATGGTCAATCTCTAGACCTCATCTCTGTATACTGACTCATCTCGGTGTGAAATGAGCCCAACCACAGTGGTGCTATTGTCACATTTGGTGATGATATTGGTGGGATAGAAAAAGTACAGTCATAGGTGTACAGGATGTAAAGAAGTGGACACTGCATAAATACTTTTGAAAAGCTGGTGATGAGTTTGAGGAGAGGTAGGAACCCAGGTTGATAAATGGAGAAGGGTTGTGAGGACGTTTTGTACCTTGGCACAAGAGGCAGGGGAGGTTTAAGTCCAAGAGTTTGCTGAGTCCGATGACCAGGACAGTGGTGTTAAAAGCTCGGCTGCAGTCTGTGAAGACCATTCTTACATAACTGTCCTGGCATTGGAGGTGGCCCTTTGCAGAAGGCATAACCAGGGGACCAGTTTGAGCAGACAAACTGATGTGGATCAAAGGTGGGCGGCGCCGGTCTTGATGTGCCGTGAAACCAGTGTCTAAAAACATTTAATCACCTTGTGAGATCAATCGGCCTGTAGTTTTCGAGGCAGTTAATGACTAGCTTTTCTGAGACAGAGATGAGGGTAACAGACTTCAGGCAGAGTGGGATGAAAGCTTGAGTTCAGGAGAGATTGAAAATTGGGAGTTAATCATCTGGCCCAACAACACTTTGACACTCAACTGCAATTGCAGGTCAAATCCATAGCCCTTTGATTTGTGGACAACCTACTGAATGAGCTTGAGTCACCAAAATCCAAATGTTCCACCTCACCACAAGCATCACAATTTTCTGTTGAGGCAATTGAGACGTAAGACTTGACACAAAATCCATGCAGATACACTTGTCTCATTAGGCACACAATATTTTCACACAAAGTCATGAAAAACTACCGCCAGAAACAACCTGGAACCAATTTATCTGAATGATATTGAGCCAGGGTCTACACTCATCTGTGGAAAAAGCTAACTAAACAAAAGCAAAATGGCACTTTTAAGTGGTGAAAACATTGGTAGGAGATAGACAGCAGGAAAACATCGATATTTCATTGTGACCTGGGAGTTTAAAGAAATATTGTGACTGCTTGTTAGAAGAGTTTGTACAATATGTGTACCCCTTTGGGGAAGAAAAATACACACATGCAAAAAAATAACACCAAACTTTACCTGTTTTTGCCCTCAAGAACCCATTTTGAATTATGCTGTGGAAATGTGGGCTTTGGAAAAAAACACACACACACTGAAGCTTACCCACAAGGCATGATTACTCTTTGAAAGAACTGTTTTGTTGTGCAGGTCCATTTGTAGAGAAACAAGTCTTATGACCAGAACAAAATGAATAGACACAGGGAAAATTCCCTGTCGTTGACAGAGACAATGTATTTGGTGGCTGTAAATGGTTCTCTGGACCATTAGGAGAGGTTTCATTTATGCTGCCTGGGGGTTTGCACAAGACCTAGATATGCTTAATGATACTCCCATTCTACGCTCACGCTGAGAATTTTAGGCCCATCTATGCCAAGGAAATTGGGGTTTTAGTTATTACTCATGCCCTACTTCACTTATATCTTCCTGGTCGCAGTAGCAAAAAAAAGAAAATGGTTAAAAAAAAGACAGAAAATAAAAAATGTCATAAAATAAAAACATGCCACAGGTGTGAGATGGAGCATGACTTTTGACAATAGACTGTGTACATAATGGGTAAACTCTTCATGATGTCACCCATCGGTTTTTTGAGGAGTGGATTTGAAGCTCAAATGGGTCGGCTTTGGATGTCACTATCTTGGCAGTGTCTCACTCTGGTGAACTCTGGACCAACACATAAATGGGTAAAGCTGAGGAGTGTGGGTAAATCCATCATCCTTTTGTCTGACTTAGTGCTTAGCTCAGATAAGATAATTGTAGTGGGCGATTTTAACATCCACACAGATGCTGAGAATGACAGCCTCAACACTGCATTTAATCTATTATTAGACTCTATTGGCTTTGCTCAAAAAGTAATGAGTCCACCCACCACTTTAATCATATTTGGATCTTGTTCTGACTTATGGTATGGAAATAGAGGACTATAACAGTATTCCCTGAAAACTCCCTTCTGTGTGATCATTTTTAATAACATTTACATTTACCCTGATGGACTACCAGCAGTGGGGAATAAGTTTCATTACACTAGAAGTCTTTCAGAAAGCGCTGTAACTAGGTTTAGGATATGATTCCTTCTTTATGTTCTCTAATGTCATAGACCAACACAGAGCAGAGTAGCTACCTAAACTCTGTAAGGGCGCTAGAGTATCTCGTCAATAGTTTTACATCCTCATTGAAGACAACTTTGGATGCTGTAGCTCCTCTGAAAACGAGAGCTTTAAATCAGAAGTGTCTGACCTCCGTGGTATAAACTCACAACTCGTAGCTTAAAGCAGATAACCCGTAAGTTGGAGAGGAAATGGCGTCTCACTAATTTAGAAGATCTTCACTTAGCCGGAAAAAAGAGTTTTGTTGCTCTATAAAAGCCCTCCGTGAAGCTAGGACATCTTTCTACTCATCACTAATTGAAGAAAATAAGAACAACCCCCAGGTTTCTTTTCAGCACTGTAGCCAGGCTGGACAAAGAGTCAGAGCTCTATTGATCTGAGTATTCCATTAACTTTAACTAGTGATGACTTCATGACTTTCTTTGCTAACAAATTTTGACTATTAGAGAAAAAATTACTCATAACCATCCCAAAGATGTATCGTATCTTTGGCTGCTTTCAGTGATGCCGGTATATGGTTAGACTCTTTCTCTCCGATTGTTCTGTCTGAGTTATTTTCATTAGTTACTTCATCCAAACCCATCAACATGCTTATTAGACCCCATTCCTGCCAGGCTGCTCAAGGAAGTCCTACCATTATTTAATGCTTCAATCTTAAATATGATCAATCTATCTTTGTTAGTTGGTTATGTACCACAGGCCTTTAAGGTGGCAGTAATTAAACCATTACTTAAAAAGCCATCACTTGACCCAGCTATCTTAGCTAATTATAGGCCAATCTCCAACCTTCCTTTTCTCTCAAAGATTCTTGAGAGGGTAGTTGTAAAACAGCTAACTGATCACCTGCAGAGGAATGGTCTATTTGAAGAGTTTCAGTCAGGTTTTAGAATTCATCATAGTACAGAAACAGCATTAGTGAAGGTTACAAATGATCTTCTTATGGCTTCGGACAGTGGACTTATCTCTGTGCTTGTTCTGTTGGACCTCAGTGCTGCTTTTGATACTGTTGACCATAAAATTTTATTACAGAGATTAGAGCATGTCATAGGTATTAAAGGCACTGCGCTGCGGTGGTTTGAATCATATTTGTCTAATAGATTACAGTTTGTTCATGTAAATGGGGAATCTTCTTCACAGACTAAAGTTAATTATGGAGTTCCACAAGGTTCTGTGCTAGGACCAATTTTATTCACTTTATACATGCTTCCCTTGGGCAGTATTATTAGACGGTATTGCTTAAATTTTCATTGTTACGCAGATGATACCCAGCTTTATCTATCCATGAAGCCAGAGGATACACACCAATTAGCTAAACTGCAGGATTGTCTTACAGACATAAAGACATGGATGACCTCTAATTTCCTGCTTTTAAACTCAGATAAAACTGAAGTTATTGTACTTGGCCCCACAAATCTTAGAAGCATGGTGTCTAACCAGATCGTTACTCTGGATGGCATTTCCCTGATCTCTAGTAATACTGTGAGAAATCTTGGAGTTATTTTTGATCAGGATATGTCATTCAAAGCGCATATTAAACAAATATGTAGGACTGCCTTTTTGCATTTACGCAATATCTCTAAAATCAGAAAGGTCTTGTCTCAGAGTGATGCTGAAAAACTAATTCATGCATTTATTTCCTCTAGGCTGGACTATTGTAATTCATTATTATCAGGTTGTCCTAAAAGTTCCCTAAAAAGCCTTCAGTTGGTTCAGAATGCTGCAGCTAGAGTACTGACGGGGACTAGCAGGAGAGAGCATATCTCACCCATATTGGCCTCTCTTCATTGGCTTCCTGTTAATTCTAGAATAGAATTTAAAATTCTTCTTCTTACTTATAAGGTTTTGAATAATCAGGTCCCATCCTATCTTAGGGACCTCGTAGTACCATATTACCCCATTAGAGCGCTTCGCTCTCAGACTGCGGGCTTACTTGTAGTTCCTAGGGTTTGTAAGAGTAGAATGGGAGGCAGAGCCTTTAGCTTTCAGGCTCCTCTCCTGTGGAACCAGCTCCCAATTCAGATCAGGGAGACAGATACCCTCTCTACTTTTAAGATTAGGCTTAAAACTTTCCTTTTCGCTAAGGCTTATAGTTAGGGCTGGATCGGGTGACCCTGGACCATCCCTTGGTTATGTTGCTTTAGACGTAGACTGTGGGGGGGTTCCCATGATGCACTGTTTCTTTCTTTTTTTGCTCCGTATGCATCACTCTGCATTTAATCATTAGTGATCGATCTCTGCCCCCCTTCTCGGCATGTCTTTTTCCTGGTTCTTTCCCTCAGCCCCAACCAGTCTCAGCAGAAGACTGCCCCTCCCTGAGCCTGGTTCTGCTGGAGGTTTCTTCCTGTTAAAAGGGAGTTTTTCCTTCCCACTGTGGCCAAGTGCTTGCTCATAGGGGGTCGTTTTGACCGTTGGGGTTTTTCATGGTTATTGTATGGCCTTGCCTTGCAATATGGAGCGCCTTGGGGCAACTGTTTGTTGTGATTTGGCGCTATATAAGAAAAAAGTTGATTGGTTGATTGATTGATCATGATCTGGGTGAGATGAATGAAGCCCAAATCTACAAGTTACCATGTCACCTAAGGTGAACAGGTTAGATGAATTTGGGTGATTGATTAATACTTTTTGTGGACTGGGTAGCAGTTCTTATAAGGAATAGCTGAATTGCTTGTCTTCTTGCTGCCAGGGTCTTGCTACAGCAGATCAGGACACATCTATATTGTGATTTGGCATAGGTATTCTGGTGGATGCTGTTCCTGACACAACTCATTCTACCTGGAAACATATTCACAGACTCATAAACACACACATGCACCCCGGTCTTCCCAAGTGCTCTCCCAGCCCAGCGCTAATCAGGACCTACTCTGCTCCACCTCGACATCTGACGGGATCAGGTGTACACAGAGGACACTGGCTGCTTGATATCAGATGGCTTGGGTGTACGTACTAAAATCTCATACTAGCATATTGTCTCTGTAACACGACACTACCACTGTAGGTCACATCACCAAGCAATTGATACCTGCTAACAGATGCTAGCATACAAATTTAATAATTCCAAAATTTCAAATAATGGAAATACTAGGGTACAGACATCTTACATGGTCTGTTACTACAATTAACCACCCAGTAAGCTGTATTCTGTCAGATATTTGTAATCAAATGCTTAAGAAAGGTAAACCTGGTTGACTCCACACCAGCTAGCAGCCATTACTGGACCTGGGACACTAGCTGGCTCTCAAAGCGACCACACCCCTTATTATTCTTAACTGTTTTTTAAGCAGGTTGAAAAAATATACATCTAGCCGAGTTTTTGGCCGTCTTAAGGATCATGTTGGGAAAGTGTAAGTACACGGACCCACAACAGGGGGCGCAAATGAACGGACAATGGATGAGGTCAAATAACAACACTTTACTGTTGCGAACGTGCACAACAAACACAACAGATTACATAATAGATCAGAGGTCAAATTACAAGGTGTCGTGTGGGCAGGCTCGAAGATAGGAGACGCCTGTCCAAAGCAGAACCGGAACCACACGATTTCCTCCGCCACCAGACCCCGGGAATACTGGAGCCGCCAAGTCCCGAACTCCCAGGTGGCCACTGCCTCCGCGTGTCGGACCTGGTACTGCTGGCGAGGAACAAAAACACAATTAAATGTGGGTGCATCTGCACCCAGCAATCTGCACGGCAGGGAAGCTACCTCCACCTCTCGTTGGAGAAAAAGTCTGTTATCACTCACAAAAATCACAAAAAGGGCTTTCTATCAAGCAGTCAGGCTGAGGATATTACCTTTCAGGTAGAACGATATCTCGGCAAAGAGGTGGAGATGACGTCTTGCTGATATACCGATGCAGATCAGATGAGTGGTGACAGCTGTCACAGGTGATGAGTGTCAGCTGTCACCCCGGCTGCTCCTGTGAGGCGTCAGCGCCCTCTGGTGCCTGGAGCCCACACTCCAGGCAGGGTGCCCTCTGGTGGTGGTGGGCCAGCAGTACCTCCTCTTCAGCGGCCCACACAACAGATCAAACGCCATTGTTAATGCCAGAACTAGGGGGCGTGGCTTAGTTCCGGCTTTACCGGGAATCGTTGAAAAAATTATTCAACATGTCGAATAATTCCGGGAGCGCTCCCGGAGAATTCGCGTCACGACGGAGACAACACGAACAACGGCTTTTGATACTTTTTAATCGCCGTTTCATTCTGCCCCTTCCTGTAGTGCCGCAGTTTACACCGCCATAATTGGCGGCCGGCATTGTATCCATAATCAACGGCGTGTAAAACGGCGATAGAGCTACATCGGCGTCTTTAAGGGCGTTTTAACCGGCGACAGAGGCAGACAAAACGGCGGCGCTAGCGGACAGTTCGCCGTTCTAAACGCCACCTCCCAGTCATTAACGGTGTTCCAAACGGCCGATAGGCGGCAGTCAGTATAAAAACGCTAGCGCGCTGCATGCAGGCCTCTCACTCGCGGCCAGCTCCAGATATTTTTGCAGAGAAGCTCCAGTATGCCTCCTAAAAGAAAATTGGCAGCAGCAAGGGCTTACCAAGAGGTCTGGTTCAGAAGCAGAGGGGAGGTGGAGACGGAGCAACACGTTGAGGAGGTGGAAAAGGAAAGGAGAAAAAAAGGCTGAGGATGATCTCCCTCTCTCTGCAGTGACAGAGGCATATTTCCTGCTGCTTCAGCCTATTATACTCTGGGGGCGGTGCCTATATGCAAAAGTTCCTGGAGTAACGCAGGATTTGCCTGGATAAAACCAGCGGTACACAGGGCATTATCGGTGGCAGCAGAACACCGCCATTCTCACGCGCGTCTTAACCTGCGATTGTAAAGGGTAGAACTTGGTATTAACCCCCGTTGCCTGACGTGTGCTGAATGCTACGGCGTCAAAACGCCGCTTTATTCGGCGGATTTAGCGGCGTTTTATCCGCGTATTTGCGGATAGTACGGCGGCAAAAACGCCGGCGAAATGCTCTGCCCCTTTCCACTGTGAGAACAGCCGGAACTACCGCGAACTTCGGTCTACATACTGCCCACCGACAAAACCGTCTATGTGTAAACTAGGCTTAAGGATCTTGTACAGTTCATTTTAGTATTGGAGAATTTGTTTTTGTAGTTGGTGCAGTTGATGGTGACGCACTGGCTGCCTTTTTTCCTCTCATTTCGCTTCTGTTTAACAGGCTCTCTCTCCACCCTTAGTAATGGCCGACATGTGGCACGCCGCTAGTCATGTGACGTCCATTCCAGGTCTCTATTTCCATGCCATAAACCACAGAAATAGAGACCTGGAATGGACGTCACGTGACTAGCGGCGTGCCACATGTCGGCCATTACTAAGGGTGGAGAGAGAGCCTGTTAAACAGAAGTGAAATAAGGGGAAAAAAGGCAGCCAGTGCTTCACCATCAACTGCACCAACTACAAAAAAAAATTCTCGAATACTAAAATGAACTGTACAATAGCCTTAATGTAATTATGTAAAACAAATGTCTATTTTAAAGTTGTTATGTCGCAATTTAATATCGATATACTGAGACTATAACTCAACGCCATAAGTTATTTGTCGATTAAGCTGCGTTCACATTGCATACAGATATGAAACACAAAATGTTTACATATATTTATGTCTACATATTACTTGCAGTTGTTGTTAATATGTACATGGTGGTCACAGGCGGCATTTAAATTTTAACAGTGTGGTTGGAGGGGATGGAGGAGGTAACTTTTACCCTGACTGAGGGTCAAAAGTCATAAATTCTGAATGGCTTTATTCTACTTGAATAAAATGTTAGTAAAAAATCATATAGATGTGTCATTAAAAGACTAGCGTAATATTACAGTGGAAAAAGCAGCAAGGTAATGACCACAATGGCAAGGGCATACTTCAGATATATGTTTTAATACATAAGGATTTTTATCCAGGCATGTATGGGTTCATTAGAGCTTTTAATCAGCTTGAATACACTTACAAGGCTTCATTTATAAAATCCATCGAGAATTATGATGACAGGAAAAAAAAAAACCATCACAGTAAATTGAACAGAATGGCATATTTATCCGCTAACAAAAGCATTAGCTTCGATAATTATCGGTTATCAGATTAGCTGAACAGTGCCCTCCACTGTGAAATGTCCCTATGCATAACTTATCTGTGCAGAGAAGCCAAATTTGTATGGGATCTATTCAAAATGTTCATTTGGAGTAAAGAGTTTTAGTGAGGAGCAACGTTAGGAGGAAACCCTTTGTGAATCTCTCTCACACACACACACACACATACTGCTTTGTGATTTTTTTCTGTTTTTTTCTGAAAAAGAAAAGAAAAAAAACAACAACCGACAGCAAGTTATAACTATGCCTGAATGTTAATGGGGTTCTAAGTGCTTCTGTTGAAAATGTGTTCTGTCACCTCCATGTTTACATTCACTCTGTGCGCCTTTCTGCTCTCGCACAGTGGAAGTGAAAGGAAGGGTGTGCTTGAATAGTGAGATTGATGCTTTGCCAGAAGCTATGCTCCCACGTACTGACCTGATTTTTTTTTTCCTTTGTTTCTTTATTGACATCGAGCAGCGGTTTATGTCCTCTATGTGTGGTGGACGGTGCCTTCACATGAACTTATACATCTCATCTACCTTTAACCAAATGTCAATACTATTAACATTAGTGTCAATTTTGTAAAATTATCATCCCACAAACATTGTATAACATGCACTTCTGAATGCCCAACTCTACATATTCTCAGATATATTCCTTTTTGCGGTTAATTCACTGCTGTTATTCTGAAAGGTTAAATTAAAATACTGTCAGCTTATATTTCTATACTTTCTATGCTATCTTACCTTTTTATAAGATGTGGCAAAAAGAAGTATTTTCTGAAAAGAGGTGTGAAATTTAAACTACACTTCACCAGAAGGAACATGGGAGATTTGAGCTGGCCTTTTGTATGAAAATTCTTCTTTTTCAGCCACTCCACCATGAAGCTGTATGACTGAAGCCTATCCAGCAGTTCTCTGGTGAGAGGCAGGGTACACCCTGGACAGGACTCCAGTCTATCACAGGCACTTGTAGAGAGACAAACTCATTCACACCTTGTTTAATTTAACGTTCCCAAATTCATCTAACCTGCTATCTATGAAGTGGGAAGGAAGCCAGAGGGAACCCATGCAAACACATGGAGAACATCCCAACTCCACAATGAAAGAACCAAGTAGCTATCCCAGGACCTTCTTGCTGTCCAGTGCTATCCACTAAGCCACCACGCCATCCAGGTAAAATTTAATGATTGATATATATACACTCAACAAAAATATAAATGCAACACTTTTGGTTTTGCTCCCATTTTGTATGAGATGAACTCAAAGATCTAAAACTTTTTCCACATACACAATATCACCATTTCCTTCAAATATTGTGCACAAACCAGTCTAAATCTGTGATAGTGAGCACTTCTCCTTTGCTGAGATAATCCATCCCACCTCACAGGTGTGCCATATCAAGATGCTGATTAGACACCATGATTAGTGCACAGGTGTGCCTTAGACTGCCCACAATAAAAGGCCACTCTGAAAGGTGCAGTTTTGTTTTACTGGGGGGGATACCAGTCAGTATCTGGTGTGACCACCATTTGCCTCATGCAGTGCAACACATCTCCGTCGCATAGAGTTGATCAGGTTGTCAATTGTGGCCTATGGAATGTTGGTCCACTCCTCTTCAATGGCTGTGCGAAGTTGCTGGATATTGGCAGGAACTGGTACACGCTGTCGTATACCCCGGTCCAGAGCATCCCAAACATGCTCAATGGGTGACATGTCCGGTGAGTATGCCGACCATGCAAGAACTGGGACATTTTCAGCTTCCAAGAATTGTGTACAGATCCTTGCAACATGGGGCCGTGCATTATCCTGCTGCAACATGAGGTGATGTTCTTGGATGTATGGCACAACAATGGGCCTCAGGATCTCATCACGGTATATCTATGCATTTAAAATGCCATCAATAAAATTCACCTGTGTTCTTCATCCATAGCAGACGCCTGTCCATACCATAACCCCACCGCCACCATGGGCCACTCGATCCACAACATTGACATCAGAAAACCGCTCACCCACACGACGCCACACACGCTGTCTGCCATCTGCCCTGGACAGTGTGAACCGGGATTCATCCGTGAAGAGAACACCTCTCCAACGTGCCAAACGCCAGCGAATGTGAGCATTTGCCCACTCAAGTCGGTTACGATGACGAACTGGAGTCAGGTCGAGACCCCGATGAGGACGACGAGCATGCAGATGAGCTTCCCTGAGACGGTTTCTGACAGTTTGTGCAGAAATTCTTTGGTTATGCAAACCGATTGTTTCAGCAGCTGTCCCAGTGGCTGGTCTCAGATGATCTTGGATGTGAACATGCTGGATGTGGAGGTCCTGGGCTGGTGTGGTTACACGTGGCCTGCGGTTGTGAGGCTGATTGGATGTACTGCCAAATTCTCTGAAACGCCTTTGGAGATGGCTTATGGTAGAGAAATGAACATTCAATACACGAGCAACAGCTCTGGTTGACATTCCTGCTGTCAGCATGCCAATTGCACGCTCCCTCAAATCTTGCGACATCTGTGGCATTGTGCTGTGTGATAAAACTGCACCTTTCAGAGTGGCCTTTTATTGTGGGCAGTCTAAGGCACACCTTTGCACTAATCATGGTGTCTAATCAGCATCTTGATATGGCACACCTGTGAGGCGGGATGGATTATCTCAGCAAAGGGGAAGTGCTTACTATCACAGATTTAGACTGGTTTGTGAACAATATTTGAGGGAAATGGTGATATTGTGTATGTGGAAAAAGTTTTAGATCTTTGAGTTCATCTCATACAAAATGGGAGCAAAACCAAAAGTGTTGCGTTTATATTTTTGTTGAGTGTATATATATATTTCCAAATTTGAGACTCAAAAAGCATACTTATATTTGACCGACTTCAAAGATGTCTAGAAGTCCATCGTTTCCCAAAATCAGAAAAAAATATAGCAGTGTCCAGAGAGCAGAGTGATAATGCAGAAGATTAACAGACGTTTCACAGGTTGACAAGTGTATCAGTGGAAATCATCATCATCAAACCAGTCGGTTTGTAGAGTGCATTGTTAACCATCTGGATAATCTGTTTTGAATAAGAACTTGATTGGACACACACAATACAGGAGTTTGTTAATTTCAGCCAGATTGTTTTGAGAGTGTGCAACAAATTAATTTTATGTCTGTAGTTTTTATTTCACAAAATGAAAACCTTGTGTTTCAGTAGCACTGAAGATTTTAATAAATTTCCTATTATAATTTTTTGGTATTTATTTCTGAACTTATTTAAAATTTTTAGAACTGTCATAGATGAATATGGATCAAACATACAGAGTCATTTTTGCAGAGTAAAATATAGTCTGCCAGGACTACATTTGGTCCCAGTCCAAATAGTGTTAAATATACTCTATCACAGTGCTAAATCGATTCTATCACAGTGTAAAATCAACTTTATCATGCTGTGAATGACCTATTGGAGTTGAAAAACTTGATTTGACAAGAGGGTAGAGCTGATTTCACTCTATAATGCACTGTATTTATTGCTTGTATGCAAAGGTTTTGGCACCCCTGATCATTTTCATGATTTTCTCTTTATAAATCATTGGTGTCTGGATCAGAAATTTCAGTTAAATATATCATATAGCACACGAACACACTAATATTTGATAAGTGAAATGAAGTTTCTAGTATTTACAGAAAGTGTACAATAATTATTTAAACAAAATTAGGCAGGTACATCATTTTGGGCACCCTTGTCATTTTATGGATTTGAATACACTGAGCACTAATTATTTGAACACAAAATTGGTTTGGTAAGCTCATTGACATAACGCGTCCTGATTGGGATTTGGAGGGCTCTCTGTTGGGACTGTTTACACAGAGACTGCTACCTGCTGCTTTGGACTTGAACTAACAGTCTTTTTGAAGACTTTTTTACTTTTTTTACTTTTTTACTTTTTAATTTTTTTTAACTTTTTGCTGTGCTCCAACGCCTAAGGAAGACCTCTAACGGTCGAAACATCGCGACGGAGCACTTTTATCAGCTAACTTTTATTAGCGTTGGCAGGCTAACTAGCTTGCTAACGCTTTCGTTTTTATTTTTTTTATTTTTATTTTATTTTAGCACCGTTGTCGTGCGTTGCCTGTGCTGCTTCATGGCCTGTTTGGTGCCTTGATTGGGGCACTCCTTCTGCTGAATCACCTTTGGATTATTTGCACATTATTTACTTTGTGTGTTTTTGGGAATCCGCTAGCTTAGCGTAGCTACTAGCTCTTAGCCGATTTAGCATGGCGGCTTCTCCTGTCTCTCCCGCACTTTTCTGCTCTGGGTGTGAAATGTTTAGTTATTCCTCGGCCTCCTTTAGCAGTAACGGTACTTGTAATAAGTGCAGCTTATTCGTAGCTTTGGAGGCCAGGCTGGGCGAAGTGGAGGCTCGGCTCCGCACCGTGGAAAATTCTACAGCTAGCCAGGCCCCTGTAGTCGGTGCGGACCAAGGTAGCTTAGCCGCCGTTAGTTCCCCTCTGGCAGATCCCGTGCAGTCGGGAAAGCAGGCTGACTGGGTGACTGTGAGGAGGAAGCGTAGCCCTAAACAGAAGCCCCGTGTACACCGTCAACCCGTTCACATCTCTAACCGTTTTTCCCCACTCGACGACACACCCGCCGAGGATCAAACTCTGGTTATTGGCGACTCTGTTTTGAGAAATGTGAAGTTAGCGACACCAGCAACCATTGTCAATTGTCTTCCGGGGGCCAGAGCAGGCGACATCGAAGGACATTTGAAATTGCTGGCTAAGGCTAAGCGTAAATTTGGTAAGATTGTAATTCACGTCGGCAGTAATGACACTCGGTTACGCCAATCGGAGGTCACTAAAATTAACATTAAATCAGTGTGTAACTTTGCAAAAACAATGTCGGACTCTGTTGTTTTCTCTGGGCCCCTCCCCAATCAGACCGGGAGTGACATGTTTAGCCGCATGTTCTCCTTGAATTGCTGGCTGTCTGAGTGGTGTCCAAAAAATGAGGTGGGCTTCATTGATAATTGGCAAAGCTTCTGGGGAAAACCTGGTCTTGTTAGGAGAGACGGCATCCATCCCACTTTAGAGGGAGCAGCTCTCATTTCTAGAAATCTGGCCAATTTTTTTGGATCCTCCAAACTGTGACTGTCTAGCGTTGGGACCAGGAGGCAGAGCTGTGGTCTTATACACCTCTCTGCAGCTTCTCTCCCCCTGCCATCCCCTTATTACCCCATCCCCGTAGAGACGGTGCCTGCTCCCAGACCACCAATAACTAGCAAAAATCTATTTAAGCATAAAAATTCAAAAAGAAAAAATAATATAGCACCTTCAATTGCACCACAGACTAAAACAGTTAAATGTGGTCTATTAAACATTAGGTCTCTTTCTTCTAAGTCCCTGTTGGTAAATTATATAATAATTGATCAACGTATTGATTTATTCTGCCTAACAGAAACTTGGTTACAGCAGGATGAATATGTTAGTTTAAATGAGTCAACACCCCCGAGTCACACTAACTGTCAGAATGCTCGTAGCACGGGCCGGGGCGGAGGATTAGCAGCAATCTTCCATTCCAGCTTATTAATTAATCAAAAACCTAGACAGAGCTTTAATTCATTTGAAAGCTTGTCTCTTAGTCTTGTCCATCCAAATTGGAAGTCCCAAAAACCAGTTTTATTTGTTATTATCTATCGTCCACCTGGTCGTTACTGTGAGTTTCTCTGTGAATTTTCAGACCTTTTGTCTGACTTAGTGCTTAGCTCACATAAGATAATTATAGTGGGCGATTTTAACATCCACACAGATGCTGAGAATGACAGCCTCAACACTGCATTTAATCTATTATTAGACTCTATCGGCTTTGCTCAAAAAGTAAATGAGTCCACCCACCACTTTAATCATATTTTAGATCTTGTTCTGACTTATGGTATGGAAATAGAAGACTTAACAGTATTCCCTGAAAACTCCCTTCTGTCTGATCATTTTTTAATAACATTTACATTTACCCTGATGGACTACCCTGCAGTGGGGAATAAGTTTCATTACACTAGAAGTCTTTCAGAAAGTGCTGCAACTAGGTTTAAGGATATGATTCCTTCTTTATGTTCTCTAATGTCATATACCAACACAGAGCAGAGTAGCTACCTAAACTCTGTAAGGGAGCTAGAGTATCTCGTCAATAGTTTTACATCCTCATTGAAGACAACTTTGGATGCTGTAGCTCCTCTGAAAAAGAGAGCTTTAAATCAGAAGTGTCTGACTCCGTGGTATAACTCACAAACTCGTAGCTTAAAGCAGATAACCCGTAAGTTGGAGAGGAAATGGCGTCTCACTAATTTAGAAGATCTTCACTCATTCCTGCCAGGCTGCTCAAGGAAGTCCTACCATTATTTAATGCTTCAATCTTAAATATGATCAATCTATCTTTGTTAGTTGGTTATGTACCACAGGCCTTTAAGGTGGCAGTAATTAAACCATTACTTAAAAAGCCATCACTTGACCCAGCTATCTTAGCTAATTATAGGCCAATCTCCAACCTTCCTTTTCTCTCAAAGATTCTTGAGAGGGTAGTTGTAAAACAGCTAACTGATCACCTGCAGAGGAATGGTCTATTTGAAGAGTTTCAGTCAGGTTTTAGAATTCATCATAGTACAGAAACAGCATTAGTGAAGGTTACAAATGATCTTCTTATGGCTTCGGACAGTGGACTTATCTCTGTGCTTGTTCTGTTGGACCTCAGTGCTGCTTTTGATACTGTTGACCATAAAATTTTATTACAGAGATTAGAGCATGTCATAGGTATTAAAGGCACTGCGCTGTGGTGGTTTGAATCATATTTGTCTAATAGATTACAGTTTGTTCATGTAAATGGGGAATCTTCTTCACAGACTAAAGTTAATTATGGAGTTCCACAAGGTTCTGTGCTAGGACCAATTTTATTCACTTTATACATGCTTCCCTTGGGCAGTATTATTAGACGGTATTGCTTAAATTTTCATTGTTACGCAGATGATACCCAGCTTTATCTATCCATGAAGCCAGAGGATACACACCAATTAGCTAAACTGCAGGATTGTCTTACAGACATAAAGACATGGATGACCTCTAATTTCCTGCTTTTAAACTCAGATAAAACTGAAGTTATTGTACTTGGCCCCACAAATCTTAGAAGCATGGTGTCTAACCAGATCGTTACTCTGGATGGCATTTCCCTGATCTGTGAGAAATCTTGGAGTTATTTTTGATCAGGATATGTCATTCAAAGCGCATATTAAACAAATATGTAGGACTGCCTTTTTGCATTTACGCAATATCTCTAAAATCAGAAAGGTCTTGTCTCAGAGTGATGCTGAAAAACTAATTCATGCATTTATTTCCTCTAGGCTGGACTATTGTAATTCATTATTATCAGGTTGTCCTAAAAGTTCCCTAAAAAGCCTTCAGTTGGTTCAGAATGCTGCAGCTAGAGTACTGACGGGGACTAGCAGGAGAGAGCATATCTCACCCGTGTTGGCCTCTCTTCATTGGCTTCCTGTTAATTCTAGAATAGAATTTAAAATTCTTCTTCTTACTTATAAGGTTTTGAATAATCAGGTCCCATCTTATCTTAGGGACCTCGTAGTACCATATTACCCCATTAGAGCGCTTCGCTCTCAGACTGCGGGCTTACTTGTGGTTCCTAGGGTTTGTAAGAGTAGAATGGGAGGCAGAGCCTTCAGCTTTCAGGCTCCTCTCCTGTGGAACCAGCTCCCAATTCAGATCAGGGAGACAGATACCCTCTCTACTTTTAAGATTAGGCTTAAAACTTTCCTTTTCGCTAAGGCTTATAGTTAGGGCTGGATCGGGTGACCCTGGACCATCCCTTGGTTATGTTGCTTTAGACGTAGACTGTGGGGGGTTCCCATGATGCACTGTTTCTTTCTTTTTTTGCTCCGTATGCATCACTCTGCATTTAATCATTAGTGATCGATCTCTGCCCCCCTTCTCGGCATGTCTTTTTCCTGGTTCTTTCCCTCAGCCCCAACCAGTCTCAGCAGAAGACTGCCCCTCCCTGAGCCTGGTTCTGCTGGAGGTTTCTTCCTGTTAAAAGGGAGTTTTTCCTTCCCACTGTGGCCAAGTGCTTGCTCATAGGGGGTCGTTTTGACCGTTGGGGTTTTTCATGGTTATTGTATGGCCTTGCCTTGCAATATGGAGCACCTTGGGGCAACTGTTTGTTGTGATTTGGCGCTATATAAGAAAAAAGTTGATTGATTGATTGATTGACCCTTGACCTCCTTACACAGGTGAATCCAATCATGTGAAAGGGTATTTAAGATGGCCATTTGCAAATGTTTCCCCTCTTTGCATCTCTTTTAATAAGTGGCAACATGGGAGCCGCTAAACAATTCTCAAATGACCTGAAAAAAGATTGTTCATCATCATGGTTTAGGGGAAAGATACAAAAAGCTATCTCAGAGATTTCAGCTGTCAGTTTCCACTGTGAGGAACATAGTGAGGAAATGGAAGACTGCAGACGCAGTACTAGTTAAGGCCTGAAGTGGCAGGCCAAGAAAAATCTCAAAAAGTCCATAAGCTGAAGTGAAGGATGGTGAGAACAGTCATAGTCAACCTTCAGACGTGCTCCAAAGACTTACAACATGATCTTGCTGCAGATAGTGTCTCTTTGCACAAAGAGATGCTGTATGATGCTGTAATGCCTTTTCTGGAAGCCTTTTCTGTGTACTGTGAACTCATACATGGCTAAAGCATGCAAAACAATACAACTGACAGATAAGATACCTACAGGGGCCAGACTACAATGACAAGTAACACAAGGATACAAGACAGACATGGGACAGACCACAACAATTCTCTGCAGTAGTTTTGAGCTGTGAAGTGAGTGCATATTGCCCAATTTACCTTCACGAGAGATATAAGCTGTTTTCAAAGTATACTTTGAATAACTCGCTGAATAAAGCATAGGTGTCAAATTGATTTTGAGCAGATAGGATGAGTTCATCAATGAAAACACCAAATCAGTGTTGCTGTAGATGCTACAAAGTGCAATCTGTCCAAATACTGTACATCAGTTAGAGAAGTTTTTACTTTGTGACAGACTCTTTCATGGCACCTAATTCACTAACTTTAGTAAAAATGCAGTAACTCATTCATTGAACAGCTATAACAACTCAGCGTGTGTTCCCCATGTTATCTTAACTTGTTGCTGTGTGAGATACTTTATTTTTCATTTATTTAACCATTTGTTTTACATCCTTCACTGAAGCTCTCCAAGGCTTTGCAGAAGTGATGAGATTTATGCTCCCTGAGCTCAAGGTAGAACTTCTTCCTAGGCTTGGTGGTGTTTTAGTGCTGTACTCATTCTCTTGGTTGTGGGGTATAATACTTTACAAACCACAATCAGGACATAAAATCCCACAGATTGAATACTGTATATCTGTGCATATGCAGTACTTTAGCTCTGACTAATGCATGTGTTCTGTGTGTCTGTGAGCTATACCTTAGACATAGATCTAACATTGCCGGTATGTTAATATAACTTCCAACAGATCTTTTCAATGCCTATTTTTGCTGAGAGCTGCTTACCGCGGGTGTGTAACATGTGAGACACAATCCGTGCCTGACACACATTTCACACATGCAGTGTACATGCTCTCATGTGGTAATATGGGCACTAAAAAGTCCGTCTCTTGCATATGTGCAACAGGCTCGTGGCACATTTCTAACTATTTTTAGAGGGAAATACTTGCCATATAACTGTGTATCAACACCACCACACCTGCAGTGTTTAAGCAGTTTGTAATGAGAGAAAATTGCAGTAATTGTAATTGTACAAGCCCGAATCAGAAAAACATTGGGAGACTATATTGTTTGTTCAACTTCATTTGACTTGTAAATATACCGTACATCCATTCTTGCATTTCAGGCTGACAATGCCCTCCCAAAAAATTTGGAAAGGAGGCAATTTAGGGCAAGTAATGAGGTAAAAATATACAAAAATAAATAAATAATTCATGTAACCGATTTACATATTTCTCCCTCTACAGGGCATAATATCATTGAAAGATTCAAGAATTCATTACAAAGGCATGACTGCAGAAGGAAAGGGTACAGGCACTGAACTGGCCAGTGTGTAGTCCTGACCCGTCCACAGTAGAGAACGTGTGGAGAATTTTATAACAAAAAAATGCAACAATGACAAAATAACACCAAAAAACGCTTCACTGTTTGGCATCTCCGCAATGCCGAAATGTATTTTAAGTGTTGTTAGAAGGAATGGCACCTTTACAAAGAGGAAAATGCTTCACTGTCCCAACTTTTTTGGAATGTATTGCAGGCCTTAATTGCAGGAATGGATTTTATTAGCAAATGAAATGAAGCCGAACAGACAAAACAGGAAGTACCTCAGATTGGTGCCAAGTGGCTACTGGACTTATTTCCAGAATAGAAGGTTCTTGGTTCGAGGCCACTTCCACCCATTTTGTGTGTAATGTGGCATTGTGTCAGGAAGGACATAAATCTGTGCCAAATCAACATGCAGCTCTGTATTGGCCCTGCTGTGGTGACTCCACGTGAAAAAGGGAGATGCTGAAAGACCTTCCAATATCCCCTGCAATGAATAAAAAGTTAAGAATCACTGTTTGTTTGGACTTTCATTTTTCATATTGTCCCGGATTGTTTTGGATTTGGAGTTGTACTTAGCGATTGTGAGTCTGAGGAAAATACATTGTCACTTTGAGAATCGTTCATTCAAGTGCAAGAAAGGAGTGTAAACAACTGAGGAAACTGAAGTTTATCCTTGTATGATTTTCTACAGTATTTAATTTTATCTGAATAAAATGCTACATTTTCCTGTTTTCTGTTCTTTGATTCTTAATTGGACAGAACATTCTCAATGGTGCCATGTGTGGGTTTTTGTTTTTCTTTTAATTGTAAAATGACTGACTGCTACAACTGATCATTTCTGTTCTAGTTCTATTATAACACAGACAAGGAAACTCCAGCATACTGCTGTCAAAGCTTCTCTGTAGAGGCTCCCTGTAGATGTGAGATCAGATTTCATGATTTATTTTTTTTTATTAACATAGTGAATGTTATTGCACCATGTTGCCTTGCAGACTGTGTGTATCATTGTGGGCCTTCCTGTGCTCTGAGTTCATTTGTGTTCCAAAGGTGAGAAAAAAGTCAGTCAACAAATCTTTATTATCCCATTGCATTTCAAAGGAACAACTTCCTGCTTAGGTAAGATGTTCAAAATTTACTTAGCACTTCAAATCCAGATCTTAAAAACTTATATTCTTTGTGTCTTACCAGCAGAAGCACTCATTGGTCAGAATGCAAAATGCAGAAGATAAAAAAATTTAATGTAGTGACCATATCATATTAGTCAGAGAATGAACTGTGTGAAAAAGTCAATGAGTGCTGTGATATATATATATATATATATATATATATATATATATATATATATATATAAAGACAAAGACTTTGTTGCTAATCTAGATTGGCTAGTGTTTATAAAATTGGTACCTGACGATTTTCAAGGGTGGTAAGAAATTATGCAAAGTTTTGATAATGATTTGGAATGGTGTGTGAGTCCAGAATATAATGATCAATGTCCATGGTTCATTGTTGTTCGGCAATATCCCTAGTTTCTCAAAAAATATTAGTCCTATCAACTTTCCATTTTCACGCTATTCATCCTTGACCCAAAATACATAAGCATACCAAATGGCAAATGCCAGCTCTCCCCAGTTTGTCCGTGATCAAAGCCATACACATGTACACAAGCATGCATACACATATGTACACAGGGGCTACTTGGCTCTTAAAAATATATATATATATACAATGAAGTGGTATAGAGGAGGATTTTCTTAAAAGACCTGACAGTTCACCTACAATTTGCCAGAACATACACCTGAGATTCAAGCCTAGATTTGATGTTTTGGTGGGAGAAAATCCTCTTTTATACCACTTCATCATCAAGCTGTATAACTGGGGATACAAAATGCAAAACATGCACTATGCCCAATTTCTCCAGTCACAGCCAGGGAAGCTTTTAACTTCTTCTGGGTTGTCTGGGTGTTTTGGTGGCTATCCTAAGTCTTCTCCTTCTTGCACAGTCACTCAGTTTTTGAGAACTGTCTACTCCACACAGATGCCATACTGTTTGTATTTCTTCATAGTTGGTGTAAATAACATCCAAGACATATTCAGTGACTTGAAAATGTTCAAGAAAATAAAAAATGTATTTTTTTATTTTCTATTTTATGTGCTCAAAATAAAGACATATTTTATACATTCATACTTTTTTGAAAAAATTTATTACATTTATAGTGATGTGAAAAATGTTTGTGCACCCTTGAGCTTTTAAATGTTTGAATTTTGTATGACAAGAAAAGAAAGAAAATAATTCAGGCTTTTCTATTACAATTTGGGAAATGATGCCCTTTAAACCCTCCATCAATCTCTGCATCATGAATTAAAAGAAATAAAAATCTAAAAGCTAAAATGATGGTTGTGAATAAGTAAGGAGACCCTTACATATAACCCATCATTTTTACAGACAGTTTTCTTCAGACAAGTCAGGGGATGGATACATGAACATTTCCAAGATACGGATTGTCTTTTGGCCTTCATTTACCTCAATTAGTATGAAATACAAACAGTATGTTACTGTATGATAAATCTGTCCGGAAGCAGCAGTTCACAAAAGAAGGTGCAAGAAGGTGACTAATGAGGAAAGCCACCAAGATGACAAGGCAACCCTGAAGATTTTAATTGGCTGATGTGCATGCGGCTGGAGAAATTGTACAATATGCAAGTTTTACATTTTGCGTCACCAGTTATTCAGCTTCATCGTGAAATGGTATAGAGCAGGATATCCTTAAAAAGAAGAATTGAAAGTTCAGCTACAGTTTGCCAGATGAGCGATTCAAGCCTTGATTTGATTTGTTATGTTGTATGAAAATCCTTCTCTGTTCAACTGCACTATCAATCTGTGACTATGAAGTCCTTGACTGTGCTGTGGTCTGTTTTCCTGAGACCGTGCTCTTCACCTCTTGGCTGTCTTTTCTCATCCATTGTTGCGGTCGCTGGACTTATGGTATCTTAGTCACAATTACAGAGTCACTTAAAGGACATGGCTCATGTTTTTTAACATCCCAGTTAGTAAGACAATGTAAAAGTACTCATGATTGTTAGTGTCTTTGCACACATGTGCTAAAATGTATTTTATTCCTCTCACTCTGAGCGTTAGCAGGTGCATTTCCGGAAAAGTTTTCACTTAGCAGTTTTCGGCATTTTTCAGTGTGTGACGCATTTATAAGCAAAACAAAAACATTCCAAAGACTGACAGACAGAGGGAAAAGAACCTGCTCTGTCCAAAAACAAAGTTTCTGAGCTGCTGTTCGAACGTTATGGCTCGGATTTACAGAGAGCAGACGACATGCTTCACCCCAAGACTAGTAACTTTTTCAGAGTGTCGGATTTTGGAGCCTAAATTGTGGAAATGCGCTGTTTGTGTGGATGCTGGTTTACTGAAGCTGTGTACATGGACGTGGGGACATCTGACACTGTTTTTAAGCAGCCCAGTCTCACGTTTTTTTTTTTTTTTTTGTGCTCCCGTGATAAAATAAATCAAATTTTCATGACGGGGTTTTTTTTAACTCACTATTCCTAACGCTAATCCTACCTCCCGACCCTAACCTTAACCATAACCTAATCTTACTCTTTCACCCCCACCCTAACATAACCACCCCCGACCCCCCCGCTTCACTTTTAATTTCGTGCAGACATCACGGAATGAATTAGAATGAATTCATGCTGCTGTGACGAAAATGAGGCAGTTTTCATCACAATATCACAAACCAATAGATTAATGTATATTTTGTGCTGCTGAATCATGACTTGCTGTGAGACCAGGTTGTTTTAACAGACTGCCTGGACACGGAGATGTATTTGTTACATTGGAAAAAGTCAGAATACATTATTTCCAGGAATTCATGGAAGTTATTTTACGTGCCACACTCGAGAGAGAGGCAGAGCTGCAGCCGACAATCTCACGCGCGCACGTTTCTTTAATTACGTGAAGTTTACATTTGGAAATGAATCCACAACACGACGGTGAATGTGGCATGTTCCCCTTTTGTGTTTTGTGGCTAGATTTCTTTTTTTTACTGTGAGAGAGTGTAAATTTGGAGCTGTGTATGTGTGCTGCAAAGCTCGCTGTGTGTGTGTGTGCATGCTGAGCAGCTAACGAGACACTCGTTTTTCCCCAGCAGCAGATGTATTTTTTTAGACTTTATTGATAACAACGCTCATAATTAATCATGCACAAAGCTATCCTGGAACAGAGATGGTTAGTGACAGGCTGCGTTTATGACTCATGGCCGTGCAGGTGCACATAAACCTTCTTGGAACCGCAGATTTTACCGTGACTAGTTCAAAATTAACAGGTTTCACTTAAAAACGAGTCATCATAACATGACATCACACTTATGTCAAGTTTGGAATTAATCTGTGCTCCGTTCTTAACGTTATCAGCTGCATTCCATTGAAGCGCACACTGGGACGCTTCTAGTTGCGACGTCACTTGTTGGAAACACAGAGTACTCACGAGTACTTTGCTTTCAGACTTCTCCATAGCTGTTTGTTGTGAATACCATATCCGGAAGTGCACAAACTAATCCTGGTGGATCATCGGATGGTCACTAACAGCTTAAATCTAAATTGTTATGATTTTTGGTGCGACGTGTCCTTTAAGGTGAATCGAACGCTCAATCAAATAGCTAAAGCTGCTCTCGCTTTTGAGGTACAAGCTATTTTATTAACACATTTGGACTGCCGTCCATACATCTGTGAATATATTAGGACCCAGTGACAGTAAATTAGCAAACAAGCTGCATGATGTACAACCTAATGTTGGCTTGTGGAAATGCCCCTGTTGAAATGTCTTGAAAACAAAGTTATTCTGACTAGTTCCTCTATTTTCCACAGTTGTTTCATACATTCCATTTGATTAATAGGTGAACTTGCTCAAGAATGCATCTTCTGTAGTTGACTTTTATCAGTTCAGCATCTCTTGTGTAAATGTGGCGACCTTGCCATCATTTGCCAACTTTACCTTGGTGCCTATATGTTCTTTGACAGAATTTATGTGCTGGTCAGATTTTATCTTTTTTTTTTTTAAACAGCTGGTCTTCTGTTGTTTTATTCATTAGATTTTCAAAAAACTGTGATGGTTTTAAATTTGGCTTTTACTTATCTTTTTCTGTACTTTCTCTTGTTGTGACTATGGCCTCTGCATGCTGGCATGGGATGAAACTGCTCTCATTCACTCACTGCTTAGTTGCAAAATTTCTGTCTTTGCATGTTTAACAATTCCTTGTTGTGCTTTTGTTTTATCTTGTTTTGTTTTTATTAGTGTGACCACTGCTTAGTTGCAAATTTTCTGGTTTTGCATGTTTAACAATTCCTTGTTGTGCTTTTGTTTTATCTTGTTTTGTTTCATTGGCTTCCTGTTAATTCTAGAATAGAATTTAAAATTCTTCTTCTTACTTATAAGGTTTTGAATAATCAGGTCCCATCTTATCTTAGGGACCTCATAGTACCATATCACCCCAATAGAGCGCTTCGCTCTCAGACTGCAGGCTTACTTGTAGTTCCTAGGGTTTGTAAGAGTAGAATGGGAGGCAGAGCCTTCAGCTTTCAGGCTCCTCTCCTGTGGAACCAGCTCCCAATTCAGATCAGGGAGACAGACACCCTCTCTACTTTTAAGATTAGGCTTAAAACTTTCCTTTTTGCTAAAGCTTATAGTTAGGGCTGGATCAGGTGACCCTGAACCATCCCTTAGTTATGCTGCTATAGACTTAGACTGCTGGGGGGTTCCCATGATGCACTGAGTGTTTCTTTCTCTTTTTGCTCTGTATGCACCACTCTGCATTTAATCATTAGTGATTGATCTCTGCTCCCCTCCACAGCATGTCTTTTTCCTGGTTCTCTCCCTCAGCCCCAACCAGTCCCAGCAGAAGACTGCCCCTCCCTGAGCCTGGTTCTGCTGGAGGTTTCTTCCTGTTAAAAGGGAGTTTTTCCTTCCCACTGTCGCCAAGTGCTTGCTCACAGGGGGTTGTTTTGACCGTTGGGGTTTTTACGTAATTATTGTATGGCCTTGCCTTACAATATAAAGTGCCTTGGGGCAACTGTTTGTTGTGATTTGGCGCTATATAAATAAAATTGATTGATTGATTGATTGATTGATTTCTATTAATGTGACCAAAGCAGATGGTCACCCCTGTGAGTCTGGTCTGCTTGAGGTTTTGTCCTATAATAAAAAACACACTTGAGGGAGATTTTCAGTACCACAGGTGCAACTGTGCTTCTACGTGGGTGGTTAAGTTTGCACCTTGGGGTGACGTATGTTGAATAAATTTTAAAAATATTGAACTTGAATTGATATTGGGAGTGAAGCCTGGCTATATAACAACTACTCAAAGCCAATATGACAACTACTCAAAGTGATCTTGGATCACTGAAGACCAGGAAGTTGAAGACATCTTGCCCCACCAAGAACAGTCTACCTCTTTATTAGGGGTAGCCAATGTTATTCATTGTAATTACACGCCATATGGTTCTACAACAAATATTTGCCACCATTCAGAAGTCTTCAAATATTTAAGGTAATGATGTATTCAAAGCAGCTGAAGAAAGATACTTTGAGAGTCAGACAGTTGACTTCTACTGTAGAACTTTGCAGACCTCCTCAAAGGCATGGAAAGAAGCTATATGAAATCAAACTCTTATATATGTAGTCTGTCCCAATCATGCTCAAACATTTCTGGACTCCCCTCACAGGTTAAATGTTGGAGCAGCTAATACCAAAAGCTTTCGTTACTTTCCCTTTCAGTTTGTGTTCTCAGATTAGAAAACTTTCAGAACAGTTAAGGATTATGGTGAGTGGAATAAAATGCATTTTAAAATAGTTATTCAGCCTATTTTTCTGGTATTGCTATGTAATTTTCCCTGACTGATAGCTCAGAAGTGTATCATTGACTTGTGATTTGAGGCTTGACAATTGCAGGCTGTGCTGACCTATCAGGCAGCTGAGAGAAAGAACACCAAATATTCTCGAAATGGTGTGCGTATGTCTGATTAAAGAAGACTGGCTGACACATTTAAAAGTAAAGAATTGTTCTTTTTAGTCATTCACAGTCATACAAATGTGCATGTAAAATGTTTGGAAATTTTGCAGATGTTCGTAAGACTATTAGAATGATGTGGGATTGTATATGTGCTGATCTGTCTTATGTATATTAATGTGATATCATAAGTTCATTAAGTGTCAGTATAATGGGGCATCTGTGACATAAAGTGCTTCCAAGATGCAGTAAATCTGTTTAGTGAATGAAATGAAATGTGAATGAAATGTAGATAAGATTAACAATGTAAATAATTCTGACATAAAGCAGTGTGCACTTCTTACATAATAGCAGCCTCAACTGTTATATCCTTACAAAAAAAAAGGTAAAACAGAAAAGAGGCAGTCTTAAATATTATGCCGCACACTGCTTTGCTATGGGAAAAAAAATTGTATTTATATCCAAATGGGCTAAGTTGTTGATAATGAAAGGCTTCAATGGTGAGATTCATATCGTATTTCATATAACATTTTGGGACATCCTATCATTACACCACTTATTTCATTTGCTTACAAATTCTATACAGATTGATAAAAGTTTGATGTTGTCTCTCAGCTCTGTCAGTTCTAGAGCTGCCATTTATCAAACTGTGCATACAAAAGTATCTAAATGCTGCCATATCAAATAAATTCATTTTGTCTCCAAGTACAAAAAAATCTGCATTTATCAAACAAGTTCACTGCATTCGTATGCACATCAGTAAGTAGAAGCTGCTGATAAATCATGTTGTGCATGTTTAAGGCCATTTGCATTCAGAAACATTCTCAAACATACATGGTTACAAAATAGAATTTGTGTTAAATTTTGAACCCAGCATTTGTAACAACCATTCACTCACATGTCATGCTGTATATCACTGATTTCTTAGTTTCTTATTTGTAATAAATTTGCAAATTTTTTCATGTTGTCATTATGGGGTGTTGTGAGTAGAATTTTGAGGGGAAAAACAAATTTACTCCATTTTAGAAAAAGGCTGTAACATAAAATGTGGAAAAATAGAAGTGCTGTGAATACTTTCTGGATGCACCGTAGCATCTGTAACATCAACACAAATTTAAAGTTTTTATGTTGCCTTTTTATTTTTTACATTATCATGATTTTCCACATTGTAGTGATTATTAATCAACTATTGCCTTACCATCAGTCAAAATATTACACTGACATTCTCAATGACGTGACATGACATGATATTGTCTTTAGTTCTGTGTTAAATTGTAGCACACAGAAAAACTCAAGTCTTTACATCTTTATAATAGTGTGTGTTCAGTGGTGTCAAAAGTACACACATTTGTTACTTAAGTAGAAGTATAGATACTGCAGTTTAAAAACACTCTGATAAAAGTCGAAGTATCAACTTGACCTCTTTACTCAAGTAAAAGTGAAAAAGTATGTGCTCCAAAACCTACTTAAAGTATAAAAGTATAAAGTAACCTTTAAAAAAAAAAAAGGTAGATGTCACTATATAAATTGAAAGTTTAATTTAAAAACTGATTCATTCTACAAGACCCCAAACCCAAAATTACCCCCCAACACCAACTGCACGAAAATGTTTCAATTCTAGAAGCTCTGAAATGCAATCTGGGACTATTCCAGACAATAAACTGCAGTGAGTGCAGCATCCATTTAGTGAAGGAAGAAAAAAAAAAAAACCCACAACTTTCCTTATTCAAATTCATTCCAGTAGTATTCTGCTCTTACTAGGATGCAGCAGTTTTCTAGTTTGGCAGATAGTTCTGGAGAAAATCACTGAAGAAATTAAATTGAAATATGGTTTGACCGAAACAAACTGTTATTAAATAAGACAGGGATGAAATGGAGGTGTAAGAGTCACTAGGTGTTCACAGGAAACACTTATGTACGAGGTCTGTCCATAAAGTATAGGTCCTTTTTATTTTTTTCAAAAACTATATGGATTTCATTCATATGTTTTAACGTCAGACATGCTTGAACCCTCGTGCGCATGCGTGAGTTTTTCCACACCTGTCGGTGACGTCATTCGCCTGTGAGCACTCCTTGTGGGAGGAGTCGTCCAGCCCCTCGTCGGAATTCCTTTGTCTGAGAAGTTGCTGAGAGACTGGCGCTTTGTTTGATCAAAATTTTTTCTAAACCTGTGAGGCACATCGAAGTGGACATGGTTCGAAAAATTAAGCTGGTTTTCAGTGAAAATTTTAACAGCTGATGAGAGATTTTGAGGTGATACTGACGCTTTAAGGACTTCCCACGGTGCGAGACGTCGCTCAGCGCTCTCAGGCGCCGTCATCAGCCTGTTTCAAGCTGAAAACCTCCACATTTCAGGCTCTATTGATCCAGGACATCGTGAGAGAACAGAGAAGTTTCAGAAGAAGTCGGTTTCAGCATTTTATCCGGATATTCCACTGTTAAAGGAGATTTTTTTAATGAAAGACGTGCGGACGGGTCCGCGCGTCGGGACGCAGCCGGCGCGGTGCAGCGGCACAGGAAAAACACCTCCGTGTTGATAACCATTTGTAAAATCCAGGCAGCTTTTGATGGCTTTCAGTGGAGTGAGTATATGCGAAATTGTTTAACAGCTGGACATGTTCCAACTTGCCCTTAAGGCTTCCAACAGAGGTGTTTTTCCTGTGCCGCCGCACCGCATTGGCTGCGTCCCGACGTGCGGACCCGTCCTCACATCTTTCATTAAAAAAATCTCCTTTAACAGTGGAATATCCGGATAAAATGCTGAAACCGACTTCTTCTGAAACTTCTCTGTTCTCTCACGACGTCCTGGATCAATAGAGCCTGAAATGTGGAGGTTTTTAGCTTGAAACAGGCTGATGATGCCACCTGAGAGCGCTGAGCGACGTCTCGCTCCGTGGGAAGTCCTTAAAGCGACAGAATCACCTCAAAATCTCTCATCAGCCGTTAAAATTTTCACTGAAAACCAGCTTAATTTTTCGAACCATGTCCACTTCGATGTGTCTCACAGGTTTAGAAAAAATTTTGATCAAACAAAGCACCAGTCTCTCAGCAACTTCTCAGACAAAGGAATTCCGACGAGGGGCTGGACGACTCCTCCCACAAGGAGTGCTCACAGGCGAATGACGTTCCGACAGGCGTGGAAAAACTCACGCATGCACACGAGGGTTCAAGCATGTCTGACGTAAAAACATATGAATGAAATCCATATAGTTTTTGAAAAAAATAAAAAGGACCTATACTTTATGGACAGCCCTCGTATGTATGTATGTTCATTGTTAGTTGCTTTTATATTTTCTGTTGTGTTTCTATTCAGCTTCTTTTTGCCTCTTTCTCTAAAATTGTATATAATAATCATTAGATTATTAATATATAAACAAAAATAAATTTAAGAAATATTACAATTTGAAAACAAATGCACCCGAACGTGATGAGAGCTGCAATTGCTTAATGCTAAGTTTTAACATTGAAAATGCCATAGATATGCTAACGCATTAGCGTCGCTCCCGTTTTTAAGTTATAAAATACATCTATCAACTGTTTCAGAAGACCATAACAGGTCGGTTTAACATAGAAAATGTAAATAATACTCACAGAAGTATGCTCTTTAGGGTTTTAGCGGGAGAAAATTAAGCAAAAGAAACAAAGAATAAACGAAGCAATAGGTCGAAGCATTGCTTCAATCTGCGAACCACTGCTTCGAATGGTTCACGGTTCAAAGCAAAGCCGTGCTGCAGAAAAGTTGATTACTGGCGCACATGACGTGAAATATATATATATATATATATATATATATATATATATATATACGAGGTCTATTAGAAAAGTATCCGACCTTATTATTTTTTTCAAAAACCATATGGATTTGAATCACGTGTGATTACATCAGACATGCTTGAACCCTCGTGGGCATGCGAGAGTTTTTTCACGCCTGTCGGTTACGTCATTCGCCTGTGGGCAGTCTTTGAGTGAGGAGTCGCCCACCCTCTCGTCGATTTTTTCATTGTTTAGGAATGGCTCAGAGACTGGTGCTTTGTTTGATCAAAATTTTTTCAAAACTGTAAGGCACAACTGAGTGGACACCATTCGATAAATTCAGCTGGTTTTTGGTAAAAAATTTTAACGGCTGATGAGAGATTTTGGTGTGGTAGTGTCGCTTTAAGGACGGCCCACGGCGCCTGACGGCGATCTGCGCTTCAGGCGGCAGCGTCTCGCCGTTTCAAGTTGAAAACTTCCACATTTCAGGCTCTGTTGACGCAGTAAGTCGTCAGAGAACAGAGAACTTTCAGAAGAAGTCGGCATGAGGAGTTTATTCAGACATTCCATTGTTAACGGACATTTTGTAATGAAAGAACGTGCGGGCAGAGTCGCATGTCGGGCCGGACCCGACCGCGGGGGGTCGCGACAGGAAAAACACCTCCGTTGGAAACCTTAACGGGCAAGTTGGAACATGCCCAAGCTGTTAAACAATTTCTCAGTTACTCACTTGTTGAAAGCCATCAAAAGCCGCCTGAATTCTACAAATGGTTTTCAACACGGAGGTGTTTTTCCTGTCGCGGCGCACACAGATTCACCGAGTCGTCACAGAAACGACTCGGCGAATTTGCGCGCACGTCTTTCATTACAAAATGTCCTTAAACAGTGGAATGTCCGCATAAACTCCTCATGCTGGCCTCTTCTGAATCTTCTCTGTTCTCTCACGACGTCCTGGGTCAACAGAGCCTTAAATTAGGATGATTTCAGCTTGAAACAGGCCAACGACGGAGCCTGGAAGCGCTGCAGGACGTCCCGTTCCGTGGGAAGTCCTTACAGTGACAGAAACACCCCATAATCTCTCATCAGCCATTAAACTTTTCACCGAAAACCATCTGAATTTCTCGAATACTGTCCACTCGGATATTCCTCACAGGTCCAGAAAAAAGTTTGATAAAGCAACGCGCGCCGCCTCGGGCAGCGTGTGAAACAAAGGAATTCAGCCAAGAGGGCGGGACCACATCTCACTCAAGGCCTGCCCACAGGGAAATGACATCACCGACACGCGTGAAAAAACTCACGCATGCGCACGAGGGTTCAAGCATGATTGGTGTAATCGCACGTCAATCAAATCCATATAGTTTTTTTTTTATAAAACTGCCAGTTAGTTTTATAAGATACCTCGTATATATATATATATATATATATATATATATATATATATATATATATATATATATATATATATAAACATTAAACTGAAGCCAAGAATAACGAGGCTGTTTGTTTTAAAAATGTAAGGAATAGAAAGTACAGATACTTGTGTGAAAATGTAATGAGTAGAAGTCAGAAGTAGGCAGAAAAATAAGTAATGGAGTAAAGTATAGATACCTAAAAAGTGTACTTAAGTACAGTACAGTAACGAAGTATTTGTACCTCGTTACTTGACACCTCTGTGTGTGTTTGAAAAACAAACTTCAAATGCTTCCAAACTGTCTTGATAGTTTGACTGAAGTTACATGAAGTATATTGTGTTTGATTATGGAATGTCTTATAAATTATCCATCAATAATTTCTGTGGACACTTTCTGTGTTCTAGCTGTTGTGAGTAGCCAGTGTGTGGTTTTGGTGTCAGAATCAGCAGAGGGATTCTCTCAGGATTTCAGTTCTATTATTTCAGATGACAAGAATGTATGTGTGAAATACAACACTTTCATTGTCAACTATTTCAGCTATGTCGGTAAATGGAAAAAAGGCCCTGTGCATTTCCAGAACACATCACAGCTCGGCTATACAGACTCCATGAAGCACAAAGCTAACGCACTGAGTTTGTGGGGGGGGAGCATGCCAGATATGCTGGATTCCAATACTTTGTGTGTTCAGTACCATGGTCTTTACAGTGTATCACAAATAATTTCTTTCATTCTTTGTACTTTCAAAGAATGGTCACAGAACGCCACCACACTGATCTTTCTTTATAATACCTATTCTTTTCAACTGGAAAAACCTATTGCTTTTGTGATTACTCTGAATCTACAAAGCAACTGGAACGTATTCACAGCACTTCAGTTTTTACACATTTTGTTATGTTACAGCGTTACTACAAAAGGGAGTAAATTTGTTTTCTTCCCTCAACATTCTACTCACAACACCTCATAATGACAACATGAATGTTGTGTCACAGATGTAGTTCAAATATTGCCAAAGGAAGCTGATGGCGTTGCCGCAATGAACTTTATTACAAAGCTTACACAGCTGACAGTCTCCATACTGCTCAACACACCTTACTTCTGCACTTAGCAACCCTGCAGGTAACCCAAGTTATTGCACCTTAAGAACCTTCCAGATAGCGCAATGAAAAAAGCTTTTTTGACATTTTTGCAAATTTATTTTAAAATCTAAGAAATCACATGTAGCTAAGCATTCCCACCCTTTTGTCAATACTTTGTTGTTGATGCTTCTTTGGCAGCAATTAGAGCCTCACATCTTTTTGAATATGATGCAACAACCTTGGTGCACCTATCTTTGGGCAGTTTTGCCCATTCCTCTTTTCAGCACCGCTCAAGCTCCATCACGTTGGATGGGGAACGTCGGTGCACAGCCATTTTCAGATCTTTCCAGAGATGTTCAATCAGATTCAGGTCTGGGCTCTGGGCACTCAAGGACATTCACAGAGTTGTCCTGAAGCCACTCCTTTGATATCTTGGCTGTGTGCTTAGGGTCATTGTCCTGCTGAAAGATGAACTGTTGCCCCAGTCAGAGGTCAACAGCACTCTTGAGCAGGTTTTCATCCAGGATGTCTGTGTACATTGCTGCATTCATCTTTCTCTCAATCCTGACGAGTCCCAGTTCCTGCCCCTGATAAACATCCCCACAGCATGATGCTGCCACCACCATGCTTCACTGTACAGATAGTGCCTGGTTTCCTCCAAACATGACATCTGGCATTCACGCCAAAGAGAGTCAGGATCAGAATCAGAATTGTTGGGAAAGTGTAGTGACACGGACCCACAAGAGGGGGCGTAAATGAACGGACAATGGATGAGTCAAAAATAACAACACTTTACTGTTGTGAAACGTGCACAACGGAATACAGACAGATACAGAATTTGGATTACAGTCAAATATACAAGGGTGACGTGTGGGCAGGCTCGAGGGTAGGAGACAACCGTCCAGAGAAGAGCCGGGCCCCACACGATTTCCACTGCCACCGGATCTGGAACACACCAGAGCTGCCAAGTCCTGAATCCCCAGGTGGCCACCATCTCCAGCTGTCAGATCAGGTACTGCTGGCAGGGCAGAAAACAGTTAATGGTGGGTGTGTGAAAACACGCCCAGTAAACAGTCAGCAAGTTCGTTCTTTCAATAGTCGGGTGGGAAAAACACCTCCACCTTTACACCAGATCACAGTGCAGAATCAATCTCCTATTTTACGTGGTTCTGAGTGAGGAGTGAAAACCGTTCTCTCCTCGTCAATCCACGAACCCCCAGCCTCCCGCTGGAAATAGCGAGTTGACTATCCTGCAACAGATCACAAAAACCAGAACAGCAAGTATGTGCATAGGCACAATCAAGGCTGAGAATTTACCTTTAAGGTAGTTGATATCTCGGCAGCAAGGTGGAGATGCTGCCCGGCTTTTATGGTGATGGTAGTGGTGATGATGAGTGACAGCTGGTGCTTGTTGATGAGTGACAGCTGTCACTCCCGGTTGCTCCGGCGCCCTCTCATGCCTGAAGCCTGCACTTCAAGCAGGGTGCCCTCTGGTGGTGGGCCAGCAGTACCTCCTCTTCAGCGGCCCACACAACAAGAATCAGACAACTTCATTAATCCTCGAGGGGCAATTCAGTTCACAGTTAACCACCTTATTGAACCGTCTAAATATTTAGAAGAATTAATTAATCAGCGGAATGCTGGAGCTCTGACAGAGTGCCCATTGAGTTTTTGGTCACCTCCCTGACTAAGGACCTTCTCTCCCGATTGCACAGTGGTGGTAAGACAATCCTGTCATGGAGGTCTATAGGCAGTTCCTTTGACTATATGCTTGTTTTGTGCTCTGACATGCACTGTCGACTGTGGGACCTTATATGTAGGCAGGTGTGTGCCTTTCCAAATCTTGTCCAATCAACTGAATTTACCACAGGTAGACTCCAATTAAACTATAGAAAGATCTCAAGGATGATGGTGAAAGGCTGTGAATGCTTACGTACATATGATTTCTTACTTTTTTTGTGTTTAATAAATTAGCAAAAATCTAAAAAAAAAAAAAAAAAAAAACTTTTTCACATTGTCATCATTGGGTATTATTGTGTGAAGAATTTGGAGGACAAAACTGAATTTCTTCCATTTTGGAATAAGGCTGTAACATAACATAATGTGGAAAAGGTGAAGCATTGTGAAAACGTCCTGTATGCACTGACTCCACAGATGCCTTGTTCTCCAAGACCATTTAAATTCACTCTGGGAAATCTCTTGACTAAAAGAAAAAGCACACTAAACAGTATAAGGAAAGTAAACCCACAAAGAGCAAAGAGAACACAGGCAAATCACAAGCAATGACTGACGTGAAGCACGATAAGGGTAGATTATTCTTCAAAAAGCAAAACAAAATTTAAGTTGTTCTTGGTGGATTGTTTGTACTGTAGTAGTCTGAGAAAGTGAAACTGTTAAAATTGCAAGGATGCAGCTTGAGCAGGAAGCTAAAGTCAACTCAGTTGGTATGTACGTAGCTCAAGGCCCTCACATTTCATGTTTCATTTTATTGTGTGTGCTATAGTCCATGGGCCAGGACCCCAAATTTCACATATTGGTGCCACCTGAGGTAGCTAATTCTCATTGGTATTTTTGACATGCCATATGACTCTACTTTATGTTTTGATATGATAGCAGTCACAGACTGGTAGCTTAATGGTGGTAAACACTAAATGGGCATACCCCGCAAAAAGACTATGCGAATACACAATTTATCTGTATCATTTAGAATGCAAAATCTACGAGTATAAGTAAAGTTCCTACAGCTGCTCCCTTGTTTGCACTCGGGGTCACCACAGCAAATCCAAGGTGGATCTGCATGTTGAATTGGCACAGGTTTTACACCGGATGCCCTTCCTGACGCAACTCCACATTACATGGAGAAATGTGGCAGGGGTGGGGTTTGAACCCGGAACCTTCTGAACTGAAACCAAGTGCATTAACCACTTGGCCACCACCCCTACTTGCAAAATCTACGAGTATATGTTTAAGTAAAAAAAAGTAGTAAAAAAAGTAGTATATGTTTAAGTAAAAAAATATGTAGTGTCCGGAATATTACCAGCAAGTTATTCATCATCCATATCATCATCAGAGTCTGATATCTCAATTTCTGTTTCTTCTTCACTGGCTTGGTTGTTGCAACTCTGTAGCTTGCACACGTCTGTGCACTTCAAGCCATTGTTGAGGCAGGTACACTGAGGTAATGTGCAGGACTGCACATATTTGCATGTGAGCAGCTGCAGCACAACATCTGGAGCAGGTGAGCCACGCTTCCCCTGATAGCCAACTTGCCATTCTCATCTGTTGTCCAACCACAGTTTTTTGGGTTTGGGACAAAACCCAGACAGCAAATAGATCCAGGCCGGATGTAGTCCAACATCTGGTACTAATCCTGAAAACAGATCCGGTCCAGACAGTTTTTGCACCCTGGCCCAGATCCGGCACGGCTCCGCTTTACAGTTCTGGAACAGATCCGGACCAGATCTGAACTGGATCCGCAAAACACCAACCGTTTACAGACCGTATCTGGCACGGATCTGGGGCAGATGTGGACCGCATCACAGCACCGTGGCAGGAACAAGTTTTACAGGGGTAAGTTCCGTGGATCTGAGGAAACTGATTTGTATCTATAACACACAGATCAGTGTCCCTGGATTTATAAAACTTGATTGTCGTAAAGAAACAAACCGCTTTGCAATAAGCATTTAAAAAAAGCCTCAGTGACGATCACGATTACACAGTACAGAGTTTACAACTGCTAATGGATAGTTTCTACCAAGTGCAGATAAAATTGCTTATCGTTATGCCCCATGTTCCTGCCACGGTGCTGTGATGCGGTCCACATCTGCCCCAGATCTGTGCCAGATATGGTCTGTAAATGGTTGGTGTTTTGCGGATCCAGTTCAGATCTAGTCCGGATCTGTTCCAGAACTGTAAAGCGGAGCCGTGCTGGATCTGGGCCAGGGTGCAAAAACTGTCTGGACCGGATCTGTTTTCAGGATTGATACCAGATGTTGGACTACATCCGGCCTGGATCTATTTGCTGTCTGGGAAGGCTCACTCTGCAGACATCTCCTCCAGATGGCAGCTTGATAGTTGGCATGGAGGGCATGCATGAACAGACAGTCCTCACAAGGAGGCAGTTGACTTGACTCCACCTCTCCCCATTTCACACAGAACAACTGGTAGCGAAGCTTGTTCACTTCAGTAGTTTGAGTGGAAGCCATATACATGTGGCAGGTGATCTCCTGCAGCTTCTGGAAGAGTTCTGTAGAGAATGGCCAAGTTCACTGAAGGCTTCTTGGATGTGCTTGTCAGACTTCATCAGTTTGAGGGCAGTCATCTTTCCACATCCAGCAAATGCACTGACTATGTCACATCCCGTGAAGGCATGCATGCCAATCAAAGCATCACATACTCCACCTCCAAGTGCATGCCTTAGACTGGTTATGTCAAGGTAACAGGTTCAGTTCTTTGTACCACTCTTCTGGTACATGGCACAGGGGACACTGCTGCTGACCCCTAGGGCCAAAACTAAGACATCTGTATCTTCAGAGATGATGACTACAGACTTGTAGCCAGATTCTGCTGCATGAAGAGCATGGAGCAGAAGACGAGTGTCAGCTTCTTCCTGTGAGGATTTGAGCTCCACCACCTATTCCCACTGGTCTTTGGTGATCTTGAAGCAGAGTTGCTCACAGGTAACATACGCCAAGTTGCCGTCAAGTTTCTTTCTATGTTTTGGTCCCTTCCACTTCTCCAAATCTATGAACTTTAACACAAATGGAGATGTCGGTCTGCAACCTCCCAGTTGTTCTGTCAAATCTTGTCCTAAGTTCAAGAAATGAAGAACTGAAGAATCAGTGTTTTTGCCTTAACTAATCAACCTTAACTACAACTTAAAATTTATAGAGCCAGGATCCTTGCCTACTTGACTGAACCAGCTGAAAAAGAAATTTATATCTTCCTGTAATGCAATGTTTTGATTCAACGCTAAACTTGGATTCAATATACTGATGTACAACAGACTAAATCTACGAGGTCTGTTAGAAAAGTATCCGACCTTTTTATTTTATTCAAAAACCTGATGGATTTGAATCACGTGTGCTTGCATGAGCCAACCTTGAACCTTCGTGCGCATGCGTGAGTTTTTTCACGTCTGTCAATTGCGTCATTTGCTTGTAAGCAGCCTTTGTGTGAGGATGGGTGTAGTCTCTCGTCGTTTTTCATTGCAAGGAAAATGGCGGAACGACTGGAGCAGCACTACTGCATCAAATTTTGCCAGAAACTGGGCGACAGCCAGGTGGAAACCATTCGGATTATTCAGATGGCTTTCGGTGACGATGCTATGGGCATCACACAGATTAAGGAGCAGTACAACCGGTTTAAAGACGGCCGCACAATGGTGGAGAGCGAGTCACGCTCCAGTTGGCCATCAACATGCTGAAATGACCAGATAATTTCCAAAGTGAATGCTGTGGTGATGCGGGACCGTCGTGTGACTGTCCGAGAAATTGCGAAACAGGTGGACATCAGCACTTTTTCGGCATTCCATAGAAGCTAAGCAGAGTGGTTTCTGGGTAGTACTTGGATGGAAGACCAGGTACTGTGTGTGTTTTTCCAGGTAAAACTGGAGTTGCGTCAGGAAGGGCATCCGGCGTAAAACTTGTGCAGAATCCCAATGGAGATCTTTGCTGGATCTGCTACACCCTGGACAGGATGCCAGTCTGTTGCAGGGCCATTGACAGATAAACATATTTACACGTAACCACATGCACACCTATGGTCAATTTAAAGTTTCTAAACAATGAAATGTAACACCAAATATCTATTATTTTGACAATCAATTAGCATTTCAGCACATCCACAGGTCTCTGATCAGCACTGACTGATAAGCTGCGAGATCCACTCCTTATAGGTGTTTTGAATGAATAGGCAGTTAACGTTCCCCATGCCGACAGCTCACACATAGTCATGCGAGATTTACGCACTACTGAGCAGAGGTGAGACAAAATTACTGTCAAATCATCAATCTGCAAGTCCCAAGTCAAGTCTCAAGTCAGCTTGCAAACAATTGGCGGTCATAATGACTTGAGAGTTGACTTGGGACTTGCTGATCCATGACTTGAGAGTGACTTGATGGTGACGTTGCCCCACCTCTGCTACTAAGGATGAGCATTGAGAATGTAACAATGGTCTCTTTGAGTTCTCCCCAGTCCCTTTCCCCAGTGAGTATCACCTGGAATGAAATTATTGAAAAAACACTGCGCTATGTGAATAAACTGGGATTTAAACATATACACTGACTGCTACAGGCCTTGGGATTATGGCTGAACTGACGGTCAGATGTTATTAGGAAATAGATATTTACCTGTTTTTTTTTTTAATATTGCAAAGAAATACCAGATTGTGCTTCATGTATGTTACTACCCCCAAGGTGTTTTTGCAACAGTATACTGTTGCAAAAGCACCTTGCTGGTCATATATGACCAGCATGGGGAAGAACACTAACTCTGAGGTGCAGAACTGTTCCTTTCCGTATATAGCCAGAAACATCCTTCTTGTGTCATGTCCACACACAGGATTGTCTGCTTTGTAAAGTGTCCACACTGCTCTACTGTCACAGTTATTGCTAACTTCAGGGGGAAACTCTTATGGATACTTTAAGCTGCAGGCCAAAAAATAAAATAAACTCCTGCTTTGGACAAACTGTCATCTTTCATTTAATAAAAAGCTGGCTCCATAGAGTACTTTATTGTTATGGTATTTTATGTGGCCAGCATACCAATCTCTGGTGATCTTTATGAGTATACTATGCCTACATACATATCTAACACACTTCATTGGAAAGCCGCTTTTCATATTCACAAGTTTAAGATGTATTCCACATCACTACCCTCTGTATATTTGGTATACTGACATGGAATGTTTATGCCCTATTCAGCAACAAGCAAGTTTGTTCTTATTCTTTCATTTTGACATAACCATGCCAGTCAAGCTGATGCAAATAGGTATGCAATGGGATTCCTATCCTGGACATTTGGTTATTATTTTCAGAAGGATCTGCATAGTGTTACACAAACATGAGCAAAACAGCTGCTTGTAGATATGGGAAAATGTGGAAATGTTTATGTATCCATCCCCTGACTTGGCTCGAGAAAACTGCCTATAAAAGTGATGCAATAGTTGCATTATACTTAAGGGTATCTGTACATATGCTTGCCGTTATTTTAACTTTTGTATATTTATTTTATTTATGTCCTGTTATAGAGATTAGCTTTTGTGGCGCACCCAAATATGTGCAACCACATTTGATGTTGTATTGAATTCTCAACTAAAAACTGACTCACATGTATTTAGCCTGTGCAAACATGATCTGATAATTGAGACCAGTATTAATTTACATTCATGAGTATGTGAACATATATAATGTGAGTCTTGGTGAATATGAATGAAATAGGAGAGAAATAGTAAGCAGAACCTTTGACATGGTAGTTGCGCTTCCCAGTCGCATATAAGGGACGGACCGTCCGTTTTCGTCTCAGACGCGATCTGGAGAAAGTACGAGTGCACCTGTGTTCCTTGCTCTGAAACTCTCCATTCGTTTTACAGGTTAGTAACTGGCTAAAATTGCCCTGAATGTAAGCCTTAAGCTTTGTGTTGCTGCTGGAAGTCGTTAACAGTAACTTTGATTATTTGTGTAACTTTTGAATAAGTTTATTGAGCTGCAGCAAGTGAGGGAGAAAGGCATACTTTCATTTGGAGCACAGACGAGTATTAGAGTTGTGCGCTGAACCAATTAAAGTCAGTTTAAAATTAAAGGTTCTGTATGTAGAATGAAATCTCAGGTTTGAAAGCACCTGCAGCATGATTAGTGAATAATGATAAACAGTGTGGAATAAGACAGAAGTACATGGTAGAATTAAAAACTTTTATTTAGTTTTTGGGAACAGCATGTTTTGCAGGATTAGAAAATGATCTAGAACCAGAATGATCTACTTGAAAAGTAGATTTTTTTTTCTTCGGCAAAGGATAAAGTGGAAAAATATTTCCTTTGTGCCTAGCAACAGTATTGCAATGATATTATCTTTTTGAATATTTAACAATCTATTTGGTGGAACTGTACATATGTTAGTGAATAAAGAGACGCGATCTGGAGAAAGTATGAGTGCACCTGTGTTCCCTGCTCTGAAACTCTCCATTCGTTTTACAGATCATATTCTTTTTGTTATTGTGGTCACCACGCCTGGGACCCGTAACAAACTCTGGGGGCTCATCCGGGATCTCTCCTCTTCAAGCCGTTGAGGGAAGATCCAGTGATACCAGAACCACGACAGCGATCAGACTGCTGCATCAGCCAGACCAGCTCGTGGGTGTCCAGAGAGAGAGGTCAAGGTGGAAAAGGGCCTCAACCTGAAATTGGAACTGCACTGCTGTAAGCCACAGACCACAAAACTATCACATTATGGAAAAAAAAGAAACAACAGACAAGTCACACAAGCAACATGTCAATAACACGGAAGGAACTGATATGGAACATTAGAAGACGCTTATTTACATTCACCACCAAAGACCTCGCCGAGCTAGCAAAGAGTCTCGCAACAGAAAACAAAGACACAGCAGAGTTCAGTGAAGAAGATAAAGAGGGCTGTATGGATTATATCACCACTTACCTTCAATCCCAAAGTCTGTTGCAGCTCGAGGATGAAGGCATGAGTCAATTGCTAACACTAGATGACCTAATTAGCCAAGTGATCCAAACAAGTGTTCCTGTGAGATCAGCAAATGAAGTCGCCACATCCAACGCACACAGACCATCTAATGTGTTGCCAGATCCACCCCCGCTTGCTGAAAATCCACTAGACAGTCAAGCTGGAACAAATGTAAACACCGAAATGGAGTCGGTAGAGGAGTTGAGGAGACCATATGAGGTACTGGGTGGGAGAATAAGACTCTATGAAACCATGGCACCACAATCACCAGTCACCCCCAGCCACCACAGTCACCCACAACCACATCCAACGGCACAAGCCAGTCCAGAGAAACCAGTCACCCTCAAAGTGTTTGGAGGACAAATTGGAGACAATATGTCCGAAATAAGTTACAACTGTCTCACGAAGCAGATTGATGAAGAAATAAAAGAAGGATTCACAGAAACAGAAATCATAAGAGGTGTGCTAAGAATTGTTAAGCCTGGCACCTTCAGGGACATGCTCATGCTCAAAGATGGACTGCCTCTCCCTGAACTTCAGGGTTTCCTCAGATCCCACCTTGGAGAAAAAGCAACAACTGCGATGTTCCAGGAGCTGATGTGTGCAAGACAAACGGAGCAAGAGTCGCCTCAACAGTTTTTGTATCGCATGATTGGACTCAAACAAAAACTTATCTTTCAGTCAAAACAGCCCAACACAGACATTTCCTATGACCCAAGAACCATTCAACAAGTCTTCCTTCACACAGTCTATCAAGGGCTGGGAGTTAAACATGCAGATCTGCGACAAAGATTAAGACCCCTTGATTCAAACAGTAATGTCACTGATGAAGAGATTCTTAGTGAGATCACAAAGATACTGTGATGAGAATGAGCACCAGCGACGGCTAGGCCACGCCACTCGCCAAAAGCTAACGCAAGCTCAGAGTGCTGTGATTGAAACAAAAGACAAGACAGTCAAAGAAGAGCAGACAGCTCAAACAATCGAACAACTTGCAGCACAAGTGGAGACTTTAACCAACATGGTCGCCACTCTCATGGAACGTAAAGCCACAAACCCCTATGACCCACCTTCTGAACGTTCCCAACCCTCAGCTAACCAATCCCCTGTAACTCAAAAGAAAACCTTTCTTTGTCCAAAGTGCACAGAGCAGAACCCACTGTTTTGTATGTGGTGAGTCAGGAGACTGAGCAGTTGGGTGCCTACAGTGGTTCAAAATTCAGGGAAACGGGAATCGGTATGAAATCACAGTCCCACTTGATCAAGCCTACCTCCACAAAAGCTGCGACTAGCCGCAGCAGAAAGCAAACAAGGAAGCACTCCAAACACAGCCAAAGAAAACACTCTGCATCCCTCTGTCCCACTCCCACAGAATGCAGAGTACCCTTAGTCGGTGAAAGAAGTCTCTTGAAATGTATGCTTAGTGGCTACCCAGTTACTGCGTTGTTGGATTCTGGTTCACAAGTGAGTATAGTTGGCAGACAGTGGGTCAAAAGACATTTGCCACACTACCAATTAAGACCACTCCAAGAGCTGCTAAATGATGAACTTGAGGTCTATGCAGTTAATGGCCAAGCAGTTTCTTATGACGGATGGGTAGAACTCGCAGTCACCCTAGCTGGCCACAAAGACCCCAACCTCACTGTACAAGCCCCATTCCTAGTGAGCAAACTGTCACTCCACCAACCACTAGTAGGAGCGAATGTGCTAGGAGTCCTTATTCAGAGGCAGGCAACAGACAAGGAAGCTAGTGCTTTGTTTCACAGCCTCCTGCGCAGAGCAGTTGGCATGGATGAAGACCAAGTGGTGGCTGTAGTTAACTTTATTCGAGCATCACAAAGGACAGACCATGGTTCAACCATGCTAAGAATTGGCAAAGACAATGTAACGATCCCAGCTGGCAAAGCAGTTCAAGTATGGTGCAGAGTGCCCCAGAACTGTGACACATCTGACCCCCTTGTACTCTGAACCAGAAGAAGAGAGCATGGCTTTAAGACATTTGAGTGTAGGAGCTGGACTCCTAGACATTAAAAAAACCCAGAAACCCTTTGTAAGAGTCCCCATCTCTAACCATTCAAAACAGGAGATAACCCTGCTGAAAAGGACGACCCTTGGGACTATCCAGCATGTTGCTAAAGTCATTGAAACTGACACACCAGAGCCAACCACAACCCAACCCATTCAAGCAACAGTGTCCACAGTGGAGGGAGGTAATTTACCTTAGTCACCTGAGCCCCGACCAGCAAAAGGCAGTGGAAAAGGTGTTGGTGGAAGAGAGTGTTCTCCCGTGAAAGTACTGATATAGGATGTATTCCTTCACTACAAATGGAAATCCGACTCAAACAGGACACACCATTTCAAAGAGCCTATGCCTCCATCCCAAAACCTCTCTACAGGGAAGTGAAAGAGTATATTCAAGAACTGATAGTCAAAGGATGGATTACCAAATCCCAGTCACCCTATGCAGCTCCGATCATCTGTGTGAGGAAGAAGGATGGATCATTACGCTTGTGTATTGATTACCGCCTTCTAAACAGCAAGACAGTCCCAGACAGACACCCACTTCCCCGTATCCAGGACCTCACAGACTCCCTCAGAGGTTACAGCTGGTTCTCAATCCTGGACCAGGGCAAAGCATACCATCAAGGTTTCATTGCAGAAGGCTCAAGGTACTTGACTGCTTTCACCGCACCGTGGGGTCTCTATGAATGGGTGAGAATCCCTTTTGGGCTGTCCAAAGCACCCGCTGCCTTGCAGCGGAGCATAGAGGAAATGCTTGACTCACTCCGCGATGAGTGCTGCATCCCATACCTGGATGATGTGTTGTGCTTCTCCAAGTCTTTTGATGAACATGTCCAAGTGTTGTGGAAAGTTCTCCAAGCCTTACAACGTCATGGAGTGAAGCTGAAGCCTGAGAAGTGCGAGTTGTTCCGTAGAGAAGTCCCATATGTTGGCCGTCTCATGTCAGAAGATGGGGTGAAAGTGGATCCCAAAGACCTTGAAGCCGTGCAGGCACTCAAACAGAAAAGACCTCAAACAGTTGGGGAGGTCAGACAACTGATGGGATTCCTGAGATATTACAGGGCATATGTACAGGATTTCTCACGCATTGCCAAACCTCTGTACGATTTGCTCCAAGTACAGCCTGACACGCCTCCGCCAAAACCCACCAAGGGCAGAGCCAAGCACCCTCAACAATCTTCACGAGCTCCAGTACAATGGAACAAGGAGCACCAAGAGGTCCTCGAATGCTTGATCGACATGCTGACCCAGCCCCCAGTGTTGGCATACCCTGACTTCACCCAGCCCTTCATACCTCACATGGATGCATCCCAGAAAGGCCTAGGTGCCGTCCTTTACCAAAATCAGGACAACAGGTTGAGAGTGATTGGGTACGGATCAAGGACGTTAACACCAGCTGAACAAAACTACCACCTGCACAGCAGAAAACTGGAGTTTTTGGCTCTCAAGTGGGCAGTTTGTGACAAATTCAGGGACTACCTCTTCTATGCCCCGCACTTCACCATCTTTACAGACAATAATCCCTTGACCTACGTCCTCAGCACAGCTAAACTCAATGCAGCCGGACATCGTTGGGTGGGACAACTGGCAGATTTCCACTTTGACATAAAATACTGTCCAGGGAAAGTTAACATCGACGCTGATGTGTTGTCCCGTTGTCTGCTCGACATTGAAGCCCTCATGGAAGAGTGTTCTGTGGAACTGCCAGAGGAAGCTATAGGTACGGTGTGGGAAGGGAGCAGGAGAGCCGGACAAGGTGATGTTGCATGGATTGCAGCTCTCAACCTCACCTTACCAAGCCCGCCCATTAAGGAGCCTCTGCAGTCAATCAGCCATGACAGACTAGTCCAAGAACAAAAGGCAGATCCAACTATTGGAAAAGTCCTGGAAATGAAAGAGAAAGGTCTCACGTTAGCAGGAGGCAACACAATCAAATGTGACCCCAACACAAAAAGACTGTTGAGAGAGTGGAGTCGGCTGTACATAGAGAACAGCCTTCTCTATAGGAAGACCACTGAACACAAACAACTGGTGTTGCCTGCTGTCTTCAAACAGATCACTCTCATACATCTCCATAATAACATGGGTCACGTCGGTGTTGAGAAAGTCCTGAGCCTAGCTCGAGAGCGATTCTATTGGCCTTTCATGAAAAGAGAGATTGAGGAGTATGTCACGAGGAAGTGCCCATGCCTAAAACAGAAAAGGCCAGCAACACATGAGAGAGCACCAATGGGTAGCATAACCTCCAGCTCCCCACTTGAACTTGTTTGCATCACTTCCTGCATCTAGAGTCCTGCAAAGGTGGGTTTGAGTACATGCTGGTGGTGCTTGACCATTTCACCAGGTTTGCACAAGCATATGCCACCAAGAATAAGGCTGCAAAGACGGCAGCAGATCGTCTCTTCAATGATTTCATACCAAGATTTGGCTACCCCTCTAAGCTCCATCACGACCAGGGTCGCGAGGTTGAGAACGAACTATTCAGGTCCCTCAGAGAGCTCGCAGGTGTTGGTCACTCGAGAACTTCCCCCTATCACCCCCAGTGTAACCCTGCTGAAAGACTGAACCGTACTTTGTTACAGATGCTTCGTACATTTAGAGAGAAAGAGAAACAAAACTGGAAGGAACACCTACCCCATGAGGCCACTGGTTTCTCTCCACACTACTTGTTATATGGCAAACATCCCCGTCTCCCAGTGGACCTTCTTTTTGGTCTCATGACAGAAGAAGATGCAGAGACCACACAAGGATATGCTCAGAAGTGGAAGGGAAGAATGACAGAGGCCTATCACATTGCCAGTGCAAACAGCCAGCAGTCAAGCTCCAAAGGCAAAGCAATCTATGACCAAAGATGCAAAGGAGGAATGCTGCAGGTTGGCGACAGAGTACTCGTGCGGAACCTAAGTGAAAGAGGTGGTCCCGGCAAACTGAGACCCTACTGGGAGCCAATAATCTATATGGTGAGAGAACAGATCGGAGAAAACCCTGTCTACAAAGTGAGTCCAGAGACAGGAGGTCGTCCTATCCGCACTCTGCATAGGAACTTACTACTACAAGTAAATGACTTGGCAGTAGGTACTGTCCAAAGCCCAGCGGCCAAGCCACAGAAGAAAAACAAAAAGTCCACAAGTAAGCCAACAGAATCGGAAGAGTCACAAAGTCCTGGAACCAGCGACTTAAAGGAAGAGGAACGCCCTTATTGGTTTTGTGTGCCCAGATATATGCAAACGAGCTCACGTCAAGCTGAACCAGCTCACAGTGAGTCACAAAGCAGATTTGGACCATGCGAAGCCATGTGCCTGAACGCAGAAGGGACAAAGTTGCAGCAGAAGAAGCAAACGACAGCCAAAACGAACAAGACAAAGACCCACCTCAATGAAACAATGACGGGCGGGTGCCTCAGCTTCACCAAGGAGAACACTCTCAAGAACCCATTCCTGGACCTGCAGTTGATTCCGAGTGGAGTCCCAGCCCTGAGCCTGAGTGAGATCACCAACCTGAGTCATCACCCCACCTGAGACAGTCCACCAGACAGAGACGTCTGAACATGGTCTTCACTTACCCATCTCGGGGCCAGCCAGCCTTCAAGCCTCGTCCTTCTGTGAACGCTGTTGGTGTTCAGCAACTCCCCCCATATCCTTTTCAGTATTACTCTTCTCCCTATCCTCCTCCCCTTACCCCAAACCCTTATTTGCAATTTCCATTTGTTATTCCTTGCTGTTGAACTATACAGATATCTGAAGATGGAAGATGCCTGAAGACATCCCAGAGACTTTTGATAAGAGACTTGTATTATTTTTATTAGTGTTTATGCATTTAGGTCACGTGTCAGGAGCCACTTTTGTTGTTGGGGAGCGTGCGGTGCACCTAAATATGTGCAGCCACATTTGATGTTGTATTGAATTCTTAACTAAAAACTGTCTCACATGTATTTAGCCTGTGCAAACATGATCTGATAATTGAGACCAGTATTAATTTACATTCATGAGTATGTAAACATATATATGTGAGTCTTGGTGAATAAGAATGAAATAGGAGAGAAATCGTAAGCGGAACCTTTGGCATGGTAGTTACGCTTCCCAGTCGCATATAAGGGACGGACCGTCCGTTTTCGTCTCAGACGCGATCTGGAGAAAGTATGAGTGCACCTGTGTTCCCTGCTCTGAAACTCTCCATTCGTTTTACAGGTTAGTAACTGGCTAAAATTGCCCTGAATGTAAGCCTTAAGCTTTGTGTTGCTGCTGGAAGTCTTTAACAGTAACTTTGATTATTTGTGTAACTTTTAAATGAGTTTATTGAGCTGCAGCAAGTGAGGGAGAAAGGCATACTTTCATTTGGAGCACAGACGAGCAGTGGCGGCTGGCCCATAGGGGGCGCTCGGGTGCTACCCTCCTAGATGTGGAGGGGAAAAGTCATAATATATATATTTAAAAAGTATTATCAGTGTCAGTTTTACTTAATAGTATGTGCCTACATGTAATATGAATGATTAAAGCAACACTTCCTCCAACTGACTCTCATTCAAATGCATTTCCACCGACAGAAGCAGAGAACGTATCATTCCTCCTCTTGGGCGGTCATTCAAAGCGCCCTTGAAGTGCAGCGAAATAACCAATTGTATGTAGTTGCTAGGGAAAATTAATAAATATTTGGCAAATCAACATTGCCAAAATTAATGGCTTTGGGGCCCCGGAATTTTAGCCCTTGCTACAAAAATGCGGGAACGTTAGATTGCTACAGTCAGTAATGTACGTGACGCTGCAGCTGCTGCTGTCAGTCAGTCAGGCAGGAAGAGATGATGGTGACGACGACATTTGGGTTATATTTATTTATTTTTATTTTATCTCCGTGTGTTTTGCTGGAGTAAGTTGAAGAACTCTTCGGAGGTTTAAAACGGGACAAAACTAATCAAATCAATGACACCAAAGTTTCGCGGGGATCCTTTTGGAGGCGCATGGAGGTGCAAACATCAGATCTTTCTTGTGGTTTAATGACAATTGCACATCCCGGTTGGAGGAGAGACGTTTGTCTGACTCGTTATAAACCGTGTCAGGCTTCATTCACACTGTCAGCACGCACACGTCACGAAGGCTGCTGACCTGCGCTCTTGACTGCGGGGTGGAAAAAGGAGCACATCCACCTCTGCCAGCTGAGGACTGACTCCTCTGGATCCACTTCAGCTCAGGTGAGCTGACGAGCTGCTCGGATTTATTCCCAAATGTTGCTCCTGGTGTGGAAACGAGGATGAAAATTTAAGATAAAAGGAATGAGTGATGTTTTTTTGTTTGTTTTAGGGGATCAAAGCTGTTATCTTTACTGGGACAACAGACCAGTTATAATGGTAATAGGGGAGGCCGGGGCTGTTTGTAACAGTGTTCAAAACTGCAGCCATGCTGGTATTTTGATTTCACTTTACACGTTATGAGGATCAGTTCACAGAACTGAAATATTCTTTGGAGTATTCCACACTCTAAAACAAATTATTTGCTCAGTTTAAAAACAAAACAAAACCCTAAAATAGCAATTTGCATGTTTTTAAAGAAATTCTAACTTGGCCACTGAGTACACACAAGACACTTATAGTAAGACAAACCCAATTTTAGCAACGCATTTAATTAAGTGGTTTTGTATACTTAATTTGCTTTGTCCTCTACACTGTTAATTTTAACCAATTTAATTTAAAGGTTTTGGTGTTATTAAGTTATTTAAGTTTTTCAATCCTCTTTAGTTTGCCTCCATTCCACTCAGTAATGTTCATGCAGAATATTACCTTAATTTTCTCTCGCTCTCTCTCTCACACGCAAACACTTTCTCTCTCTCTCTCACGCGAACACAAACACTTTCTCTCTCTCTCTCTCTCTCTCTCTCTCTCTCTCTCTCTCTCTCTCTCTCTCTCTCGCTCACGCGAACACAAACATTCTCTCTCTCTCTCTCTCTCTCTCTCTCTCTCTCTCTCTCTCTCAAGGTGGTGTGAACATTGTAGTATGTACATAATGTTCTTTTGTCAATTGAAGAATTTTTCCATATTTTGAAAGAGTGTAAATTTGGTGATATTTTCTATTTTGTTAAGGTCGGTGTCATTGTGAACCCCAGGATCTGTTTGTCTGAAGATAATGGCAGTTCAGTACAGTTTGGTGTACTATGTGTGTAATTGGTGTCAAATGGTGAAATGTTCTTTGCTCAAGAACTTGACTGTTGTATTTGATACTGTTCCTTTCCAAAGTAGAAATGGGGCTTAATATAGCTGTAAATGGTTAACTTTATCTGTAAAACTGCTGATTTTGAGAAGGACATGAAATGATTATTGTGAAATTGTAGTAATTTTCCGACTGTTCACTTGAATGCCTGTACTGGACAAGACAAGGGAATCTATCGGCACAGCAGCCCCACCAAGACTTTTTCACCAGCTGCCACTGCAGACAAGTGTTAGAGTTGTGCGCTGAACCAATTAAAGTCAGTTTAAAATTAAAGGTTCTGTTTGAAAGCACCTGCAGCATGATTAGTGAATAATGATAAACAGTGTGGAATAAGACAGAAGTACATGGTAGAATAAAAACTTTTATTTAGTTTTTGGGAACAGCATGTTTTGCAGGATTAGAAAATGATCTAGAAGCAGAATGATCTACTTCCAAAGTAGATTTTTTTTTTCTTCCTTTTCCTCGGCAAAGGATAAAGTGGAAAAATATTTCCTTTGTGCCTAGCTACAGTATTGCAATGATATTATCTTTTTGAATATTTAACAATCTATTTGGTGGAACTGTACATATGATAGTGAATAAAGAGACGCGATCTGGAGAAAGTATGAGTGCACCTGTGTTCTCTGCTCTGAAACTCTCCATTCGTTTTACACATCATTTTACACATCTTTTTGTTATTGTGGTCACCATGCCTGGGACCCCTAACACTTTCACTGTTTAATGGGCATTATTTTAGGAATTTTAACATAAAGAAGCTTGAATTATGTTTTTTAAAAACATAATGTCAATACAAGTTCAGACATGTAACAGCTTAAGGGTTCAAAACTTTGGAGCATCATTGTATGAGGTCTATGGTCAGGCCTGAGGACATGCCTGGGTGTCACACTATGGAAACGTCCAGGATGGCAACCACCCAGATCAGCACCTTGGGAAATAAAGTAAACACATAAAGCAACAGTCTGTATGTCAGTGAAGTGGTCTTCACATTCTGTGATATTTTATTTATGTTAATAGGCTCTTTGCAATTACACAAAGAAATTTTAAGAGCCAGGTGAAAAACAATTAAAATTTAAATTTAATATGCTGCACGGCACTGAATCCGAATCTGGTGTTAATTTTAGCCAATCACATCATGTTTTTGAGATATGAAAACATGTTTCTCGTGTCAAGCACTAAAGCAAAAGCTGCAGTCTCGCACACCTCTTCGGCGCCATAAACGATATTACGGCTCTTGTTCACATTTCGTGAACCTGGTTTAAAAACTATGCTTTTGAAGCTGCTTTTGTGCAGGATTAGTGGCATCACACTCATGAGTGAAGGAGCAACTTTTGCATAATCCATCAATACGGAACATGCAGACTGCAAAAAACATGATGTGATCTGATGTGAGCTCAGACTCAGATTCAGAACCCCAAAATTACCCTTAATCAGTTCTCAAAGTCTATGCTTTTTTTTTAACCAGTTTAATAAAAGAATCATTTTCAGAAAGCAACATGCTGTATACCTTCCACAATACACTGGAAAATACTGAATGTATTTTTGAATGTTTTTCTCAGGATTCATCACCTTCCTGAAATCAGGATTTAAGGTATGTGCTACTGTGATCCAATTTAGATATTGTGACTATTTTGTGTCCCAATACTTTCTGCCCCTGTCCATCCTTCACACACACCTTTAGCAAATAAACACATTTAAACATAACAATTTTTTCCAAAAATTCATGAAATATTCGAGTCATTTGGTATGCTCAAGATGCCTCTCTTCATAGTGATGAGAGCTTTCAAAAGATTCCTAATTTCTCTCTGTCTCCCTTTTTTGCTGCACATCTTTGTCTCGCTCACTTTCATTCTTCTGCTACGGCAGCTTTCCCCTGCAGCGTTGATAACAACCTCCACAAAATACCCTGTAGAAAACACATCGTCCTTGATCCAAGATTGCAGCATCCTCTCTGTTCAAAGCCATCACATTCTTTTTAGGCAACTTGGTTACCAAACAAGACGGAGATTACAGGGTGCTTTATTGATCCATTGACAGAGTTTAGTCAGTGCAACCTTGGATTTCAAGAAGACACACTGTTGTGCCTCTTCCAAAAAAAAAAAAATGTCCACTCTTGTTCACATATAGAGACAGATGCTATCAAAAAATACAGTTTTCTGTCATACTGTATATCTGCCTCTCCCATTGAGAATAATGACTTTAAAATGTGGTTGTTGATGGGTTTGAATGACAGCAGTACATTAATAAATCCCAAGAAATGGCTGGCAGTTGATAATAGTGTCACAAAATTCCCATAAATGCTGTTTGTCACAGAGCCCATACCTTACTCTATGTATGTGCCAACTGACAAAGTAAAATAAATCAAATATTGCTCATGTCATCACCTAAAAATGCTACACAATAAGATAAAAGAAGAACCTATGAGGAGGCGATTGAGATGTTTTGAGCCTTACCCAGAAAAAGTAGAGTGTGGTTCTCCATATTTTGCATTCTGAGAAGCCAACATTTCTCAAGAAAGCATGAAATTTGGACTGACATGGGTGCAATGTTGAGAAATGTCAGTTTCTCAGATTGCAAAAGATGGACAACTACTACTTTTTCTGGGTCAGGCTCAAAACTTCTTACAGTATTGTAATCAACACTGAAATTTACTCAACATGTTCTTGACTCAAGATCTGCATCCCCTCAAAGGTTAGTCTTAATGTAACCCAGTAAAGAAATATTAATTTATTTCTGTGGTGTTAATTTTATTTCCTCAGTTGTATTTAAGTTGTTGATGTGTGTTATCATTGCTTTAACTTGTCCACCTAACTTAACTGTTCTTACTTTATCCCACGGGTTAAGTAGGTGTCAATCACAGTCACCCCATTAACTTACTTGTTATGACTTTACCCTATTGGTTAAATAAGATGTCAATCACAGTCACTCCAGTCATAGTTACTCCACTCAGACTGGCTGACATTCATTGGATGGAAAGATGTGCGCATTCCATTGGCCGGAGGTCGGGGGAAGTCCCTCTCTCTAGCGTAAAAATTTGTCAGACACAACAGCGGTAGCAGAACTACCACAGACAAGAGGCAGAGAACATGATTAAAATAAAAGTTATTCAGAGAGAGGCCATGAGGTGAACACTAAGGATCCCTTCACACAATAGTACGAATAAGTACAACTCAGAGAGGAACAACTTGTATGAGCCAACCACGAAAATTGATGCACGATGCCACTGCGATGGTTCATGCACATGGGAACACAGTGCGAGCAGCTGCGCGATGTGGTTACACATGCTCTGAAAATAAAAAATACATGTCACCCACGGGATTCAAACCTGCAATTTCCAAAAGCTCTGATTGCCAGTCAGAAACTTTACCACTGAGCTACCATCACTGACCTGTAAGAGGTACGGGAAAGTGCCCAATATCAAGAAGGACATGCTGCAACAGTTTTGTGCATGCGGGAACACAGTGCGAGCAGCTGCACGATGTGGTTACAACGCCCGATATCAAGAAGGACATGGATGTATTAAAAAAATAAAATAAAACCAACACCATATAAAAACACATTTTATTGAATCCCTCTTATCAAGCAGGCAATACAAGTATGATCCGTCTGTTTCTCTGTAGATGACCCATGGTCACAGACATCTCTCTTCATGTCCACATCTGCTGGTGGCATGTCCAGCCAGCCTCACGCGTCTTGTGAATGGCACACCGCAGGACAGACACCGCATCATGTGCACCAGAGCTCATGTGGGTGACATGACAGATCGTCCACTGCGTGTTATGATCTGATGGTCCTGATCACCTGGGGTAGCCTGTCAATGTGCGCGGTGTGTTTTTAGGTATGTCCATGTGAGGACAAGAAGCAGACACACGCGTGTCACAGTGGACAGTTAGTTCATGTCCGTCCAAACACGGTATGTGCTTTGACGTCCAGAACCACAGATCTCCACAGCCACTCCTGTGGGCGGACACACCCCCTGTCAGTTCAGCACACACACCAACGTGTTACTGTGTCTGCTTGCAGACCCACACTCGTGGGGGCACTTAGACAAATTTCACATCCAGCTTGACAGTGATCATCTGCTGACTGTTGTCATGCTAATAGTGTGAATGGCCACATATTTTCTAAGTGTCAAACGAGCAGTGTTAGATGTTCATGTGTGTCAGTGGGAATTTGGCCGACACCTACCGTGAGAGGGTTTGATGGGCTCTTACAGTGCACACTCTGTCTTTCAGCCATTGGTGTGCACAAATAGTTGTAGCAACAGGTGTACGAGGTGTTAGAGGCAGCTACAATTTTACATGTATTGCATACGATTCCTGCTTCATGCACACTTTAACCAAATTTGCATTATGTGTGAAGAGGCCCTAAAGTCATCAACATGTGCATGGTGTTCTTTTATTGTGTTTTGGTTGTGTTGTGTGCATTGCAGTACTGTTGTACGAATGTTATTATGGTAACTGATATGATTGATGGTATAGTACACTGATGTGCAGCATATGTGTTAGTGACATTTTGTTTTATATTTCATTTAAAAAGGTTGAATGTTAAAATATTTACAGAAAATCCAGGCGGAAATATTGCACTAACAAGAGACTGCAAAAAATGAGAAAAAGTGATTCACATGCTCACTTTTATATTTCAGTGATTATTAATTTGAAATTCATTATGGCCATAAAACAGATTTATGTTGAGAATGTGAGATGACAATAATAAACCTGTTTCTACACAGGTTAGGTTTTTTGAGATATTGGAAATTAGACTGGATTTGAAAATCTTACTGACCAGGGAGATGGCGAGTCACCCACGAACCTGATCTCAGCCTTGAACCCAAGGAGTGGATCAGGATTTCATTTCCCAGAGGAGGCCATTCATCTTTTCATTCCATTATTGAGTACTCCAGTGTGGCAGGAATATCACACCACTGTTCCACTTACTATTTGACTTTGTAAGTGCACTTATTATTATTTTATTTTGACTAAACTGAATAAAGACTGAGATGATACTGATCATCACAAGGAAATATTAAGCTGAACTAATTATAAGAAAAAAAAACTAAACAAGAGAACAGACAAATCTGTCATTTTGGCAGAGACACTTTTTGTTCAGAATTATTTTCATTGTTGTGGTTTGTGAATGAGTTGTAATACAATATTCTTTTTGCTGAACATCCACCGTGGCTCCAGTAACTTATTGTGTCATGTGTTTCCTTTCTAATTACATACAATCCCTCCATAGGAACCTAGAAACTGGTCCAGATATTTGAATGCTGTAATCACTAGCTGGTTACACTTAATCCATCCATACTTTCTGTGGTGACCCTAAACAACAGGCATCTGCTGAAAGGCAAACACCAGCTTTTAATTTTGGCTACACTTGGCCAGAAACTTAAAGTGTAAAGTAAGTAAGTCCCTTCAGCTTCTCCCTGCTTTCACTCAGATCCACCACAGAAGATCTGTGGTGGACCTGCATGTTGATTTGGGATAAGATTTATGCCTTCAAGTGTACGAGGTCTGTCAATAAAGTATAGGTCCTTTTTATTTTTTTCAAAAACTGTATGGATATATATATATATATTTCATTCATATGTTTTTACGTCAGACATGCTTGAACCCTCGTGCGCATGCGTGAGTTTTTCCATGCTTGTCGGTGACGTCATTCGCCTGTGAGCACTCCTTGTGGGAGGAGTCGTCCAGCCCCTCGTCAGAATTCCTTTGTCTGAGAAGTTGCTGAGAGACTGGCGCTTTGTTTGATCAAACTTTTTTCTAAACCTGTGAGACACATCGAAGTGGACACGGTTCGAAAAATTAAGCTGGTTTTCAGTGAAAATTTTAACGGCTGATGAGAGATTTTGAGGTGATACTGTCGCTTTAAGGACTTCCCATGGTGCGAGACGTCGTGCAGTGCTCTCAGGTGCCGTCGTCAGCCTGTTTCAAGCTGAAAACCTCCACATTTCAGGCTCTATTGATCCAGGACATCGAGAGAGAACAGAGAAGTTTCAGAAGAAGTCGGTTTCAGCATTTTATCTGGATATTCCACTGTTAAAGGAGATTTTTTTAATGAAAGATGTCACCGACAGGCGTGGAAAAACTCACGCATGCGCACGAGGATTCAAGCATGTCTGACGTAAAAACATATGAATGAAATCCATATAGTTTTTGAAAAAAATAAAAAGGACCTATACTTTATTGACAGCCCTCGTAAATGTGTAACAAAACATTTATGAATGCTGAGACTCAGTCATGCCCGGTGTCACCGACCAAACGGTCCCCCCTAAATATCGGTCTGCCCTGCCTTCACTGCGCATGCATCATTAGCCGTGGTTCATGGATTATCACGTCATTTCTGCTTAAAACTGCACTCCAGTCATCATCTGTCTCAGAGACAGATATCTGAAGCTTTTCTACAACAATCATTTCCACATGAATTCAGCATTATTTCATCATAAAAGACGGATGAAGCGATCAGAGCGCCGCAGCTACACGAGCTGCTAGCTGATGCATTCACTGCGCGTCGGTCATTTCAAAGCGTCACAGAGAATCGCCTCCTTTCTGCTTAAAACAGCCTCGTTTCTGCTTAAATCTGACTTTACAAAGATTTAACCCTCTGGGGTCTGGGGGCATTTTTTGGCCAGTTCACTCGCCTGGCATAAATGTTTTATTATTGCTGTTAACAGCTCTCCCTGCATCCCACAATCAAGTTTTATGTCTCTTTTTTTTCAGGACAACCTGTGCTTTCAGAATATATTTGCTTTTGTTGTGTTTTATAGTGTAATAAAGGTTTACAAATAAAAATAAGAAAGAAAAAAGTAAGGAGGAAAATAATTTTCCACACACATTTATTCAAAACACAGCAAACTATAATAAACAACTGTTTTGACACTTTATAAAGGTAATTTGAGGTCTTGTGTGAAAGTCTGTACAACAAAAAGGTTCAAACAATAAACACAAATGCACATTTTGAACAATATATACAAAATGAAAGCAACAGAGTTATCCAGTAAGATTCACATGCAAACTAGTGGAGCAATCCTGATAGTTACACACTCTTTGTTTAAGCATGTGAGATTGTCATCAGAGGCTCTCCGTCTGCTTTCATTGTTTGCTGTGCGTAATGGCGCAGGGCGCACTGGATGTAGTCATTGCACCCAGGGGGCTATTCAAACGGGCCAACTAGTAACATATCACTCCTGCAAACGATCTTTGGCTTTTCACGTGAGGTAAATCTGCCCTACGATTGGATTTTGGAAAACCATGTGATGGTGAACCAATTCCGATTGGACACTCACATTGCGCATGTCATTGCACAGTTCTATGAGGAGTACAAAGATGGCTGATGGCTGGCTCGAAAGTCAGCGGAGTTAACTTTTCAGCAAAAAAAAGTATGTTTCTATCTCATATCATTAAAAAGAATTAGACATGTTGCGGTTGCGGTTGTGAGTACATTAATCTGCTGCTGATGAAACCCCAAACATATTACTGACTTCTACCTCCTGGGATCTTACGTCCATGTATGGAAGCTTCATTTTCTTCAAAAACTACAACCTGTTCAAACTTGCATTTTAGCAAGAAGGAAGTGAAAGAAAAAAATATTTATTTTACACACCATGTTCCCCGTAGATCTTTGGCATGCCACCAAAGCATAGCTGCTTCTCAAAAATACTTTTAATCGGAAGTGTTCCTCTTCTCGCCGTTTGCAATTTTTTTCTGTTGTTTGAAAAATTTCGCTTACTTTTTCCTGACGTGAAGTGCAGTCTAAATACAGAACAAGAGTGCAAAGTACCGTACCCACAGGCTGAACGTGTGCGAGAGGAAGCCTTCTGCTCCACTCCGCACTCTGTCAATTATGCAGCTGGTCTCTGAACCATGACATCAGTTTTTCCTTAACCGTCTGCTGCTTCATGCTCTTTTAAGTATGCTGTACGACACTGAGGGGACTTTTTGTACCTGTATTTATCCAGGGAAAGTTGACTGAGCGTGCATTCTCTTTCAACACCGCCTGCACTTCATATTCACTCACACTCCCGAGAGCTGCCCTGTGAAATCAGCCTTCAACTGCTGCTGCAGCTGCGCTTGAAGAATTGGGGATTACAGTATGATTCTCAAGGGCATTTCAGCAGCAGCATTTCTTTCTATGCTCATCTTGTTCCTACTGTTAAGGATACATGAACATAAATGTTGTATTTTCCAAGTGATGACATTTCAACATTCATACATTTCACAAACAGGCAAAAAAGTACAGTAAATGCTCACATCTTGTTTTGTGAGTTCCTTCTTGTTCTAACAAAAAAGAAAATGAAATGAAAATTTGCTGTCAAGGCTCAGTCTGTTTATCCTGAACCTATTCAACAATAGAGTTAATATAATTTCTAAATCAAGAGGCAGTGTGAGAACATTTTTAAAACTTTTTGAAAGCTATTAGTGTCATCTAGTTTTGACTTTGCAGATTGCATTCTGTTCTCATTGGTAATGATTTTGTTTCCCTTCACGTTTTTGCTTCTTTCGCATCAGCCATTCATGCTCCTTTGCCTTCTTTTGTGATAAGCCCTAAGAAGTGTATCTATCTTAGACCAGTAATGAAATTAAACCAGCACCCATTCCCAATTCCATCCGAGGCTATTATGTGACATTGACATAACATGATGATGTAATGGCCATGTATGAACGTGAGAATGAGTGGTGGTCCAATTTTGGGACTGGTCCATTATTGATATTTTTACTTACATTTTACAGAAATGAAGGAGTTCTAACTTATCTTGCACAAGCAATCAGTAGACAGTAAATAAGGGATTGACTAATGATTACCTATCTTCTTTCTTCAGTTCTACAGCCATGCTGCAAAAGCAATAAGCAGAATAACAATGTCTGTTTTGGGCTACTGTATCAACATGGCAGTCTCCATGTGGGAGCACACTCCCTTGTAGAAGGGTTCATTCTAAGCTCATGAAAATGCATCCTTTTGTCATTGCAGATAAATATACACTAAGGAACAGATGGTTTTGAATGATATATTCCATTTCTGCTAAGAAATACCCCTAAATCCTACAAACTGTAGCCTTCTAGGAATACGCACAAAATCTAGCACTTCATTTTTCACAAGATATGAAATGCATCAAGAGAATATGAGCTTCTTTTTCATGCCCTGTGCCAATGTTTTGTAAAAGCCAAATACAACCCCAATTCCAGTGAAATTTGGGCATTGTGTAAAATGTAAATAAAAACAGAAAACAATGATTTGCAAATCCTCTTCAACCTATATTGAATTGAATACACCACAAAGACAAGATATTTAATGTTCAAACTGATAAACGTTTTTGTGCAAATATTTGCTCATTTTGAAATGGATGCCTGCAACACATTTCGAAAAAGCTGGGAGAGTGGTATTTACCACTGTGTTACATCACCTTTCCTTCAAACAACACTCAGTAAGTGTTTGGGAACTGATGACACTAATTGTTGAAGCTTTGTAGGTGGAATTCTTTCCCATTCTTGCTTGATGTATGACTACAGTTGTTCAACAGTCCGAAGTCTCCATTGTCGTATTTTGCACTTCAGAATGCACCACACATTTTCAATGGGTGACAGGTCTGGACTGCAGGCAGGCCAGTCTAGTACCCACACTTTTTTACTACGAAGCCACGCTGTTGTAACATGTGCAGAATGTGGCTTGGCATTGTCTTGCTGAAATAAGCAGGCCCTTACCAAAAAGTAGTACATACAAGTATGTTTCAAGTATACTTCCAGTTTACTTTTTATATACTTATCAGTACTATTTTTTGGTAAGGGGGGACATCCCTGAAAAAGATGTTGCTTGCATGGCAGCATGTGTTGCTCCATAACCTGGATGTACCTTTCTTACCTGGATGGTGCCATCACAGATGTGTAAGTTGCCCATGTCATGAGCACTAACACACCCCCATACCATCACAGATGCTGGCTTTTGAACTTTGTGCTGGTAACAATCTGGATGGTCTTTTTCCTCTTTTGTCCAGAGGACAGGACATCTATGATTTCCAAAAACAATTTGAAATGTGGACTCATCAGACCACAGCACACTTTTCCACTTTGCGTCTGTCCATTTTAAATGAGCTCGGGCCCAGAGAAGATGGCGCATTTCTGAATGTTGTTGATGTATGGCTTTCGCTTTGCATGGTAGAGTTTTAACTTGCACTTGTAGATGTAGCGATGAACTGTGTTAACTCAATACAATGTTTTCTGAAGTGTTCCTGAGCCCACATGGCATGATCCTTTACACAATGATGTTGGTTTTTAATGCAATGTTGGTCTTTGGTCTTGCCGCTTATGTGTAGAAAGTTCTCCAGATTCTCTGAATCTTCTGATTATATTATGGACTGTAGTTGATGGAATCCCTAAATGTCTTCAATTGAACATTGAGAAACATTGGTCTTAAACTGTTGGACTATTTTTTCACGCAGTTGTTCACAAAGTGGTGATCCTCGCCCCATCTTTGCTAGTGAATGGCTGAGCCTTTTGGGGTTGCTCCTTTTACACTCAATCATGACACTCACCTGTTTCCAATTAGGTGTTTTTTGAGCATTCATCAACTTTCCCAGTCTTTTGTTGCCTGCCTTAACTTTTTTGAAATGTGTTGCAGGCATCCATTTCAAAAATAGCAAATATTTGCACAAAAACAAAAATGTTTATCAGTTTGAACATTAAATAGCTTGTCTTTGTGATGTATTCAGTTGAATATAGGTTGAAGAGGATTTGCAAATCACTGTATTCTGTTTTATTTACATTTTACACAACATCCCAACTTCATTGGAATTGGGGTTGTATAATTGTTAGTTTGTGTACCAATTCAAGGTCTAAATGTTGTGAAAGTGTCGTGACACGGACCCACAACAGGGGGCGTTAATGAATGGACAATGGATAAGCCAAAAGTAACAATTTAATGTTGTGAATTGCACAACGACGTACAGACAATAACAATATGGTGACTGTCAATCATACACCAGGTGACGTGTGGGCAGGCTCAACAATAGAAAACGCCTGGCGAGAGAAGAGCCGGATCCCACACAGCTTCCACCACCAACGGAGCTGAAGAACACCGGAGCCGCCAAGCCCTGCACCCCAGGTGGCCGCTGTCTTCAGCAGTCAGACCCGGTACTGCTGGCAGAGAACAGAGACAGTCCTGATGAGTGTGAGTTCGCACACTCAGTAATCCCACAGTCTGTATACAATTGGGAGGGAGAACCTCCACCTCCAATCACACACTCGTGCAGCTCCTGTCTAACCACTTATCTGGTTGGGGTGTGAAGCGAAGCCGTCGCTGATCACACCAAACGCCAATCCCACAGATAAGGACACACCACAGGAAAACGGCTGCAAAGAAGTTCAGACTATTAGTCAGTGTTAAGTCAGCAGAGAAGTTACCTGAATGGTAGCTGATTTCTCGGCGGGGAGGTGGAGTTGCAGTCCGGCCTTTATGGTGGTGGTGATGAGTAGTGGATGAGTGACAGCTGGTACGGATGATGAGTGACAGCTGTCACTCCTGGTCGCTCCGACGCCCTCTCATGCTTGAAGCCGGCACTTCAAGCAGGGCGCCATCTTGTGGTGGTGGGCCAGCAGTACCTCCTCTTCAGCGGCCCACACAACACTAAAGGTCTAAAGATGAGGTTTTGTCAGGTGCAGTGCACATTTATTGTCATCATATGGTATCACAAAGCAATTGTACCATGTGCTGGCAAAATCCTAGTGTAAAGTGAATGAATGAATGAATGAATGGGTTTATTCGGCACACACACAAATCCGAAAGAACAGAAACATACCAATAATATGAATGTTATATAAACAAGCCTGTGAGTCTGAAAGGGTGTGAGCAGAAGCAAAGCTTATCAACGCCCACCCCTGCTAGAATGAGTCCAACAATTATAACAGTCATAACAACATATACACAAATTCACAACACACTACATATCAACACAGACATACACTTCAATATTCAGTTACATTTCAATTCATGTATAAGTATGTTATGTATAAAGCGCCAAATGACAGCAAACGTGGCCCAAGTCACTCCATATTAACCCTGCTGACCCCCAGAGCAAACACTAGGCAACTGTGGTGAGGAAAAACTCCATCTTAGGAAGAAACCTCAAGCAGACCAGGCTCTAGGGGGTGACCCTCTGCTTGGGCCGTGCATATATACCTGTATACGTACATACATACACACACATTATATACATATATACACTTATATACACACATATACACACTCACATATATACCTATATACATACCCACTAACACATAAATAAATATACACTACATATATATATACACATACATACATTTATACCTACACATACATATACATACCCCTACACATATACACATATATATACACGCACACACACACATGTATACATATATACACATACATACTACATATATGCATATACATATATACACGTACATATACATACATATTGACTGATTGATCATTTATTTTGAGTTTTACAAAATAAGCATTTCTTTGACATCTACATTTACCCACATTGGGTTGAAAAGAACAGGAGATACAAACATACACGCATACATACCCGCGCACTTAACCCGAAAAGGGGTGGGATGAAGACGAACTTATTTAATCCCACCCCCAAATACCCATACGTTATTACGACTACCGAGTGTGACCAATATTCCTTTTTTATTACTATGTAATTGATATCATATATTAGTGATGAGTCTCTATAATAATAATAATAATAATGATGATGATGATAACAATTCCCACCATAATAGACAGTAATAATGACAATAATTATTGTCAATCAATTTTTTTTTCTATTATTATTATTACTACCATTTTTTTTTTAATTGCTATTAATATTGCTGGTGTCATTCCTTAAGCCATTTTCATATGTCAATAAATTCCCCACATTTACTCAGAAAATGACTATTTAAAAGGACTATTCTTGTGTGTGTCGATGGTAATTCTGTCTCAATATATATAAAGTCAAAACTGATTATTTTTGCTATAGATGTAATATTCATATTGTCTCACATAGACGATATGAATATGATTGTAAGTGTGATTGTAGTGTGATAAATATGATTGTAAGTACACAGTTTTTATCTTACCATTATAGGAGCTTGGGGGTCTTAGTGTGGCATCTCCTGACTTTATCCTTCTGTTCATTGAATCATCTGGCTCAAGGATGTGCTGAACCTGTTACCCCTTAACCATCTGGGGTTCACGGATGTGCTGGTGCATCTAACTTCAGCTTTTATCATGCTTCTATTAATAGAACAGCGAAGGAATGTCACAGACTTCATTTTGAACAATTCGTCAAACTATAAATTCTCATCTGCAAATCGGACAATCTTTGACTCACTGTCAATCCTAGAAGCTGGACAAGATCACATGGTCTGTCTCCTCTCTGGTTGCTGTGAGGGTTCTCGGGCACCGACATCCCCCCTAGGTCCCCCCCCCCCCCCCCCCCCGTCTTACCCCCACACCTGTGCATGTTTTCTTTTGTACTACATTGTATTTCCCTTTCAAACTGTACATACAACAGCAAATATAAACAAACATATTCCTGTTTTATTGGGACTTTATTTGTAATAACTAAATATTTACAAAACAACCAAAAATAATTGACATTACCATTTGATAGTTTGGCATGTAAAGTCTTGTTGCATCAATGAGTTTTTACAAATATGCAATATATATATATATATATATATATATATATATATATATATATATATTAGGACATTGTTCATAGCTGCAAACTGTGAGCAATATCGCAGAGGAAATCTAACCGATTATGGTGGTATGAATGGTTTGAATTCTGTGGACAGGCTCGCTGGATACCAACTGTTGGACAGCGATTGTGTTCATTGTTTGTTCTTTCTTTAGTATAGCCAAGAACACCCAGATGTTCAGGTGGTTACAGGCGACACTAGCAGCCATGCGGCAGTGGCAGCCTTCTACACTGTTATTTGTGCATGGCAGCCCTTCCTGTATTCTGGCGGGTACATTCCAGGTAGCAAAGTCTAAAACTGGACCCCTGCGGTTTCTCCTACCTGGATGACTGATGAAGGTGTCCTCAAAGTAGTAAACCACAGGCTGGAGCTCCTCAGGCAGTCCCTCCTGAACCAGCTCAAATGAAGCGACCACATCTTCTGGTGGCACAAAGGCCATAGCAGGCAATATCCTGGTTGCAAGGGAGAGCTCAGCGTCAGCAGCATCTCTCTCCTGGAGCCCTTCCGCCTGTGCCTGATGTACACACACTGAGCCAAGTGGTAAAGGCACTTTTGCAGCTCTGCTTGCCTGGGGGGTAGGATGACCAGAGGGAGAAAAGGGCCGGGGGAATGACCTAGGGGAGAAAAGACAGGCGGGGAAGACCAGGGGGGAATGTCTATGGGAAAATCGCCAGGGGGAATACCCTGATACTGCTGTGAGAGACCCCCCTCATCTCCAGCATGTTCATGGAAGATCTTCATTCAGATGCACCAGAAAAGGATTATAAACTCTAAAGGAACAGTCCTGTCAACTTGAAAACACTTTGTTATGTTGTCTTACAGACAACAAAATCATTGTTTTGTCCCCACCCACAAGGGCAGCACAGTGGCTTAGTGGCTGACACTGTTGCTTCACAGCAAGAAGGCCAAGGGATTGTGTCCCATCAAAGACCTTTCTGTGTGGAGTTTGCATGTTGTTTGCATGGGTTTCCTCCAGGTACTCCATCTTCCTCCCACATTGATAGACATGCCGCTTAGGTGAATTGGAAACTTTAAAATGTTTGTAGGTATATGTACAGTTGTGAATGTGTTTGTCTGTCTGTGTGTGGCCGGCCCTATGATAGACTGGCATCCTGTCCAAGGTGTGCCTCACACCCTATGGCTGTTGCGATATGCTCCAGCAGCCCTGTGACCCTTAATTGGAGTAAGCGGGTATAGATGATGGATAGACATTGTTTGATATGTTTTCATCTCAAAATGATTTTATTCATCTGAAAATATAATTATATGACAAGAGCAGCAGGCAATAAGGGCAGGAAAGTATTACACTACTTTTGTGATGTTCAGACCCATTTCTAACACCAAACAGCTCATCCACATGAATAAAAATGTATATTCACAAAATATTTGAAGAATTCCTAAAAACAAATTTCATCTTTTCATCATAAGAGCAAAATTATATATTTTACACAGTGTTGTAGACAAGTACACTGTGTCCCAGAAAAGTGTTACAAAAATAAAGCCACAGAAAATCTATACACTTTTGCATACTGATATATGTCATAGTAGAGAAGCTTGAATCTTCGACTGGACTGGGTAGCTTGACACAATGATGTTTCGCTTCAAATCACAGAAGCTTCCTCAGCAAAAATTCTTGCTCTGGTAGTCTGACATCTGTCTTGACTCTTGTAGAGAAGAATAAACAGAAGCCACAAAAGCTGGAGTTTTATACCTAACCAGACCCCTCCTACCAAGTGGAAGACTGCTATAGGCTAGTGACTAAACAGTAGCTCTAATTAGCACCTATTGTGCTCTAGTTAGCACCCTCCTAATGACAGGGCAGCTGTCCATCCTAATGATGGGACGGACGCCTCTCCTGATGGCTTCCTTGAAGACTCTCCTGATGACGTGAATGACTCATTACAATGAACAAAAGACTGAAACTGCTTTGACCTGAGTACCCCATTGTGAACAGGGGACAAAGCGTGTCTCAGACCCCCTCCCCGGTTAAGGCTGGGCTTCAACTGTTTCACATAGAATGCCTCCTTGACCCCTCTCTCAAACCATTTTTTCTCTCTGTCTAAGATTTTAACTTCCTTGTCCTCAAACGTGTGGTTAGTGTCTCTAAGGTGGAGATGAACTGCAGACTCAGGTCCACTGGCGCCCGTTCTGCGGTGCTGGTATAGCCTTTTGTGTAAAGGTTGCTTAGTCTCACCTATGTAGTGTTCGTTACAGTTTTCCTGACATCTGATAGAATACACTCCATTGCTCTGTTTGTAACTAGGAATCCTGTCCTTAGGGTGAACTAATTTCTGTCTCAAGGTGTTAACCGGTTTAAAGTAAACTGGGATTTTTCCCTTATTTAGCAGGAGTAGGGGAAAAACTACAGAGGATCTTCAGACAGCACAAAATCCCAGTAAAATACCAGCACCGCAGAGAGGGCGCCAGTGGACCTCAGTCTGCAGTTCATCTCCACCTTAAAGACACTAACCACACATTTGAGGACAAGGAAGTTAAAATCTTAGCCAGAGAGAAGAAATGGTTTGAGAGAGGGGTCAAGGAGGCATTCTATGTGAAACAGTTGAAACCCAGCTTTAACCGGGGAGGGTGACTGAGACATGCTTTGTCCCCTGTTTACAATGGGGTACTCAGGTCAAAGCAGTTTCAGTCTTTTGTTCATGGTAATGAGTCATTCACGTCATCGGGAGAGTCATCAAGGGAGCCATCAGGAGAGGCGTCCATCCCATCATTAGGAGGGACAGCTGCCCTGTCATTAGGAGGGTGCTAACTAGAGCACAATAGGTGCTAATTAGAGCTATTGTTTAGTCACTAGCCTATAGCAGTCTTCCCATCGGCACGAGGGGTCTGGTTAGGTTTAAAACTCCAGCTTTTGTGGCTTCTGTTTATTCTTCTCTAAATCAAATCAAATCAATTTTATTTATATAGCACCAAATCACAACAAACAGTTGCCCCAAGGCACTTTATATTGTAAGGCAAAGCCATACAATCTCTACAAGAGTCAAGACAGAAGTCAGACTACCAGAGCAAGAATTTTAGCTGAGGAAGCTTCTGCGATTTGAAGCGAAATGTCCTCGCATCAAGCTACCCAGTCCAGTCGAAGATTCAAGCTTCTCTACTATGGAAACCACCTGGACAACTGAGAGCCTACACAAAAAGATATATGTCATATGCATTCTTGAACCATATCTCAGGGAATTTCATCTCTGATGTTCATTTCTAATTTCACCTCAGTTTGTAAGAGTTTTGGCATTCAAAAGATTTGCTCAATATGTGTACTGTGGCCGTTCAGACATTCCTTTCATCCTGACTGCAAAGTTTCCAGTATTAGTTTGAATTTCTTTTACAATCTTCCATACTGTCTTTCTGTCTGGAGCTTTTCAAACTGCGAAATGACATTGATATTGTTGTTGGGTTTGCACAATCCATTTGGTCTCAAAGTACAGTAGAAGTCCACCACTTTCCCTTTTGGCTCGATTGTAAGTGGCATCCTTATTGGATCAGTCTCAAACTACATCAGAAGAAATTCCTCACATATACCTTGATGTCTGAAAAAAAAAAAAAAAAAACAGAATTCAGATTAGCCATCTCAGTAATAGAGTCACATGATTTTGTGTCACTTTTTTTGGGTCACCCTGTATATGTCTCACATTCAGAAAGCTGAGATTGTGGTGAACATTTTGATATGCAACACACAGACATGATACTAAATAAAGTAACTTAAACTGGGAATTATTGAATGAATGATAAAATCAGGAAAATGCCCTTGGACCCCAGCAGATTAAGCGCATGGTGACTGGTGGTGGCTCTTGCCAGAAAACCTCTCACTCCTCACTTTGCTCTCTGGGTAACAATGGGACTGGTGCTAATTCACTTGTGTTTTAAGGGAAGTGACAGGTAACATTGTGATTGATCATAGTTTGCCCAAAACATGTCAAACCCATTGACAAAATCTAACCTCTTTGCATACTGTAACCTAATTTGCTCAGAATTTGTGCTGTGGAAATAGCAATGTGGGGTCAGACACATCCCAAATCCATATGCTTTAGACCAAGAATAATGGCTTTTTAAGGCAAAGGCCTTAGTGACTTTCTCTGCCTCACAGTGTGAGATGAACAAAACGCTCTAATCTTGCATCACGATGAAGCCCTGTCCTCTGAAATACTGCCTCAAAGATTTTTCTTAAACATGAACTTGTACAGGTAAAGGGCTCTGAGAGACTTCCCAACTTGACAACTGTTAAAGACACTGCACTGGGGAGGAATAATGTTCTTGTTCCTGACAAGTGAGAAATGTGTTGATTTGTTTTTTTCTCCTTGTCAAGTACCAAGATGAGAGCTATACTGGGACTCTGCGGTTGTATGAATGAATAAAAAATGGGATGAGAGTGAAAAGGACTTGCACAGTCACATCAACACTGCAGTTCACTTTTACTTGCCGTCCTGTGTACTACAAAATCATAATAATGCTTAGGTTATAAGGTCTATAGGCATTTTAGGAAATGTGTCTGGCATATCTCCAAAAACATATGATTGCGTGCAGTCATGTTAAGCAGGAAAACGAGTTAAGCATCCGCCCCCACCCTCACCCCCATCTGTGATTAGCTGCCAGAACAGGATCTATAACACATTACTGCAAGCAGAGAGCACATTTCAATTTTGAGGAAGGTAAAATTGCAATGACGCATAAACATTGCAAGTTTATAAAATGCTGTATCACCGCCTGTGCCTTATTTATTCATAATCACAATGACACTGCAGGCAGAACCAGATATCAGCACCGTAGAATTCAGTGACAGCACAGCAATTACAATATGTCAGTTACATTTGACAGTAAAGAGATTAATGACTATCTGTTGAATCTTTTCTCCCCTTTGCAGGTGGGCATGTCTCTGCTGTAGGAGAGGGTTGCATCAGAAAACATCTGAGAACATCAAAGAGCCAATCAGTTCTTTTACATCACTTTAAACTACCTAAGCTGTCCAACATCACCACACTCGTCAGGCAACTTTTTAAGCCAAAAATGTTGAAAAGCAGAGGCAAAAGCATTTTTTTACAAAGTGAATCTGTCACTACATCAATATTACATTTAAGGAAAATATGGAATATGTTCATTTCAGTTTTAATAAAGGGTAGGAGACTGTGTGTGTGTGTGTGTGTGTGTGTGTGTGTGTGTGTGTGTGTGTGTGTGTGTGTGTGTGTGTGTGTGTGTGTGTGTGTGTGTGTGTGTGTGTGTATTCGTCCAGACATACTGTACATCATACAAATCTAAAATGAAACATTTTAGGTTCAACAGTTTCAAAATGCAAAGTTGAATTTGTCTTATTTGATGCTATGAGTGTTTGTTATTATTTAATAAACTTTATCACAGAGGACAATTTTAGACATTTTGTGTAGAGAAGCCTGCATTACGTTTTGGTTTGAAATTACAAAAAAAAAAAAAAAAAAAAAACACATTAAAATGTGTAAAAGCCCAAGGGGGTAAATACTTTTGAAAGGGTCTATATACCTTTTCCTTAAGGGTCCTCAAAACTGAGACACCTACATCCTGTATCATGCTCAGAGAAATGCATCATATGGCCGAAATGTCAGACATCCCTTCATAATGCAAATGGTATGTCTCATCCCAGTATTTCATTAAACATAAAATCTTTCTAACAGGACACAACGATCCTCTGAAAAGACCACATACTGAAGACATATCCAGTTATTTTATTCAGTGTTTCCCAGTCCAGGATCTCTGGACCTAAAGTACTGTCGTTTTTCTCTTTGTCCCAGATCTACTCAGACCAGATCTGTTGATTGGACTCATTATAGTGCAGATAGAGCAGCGAGAACTGGAGAAATTGGGTCTCAGGGACCAGCCCTGGGAAACACTGCCGAAGATCACTGGGTCTAACATTTACAAACATAAAGTAAGAGTCACAGTTCATGTTTTTCCTGGAGGTGATGGTCTAGTGGTTAAGGCATTGGGCTTGAGACCAGAAGCTCCTTGGTTCAAATCCCAGCCTGACTGGAAAATCACTAAGGGCCCTTGGGCAACGCCTTTAATCCCCTATTGCTCCCGGTGTGTAGTTAGCACCTTGTATGGCAGCACCCTCACATCGGGTGAATGTGAGGCATTATTGTAAAGCGCTTTAAGCGTCTGATGCAGATGGAAAAGCGCTATATAAATGCCGTCCATTTACCATTTATAAGTGTCAGACATGAGGTTCCTGTTTTGAGTATCTGGGCTTACACTCGGGGAAAGGGAGAGAAGCCAAAATATCTGTGAGGGACTCAGAGTAGAGCCACTGCCACTTCATATTGAAAGAAGCTGTTATGTGTCGGACGCAGGACGGAGAACCGACCAGCGTTTGAAGGACCCAGTATGAAATAAGCAGAGCACGGTACAAAGGATAACTGAATTTAATAACATAACAGTGATGTGCAAATTACAAACAAATGAGTGCGCGGTCTGCGAGGTGGAGATACGGTGCGCTCCTAGCAGCACAAACGGTCCGGAGCCAGAAACAGTTCGGACCCAAGGACCCCGCCGACACCCCCCAGGTGGCCGCGACAAACCGAGTCTGTGAAAGAAGAAACCATCATGTGAGTCCACACTCCACACACAGAGAGACCACTCAAAGGTGTACATAAACAGCAAACACTTCCTGGCTTAATCACTAATCAGCTTCCCACCCTGCAGGCATGGAACACCCAGTTCACATTCTTCACTGCAGTGGAAGCTGATTAAACGACTAACATAACAGCTCAATATAATAAGGTGTGAGGGACACCACATTTACTGACTGTACTAATGTTAGTCACAAAACCTACTGTACCTCAGGAAGTGTGCTGACGAGCGTGAGACCTCACCCCCTCCTCTTTCACAGACCATGGAATCAAAACCTGGTACGGTCTCTGCATCCATGATGATGAGATGGCTCTTGAGACGATGATCTCACCCGTCTGGTCACAAGGTCGAGTCTCTGGCAAATACACACTGTGTACTCCAGACTTAAATGCAACCATGCTCCAATCCATGTAGATGCACCACAGCTGTGAGTCCTGATGAGCTGCACATGACCAGCCTCAGGTGATCAGGGTGAGGTCCTAATAGCTCAGCCACACAGCCACTCAGTCCTGAACGCAAGCCACCTGGAAGGAAAAACAAAAGACAGAACAGAAGACAGAAACAAAAGGCAGCCAGGCCCCCCAACCATACAACAGAAGCCATCTGAGGTGGTTTGGGCATCTGATGAGGATGCCCCTTATCGTCTCCCTAGAGAGGTCTACCATGGACATCCAAATGGGAGGAGGCCCTGGAAAAGACCCTGTCCACACCAGAGGGATTATTTTTTCCCCAACTGGCTTGGGAACACCTAAAGATTCCCCAGAACAGTTAAGGGGTTTGGCCAAGGATAAACAAGTGCTGGCTAATTTGTTTGATCTGCCGCCACCACTACTCAGACCCAGCTAAACAGCAGAAAATGAATGAATGAAACTGGAAATTGATATTAAAGTAAAAGATACAAATACATTGATCCACAAACCCCTGAATCAAGCTAAATGTACTACAAACTGGTTGATGGCGCAATTTTAACATTATAAATTTTGTGTGTTAAGCTGTAATGGTGCTACTTCCAGATCTTCAACATCAAATAAAAGTTCAAAGGTAACCACCAGGGTCTTGTGAGGAACATTAAATTCAGGAGGAAAGAACAGCTGCCCCCAGTGATGAAGAAACGGTGAGCAGAGGCAGTACCAAGATGCTACAGCACAGTAGTAAAAAAAACCCCACAAGGTCCTTGTGTTTTATTAAATATGCATTTCAAGGCACGTAATGCCACCCTTTGCTTATTCTGTCATGGCTAAATTAACATTAGACAAAGAATTGGATTGCATTGTATCACAGTGAACTGAGCTGGGGCAGAACTTTGGTTTAGTGGTTTAAAATGTTGCCTCGGTCATGGGTTTGCTTCCCATCTGGGCCTTTCTGAGTGGAGTTTATGTGGGTTCCATCCAGGTGCTCTAGCTTCCTCCCACATCCCACATGTTAGGTGAATTGGAAACCTTAATTTGACTGTAGGTGTGTGTGCAGGTGTGAACGTATTTGTTGTATGTGGTCCGGTGACAGACTGGTGTCCTGTCCAGGTCTGACCCCGCCTCACCCCCTATGACTGCTGGGTTAGGCTCCAGGCCCCGGGACCCTTAAGTGAATGGAAGGATGAATTGAATGAATTGTCTATGGCTGGTGCAAAGACCCTGATCCATGCATTTGTTTCCTCTAGATTAGACTACTGCAATGTTCTTTTTTCTGGTTTACTGCAGTCAAGCATTAGGGGTCTCCAATTGGTTGAAAATGCAGCTGCCAGACTCTTGAAGTATGCAGAAAGGTTTGACCACGTTACACCTCTTCACTGGCTTCCTGTCTCTGTGAGGTTGGATTTTAAGGTTCTGCTATTAACATAAAATTATTCACAGACTAACACCTCTCTACTTAGCTGACCTAATTAAACCCTACGACCGGTCCAGGCTCTGCGTTCTCAGGGCGCAGGACTACTTTGGGTCCCGAAGATGAATAAAAAGTCTGTGGATCACAGAACCTTCTCTTATCGTGCACCTGTTTTGTGGAATGATCTCCCTGCATCAATAACACAGTCAGATTCCATGGAGACTTTCAAGTCTAGACTTAAGACACATCTATTCTCCCTCTTGTATGGCTAGCATACTGACATAGTATGGTACTATGCTTCATATCCTTTTAAAGTCATTAGCAACGGAACAGGTCTCGCCTCAAGTTTATCTAAATTTTGGGTCTGTTAGTGAAGCTTAGGTCTAGCGGCCGGCGATCACCTTAGTTCTCTGCTTTCCTGTTGATTTACTGCTGATGAATTATACCTTAGGTGTAGTTTTTTCCAACTGACTGATTCTGCTCTTTTTCTGCTCTGTCCGACGTGCGAACGGACGGAAGGATCCAAATTGAAGGGCCCGGACGGACTGTGAGGTAGAGGGCCTGAGGCGGGTGCTGCAAGCTGCAGTCTGTATTTGAAAGTGACCCTGACACGGGGACAGGCCCACTGACAGAGTGGACAACCCCTGTCTGTGGTGCTGCGCCTGTGTGGACTTCTCATCTTCTTTATATTATTATGTTGTTTGTTTTTATATTTTCTATTTCTTCAGCTTTATAAAACTTTGCAAAACCTTGGAACTGTTAGAATGGCCTAAGCAGTGGATCACCCCTTTGAGTCTGGTCTGCTTGAGGTTTCTTCCTCAGTATCATCAGAGGGAGTTTTTCCTTACCACTGTTGCTCATGTGCTTGCTCTTGAGGTTGGTAAGGTTACACTTTATTTGTGTGAAGCACCTTGAGGCAGCTTGTTGTGATTTGGCACTATATAAATGAAATAAATTAAATTAATTGAACTAAATTAATTGATTAAATTAATTAATTGAACCATAATTAAAAGTATCCTCCCTAAATTGTATTATACCCACGTATTTAGATATGTATGACATTGTTTTGTGAGGGAAAGATGCACACCCCATATATATTTTAAATTATAAGAGTATGCCGACATGACTGTGAAGAGCTGTCAAGCAGAAAAGAAAATTTTGCAGTCCTCACATGTCCTGCAAGCTTCACTGAAATCTATCCTCACTTAATGTAAAATAATGTCTAGCAAATTACCACAAGTTCAAGCTGAAACCTGATTAAAAGGCATTTCCCACTTATGAAAGATTAACTGACTAAAATCTTACAAAAAGTAACAACAGATCAAAGGAAGAGCTTTAATGTGATGAAAGTTAAATCTGTCAGATGTGGATGAGCCAACGGAGAGGGAAGACAGTGAAACCTGCCAGAAATTCAAGTGAGGAGATATTTGTCAAAGGGTAAGTATCACATATTTCTCGAAGTCAGAACATTCTGGTTTACAAAGTATCACAGCAAAAGAAAGCACAGATCCGCATCCTCAGTAAATATCAATCATCGCCTACATGTGCTGGATATGACAAAGTTCACTAACATATATAATGTAGTAGTTCTCTAAAGATGATAAATCTCCAACGAGCTAAATATTTTTAGAGTAATCCTGCTAACAGATAGTGGCAAAAACAATACTGAGAATAATTAGTATAAAGCTATTTAAGCATGCTAAACTATCAGAAACTTGGCTTTTGAAATGCTTTGTAGCTTATGTAACAAAAACATATCTCTGTCAATGTACTGAAATACATCAACATATTGCAAACACCACTCTATATTAAATTAGCCCAGGATTTCAGAGAACAAGCAAAATCTACAAATAAAAAATGGAAGTGGGCAATGATGGAAGTGAACCCCAGACCTTTTTTCTGAATTAAGTACTTGAAAAACGGGGGTGCAGGTTTAATTTTGACCGATGCGCTGTTTCAGATAAGAGGTTTGGCACGCTCTGAGTTTTTGGTTCCAGAACAGGTGATATGAGTCTATTTAATCAACTAAGAAATGATTCAGTCTGAGTTAAGTGTGTGCACAATAGCCAGTGTTAAGGGCCCCTTCACATATAGTACGAATAAGTATAAATCAGGTTGAATCATGGCGGAACAGTTCGTATGAGCGAACCACAACAACATCGAGCTGACGAGCAGGCGTGAACGAACCCGCTACGATGGTGTCGTGCGAGCAGGAACATAGTGCGAGCAGCTGGGACGTGTTGCACCACATCGTGCCGCTACACAGTAAAATCACCAGTGTTACATTAACACTGCCAGTGTACACACGGTCCTACTCTGACCTAGGACCATATGTACACTGGCAGTGTTAATTTAACACTGGGCAAGACAAGGCAAATGGGAGAGGTTGTGTCAGTACGTTTTAGCCTACACAACTAGCCAGAGTAGCTGTGTTCTCTCGCCTGCACAACCACCTCGACATGTTTGAGCTCCGGGATATAAACAAACTGCGACACATGTCCACTTCCCCTGCATCATCTGTTTTTCTTTGCATTTTCACTTTGCCATGAAATTTGCCCAAAAACTCAGAGAAAGTGCCATATTTCTGCTGGAGACACCTGAGGGCTGTTCCCAGATTAAAGGATCATTAACTGAGCGGGAGGTCTGTAAGGGAAATTATCATATACCTATAAATGATACGCCAATATGATTGGATAAAACACTAAAGAATAAATAGCAATACACCCTTTTCGCAGACGGGTAACATTTTTCATACCACTCGAGTAATCAGCCAATCTGGACAGCGGAGCAGCGCCACGACGAAGAGGCGCAGTCAGAGGAACTGTGAGATACTGGTGAGTCACTATTAATAATTTCTTACGTGTCCAACCTTGTAGGTTGATCATTAAAATTAAATTTGTTAGTTCTAAAAGCCATCATAATTATTTATAGGAAAATGTTCTATTTTTGTCTACTAAGGTTTGAACTTTGAGTGTTTACACAGGAGAGAAAAGTGAGAAAATGTTAATCCTGTTTAAGAAAAGTGTATAAAGTGTGTAGTGAGGGGTTTTACAGCCTTAAAACATCTATAATAATTGTAAAAAATAACGCTGACTACTTCGCAGATTTCGCCTTGCGTGGGTTATTTTTAGAACGTAACTCCCACGATAAATGAGGGACCACTCACTGTATACGATAAAATCATTATCAAGTTGTTCACCAATGAATATGGCTTTTTACACCCTTCAGAAAACCATACAACATTCATCATTTATAGGTATATGACAAAATCGTTATCAAGTTGTTTTACCAATGAATATGGCTTTGAACAACTTGATAACTGATAATATCAGAGTGAGGTGTTGACAGTATGGACCAAGCATTAGCAAAGTCCATGCAGAAAACATAGAGTTCTGATATTCCTGTACAAGCCGAGCAAACAAGCTTGTTTGCTGTTAATTCCTCCAGTTCAAACTTGTCAGTGTAATAAATTCGCTCAGAGAATGGTCCTCTTCATTGTTCATAATTTCTTTGTTCGCTTTTTGTTTTATTTTGCTTTTAAATTTCTTGTTTAATGAGGGAAATGTGTGTCACCTTGGTTCCTGCCTCTGAGCTGATCATCACAGCTGTCACTCATCATCACCTGTAGTATATTAACCCCAGTTCTACACTTCCACCTCTGTGAGAAACTTTTTCTTTCCTTCGCGAGAAACTCAGTCCTCACCTCCAGAGATCCAGCACCTTGTCAGCTCCGTGGGCTGCCCCCTGGCTTCGGACTGCATCCTCACCTTCTCATCTAAGTAGCAAATGTGATGTGTGGTCCGGACCAATCGTCATGGTAACCGGTCTGATATTTTAACCGGTCTGATATGGGAAAATATTGAACCAGAAATCAGACAGTCAGAATGAGCGTAGCATCGTAGCCATATAATAAGTAGGATTGCGGCATATTTTAACCCTTTAGCGCCCACCCTCAAACAAGACTGCCGCTGCCCATTTGGCTCTAAGGTTAATTTATCTCCCTTTCTCAAACAGACTTGAGTTACCCCTCTTTCTAGGGATTGAGTAACCTCCCTTTCTGATATGGAAAACTCAGACTTTGCCTCATTTCAGGGTTAACAATCTCAGAGTTTTCACTAAACCCACTTTCTGAAACAGGCCGCAGGACTGTAAATATTTGTTGACGTGACGGCAAATTATTTATTGCTGTCTCTGTTCAACAATGTGATGTTAATCTCTTGGGTCTTTTACTGAATATCTTTGCTTACTTCTGCTCATCACCCTGCGGTGCTGGATTTTTTTTTTTATCTGCTGTCAAGCCTTTGTTGTAGAACACATTACACCAACATGCTTTGTGTTGCTGCAATGTTCCTGCCTGTCAAAACAACTGGATTCTCTGTTGTGTGACATTATTACACATGATTACAGTAGTGTTCAGAATAATAGTAGTGCTATGTGACTAAAAAGATTAATCCAGGTTTTGAGTATATTTCTTATTGTTACATGGGAAACAAGGTACCAGTAGATTCAGTAGATGCTACAAACTCAAAACTATTATGTTCAAACTGCTTTTTTAGCAATCCTGTGAATCACTAAACTAGTATTTAGTTGTATAACCACAGTTTTTCATGATTTCTTCACATCTGCGAGGGATTCATTTTGTTGGTTTGGAACCAAGATTTTGCTCATTTACTAGTGTGCTTGGGGTCATTGTCTTGTTGAAACATCCATTTCAGGGGCATGTCCTCTTCAGCATAAGGCAACATGACCTCTTCAAGTATTATGACATATCCAAACTGATCCATGATACCTGGTATGCGATATATAGGCCCAACACCATAGTAGGAGAAACATGCCCATATCATGATGCTGCACCACCATGCTTCACCGTCTTCACTGTGAACCTTGGCTTGAATTCGGAGTTTGGGGATCATCTCACAAACTGTCTGCGGCCCTTGGACCCAAAAAGAACAATTTTACTCTCATTAGTCCACAAAATATTCCTCCATTTTTCTTTAGGCCAGTTGATGTGTTCTTTGGCAAATTGTAACCTCTTCTCCACATGTCTTTTATTTAACAGAGGGACTTTGCAGGGGATTCTTGCAAATAAATTAGCTTCACACAGGCGTCTTCTAACTGTCACAGCACTTACAGGTAACTCCAGACTGTCTTTGATCATCCTGGAGCTGATCAGTGGGTCAGCTTTTGCCATTCTGGTTATTCTTCTATCCATTTTGATGGTCGTTTTCTGTTTTCTTCCACGTGTCTCTGGTTTTTTTGTCCATTTTAAAGCATTGGAGATCATTGTAGATGAACAGCCTATAATTTTTTGCACCTGCGTATAAGTTTTCCCTTCTCCACTCACCTTTTTAATCAAACTACACTGTTCTTCTAAACAATGTCTTGAACGTCCCATTTTCCTCAGGCTTTCAAAGAGAAAAGCATGTTCAACAGGTGCTGGCTTCATCCTGAAATAGGGGACACCTGATTCACACCTATTTGTTCCACAAAATTGATGAACTCACTGACTGAATGCCTCACTACTATTATTGTGAACACCCTCTTTTCTACGTTTTTTTTTTTTTTACTAATAGCCCAATTTCATAGCCTTAAGAGTGTGCATATCATGAATGCTTGGTCTTCTTGGATTTGTGAGAATCTCCTGAATCTACTGGTACCTTGTTTCCCATGTAACAATAAGAAATATATTCAAGACCTGGATTAATCTTTTTAGTCACATAGCACTACTATTATTCTGAACACTACTGTATATGCTTGCTGCTGTTTGAACAGAATTGTTGCTGAAATATTATTGCACAGTAGGTGATTGTGAATTTGCATAACATTTTTAAACAATGACCCACATTTTCATTGCATTTCTAAATCTGCTAATTACATTCACGCTGCACTGCAGATGTTTAATCGGAATGAGTGATATTGATTTTCAGTTCAGTCCAATACTGGGTGATGCTGTGAACAATATCCCAACACCAAGACTTGAAAGTCTTCCTGTGAATACCTTTGCACATGGACATCAAGCAGTTATTTAATGTGAATAATTGATTGTGCCAGAAATCAGACTTGTTTATTAACATCAGTTAACAGCAGTTACTGAGATTTGAAGAACATGTAAATGTTACATACACTGTAAACCCATAGACGTTAGCAGAACTCAAAAATTCGTCATCCTGGTTATCCCTTGTTGCTGAGGATGATGGTCTCCTAGTTGTTGGCATGGACTCTTAGGTGACTTAGGAATCCCAATCACGTAGCGCACTGCCTCCCACAGGTTGGACAGGTGGTAGTTGGTGGGAGTTTTTGCCTGTTGGAGACTTGAAGTTGCTTTTTTCTTCTTCTTCTTTTCTCTTTTGTGTAGGAGATCCTAGCCTCTTCAAAGGCCTGAGTGCCAAGGTGAATGGCGGATCTCCATTTTGGCCGATCTTTGGCTGCAGTTTCCCAGGTGTTCCAGTTGATGCTGCAATTCTTCAGGTTAACTTTGAGCAGATCTTTGTATCGCTTCTTCTGTCCTCCCCTGGTTCGGTGGCCCAGTTCCAGTTCAGAGTAGAAGACTTGTTTCGGCAGCCGGTTCTCAAGGCAGATGGCAACAAAACAATTGCCTAAGCAAGGAGACACCTGTGCGTGTGTTTGTTTAGCGTGGTGATGACGTTGCACTCCATCAGGCCCACGGTTCTTGACAGTTCCACGACGGGGTCCAATGGCTGAGGAAACCAGATGATTGGGGTCGAGGTTCTGCTGCAGCCTTCTTCCGCTTTCACAGCCATTTGGTGTTGTTGAAACACCTTCTTTGCCTGCTCCACCACTGAGGACTTTGTTTGCTGTCCATGAGTTTGGAATTTATATACCGCCAGCAAAAAAGGTGTGTCAGTAGACCTTGACACGGGGAGGCTGGTGGGTGCTACGCCTTGCCTAAGGGCGACCCAAGCACAACAGTGATTAAGAGGTAGTGCCAATTCTCCTCAAATCTCTGAACTCCCGAACAGAGACCTCACTGCCGGATGCAGTTTTAGGTCATACCCAGGACCAGAAATTATTTATAAATTATTAATTATAAATTATTAATAAAATATTGAGACATTCAATTGCCACAAAATTTTTGAGTTCATAAACTTAAAAGTCAATTGTTCCCAGAACCTAAAGTTTCAATTATAAGCTACTTGTACCTCATGATTACAATAAAATTAATGTGTTCATTACATATAAGTAAGCCACTTTGGCTGCTCCCTTGTTTTTCACAGCAGATCAGAGGTGGCTCTGCATGTTGAATTGGCACAAGTTTTACATCAGATGCGCTTCCTGCCACAATTCGACATTACATGGAGAAATGTGGCAGAGGTAGGGTTTGAACTGGGACCTTTTGCACCAAAACAAAGTGCGCTAACCGCTTAACCACCACCCCTGCTAAAGGATTCATTAAGTCAACTCAAACATTTTCATATATGATTACTTCATTCTTTTAAGTTGTGCTTAAGTTATGCTTTAAAGTTTTGCATACTTCATTTCCAATTAGTTCAAAACAACCAAAAATTCTGAGTTTAGTTTACTCAAGAAGCAAGACCATGTTACACAAACTTGAAATATTTAAGTAAGTAGAATGTTTTCGTAGAGCTTTGAGTTTGTAGTGTAGATTTTTTTTTTAGTATTAACTACATATTTGGTATATACAAAATAAAGAAAACCTCTGTGAGTGAAACTGACAGACTTTTGATCATAGACCCTGACACAGCCGAAATTGGCTTTCCATTCTACGAGTGAGGATGGACCTAACAAAAATATTTGAAATGTCCTAAATTTAGCGAATGAAAAAGTACATTAAAAAATCATTAACCATTTTTGTTTTGCTGCTCTGTTTTTGCTCAGGGTCACCACATAAGATCTTGTATGGGTCTGCATGTTGAATTGACATAGTTTTACTTCAGATGCTCTTCCTGACTCCAGATGTACACTGAGAATGGAGCACAGGTGGCTTTAAACCAGGACCTTCTGTTGGGGAGACAAGTGCACTAACCGCTTGCACCACTGAAAACAAGTACAATGCCAGCACCGGAAATATGTAATGCCATATACACAACTAAATGTATTACAATATCTACAAAGTAATACCATTTGCAGATTTATGAAATGTGCAAGTATAAAACCTCATTTGATTGTTGACATTTCACATCAAGGTTGTGTTTGAGAAATAATTATAACCCTGGCAAGGGTACAGTCATGATTTATTATGACAGAATAATTCAACATGTTTAAAAAAAAATTCAAATATAAATAATTTATAAATGTCTAAATGTTATGTGTCAAAGATTTTCCTGCCTGTGGATTTGGACAAAAGTTGCATCAACTACTCCTTCCTCCTTTTTCTTCTTGTTTTTGGATTGGATGGGCACCTCCCCAATCGGACCGGGAGTGACATGTTTAGCCGCATGTTCTCCTTGAATTGCTGGCTGTCTGAGTGGTGTCCAAAAAATGAGGTGGGCTTCATAGATAATTGGCAAAGCTTCTGGGGAAAACCTGGTCTTGTTAGGAGAGACGGCATCCATCCCACTTTGGATGGAGCAGCTCTCATTTCTAGAAATCTGGCCAATTTTCTTAAATCCTCCAAACCGTGACTATCCAGGGTTGGGACCAGGAAGCAGAGTTGTAGTCTTACACACCTCTCTGCAGTTTCTCTCCCCCTGCCATCCCCTCATTACCCCATCCCTGTAGAGACGGTGCCTGCTCCCAGACTACCAATAACCAGCAAAAATCTATTTAAGCATAAAAATTCAAAAAGAAAAAATAATATAGCACCTTCAACTGCACCACAGACTAAAACAGTTAAATGTGGTCTATTAAACATTAGGTCTCTCTCTTCTAAGTCCCTGTTGGTAAATGATATAATAATTGATCAACATATTGATTTATTCTGCCTTACAGAAACCTGGTTACAGCAGGATGAATATGTTAGTTTAAATGAGTCAACACCCCCGAGTCACACTAACTGTCAGAATGCTCGTAGCACGGGCCGGGGCGGAGGATTAGCAGCAATCTTCCATTCCAGCTTATTAATTAATAAAAAACCCAGACAGAGCTTTAATTCATTTGAAAGCTTGACTCTTAGTCTTGTCCATCCAAATTGGAAGTTCCCAAAACCAGTTTTATTTGTTATTATCTATCGTCCACCTGGTCGTTACTGTGAGTTTCTCTGTGAATTTTCAGACCTTTTGTCTGACTTAGTGCTTAGCTCAGATAAGATAATTATAGTGGGCGATTTTAACATCCACACAGATGCTGAGAATGACAGCCTCAACACTGCATTTAATCTATTATTAGACTCAATTGGCTTTGCTCAAAATGTAAATGAGTCCACCCACCACTTTAATCATATCTTAGATCTTGTTCTGACTTATGGTATGGAAATAGAAGACTTAACAGTATTCCCTGAAAACTCCCTTCTGTCTGATCATTTCTTAATAACATTTACATTTACTCTGATGGACTACCCAGCAGTGGGGAATAAGTTTCATTACACTAGAAGTCTTTCAGAAAGCGCTGTAACTAGGTTTAAGGATATGATTCCTTCTTTATGTTCTCTAATGCCATATAACAACACAGTGCAGAGTAGCTACCTAAACTCTGTAAGTGAGATAGAGTATCTCGTCAATAGTTTTACATCCTCATTGAAGACAACTTTGGATGCTGTAGCTCCTCTGAAAAAGAGAGCTTTAAATCAGAAGTGCCTGACTCCGTGGTATAACTCACAAACTCATAGCTTAAAGCAGATAACCCGTAAGTTGGAGAGGAAATGGCGTCTCACTAATTTAGAAGATCTTCACTTAGCCTGGAAAAAGAGTCTGTTGCTCTATAAAAAAGCCCTTCGTAAAGCTAGGACATCTTTCTACTCATCACTAATTGAAGAAAATAAGAACAATCCCAGGTTTCTTTTCAGCACTGTAGCCAGGCTGACAGAGTCAGAGCTCTATTGAGCTGAGTATTCCATTAACTTTAACTAGTAATGACTTCATGACTTTCTTTGCTAACAAAATTTTAACTATTAGAGAAAAAATTACTCATAACCATCCCAAAGATGTATCGTTATCTTTGGCTGCTTTCAGTGATGCCGGTATTTGGTTAGACTCTTTCTCTCCGATTGTTCTGTCTGAGTTATTTTCATTAGTTACTTCATCCAAACCATCAACATGTTTATTAGACCCCATTCCTACCAGGCTGCTCAAGGAAGCCCTACCATTATTTAATGCTTCGATCTTAAATATGATCAATCTATCTTTGTTAGTTGGCTATGTACCACAGGCTTTTAAGGTGGCAGTAATTAAACCATTACTTAAAAAGCCATCACTTGACCCAGCTATCTTAGCTAATTATAGGCCAATCTCCAACCTTCCTTTTCTCTCAAAAATTCTTGAAAGGGTAGTTGTAAAACAGCTAACTGATCATCTGCAGAGGAATGGTCTATTTGAAGAGTTTCAGTCAGGTTTTAGAATTCATCATAGTACAGAAACAGCATTAGTGAAGGTTACAAATGATCTTCTTATGGCCTCGGACAGTGGACTCATCTCTGTGCTTGTTCTGTTAGACCTCAGTGCTGCTTTTGATACTGTTGACCATAAAATTTTATTACAGAGATTAGAGCATGCCATAGGTATTAAAGGCACTGCGCTGCGGTGGTTTGAATCATATTTGTCTAATAGATTACAATTTGTTCATGTAAATCTTCTTCACAGACTAAAGTTAATTATGGAGTTCCACAAGGTTCTGTGCTAGGACCAATTTTATTCACTTTATACATGCTTCCCTTAGGCAGTATTATTAGACGGTATTGTTTAAATTTTCATTGTTACGCAGATGATACCCAGCTTTATCTATCCATGAAGCCAGAGGACACACACCAATTAGCTAAACTGCAGGATTGTCTTACAGACATAAAGACATGGATGACCTCTAATTTCCTGCTTTTAAACTCAGATAAAACTGAAGTTATTGTACTTGGCCCCACAAATCTTAGAAACATGGTGTCTAATCAGATCCTTACTCTGGATGGCATTACCCTGACCTCTAGTAATACTGTGAGAAATCTTGGAGTCATTTTTGATCAGGATATGTCATTCAAAGCGCATATTAAACAAATATGTAGGACTGCTTTTTTTGCATTTACGCAATATCTCTAAAATTAGAAAGGTCTTGTCTCAGAGTGATGCTGAAAAACTAATTCATGCATTTATTTCCTCTAGGCTGGACTATTGTAATTCATTATTATCAGGTTGTCCTAAAAGTTCCCTAAAAAGCCTTCAGTTAATTCAAAATGCTGCAGCTAGAGTACTAACGGGGACTAGAAGGAGAGAGCATATCTCACCCATATTGGCCTCTCTTCATTGGCTTCCTGTTAACTCTAGAATAGAATTTAAAATTCTTCTTCTTACTTATAAGGTTTTGAATAATCAGGTCCCATCTTATCTTAGGGACCTCGTAGTACCATATCACCCCAATAGAGCGCTTTGCTCTCAGACTGCAGGCTTACTTGTAGTTCCTAGGGTTTGTAAGAGTAGAATGGGAGGCAGAGCCTTCAGCTTTCAGGCTCCTCTCCTGTGGAACCAGCTCCCAATTCAGATCAGGGAGACAGACACCCTCTCTACTTTTAAGATTAGGCTTAAAACTTTCCTTTTTGCTAAAGCTTATAGTTAGGGCTGGATCAGGTGACCCTGAACCATCCCTTAGTTATGCTGCTATAGACGTAGACTGCTGGGGGGTTCCCACGATGCACTGTTTCTTTCTCTTTTGCTCTGTATGCACCACTCTGCATTTAATCATTAGTGATCGATCTCTGCTCCCCTCCATAGCATGTCTTTTTCCTGGTTCTCTCCCTCAGCCCCAACCAGTCCCAGCAGAAGACTGCCCCTCCCTGAGCCTGGTTCTGCTGGAGGTTTCTTCCTGTTAAAAGGGAGTTTTTCCTTCCCACTGTAGCCAAGTGCTTGCTCACAGGGGGTCGTTTTGACCGTTGGGGTTTTACATAATTATTGTATGGCCTTGCCTTACAATATAAGGCGCCTTGGGGCAACTGTTTGTTGTGATTTGGCGCTATATATAAAAAAAAAAATTGATTGATTGATTGATTGAATGCAAAATTGTTGTATCATTTCACACAAGCATCACCTGCACTTTCAGTGAGTAAACCTTCATACTCCATTTCTTCTAGCAGCTATAATGAAATTGCAAATGTGCCATGTATGAAAGATTATCAAATAAAAAATATGTTCAATAAATTATGTTGTACATAGAAATCATAACTACCAGTGCTGGTAGTGTGTGTATGAGTATGTATGTAGTGTATGCTGGGTGCAGAATATGATTTTATTTTATTTAGCCTGGACAAATGATTGTTCCTGTGCATGTCATAATTCATGCTGTAGACATTTACATACATTATGAAGGAGGAACGAACCCACAATAATGTGCTTGTTTTTCAATTGTTACAACATTAAAAGTATACTTTCCCTTTTTCCCCCCTCACCAGCCCTCATCGTCTGTACTTTTTGACTCAGTTGTCCTGAAGTGTATTGAAAACTAAAAAAAAACAAAAAAACAATTGCCATCCAAAATTATGTTGCTACAACATTCAGTGACATTGCTACCAGGCATAATCCATCCATTCATTTTCTCTACCTGCTTACTCAAATTAAGGATCACAGGGGACCCGTAGCCTATCCCAGTAGTCATAGGGCATGAGGCAGGATACTCCCTGGACAGAACATCAGTCTACCACAGGGACCAAGCATAATTATATATTCTTTTTTAATTTGTGGTAATTTTTCTCCTGTTTTTTCATGCTATTAGTGTAGTCAAGAAGCAGCACTGTGGGGGCCAAGCCATTAGTCCATTTATTTCCTCCTGGTTCAAGACCATCCCTGCCTGTTCACCATGTAATGTGAAATTGCATCCCATGTAAAACTTGTGCCAGTCCAACATTCAGATCCATATTGGATCTGATGTGGCGACCCTAAGTAAAAAAAGGGGAGAAGATGCGGCTAACTCTGTGATGTCACTGCACTTACATTCTCAAAAATGTATTTTTTTTTTTTAAATTTCGTTTATATAGCACTAAATCACAATCAAACTGCTTCAAGGTCCTTCACACAAGTAAGGTCTAACCTTATCAACCCTTAGAACAAGCACACAGGTGACAGTGGTAAGGAAAAACTCCCTCTGATGATATTGAGGAAGAAACCTCAAGCAGACCAGACTCAAAGGGGTGACCCTTTGCTTGGGCCATGCTACAGACACACGTGACAGTACAAATATAGAGGAACTTTCTGAAGTCCATGTTGGTGTCCAGGATGGGAGGCCTGCAGAAGAAGACACCCATTCCCACTTCTGGATGGAGCAGCACCTCAAACAGATAGAAAAAAAAAAAAACAGAATCAGGTGGCAGAAAGACAACAAATACAGCAAAATTTGTCAGCATTAAGCAACACAAAAAACAGAAGAAATACTAAGGTGATCGCTGACCACTAGCCCTAAGCTTCATCAAAAGCCCCAGACTTTAGATGAAGTTGAGGCCGTGACCCGCTCTGTTAACTAATAATATAAATTTAAAAGGGTAGGAAGCATGTACCAGACTATGCCAGTATGCTAAAATTTCTTCCCAATCATCCATGAATGATGTGCGTAGATTTAAAATCTAAAACTAAATAGTGTACACTAACTTTTTGATAAACAGCTATTTTTGCACAGTACATTCAATTATATGAAGTACACTATTACATAACATTTGGTGTTTAATTTAGATAAATAATTTTACAGACAGTCTGAAATATAGCTACAGTACCTTTCTATTCTGTAAGCTGTGCATTCAGTTAGTTTTCAGTTCATTTAGCTTTTCAGTTGCCTTTACATTCATTCCATGGACAGTTTGATGGTAGTTCAAATGGGGATCCACCCGGGAGCTATTTTTACCCCTTCTGTATTCACTGCCTGGCCTATACTGGACAGGATGTCAGGCACAGACACTGTAAACAAACTAAGGAATGAGTGGAATTCTTTATGTCTCACTGCATTTACAAGGTATTTTCGCTGTTTAGCCACAATTTTTGAAGGTCAGTGGCACACAAAAAACATTATTGTTACAGAGAGTAAGAGCGACTTTTTTATGATGGCCCTCTCTGTTGCTAGGCAACACGAACAGTCCATGTAAAAGCAGTACAGACAACAACTTCCCGATCAATGATTTAATTAATTGAAATGAAAATGATGAAACGGGAGCCGAACTTGCTGCCACAAAGGGAATGTACAGTTTACGATGGGTGGACTTTTTTATAGCACATCATTTGGGTTGCAACAGTGGATCTTGCATCTCTCATTTTTTTGGATACACAGTTGGCAGAAGTATTACACCAGATGCCCTTTTATCATGCAAATCCAGATCTACATGGACAAGAAAGCTAATGTGTGGGAAAACAGCAGCAAATGGATTTTTTTTTTTTTTCATCTCTACTTTTCATTGCTGGCTTTAGAAACTACACAAGAAAAAGTTCTTCATACATTTACTTTTACAATAATATTGCACCTGCGGCACCTGCGGCTGAACGAGTCTCTGCACGTGCCGCCAGCGGCACCTGCAGCTGAACCAGTAAGTGTGTCTTAAGTCTGGACTTGAAAGTCTCTACAGACTATAAAATAAAGTGATAAATCCCTCTTCTTCTTCTTTGGTGTTTAACAGCAACTGGCATCCTTACTGGTGCATTGGTGCATACTTCAGTTCTGAGCTCCAGTAATATCTTCAAGTGACAAAACAACAGAATATTTCACTGCTTTTGGGTATGAGGGTGTTGTCAAATATGCTATTTGGCTTTGTCCTCATTGCATGGATTGTCTGACTTTCAGTCATGTGATAAAATGCTATTACAATAATGAGATGCCGGCATATGGTGGGTCCCCATGGTCTCAAAGGCCAGTTCCTATATGTGTGGAGTGTGAGTATTCTCCTTACATGTGTGAGTATTCCATTTTCCTCACAGCATCAAAACATACACATTCAGTTCAATCTCCCAGCAGTGTGGCACATTTGGCACTCTTCTGACTGTTAAAACATTCCCCCTGCACAAAGCCACATGAGGATGATGACTGGTGTGATGTGAAAGAATAATCCTTATAGGGCTATATAGTAACATGCACAGTCAGCTCAAGTTGTCAGAAACAAAGTTATTCCAGAACCATCTGTATCTCCTCCATACGTCCTCTATGTGCTGATCCAACTGCTTGAACTGATTTTGGTCATTTGGGCACCTCATACAAATCCAGCTCTGAGTATGGACTTGAAATTTAGCAAACATATTTGTGAAGTAGATATTCTAAGATGAAATGAACTAATGATCCATCTCAAGACATGATTAGATGGTGAACTGCATTGTGAATGCTTGTCATGGCTAATCACAGCCCTTGGCCCTGGGTTGGACCAAATAAATAGTCATCTTATTCTGAGGGCCCTTCAGCACCTCCTCAATTTTTTCAGCAAACTGGAATCCCGTGTAATGTCTATTCAACTATAATTAGCTCCGCAAAGCCCTAAAGGAGAAGTTAAAACCTGGTTTGGGTTGCCGAAAGGAAAAGAGTTCACAAATGTTCAGGGTTCTATCTTGATCATTTATGGCGCCCAGTCCAAACGCTATGATTGGGGTGTGTCCAACACCACTGTGATCTTTCAGAGTACTTAACCTGAACACAGTAAAGCGATTGCATTCACTCGCTTACAGTTCTTCTCAACTGCAAAGGCACATTTCTCGAAAGGTGCTCTCCTTTTCTCTAAACAGTGTTTGGAGGATGAGAACAACCCCAAGAACACCGTCCCAACTATGAAGCATGTGGGAGGAAACATGAGTTTTGGGGGTGCTTTTCTGCAAAGGGGACAGGACGACTGCACCGTATTGAAGGGAGGATGGATGGGGTCATGTATTGCGAGATTTTGGCAAACAACCTCCTTCCCTCAGTAAGAGCACTGAAGATGAGTCGTGGCTGGGTCTTCCAACATGACAATGACCTGAAACACACAGCCAGGGCAACTAAGGAGTGGCTCTGTAAGAAGCATTTCAAGGTCCTGGAGTGGCCCGACCAGTCTTCAGACCCGAACTCAATAGAAAATCTTTGGAGGGAGCTGAAACTCGAAACCTGAAAGATCTGGAGAAGATCTGTATGGAGGAGTGGATCAAAATCCCTGCTGCAGTGTGTGCAAACTTGGTCAAGAACTACAGGAAACGTCGGACCTCTGTAATTGCAAACAAAGGTTTCTACACCAAATATTAAGGTCTGTTTTTCTACTGTATCAAATATTTATTTCACGCAATAAAATGCTAATTAATTATTTAAAAATCATACAATGTGATTTTCTGAAATTTTCTTTTAGGTCCTGTGTCTCACAGTTGAAGTATACCTATGATAAAAATTACAGTCCTCTCCATTCTTTGTAGGTGGGAAAACCTTCAAAATTGACAGTGGATCAAATACCTATTTGCCTCAGTGCAGACCTTCAACCACCACACAGAGGAAAACCTCCGATATTGGATTTAGAAAGGGGCTGTAAGGTGGAAAGAAAACCTTTATGAACTGCTGATTGTTGGTGAACCACTCACGTATCAGGACAGCACAGTCAATGCCCACATTGTCCCAAACTATAACATATACAGGATGCAGTGCTGCTGATCCAGTTGCCCAAATATAATCAGTAATACAGTTTTTCTCAATTGCTAAAACACTAAACCCTATTGTCTGAACCAAATGCTCTGACTGAATCAGTAACTCTTTTGGCAAAACCATAAGCACTTTTCACCTGTTTAGACACAAATTGCCAACACATTTTCTTTGAGATGCACCTGTGTTGCATAATGGTGAGCATAGGTGGCAACAGTCAAACACATTTAAAGCACTCGTGTCACCGATTGAACAAAACAACTCAAAGCTGATCACACTTGTGGCCAATGATGTGAGGGGACATATAAAATCCATTTCAGAGAGCACTGGTTTGTGACTCACTACTAATGGATAGAAATCTGAGAGGAGGAGCTGGTGTGAGAGGTGGTCGAAGTGGTCGAGGTGGTCAGTGAAGCCAAAGAACAGTCATATATGATGAAATCACACCTACTGTGATTGACCATGTTCTTGTCCATGGTATCAGCATGAGGGAGGCAGAACAAAGGGTCCAACCAAATATCAGTAGATTCACTGTGTCCACCAGAATCCAAAGATTTAGAGAAGAGAACAGGTAATTATAGTATGTAAATGTTGACAGGAATGACTATATGACTATACTATATACTGTACCACAGTATACTGTAAGTAAATACATGTTTCAGTAGAACACTGTGCCAATGTACTGTAGTATTGTAATGGAGGGTTAGTCTAACTGTTTGCAGGCGTAGTATTCCATGAATATTTTTGTACTTTATTTTTACGTAGGCTTACTGTATACAAGTGCTAAATGCACAGGATTTCTGTTTTTTTGTTTTTTTGTTTTTTGTTTTTTTAACTGTATAGTAAGTGCTACATGTAAATGCACAGGATTTTTCTTATTTGTACTTTTTTTTACTATGTACAAGTGCTAAATGCACAGGTTTTTTGTTTTTGCAACATGCATTTAGCCTATAGTGAACAATAAACATTTATTTCTACAGCTTCATGTCCTGAGCATTGTAGTTTCTATTTTTCCATGTAGTGTTTAGAGACTGCTCAGTAGTGTTTTTAATTTTGATCGACTCGTGGCACGATTTGACATTGTAGTTCAGTTTTGAGCACAGATTGAACTGTTTTGAGGTGAAAGTTTGGTTTTGCAAGAAGAGTCTGGGGTTTTGTGAATGTAGCTTGAAAATTGGGTTCTGTGTTCACAGTTTAGAGAAAATGAGAGCAGCTTTAGAGAAATGTGTCTTAGCAACTGAGAAAAACTGGAATTATTCTTGGTCTTCCTCATCCCCTTCCTCCTCATCCACCAACTCTTCCTCCTCGGTCTCTCTGTATGTTTCTGTTCATGCAGATGGGTGCACGTGTGCCACCTGTGCACTCTGAACTGACTTTTAGCTTGCCAAAGTTGTCTGATCACATCATTAGAAAAGTGTTCAATTGTGAGTTGTTGTGTGTGCAAACTGACAGCTGTGTTGGAATTGATTCAGGTTGTGTTTAGTGAATGAGAATGTGTTTAGAGTTTTGCATAAAGTGTGCATAAAATCTCAAATTGTGTCTAACTCCGTGAAAACTGCTTAAGGTTTTGCCAAAAGGGTTGCTTGATTTAAGAAATGAGTTGAGGCCACTGTGAATTTGGTTCAGGGAACGGAGTTTAGCGTTTTAGCAATTCAGAAAAACTGTAAAAGACTGTCTGATTTTGGCAAACACATTATTTGAGAGAAAAGCACTTTATGATGCAACCCTGCAGCCTACTTATTTTTTTTTTTTACTTTATGGGCACAGAGGTCGGCTGTGGTAGCATGAGCTGATGCCACACATCATTAAATCCACCACACTACGGAACTGCCTTGGAGCCTGGCTGCCTGCAAGCACCCAAGCAGATACTTCTTGAAAATAGCTGTCTATGTATCTGCTGCAACCATGTGAAGGGTGGGCATCCCCTTGGCTTCTCCAGTTGCTGGAGTCCTCATCGCTGAATCAACTGCATGCGGGATGATGCCCAGAGAAATACGCCACATGGCCAAAACCTAGTACCTCACAGTCAGTACAAGTGATCCTCCTGATCTTTGGCTTCCTAAGGGCGCAGTCACCCCAGTGGTTATGACCATTCTAACACAGGTTAAAGACAAAATGTCAGAGGTGTGCATGCATCACATTCGCTCAGCTATCACTGAAAAAAAATGAGGGTTGGCAATGTGTGGTGGGCTGAAAATCAGTCACAGAGCATATCCCAAATATGTTCAAAACACACGTTAACTCTGGCAACTCTAGAATTCAGCAACTGTTTTCTGTGTGTGTGTGTGTGTGTGTGTGTGTGTGTGTGTGTGTGTGTGTGTGTGTGTGTGTGTGTGTGTGTGTGTGTGTGTGTGTGTGTGTGTGTGTGTGTGTGTGTGTGTGTGTGTGTGTGTGTGTCAAAGTGGCATCTGTGTGCCATGCATATGTGTGTATGTTGACGGCTGGGCTAATGAGATTGGAAGGGGAAAAATTGAATGTGAGGTTGTAAAAAGAAAACAAGACAATCAGCTCTGGTGCTAAAATTTGAAAAGTGGTCCTTGTGAAGAGCATCATACGAGGTCTGTTAGAAAACTATCCGACCTTTTTTATTTTTTTTAAAAACTATATGGATTTGAATCATGTGCACTTGCATCAGCCAAGCTTGAACCTTCTTGCGCATGCATGAGTTTTTTCACGCCTGTCGGTTGTGTCATTCGCCTGTGGGCAAGCTTTGAGTGAGCACTGGTCCAGCCCCCTTGTCGGATTTTCATTGTCAGGGAAATGGCTGAGCGATTGGAGCAGCGCTGAATCAAATTTTTCCAGAAACTGTGAGAGACAGCCAGGTGGAAACCATTCAGAAGATTCAGACGGCTTTCGGTGAGGATACTCTTGGCGTTACACAGATTAAGGAGCATTACAACCGGATTAAAGACAGCCCACAGCGGCAGAGGGCGCGCCGCACTTCGAGTGGCCATCGACAGGCTGAAACGACCAGATCATTTCCAAAGTGAAGGCTGTGTTGATCCGGGACGTCGTCTGACTACCAGAGAAATTGCAGAAGAGGTGTAGCACTTTTGCGGCACATTCCACTGTTACAGGAGATTTTGTAATGAAAGACGTGCGGGAGGAATTCGCGCGTCGGCACGGAGCCGCAATGGCGCACAACAAAAAGCACGTCCGTGTTGGAAGTCTCACAGGACAAGTTGTGACATGCCCAGCTGTTACACAATTTCTCGGATACTCACCCGACTGAAAAGCCACCGAAAGCCGTCTGAATCTTCCGAATGGTTTCCAACATGGACGTGCTTTTTGTTGTGCGCCATTGCGGCTCCGTGCCGACGCACAAATTCCTCCGCACGTCTTTCATTACAAAATCTCCTGTAACAGTGGAATGTGCCACAAAAGTGCTGATATACACCTCTTCTGCAATTTCTCTGGTAGTCAGACAACATCCCGGATCAACACAGCCTTCACTTTGTAAATGATCTGGTCGTTTCAGCCTGTCGATGGCCGCTCGGAGTGCGGCGCGCCCTCCGCTGCTGTGGGCTGTCTTTAATCTGGTTGTAATGCTCCTTAATCTGTGTGATGCCGAGAGTATCCTCACCGAAAGCCATCTGAATCTTCCGAATGGTTTCCACCTGGCTGTCTCTCACAGTTTCTGGATAAATTTGATTCAGCGTTTCTCCAATCGCTCAGCCATTTCCCTGACAATGAAAAGCCGACAAGGGGGGTGGACCAGCGCTCACTCAAAGCCTGCCCACAGGCAAATGACGCAACCGACAGGCGTGAAAAAACTCACGCATGCGCACGAAGGTTCAAGCTTGGCTGATGCAAGCGGACATGATTCAAATCCATATAGTTTTTAAAAAAAATAAAAAGGTTGGATAGTTTTCTAACAGACCTCGTATATACAGTAACAGACATGTTTGGATTATTTGTCTATTTTTATATCTGTATCTGTATTTATCTGTATTCAGAGCTGTGGACTGTTTGCGCACAACAACGTAGGTGAGGCAAAGATGTGGAGCCGGTTTATAAAATGCACCTTTTGCAAAGCAGGACATGAAGAGCGGAAAACTCCTTTTACACAGACATTTGTGTTAACACAGTATTAATATAATGTGAGGTAATTGCTGATCATTTTACAGACGGTAAAAGGTTCAGACTGCATGGATGAGCACATTCCATATATGCTGCATTGCTGGTAATGATGTCAACCCACTTCCCCATATAAATCTATATAAAACCTGTCCCACCCAAATAATTTATGCAATAAGGGCTTTACAAATCAATCATACTGCACGCATAATAAGATTCTCATGGAGGCAGACAAAGAAATATTTCCCTGAGAGCAGGAAGGAACATAAGACTCCGCTTGCTTTGAGAGATAAGAGGTTGCACTTGTCTTAATTATTTTGTATTTTATCAACAAAATTTTGAAATCTGCATGTTGTGGTTTACTGATTCCTGATTATTGTTGTAAGCCATTCATGAAAACAGCTAGACATTTGTTATGTTTAAAGGTCTACTTAGTCCTTGGCCACTACTGACTGGATGACAATCTCTAACTGTTCAGAGGGATGAAGGACAATAACGGAAAACTGGGCTGCCATCCTGAAACATTGTTAGAATCACTGTGCTGACTGAGTAAAAATACTTCATGTGCATTTCATCACAATACTGCATGTGCTTGCACCCAAAACAGGCTTTTGTTACTTTGTCCAATGTGATATCACACGATTTGTTTCCTCTCCATGGCTGTAAAATTCCTCCAGCCTCCTTTGTCCTGTCAACTGTGTTTTGCTGTCTATCCATCAAGGAGACAACTTCCTCCCTGAGACACTGTCATTGGTAATCATGGGCTGAGATAAACTCTGCCGCAACAGCTGGAGCCAGCCTCCAACACACAGCATCAAGGTCAAACCCTGAAGGACACATGAGAGAAACGGGCCACTTGAGGAAAAAAGCCATAACAGTAAAGTTGAATTTCCGAATGCAAACCACCCCTGGCCCCCCTCCGCCTCACTCACACACACACACACACACACACACACACACACACACACACACACACACACACACACATATATTTTAATTTTGCATCTATTTTACCTCAGTATTTTCTAATTCAAGGAGCACAAACATAAAAAGAACGCACAAAAAATGAATGAATAAAAAAATAAAACCCCAAACACTGTCATCATCTTTTTAAAGCAGTTAAAACACAGTATTAGAAGTCACAGTTTATCTCGGTATTAGATACACCGTCATTTACGAACTAAAAAGCTGCTGCTTTTTCACACGCTTTGAACCCTGCGGCTTAAACAACTGAAATACGTCCATTAATGCATTGATTGGCAGAGTAAAAGACACGTAGCAAATATAACTTCTTACCTGTTACTTTCAGTGGGATTCATTAAATTCTGAAGAAAATATTCCACATAAAGCGTCCTGATCATCCAAAACGGTGTGTAAACGGTGACGAGAAGTCCTTGCAGCTGCGCTGTGAGATCTCCTCTCTCCCACGAGTTTTGCAATAAAATAAAATAATGTTAAAATGAGTCCCTTTTGTTTGTGTCAAGCGGATGGTAACAGTGTAACATCCAAAATGAACCTGAACTACACTACCCACAATGCTCGCTGCATCGACCAGTCAATTACATCTTGCGCTTAATGATGACATCATCAACAAGCGATAGCCAGTCTGCCATAAACTACTGATCTACACACGACAGGGATTAAAATGTCTGATTTTAGGGTTTACAAACGTTTTTGACTGTTAAACTTTGCTAGTGGACTGAAAGTTATTGGAACTAAATTTATCTGAAGATAATTGGCCCGATGATGGTTTTAAAACTTATCTGAAAAGCTAATCCACTAACACAAACATTAGTTTTGATAATTATCAGTTATCGGATTAGCTGAACAGTGCCCACCACTGCATTTAGCTGGTGTTACTTGTTCACAGTGATGCTGGTAAACGGTCAGATTAGACTAACGCGTTACTAAGTAATGCGTAGTAACGCGTTAGTCTAATCTGACCGCTTTTTTCAGTAACGAGTAATCTAACACGTTAATCTTTCCAAATCAGCAATTAGATTAAAGTTACTTCTCCAAGTCACTGTGTATTGCTATTATTTTTGTATTGTGGACCAATCACAGCAGCCCATGGGCAGGCAATGTTGTGGTTTGATTGAACTTCCCACTTTGCCCACTAAGAGTTTGATGCTGCGAGCTTTTCATCTGTTTTCTGCAGCAGCTCCAAATTGAAAGAGCAGTTGTCATCTCTCAAAGCACAGTGATGGCAACACACTTACAGTGAGCTTCACAAAGTCATTTTTACCCTTTTTTCTTTAAAGGTCTGTGCCACGTGTCCTCGCTAAAAACAGCTGATCTGCACACATTAACAAATGCTAACACTTGTTTTTTTCACCGAAATGCACCTAAAGTCTCTTTCTGAGGATAACATGACGAAAAAAAAATGATGAAAAACTAAAAAAAAAATCCTACCTGTCAATCTGGTCGTACTTTTTCCATAAATACATGTTATCCATTCTTCCTGTGCAGATGGCCATCCAGGAGCGAATCCAGGTGGAAAGGGGATGTGGAGGAAGAGCACGGCCCCCCACAACACCCCTAAATTAAAGGTCCACCTTTGAAGACAATTTGTCATACTACTACGACGACGACGACGAAGACAATAATAATAATAATAATTTTAACAATTAAAATATTGAGAAAGAATTAAAATGTTAGAAAAATGTTAGAAAGAATTTAATAGTTACATCCATAAACAATGTAGATTATAAATTGTAAGTTTTCCATTACAATGCTGTCAGCAATTAAATATGAGGTCAAGAAAGTCTTTATTTAATTTTTTAGAAAGCAAGTATTCATGTTGAACTCAAGAAAGGGTGACTGTAACATGAGTATTGTCAGCAGATGCTGACAGTAACTAATAAAGTAACTAGCAATCTAACTTAGTTACTTTTAGAATTTGAGTAATCAGTAAAGTAAGGCATAATCAGTAATTGGATTACTTTTTCAAAGTAACTGTGGCAACACTGCATGTTCATAAAGCTAGCAGGGGTGGTGATCAAGTGGTTCATGCACTTGGATTCAATGCGGAAAGTTCCCAGTTCAAACCCCATGTAATTGAGAAGGGCATCTAGCGTAAAACTTGTGCCAGTTCAACATGCACATTTGCTGTGGCGACTCTGAGTGCAAATGAAGAAGGGACTTACATACTTTACATGTTCATAAAGCTGTAGGTGAACAACCATAATCAGGCTTACACCAGTGTCACTGATGATATTGACGTTCGGATCAGTACTGACTGTTCTGTGCTTTACAGTGCCGGTCTGGGCCAGGTTTAGAGCCGTAACTCTGCCTCCAGCTGACAGATAAAGTGAGCAGGTAGTAAATAATAAGGGGCAGTGGAGGACCTTGGAGGTGGCTGCTGAACTAATTTAATGTACCTTCTTCAGAATTTAAATTAGACCATAATCCACAACTGCTTTTTTCAAATCACAAATATATGGCCATATCGCTGCAGTACTCCAGACCTGAAATGGAGTGTGCGTGCCTGCGGTCACCCATGTGCTGCCTGATGTACGACAGGAAGCAAATCCAGAAACAAGATACACCATCAAAGATGTTGATTGATTTGAAGGACTCTCAGTTGCATGAAATATTTATGGGCTTGCTTTCTTTCAATAACTACAAAAAATGTCTCTGTCATCATCCTTTGTCATTTATCAGAAGAATGCTCACTTTCACTTCAAATGGAATGGGGAACTTGGGCATATACATTTCTATCTGAACTCAGTAGAAATAGAAATCAATTAGTTTTCTTCTGCCAGCATTTACAAAAAATCCAGTCAAAGACGCAGAGAGATGAGAGGAGAAACTGTCTGACTCTTTCTGTTTTGGAGGTTCTGTCATTCATTTTAACATAATAAACATTTAAGACTTTTTTTCAGATCTAACAAAGCAAAAGTAACAATAAATGAGAAAGTAGTGGTGGCTTTGGTGACCACCAGACCAATGCTTTGGAAGTAAAAGAAACTGAAAGACAAGCTTATTTCAAGCGACATGTAATTTCCAAACCACACGTTTTCCAAGGTGAGAGACAGAGACAACGAAGAAGTGTCAGCTTTAGCTACATTCACACAAAGCCTGTTATGCAAGTTGCCGTGGACTTTTGAGTTTTACTTTGTAGCTGCTGTTAAAAATAGTCAGTACCCTCAGCATCCCTCTTGTTTCCCCTCGTGTGCTCCACAGCAAACCCGCGGTGGATCTGCATGTTGATTTGGCACGTTTTACACCAGATGCCCTTCCTGATGCAATGGCACAGGGTGGCCTTGAAGCCATAACCTTAAGCACTGGAAACAACACTTATCTGCATTGTCACCAACCCTGCTTGTAGCTGCTGTTAAACAATCAGAAAATAAGGATTTGATTCATTCATTTTCTATACCCCCTTCCCCTAATCAAGTCACTGGGGAAGGGGAGGAGATGGAGCCCATTCCAACCATCATAGGGGTGAAGCAGGGTACACCCTGGACAGGATGCCAATCTATTGCACAGAATAAAGATTTACTGCTTTGATTTAGTAAATTAAGTAATTGTGATTTAATAAACTAGTAATAGTACCCATTGGCATGAGAGCAGTAAGGGCCAGGACAATCTGACATTTGGCCCCAATAACCTTGACCTTCACCTCAATGCTTGATCTCTGGCTGCCCTTACTATAGCAGTTCTGGAATGCACCTACGTGTGTGCTACATTTTGTCCAAATTGGATTGAAAATTAAATTCCTTGCCAAAAATAAATTATTTAAGGGCAATTTTGAGGACAACTGTCACTGATATACCAAGTTTGTCAAAAATCAACAAAAGTACATGGGGGTAGTAGGACAATAAACACACATGAAGACACAACATAAGACCCAGTGATTGACCTTTGGCAAATTCGATCTTGCTGCAATTCTGGAACCCATGTCTGTATGCGCTCTACGTTTAGTGTAAACTGAAGTGGAAAAACTTGAATTTTGACATTTGCCCATTAATGTTGATCCAAGTGATTATCCTTCAGCAAATTTCACCTCGTCTGGGCAGCTGCAGAACCTTTGTCCACATGTTCCAAGCTTGATGCATAATGAGCTTGACATTTTGCAAAACAAAGTCTTTGAGGACAATTCCAGGCTCAAACTTCATTCATATAAGGCGTTTGGTGAATATTGGCAGAAGGACCTGGGAGAAGTAGGGGAACAAACAGACATACAAATCATTTCTCAGATTATACTATGATTTCTGTCTCTCTCTCGAGCCCCATTCACTCAGTACCTCCCCGCACCCCCTCCTTCATTTCTTATTCTTTTGCAGTTGAATAAATTCCAAATCCTTTCTGCAGCTTTATGTGGAGATATGACCATATGATTTGAGTTTTATAACAAATTCTGTGAAACAGTCAGAAACAAACAATCTATTTATCTTATTTCTGTGCAGAAAAACATGTCTCTCCCGCTGAGGACCACACCTGCTCCTAATCCATCACCATCAAGTGTTCAGCATGTGGCAGTCACATCTATGGGATTTTATACATGTGAAACTGAGTTGGTTTTTATGCTCTTTTAATTTGGAGATGTGTAAGACAATATTTGTTGTTTTTAAGTTAAACTGGAGGCAGTGAACACAGTAACAGGCATTTCTATTAACTCATTGCATTTAACAGGGTGCATGCTTAAGCCTAGGAACAAAAGCAAACACCCTAGATGATATCACTGTCACTCTAAAAATAATAATGTGACTAATTCAGAGTCACAGTCTTGATGCATACATCAGTTTTGGTAACTTTTGAAGGGCTTCAAATGCAAATTCATGAAGATTTGTACTAAGATTTTGTACACACGGTTATAGGCAAAAACTTTAATTCCTTCCCTTGTTTTCTGCTTGATGCAGTTAACTTTGACAGATTCTTCTATTCTTGTGTACTTTCCGTTTATGAGCTCCCAGTTGAAACACTGGTCATGAAAGCATGACAAAAATAGTTACCCTTTTCTTTTATCTTTGCCTATAAGTGCACAAGTTGGGAACAAAGGTTGCTGACATTGTCTCAGATGTTTGATGCTAGAAGAGACTGTCACACATATTTGAGGTTGTAACAGTGTTGCTATGCAAAAGAGGTGGGTCAAAGTAGAGTTAGAGAGTCAGAGGAAGTACATTTGTAGTGTTCTTGTTGTAGCTTCAGTAACAAGTTGGGAGACACTTGAGTGAGGCTTGTGAAGAACAATTAAATCAACAGTAGTTTATTGACACCAGTTAACACAAGTGAGAGTGAGAGCTACCAGTGCAGAAAATACCAGAATTTTTCAGGACACTCTTTTAAATGTTGGTACAAGCACCACATCTGGCAGAAATATTCCTTCATGTTATGAGTTTATTATTATTATTATTCAAAATAGAGGCCATTTTCCAAGATGGCCTCCAACCGTTGGATGGAGATTCTTCTCTTGGTGATAAATATGCACATCTTTGCCCAGTATGCATTTATTCTGGATATGGGGCCAAAATAACCCTTGAAGAAAATGTTAATTCATGTAGATTTATATGTTTAAACAGTACAGTCTGAGGTGTAGAGTGCAATAGAAGAGTTAATACCTTTGTTTCAGCAATCAGCCACATCCTTCTGGCAGATATGGTTCAATAAAGTTGCTTGTGCATGGCAACAGCCAAAACCCAATACTTCATGTTAGGTTATCAGCTAATCTATGTGAGGGTAGCACATAGAGGGTATCTGTGTGAGATGGAGTATGTCATGCTCCAAAACCTTGTGCACAAAGTCAACATCCATGACTAGCTGATGCAGGAACAATACCCACAGAGGACGAGGAGAGATATGGAATAAGACAATGGAACCACCAGTAGGCTGGCCTCTACTGGTGGTTGGCTCTCACTGCGGTATTGTATCATTTCCTGTTCCGGAGCACAGCGGTGTTTTTCTGTATCTGTTAGCTGTTTAATCTGCGCAGTTAGATTGATCTAGTTATCTAGATTACGATTTGTTTCCCAGTATAATCTTTACGTGCCTTAACTAAAGCACTCCTTCTGCTGAATCACCTCTAAATTATTTACACATTATTCACTTTGCGTGTTTTTAGGATTCCGCTAGCTTAGCGTAGCAACTAGCTCTTAGCCGATTTAGCATGGCGGCTTCTCCTGTCTCTCCCGCACTTTTCTGCTCTGGGTGTGAAATGTTTAGTTATTCCTCGGCCTCCTTTAGCAGTAACGGTACTTGTAATAAGTGTAGCTTATTCGTAGCTTTGGAGGCCAGGCTGGGCGAATTGGAGACTCGGCTCCGCACCGTGGAAAATTCTACAGCTAGCCAGGCCCCTGTAGTCGGTGCGGACCAAGGTAGCTTAGCCGCGGTTAGTTACCCCCTGGCAGATCCCGAGCAGCCGGGAAAGCAGGCCGACTGGGTGACTGTGAGGAGGAAGCGTAGCCCTAAACAGAAGCCCTGTGTACACCGCCAACCTGTTCACATCTCTAACCATTTTTCCCCACTCGACGACACACCCGCCGAGGACCAAAATCTGGTTATTGGCGACTCTGTTTTGAGAAATGTGAAGTTAGCGACACCAGCAACCATAGTCAATTGTCTTCCGGGGGCCAGAGCAGGCGACACTGAAGGAAATTTGAAACTGCTGGCTAAGGCTAAGCGTAAATTTGGTAAGATTGTAATTCACGTCGGCAGTAATGACACCCGGTTACGCCAATCGGAGGTCACTAAAATTAACATTAAATCGGTGTGTAACTTTGCAAAAACAATGTCGGACTCTGTAGTTTTCTCTGGGCCCCTCCCCAATCAGACCGGGAGTGACATGTTTAGCCGCATGTTCTCCTTGAATTGCTGGCTGTCTGAGTGGTGTCCAAAAAATGAGGTGGACTTCATAGATAATTGGCAAAGCTTCTGGGGAAAACCTGGTCTTGTTAGGAGAGATGGCATCCATCCCACTTTGGATGGAGCAGCTCTCATTTCTAGAAATCTGGCCAATTTTCTTAAATCCTCCAAACCGTGACTATCCAGGGTTGGGACCAGGAAGCAGAGTTGTAGTCTTACACACCTCTCTGCAGCTTCTCTCCCCCTGCCATCCCCTCATTACCCCATCCCTGTAGAGACGGTGCCTGCTCCCAGACTACCAATAACCAGCAAAAATCTATTTAAGCATAAAAATTCAAAAAGAAAAAATAATATAGCACCTTTAACTGCACCACAGACTAAAACAGTTAAATGTGGTCTATTAAACATTAGGTCTCTCTCTTCTAAGTCCCTGTTGGTAAATGATATAATAATTGATCAAAATATTGATTTATTCTGCCTTACAGAAACCTGGTTACAGCAGGATGAATATGTTAGTTTAAATGAGTCAACACCCCCGAGTCACACTAACTGTCAGAATGCTCGTAGCACGGGCCGAGGCGGAGGATTAGCAGCAATCTTCCATTCCAGCTTATTAATTAATCAAAAACCCAGACAGAGCTTTAATTCATTTGAAAGCTTGACTCTTAGTCTTGTCCATCCAAATTGGAAGTCCCAAAAACCAGTTTTATTTGTTATTATCTATCGTCCACCTGGTCGTTACTGTGAGTTTCTCTGTGAATTTTCAGACCTTTTGTCTGACTTGGTGCTTAGCTCAGATAAGATAATTATAGTGGGCGATTTTAACATCCACACAGATGCTGAGAATGACAGCCTCAACACTGCATTTAATCTATTATTAGACTCTATTGGCTTTGCTCAAAAAGTAAATGAGTCCACCCACCACTTTAATCATATCTTAGATCTTGTTCTGACTTATGGTATGGAAATAGAAGACTTAACAGTATTCCCTGAAAACTCCCTTCTGTCTGATCATTTCTTAATAACATTTACATTTACTCTGATGGACTACCCAGCAGTGGGGAATAAGTTTCATTACACTAGAAGTCTTTCAGAAAGCGCTGTAACTAGGTTTAAGGATATGATTCCTTCTTTATGTTCTCTAATGCCATATACCAACACAGTGCAGAGTAGCTACCTAAACTCTGTAAGTGAGATAGAGTATCTCGTCAATAGTTTTACATCCTCATTGAAGACAACTTTGGATGCTGTAGCTCCTCTAAAAAAGAGAGCTTTAAATCAGAAGTGCCTGACTCCGTGGTATAACAAAGCAGATAACCCGTAAGTTGGAGAGGAAATGGCGTCTCACTAATTTAGAAGATCTTCACTTAGCCTGGAAAAAGAGTCTGTTGCTCTATAAAAAAGCCCTCCGTAAAGCTAGGACATCTTTCTACTCATCACTAATTGAAGAAAATAAGAACAACCCCAGGTTTCTTTTCAGCACTGTAGCCAGGCTGACAAAGAGTCAGAGCTCTATTGAGCTGAGTATTCCATTAACTTTAACTAGTAATGACTTCATGACTTTCTTTGCTAACAAAATTTTAACTATTAGAGAAAAAAATTACTCATAACCATCCCAAAGATGTATCGTTATCTTTGGCTGCTTTCAGTGATGCCGGTATTTGGTTAGACTCTTTCTCTCCGATTGTTCTGTCTGAGTTATCTTCATTAGTGACTTCATCCAAACCATCAACATGTTTATTAGACCCCATTCCTACCAGGCTGCTCAAGGAAGCCCTATCATTATTTAATGCTTCAATCTTAAATATGATCAATCTTTCTTTGTTAGTTGGCTATGTACCACAAGCTTTTAAGGTGGCAGTAATTAAACCATTACTTAAAAAGCCATCACTTGACCCAGCTATCTTAGCTAATTATAGGCCAATCTCCAACCTTCCTTTTCTCTCAAAAATTCTTGAAAGGGTAGTTGTAAAACAGCTAACTGATCATCTGCAGAGGAATGGTCTATTTGAAGAGTTTCAGTCAGGTTTTAGAATTCATCATAGTACAGAAACAGCATTAGTGAAGGTTACAAATGATCTTCTTATGGCCTCGGACAGTGGACTCATCTCTGTGCTTGTTCTGTTAGACCTCAGTGCTGCTTTTGATACTGTTGACCATAAAATTTTATTACAGAGATTAGAGCATGCCATAGGTATTAAAGGCACTGCGCTGCGGTGGTTTGAATCATATTTGTCTAATAGATTACAATTTGTTCATGTAAATGGGGAATCTTCTTCACAGACTAAAGTTAATTATGGAGTTCCACAAGGTTCTGTGCTAGGACCAATTTTATTCACTTTATACATGCTTCCCTTAGGCAGTATTATTAGATGGTATTGCTTAAATTTTCATTGTTACGCAGATGATACCCAGCTTTATCTATCCATGAAGGCAGAGGACACACACCAATTAGCTAAACTGCAGGATTGTCTTACAGACATAAAGACATGGATGACCTCTAATTTCCTGCTTTAAACTCAGATAAAACTGAAGTTATTGTACTTGGCCCCACAAATCTTAGAAACATGGTGTCTAACCAGATCCTTACTCTGGATGGCATTACCCTGACCTCTAGTAATACTGTGAGAAATCTTGGAGTCATTTTTGATCAGGATATGTCATTCAAAGCGCATATTAAACAAATATGTAGGACTGCTTTTTTGCATTTACGCAATATCTCTAAAATCAGAAAGGTCTTGTCTCAGAGTGATGCTGAAAAACTAATTCATGCATTTATTTCCTCTAGGCTGGACTATTGTAATTCATTATTATCAGGTTGTCCTAAAAGTTCCCTAAAAAGCCTTCAGTTAATTCAAAATGCTGCAGCTAGAGTACTGACGGGGACTAGAAGGAGAGAGCATATCTCACCCATATTGGCCTCTCTTCATTGGCTTCCTCTTAATTCTAGAATAGAATTTAAAATTCTTCTTCTTACTTATAAGGTTTTGAATAATCAGGTCCCATCTTATCTTAGGGACCTCGTAGTACCATATCACCCCAATAGAGCCCTTCGCTCTCAGACTGCAGGCTTACTTGTAGTTCCTAGGGTTTGTAAGAGTAGAATGGGAGGCAGAGCCTTCAGCTTTCAGGCTCCTCTCCTGTGGAACCAGCTCCCAATTCAGATCAGGGAGACAGACACCCTCTCTACTTTTAAGATTAGGCTTAAAACTTTCCTTTTTGCGAAAGCTTATAGTTAGGGCTGGATCAGGTGACCCTGAACCATCCCTTAGTTATGCTGCTATAGATGTAGACTGCCTGGGGGTTCCCATGATGCACTGTTTCTTTCTCTTTTTGCTCTGTATGCACCACTCTGCATTTAATCATTAGTGATCGATCTCTGCTCCCCTCCACAGCATGTCTTTTTCCTGGTTCTCTCCCTCAGCCCCAACCAGTCCCAGCAGAAGACTGCCCCTCCCTGAGCCTGGTTCTGCTGGAGGTTTCTTCCTGTTAAAAGGGAGTTTTTCCTTCCCACTGTAGCCAAGTGCTTGCTCACAGGGGGTCGTTTTGACCGTTGGGGTTTTACATAATTATTGTATGGCCTTGCCTTACAATATAAAGCGCCTTGGGGCAACTGTTTGTTGTGATTTGGCGCTATATAAAAAAATTGATTGATTGATTGATTGAATTTGAGGCACATTGAGGGTACATTTAGTAGACATCATGATGCTGTGAAACTCAGCAGAGGATTCATTGTATTCGGAGGTGGTATGTATATGATATCTTATTTTATTGACGTCTGAGGGTCATCTGAGAAGTTCTTCCTCCTACACGACCTTAACTCTTCCACACACTTACACCAATTTTGGGCATGTTTTTGCAACCTGTCTGTGAAGAAATCTGGTTTGTTCTCTCTGTACATGTGATGCACAGTGACTTGCACCTCTGCATCATGGGTGTAACGTTTCCCTATAGGTGTTCTTCCAGCTTGGAAAAAAAGGGTATGGTTTGGACTGTCTGTAATTGAATTCTATGGAGTTATGGAATAAAAACAGCAAGAATGGTGACAAAGGTCAGTGTCGGTTTGTACAGGGGTCAAGAGTTAAAGTTGCTCCAATTTTGGTAAAAAGTGATGCAAATTACTAGCTGAGTTAACACGGTTTTAAAAAGGAATAGTTTGGACCATGTGTCATCCTTACTTATCACTTTACAGGGTAACATACAGTAGTGTTCAGAATAATAGTAGTGCTATGTGACTAAAAAGATTAATCCAGGTTTTGAGTATATTTCTTATTGTTACATGGGAAACAAGGTACCAGTAGATTCAGTAGATTCTCACAAATCCAACAAGACCAAGCATTCATGATATGCATACTTAAGGCTATGAAATTGGGCTATTAGTAAAAAAAAAAGTAGAAAAGGGGGTGTTCACAATAATAGTAGTGTGGCATTCAGTCAGTGAGTTTGTCAATTTTGTGGAACAAACAGTTGTGAATCAGGTGCCCCTATTTAAGGATGAAGCCAGCACCTGTTGAACATGCTTTTCTCTTTGATAGCCTGAGGAAAATGGGACGTTCAAGACATTGTTCAGAAGAACAGCGTAGTTTGATTAAAAAGTTGATTGGAGAGGGGAAAACTTATACGCAGGTGCAAAAAATTATAGGCTGTTCATCTACAATGATCTCCAATGCTTTAGAATGGACAAAAAAACCAGAGACGCGTGGAAGAAAACAGAAAACAACCATCAAAATGGATAGAAGAATAACCAGAATGACAAAGGCTCACCCATTGATCAGCTCCAGGATGATCAAAGACAGTCTGGAGTTACCTGTAAGTGCTGTGACAGTTAGAAGATGCCTGTGTGAAGCTAATTTATTTGCAAGAATCCCCCACAAAGTCCCTCTGTTAAATAAAAGACATGTGCAGAAGAGGTTACAATTTGTAAAAGAACACATCAACTGGCCTAAAGAGACATGGAGGAATATTTTGTGGACTGATGAGAGTAAAATTGTTCTTTTTGGTTCCAAGGGCCGCAGACAGTTTGTGAGACAACCCCAAACTCTGAATTCAAGCCACAGTTCACAGTGAAGACAGTGAAGCATGGTGGTTTAAGCATCATGATATGGGCATGTTTCTCCTACTATGGTGTTGGGCCTATATATCACATACCAGGTATCATGGATCAGTTTGGATATGTCAGAATACTTGAAGAGGTCATGTTGCCTTATGCTGAAGAGGACATGCCCTCGAAATGGGTGTTTCAACAAGACAATGACCCCAAGCACACTAGTAAACAAGCAAAATCTTGGTTCCAAACCAACCAAATTAATGCCTCACAGATGTGAAGAAATCATGAAAAACTGTGGTTATACAACTAAATACTAGTTTAGTGAATCACAGGATTGCTAAAAAAGCAGTTTGAACATAATAGTTTTGAGTTTGTAGCGTCAACAGCAGATGCTACTTTATTGTGAACACCCCCTTTTCTACTTTTTTTACTAATAGCCCAGTTTCATAGCCTTAAGAGTGTGCATATTATGAATGCTTGGTCTTGTTGGATTTGTGAGAATCTACTGAATCTACTGGTACCTTGTTTCCCATGTAACAATAAGAAATATACTGAAAACCTGGATCAATCTTTTTAGTCACATAGCAGTACTATTATTCTGAACACTACTGTATGTCACGTCATAGAATCCAATAGACGTAGACCTTGTTTGACCTTTACTTTGGAGACCAAGCATTCAGCACTGTCAACACTATTGCATTTATTAATCCTATTAGCTCAACCAATAATTTGCATCACTTTTTACCAAAATTGGAGCAACTTTAACTTTTGACCCCTGTACAAAATGAAACTGACTTTTGTCACCATTCTTGCTGTTTTTATCCTGTAACTCCATAGAATTCAGTCACAGATAGTCCACATATTGTTGGGAAGGTGTCGTAGCACGGACCCACAACAGGGGGCGCAAATGAACGGACAATGAGTAAGCCAAAAGGTAACAATTTAATGTTGTGATATTACACAACGAAACGTGTCTTAATGTTCACAGTCAATAAACACCAGGTGACGTGTGGGCAGGCTCGAAGATAGAAGACGCCCGACGAGAGAGAAGCCGCGTCCCACACGGCCTCCACCACCAACGGCCTGAAGAACACCGGAGCCGCCAAGTCCCGAGTCCCCAGGTAGCCTCTGTCTTCGGCTGTCGACCCTGGTACTGCTGGCAGAAAACAGAAAGATGATGTGTGAGTGTGAGTCCGCACACTCAGTAATTAACAGTCCAGACACCGTTAGGAGGGAGCACCTCCACCTCCAAATCACACACACTCGTGCAGCTCCTGATCAACCACTTATCTGGGACGGGGTGCCAGGTGAAGCCGTCACTGTCACACCAAACGCCAATCCTCCAGACAAGGAAAGCACCAGGAATACGGCTGCAACAGAAGTTCAGATTACTTTTCAACGTATAAGTCAGCAGAGAAAATTACCTTAGTACTGGTAGTCGATTTCTCGGCGGGGAGGTGGAGTTGCAGTCCGGCTTATATGGTGGTGTAGATGAGTGACAGCTGGAGTAATGAGTGACAGCTGTCACCTCCTCTGGGTCTGGCGCCCTCTTGTGCTTGGAGCCCGCACTCCAAGCAGGGCGCCCTCTGGTGGTAGTGGGCCAGCAGTACCTCCTCTTCAGCGGCCCACACAACACATATAGTCCAAACTATACATTTTTGGAATCTTTATGATCACGTAAATAATGTGGAATATTTTTTCAATATGATTGGAGCATCTTTTAATTTTGACCTCTGTGTAATTCTTCAATTGACCCCTACCTGACCACCAATTGAAAAGTCAAGTAGCCAATCATTTTTTTCAATAAAGGAGTGTCTAAGGAGTATTTCTGCCGAATTTGATGCTTTTATCACCATTTGCATGATTGTTTCAGTTATCTGCTGCACTAAAAGTGTTGAGCGTGAATTTTTAACAATCTGAGCATTCACATGGCCCATGGGAGGACAATGAGAGGACAGCTGATGCTGGCGTCCCAAACCACCTGCCGCCTGCTGTGCTGTGAGGAGTCCAACGAATCCCTCTTCTAATGAAATGAAATTTGACATAGTGGAGGTGACAGGTGCCGTGACAGCACTCTGCCAGAATACAGTGAAACGGGGGGAACGTGAGTTCTTATAAGTTACCACACCTGTGCACTCCTGTGCCTCTGTTCCAAGGTGAGTGAAAGTGTGTGATGGAGGCGTCGCTGATTTCTAAGTCGACAGGCGATACATCATTCAGCAGTTTGGTCCTCAGAGGTATTCTTTCAGCAGAATAATGACAGGAGTGATGACAGTCACACATCTGAATAATTGTGTGGCATTAATGTATGAACGTTGAATGGACCTTGACCTGGTGAAGTTTATACCATGTACACTACGGTTGAAATTGTTCCCCAAACACCAGAGTGGCAGACAAGTGACTCCAGTGAGATTGCTTTTAAGCGTTCATTATTTTTTTTTTGCGTATTTGTGCATATTTAATTTTATTTGTGTTATCATCTGCCCTGATTAAATTGCAGTTGGTGTCTTGTCTTTGTGAATTATTTATGTCATCTCATTTCACTCACAGATACATGAATTGTTTACTTTGAAAATATCACTATGAGCAACTCGTGTATAACAGAACTGACAGTATTTGATTTTTCTTGTCTATGACTTTATTACTGTAGTAGACCTTTTAGCTATTGTTGGCTATAAACAACAATATGCAATCTTTTATTCTTTTTTGCTATAATTGCGCTGCTGTAACAAGATAAATTTCCTCGTCGTGGGACTATTAAATTATTATCTCATCTTAATTGTCTAGACCCCTGTCCACAGGAAACTGTGGGTTTACCAATAATATACTGCATATTACATATGTCATGTACTTTTTTACTCATTTTGCATAAGATTTTAAGTATTTTATATCCCGAGTTTCTTTTTCCCTTCACTGTAAAAAACGTTTTGTTTTTTTTCATTGTGTAAGTAGCAGACATAGGACCAAGCTAGCATTAGTTAACAGGGCTATGCCACAGAGCACCATTCCTTCCCATTTAAGATAAGAAAAGATCAACTTTATTTATCCCGAAGGAAATTATTTTGACAGAGTACAGAAACAGTAAACAGTAACTCAGCCACATGGGGTGTGCAGCCAGTACATTCCGAGTCCCAAGCCCGGATAAATGAGGAGGGTTGCATCAGGAAGGGCATCCGGCGTAAAACAAGCCAACCCAACTATGCCGAGTAAGAATCGAATTTCCATACCGGATCGGTCGAGGCCCGGGTTAACGTCCACCACCGGTGCATTGTTCAACAGGGTGCCGGTGGAAATTGGGCTACTGCTGGGCGAAGACGACAAAGAAGAGGAGGAGAATGTTTCCACAAACAGCGGAAGAAGAAGAAAACTAGAAGCAAAACAAAAAGACAGGAGGCAGAGCTGGAGGTGACAGAGCTGAAGATATTGAGATTCTCTTTGGGAGTGACGAGAATGGACAAGATTATGAATGAACATATCAGAGGGACAGCTCAGGTGGGATGGTTTGGAGACAAAGTCAGAGAGGCGAGATTGAGATGGTTTGGACATGTGCAGAGGAGGGACCAAGGGTATATAGCAGGGGTGGGCAACGAGGGCCGAGACACTGCAGGTTTTCCTTGCAACCAATCACCTCACCAGGTGGGTTGCTGATGAGCTTCTCCCCTGCACATAAACACCTGGTCATCAATGAAATCACCTGCTGAGACACCTGAACATTAATGAAATCACCTGTGAAGGTGAATGGTAGCAAGGAAAACCTGCAATGTCTCGGCCCTTTATGGCACATGATTGCCCACCCCTGGTATATAGGGAGAAGGATGCTGAGGATGGAGCCACCAGGCAGGAGGAGAAGAGGGAGACCAAAGAGGGGGTTTATGGATGTGCTGAGAGAGGACATGCAGGTGGTTGGTGTGACAGAGGAAGATACAGAGGACAGGGTGAGATGGAAACGATTGATCTGCTGTGGTGACTCCTAACGGGAACAGCCAAAAGACAAAGAAGAGGACAGAAACAGTGAACAATGTTTTGTATTGGGGTTTTTGTTGTTGTTGTTTGTTTGTTTTTATACAATAAGTGCAACAAATTTACTTGAAATGACTGGAAGACATTTGCACAAGATGTTTGAAAATATTGCACATACTGTAACTCTGAATCACTGACTAACTGTGAATAGCTCTGTTCATTATGTATTTATCCTGTAGAAGGGGGAGGAATTATACAGTCTGATTGCCACTGGTAGCAAAGACCTCCTGTGGCGTTCTGTGGTGCACCTCGGTGGTCTCAGTTTATGGCTGAAGGTGCTCTGACAGGACCGCAGTGGGACATACAGGTGGTGGGAGGTGTTGTCCAGGATGCTGAGCAGTTTCCTCAACATCCTCCTCTCTGACACCTCCACCACAGACTCTGATGAGCTCGTCGAGTCTGTTCATGTCAGCTTCATTTGTTTAATCCTGAATTCAGGGCTTGTTGTAAAGCATTGTCATAACTTCCTCAGCCATCTTTGTCAGTCTTGAAAAACTAAGTATGCACAGTAGTTACAGCCATCATCTGTACCAGATTTGAAATCGTGATACGATTTTTGAAAGATTTTAAAATTTCATCCTGATTCTCAAAATCATTGCTAGTACATGGTCACTTCTAAATATTTGTAGTCGGCTTCCATCATGTTCAAACTTCCTGAAAAGGGGTATTCATAGCGACTATGCCTTGAAACCTGTTTGATCGTGCTCCATCCATAAAAATTTGAAGCTGAAGCAATTTTTTTTAACGGTTTGTTTATGTCTGGCCAAGGACACAGCTCTTTTCTTTTATGAGTGGGTTGCCAGGTCTGCACTTCATAAGTCAGTCTGTTAGCTGGCGAGACAAATTAAGCCATTTCATCCTGTTTTTACACTTTTTGGGATTGTCTGCAATTGTACTGGAATGGCACCCGGTGGAATAGCTCTATTAGTTTTTTGGCGTGGGGTTCTTGTCTCTGGGGGATGCTGCAGTGCTTGCAGAAGATCCTGACCTGTGCCCTAGGCATCCATCCAAGGTGGGGCATTGGCCTGCCCTCCTTGAGGGTTGTTGGGTCCTGCCTGATGTTGGAACTTGGGGTATGTGTAATACATCACATGCTTGTGGGGCTGCTTCTCACCCCCTGCAGGGTGGTTGGGTGTTCCTTCTCGCTGAGCACCCTGTCACCCTAATGTGGCTCCAGGTCCCCCTACACTCCCGAGTGACATGGGCAAAGTCAGGAAAAATCTTGGAATAATCCACCTATTTAACGTTGAACAATTTTTCAAACATTCATACCTCTATTGACAAAGATCAAATTTCTTTCATATTTGAGAGCATTATGTAGGATGCTATCCTTTATTGACTGACACAGTTTGATCCAGATTACAGATTTTATGGCCATTTAAATTTAACATTAGAGCGAAAACTAAACCACATTATGTCACATCAAAGGGTTGGGCCCCCTGATTATGACCTAAAGGTCAAAGGTCACCCCCACTCCTAATCTGTTTTGTGTTTTAAGAAAAACAGAGCAAAATATTTTATGAGGGGAAATTACCTCGAGAAAAATATCATTGTCCAGCAACCTCGAGGATCTGTGTTGGGGCACTGACCGCGTAACTCTCCCGCGGCGCCGGTAAATTACCTGACCGGGTAGATACCGGTGGAGACTGTAGATTGTCTTGAAGGCAAAAACAAACTTTCCTGTCCGGTCACACCCACTTGAGTAGGACTCTCCGGTCATTTTCACCTCAGCATTTGAGGAGACCGGACGTCTGGAGTCCACAATGGGTATAATATAGAATTAATTTGCGGTAAAAATTCCCTGATCGTAAAAAAAAACAAAAACATGTTGTTTAATTGAGTTTTCTTCGAGCAGAGTGCAAAAACCAGATCAGCTTTCACGGTAAGTGATTTAAGTAATCCTTTGATAGAAATGCTTGGTTTTTTTTTGTTTTGTTTTTTTTAAATGATGCCCGCGGTCTGAAACGATGTCTTTTTTTTTTTTGACAGAGCTGCGCAGACGATACAGACTGCGTTTGGTAATATATTTTAAATATTAGAGAATATTTGTTTGGCTTTGATTAGCTTTTTAAGAGAGGGGGCGTTCCTTTTTAAAGAGAACTCATATCCATTTATCTTTCTGTAAATAAACTGCGGGCCACTCATGCGGGAGTAATCCCGTTCTCAGTCTGAACTGATCTGGACAGTCCTGTGTGCAATCCAGTAATAAATACCCATAAGGTACGCTCGTAGCATCGTCAAGAGCCACCAAAAAAAAATTGTTTTCTGCCGGGGAACATTTGCTGAGCCAGAATGTTCATCTGTAACTTGTCTCTGGGGTTTTTAAACAGCACCATATAATTACAATTCAAGATGATGGTTTGACTGTATTTTCCTTTATGAAATATGTTCTGTGTAATCATGATAACTCTCATATTCCAATGATGTCTGCACTGGGTAAAAATTCCTACAACTTCAGGATGATCCATTGCTTGAAAGACGAGATCGTCCAAAATAACCAGATGGCTCTGACCTCCAGGAAAAAGGCTCTCATCCTCGAAGGAATCAGGCAGACCTTGTAAAAATTTTAGATTTTTATTCTTCACTCTCAGTTCAGAATACAGAGGTTGTTCAGACGTATAAAGCCATACAATGTTGTCAGGCACATATCTCATAGCGTGGCTACAATTTTCCAGCAATGTTTTCACAAACACAGTCTTTCCCGACCCACTCGGTCCAATGATGAGACAAGAGAATGGAGGCTGGAGTCTGGGGTCAAAATCAACTGTACTGCCAGAGTGAGACATGTTTCAAAATCCAAATGGCTCGGTTTCACTGTTCGTTAAAAGAAGTCGCTTGTCTCACACCACCCTGAAGGATTTTTGAAATGATGCATTTGTCAGACTGAAACTGGTTTTATGTTTAATTCCCTGATGTGGCATTTTGATAGATGCTGCGAGGGCAGGGTCTTTTATATAGCCCTCAACCAGATCTTGACAGTGTCAAAGTTTATTTTCTTACAGCTCTCATGCGTATGAGTGATCCCCTTCACTCGCATGACTGTTTTACCTCTTGCGGTTTTATAAGCGTAACTTTGAGGCCCTGCTGCTGTGAATTCTGTGATGATGTCACCACTCAACTCATCGGTGAGCTGACCCAAATAATTACCGGTAGGCAGCGGGGTTTCATCCTGCCTACAAACGTAAATCAGGCTATCAGTATCATAATACAGAATCCTGTCAGGATTTGCCACAGCCTCCATAAAACCGTACAAGGTCAAACGCGCGTACGCTGTTGTAAATGCCGCAATAAAAATATTGACGGCTTTACCCGGTCGGGTGACATACCGAGGACCGTACCTCCATTGAACCATAGCCACCCGACTGCTGAGGAAAGTTAGATAAGTGACCTTGTACTCTTCATTAAACAGGAATCTAAACAGCTCATCACCTTTTTTAACAAGCGCAGTCTGTGTCAGATTTGACCTCTGAGCGAATTTACCCCAGACGTGGCTGAGGCAAATCTTAGCCATCTGTCATCTTGCAGGATTGTGAGTGATTTTTTCTGGATCTAAACGAATGTTCTGATTCAGCCAGTAGTCGGCGATATATTTTTCTCTGCTCTCAGGGTCTTTATCAAATTCAGGAGGCAAACCGGAGGCTTCCTGCTTATGTTTTAAGAAGGTGTTTATGTACCCCTCAAAGATTTTATCACTTTTATCCTCAAAATGCCAGACTTCAAAAATCTTAGCTACAATGTAGCCTGTATCCAGAGCTTTGTGGAATTCCGGGGTCATCCAAGTCCCAGACAGAGCTCTCTGCTGCTGGCTGTGTGTGCATGCTCCCGCTTGATTAGTTTCATCAGCACAGGTGCGACACAGAGTAAACACCAGTTTACCGTGAGGAGTTCTGTGTGGAAGGACGGGGAATTTTAACCCCCGGGGCGGATACACGATGGCTTTGATGAAGCCAAAATAAGTCCTGGGGTCTCTGAAATTTCTGTCGATAATTTCCGGATGCCCCGTGGGATATGTGAAATTTACGTTAACGTAAGGATACAGCGAGGTCACGTCGATGTAATAGACCCTCTCATCTTGCTTAGCCGTGTACCTCAGACGGGAAGCACAAGTCCGACCTCCGTATAAAGCGTCGCGAGGTTCGAGGGGAGCTGGTAACCCCCTACGGGCGAGGAAACGCCGAATGCTCTCATCCCTCTGTTTCATTTCAAGCCACTCGTGCTCCCAGATTACACTGAGGGTAACACCCGGCGTAGCCTGCAGAAAGGCTATTTTTTCCTGACACGCAGCATGGAGCTCTCCAAATGAGGTGTTTGTGAGCGGGTTTATTTCGTGCTGTGTAAAACATGAAGGACAGCCGTGGTAAAAACACCCGAGAAACTCCCACACTTTTATCCGCCCGTCAATCTGAGCATACCCATCAACATAATAACACCCTATTTTTTGCTATCCCCTGTTTAGAGCATGATCGATGGCTATGTTTTGCGGCTCAGCAACCCATTCTAACCACTGCACGGCAACATCCGAATATTTTTTATGGATCGTTCTATAATTGTCAGCGGAGGGGAATGCCAGCATTTTTGCTGCAAGAAAGTAGTTTGGAAGACTTCCATGCACGCTGAGGCAATTGTAACACAGGTGAAAGGATCCACATGTGTTTCAACAATGAATTCTGACATAAATTTGGAACAGGCTGCAGCCAGGATTTTTGTGTCGTTATCACAATACATTACGGCCTCGGCTTTAAAATCGAAAACTGCGGGGGGGGTTTTTTGGTCACGTACCATGCATTAAATTCCTGTCTTTCTCCCTCTGACATATTGGCGAGCCCGTAAGCTGCAGAGTCAGGGTATGGGCCGGCATAGTTCAGATTTTTTTCTGAACTGAACAGTTGCAGAAAGTAACCTTTGTGTAGGATTCGTCTTTCAGCCAGATTCCCATGGCTTTTGGCATTTGAGCCAAGCACATTGTGAGAAATGATAATGAATCTATACTCAACAAAAATATAAACGCAACACTTTTGGTTTTGCTCCCATTTTGTATGAGATGAACTCAAAGATCTAAAACTTTTTCCACATACACAATATCACCATTTCCCTCAAATATTGTTCACAAACCAGTCTAAATCTGTGATGGTGAGCACTTCTCCTTTGCTGAGATAATCCATCCCACCTCACAGGTGTGCCATATCAAGATGCTGATTAGACACCATGATTAGTGCACAGGTGTGCCTTAGACTGTCCACAATAAAAGGCCACTTTTGACGTTACGATAAAATTCAGCGTAGTTGGGAATTTCATCGGCGTGCTGGAAATTTAGAGGCTGCCTGATTTCGATATTGTTAAAAGCCAGTCTCCTGATGACATTAGCCGCTCCGGCGCCCGTCACTGGGGGATCAGTGCTACACCCAGCTCGTGCATCATCACTGCTTTCCATCAAAACAGACAACGCCGCGTTTATTGGAGTTAAACGCGTCCTGTTTAAAATATCTTCTCTGCACACATTGCACGGGGAGGAACTTCTTAAAGGTGAAAAACGCGGGCATCATTACGCATTTGGTTTAATTCATCCACCGCGGATTGGATGTGAGGATTAATTTCGCACGCAAGGAGGCTTACGGCATCATTTAAAGGAGTCAGCCGTACTCGGTTTAAAAGTCTGTCTCCGGACTCATCTCGAGGTCGGGTGTGTGCTAAACATGGGAATCTTCGCTCACAGAGTGGAGCAGGGAATTTAAGGCGTTAATCGTGGAAATGATGTGGGGACTAATTTCATCTGATTCCCTTCAGCAGCCAAATTGTTAAGAGCGTCATTTAGCGGTGTTAAACGAACTTGGCTTAAAAGTCTCTCTCCGGACTCGGTGTTATTTCCGAGGCGACGAATTTAACGCCTCAGGTAATGGGCCACCTGTTCCAGGAGCGCACCCCGTTGAGTCGATTATTGAATCGTTTAATCTCCTAATACCCCTCCGAAGGTAATTTGTCAGCCTGAATTCTCTCGTTCCATCTTAAAAAAACCGTGACAAGATGATTCTACCTCAAAAATCAATTAATATACCTCTCCAAAATGAATTCTTCCGTTCCACTGAAAAAAACAAAACAAAAAAAAACAGAATACACATTTTCCAACAAGCTGATATTTCATCAGATGCGATTACTTCCAGCCCAAAATATCTTCAAGCCTGGCGTGTTGGTGGAAAATAGACGGGCTCCTGCCAGTGCGAGCTGAAAAAGAAAAAAATGTTAGTTATTAAATATTTAATAAAATAATAATAATAAATAAATAAATAAATAAATGAATTTCATCTCCTTACCGTGTAAAGCCGAATCCCGTTTTACGGTTCTCTGACGTGAGCTGGATCTCCCCCGGCTGTAACAGAAAAAACTTTGGATTATTAATACGCATTTTTAAACGTAAATTAATTTTCGGATGGTGTACTTACATCTGTGGGTGAAGTTGGGGCTTCCTCGCTTCTACCTTCTCCAAGGTCCTCTGACTTGATTTCTAAAATAAAAAAAATAAAATAAAAAAGCACCGGTCTCCCAAACAATATTCTGTAATATTTCAAATATATTACAGAACAATCTACAGTCCCCACCAGTATCTACCCGGTCAGGAAATTAAAATATTCACATTTAATTAAAGCATAATTCAATATTTCTGTGATTAGTAAATTAAAGAAATCCTTAGAATTAAAAATATTAAAGGGGTATTAAAATATTCACGTTTAATTAGCAAATTAAAGAAATCCTCCCATAATTGCGTAAAGATATGGGTATTTTTTAATTGTTCCTTTAATTCAGGAACATATAAAAGGATATGCGTTAATTTAAGAATTAACAATATTAAAGGGGTATTAAATATTAGACACTGTTTTAGATATTCAGGTTTAATTATTTCAAAATTAGTTAATTTTTTAATTAACACATTTAAAAAAATCACCCCATAATTACATTAAAAAAAGATACAGGTATTTTGTAATCATTCTTTAATTCAAGAATTAAAAAATATAAAGGATATTAAAATATTAGACGCAGGTGGGAGGGGCAGGGAGGTGGGGCGGGTGTGGAGGTGGGACTGGGCGGGGCTTGAGGTGGGGCTTGGAGCGTGGCTTGGGGGGGTGGGGAGGAGTGGGGGGGTGACCTCTGACGTTTTAGGTCGTAAATCCAACCCTTTGATGTGACATAAGGTGGGTTAGTTTTCTCTCTAACATTGAAAACCCCTTTTAATGTATTTTTTATGTTATACAGTATCTTAATCAAACATGCCTGAATCATTCTCATATTTGAAAGTGAGGTCCAGACTGGCACTGACTATCACTTGACAAAGTTTGATCCAGATTCGATCCAGATTATGGATTTTGTAGACATTTGAATTTAATATTGAAAAGTCCATTTGGTGTACATTTTGCATTGTGGGATTTAGCGGATATTGGTGTCTTTTACATGGAAGAGCTCTTTAGATCTATATCTATATTTTGTATTATAATTTGTGTGTTATAATGAAAAGTCACTTGTAAGAGGACTTTGACCTTGAAATTTTTTTCCAAGTTAAAAAATTGTCGAATTGGCAGAGGTTTGCACTCTACGAGTGCTAGTTTTTTTTCTGTGGTTGAATCTAGAAGTGCTGAGCTTGTTTTCTGTCATGGAACATGAGGCTGTGCGAGCACACAGCTGGAGTAGGGGCTAAATTCTGCCTGTGAGGCTACAATTAATCTGTGGCTCACATGCGCGCCAACCACGGAGGTGATCCAATGGATCAGGGATCAGCTATAAACCGTTACAGCACTACTACAGCTAACTCGTGTTGCCGCTACAAAGACATGCCTTTGCTAATACAGTGTGATTTTGCACTTGCAGTTAAATAGTTCAACAATTTTATCTGTCAACTTTTAACTGTTTTTGACAAATAGAAAATGCAGAATATCGAAATACTTTCTTCAGAAGAAGAAAAGTCAACTTTTTTAATTTTGACAAACACTATGGGCAAAAATATCACTGAATGACACTAAAAATGCACTTGTCTCCTCTGTGCGCACAGCTTGTTAAGTAAGAGACCTTTGCAGCTCAAGCATGACGCATTGCTTACTGAAGTTGTGATGTTTACGAATGTATAACGATGCAGAAGATAGATTAAGAAATATTTCAGAGCTTGTCTCCTTGGAAATCGTCTCTTTTATTAGATGAGGTGTTGATATGTAGGCCTTAGGTTTCATACCAAGGTTAAATCAGAGACATTCAGTCTTCAATGCGAAGCATATGGGTGAGACTATACAATAAACATTTTCCACAAAGTGAGGAAGTTCTGCTCCTTATGTCGCAATACATAATAAATAAAAAAATAAGAAATAAACTATTCTTCATTCAAGCTGTCACTTGCACCCCACGTTTCTTGGCAAGCTGATGATTGTTACAGCTGCAAAAGATCAGTGTTACCACTCCCATCGGGTGTTTTCTTCTCACTTCCAAGAGAAATGTTGGAAGCTAAATGTCTAAGTCCTCCTTTTAAATCCAGTTCACTGCAGTTATCCAAATTGCTTCATACATAAAACATCAGCTTTTTAGTTATTTATTCATAAAAAACTGTTAGCATGATTACAGAGATTCACGTCAACATTCACTCATTAATGTTGTCTTTTATGTCATTTTCACCAACAACGCCAAAGCCCGTACCCATTTAATGCGGGGGTGGACTGAGACAGTGTAGATTAAGTGTATGTCCTAGGACAGAGACAGATAGTACAAGCAAGATTCAAACCCAGGCCTACATGTTGGCAGGCCAGCTCCTTATGCACTCAGCTACCTTCTCTGCCTAGGCTATAAATAAGCTATATAATGGCACCATATTTAATACTGCACAGCAACATAACAGATATGAATTTTGTAGTTTTAGTGCAATTTACCTTAACCTGGAAAGTCAGCCTCTTTCACTTTGCTTCATAAGACTAAGCGATAGAAGATGACTGAATTTTTAAAAACTAAGCAAATCACATGTGCTACCACTGTGCTGTTGACTGGCAGCAAGGTGACTTTGTGGTTAGCACTGTTGCCTCACAGTAACAATGTCATGGGATCGATTGCCACCTGTGGACTTTCTGTGTCTAGTTTGCATGTTCTCCCCATGCTTCTGTGGGTTTCCTAGGTGCTCCAGTTTCCCTCCACATCCGAAGACAAGCATATTATGTGGACTGGCAACTTCAAATTGTCCTTAGGTGTGTGCGTGGCTGTGAATGTGTTTGTTTGGCTACATGTGCCCCTATGACAGACTGGTGTCCTGTCCAGGGTGTACCCCACCTCATGCCCTATGACTGATGGGATAGGTTCCAGCAGAATCAGACAGAGCAGAATCAGCTGGAACCAACAGCACAATCACACTATCTCTCAGTAGTAACCCAACAGAATAACAGCTAGAATATTAATGTGGTTGCCGACAGCTAGTCCTTTGTTTCACTAACAGACCCAGAATTTAGATATGACTCCATAATGGGCTGGATCATGCCATTGTTACGCAGGGACTCTACACCTACTTGTGGTTTAATCATCTCCTGGCTGGTCTGCTGCATCCTGCTTGCAAGCAGCCTCCAGAGATTGGTTCACTTTGTACCAACAATCTCACCTTGTCTTTATCCTCCCCAAATTACTGAATGACTCTCCTGTCCTCTAATCTTTGCACCTCAAAGTTCCGGTGCTGCTTCCACACAAAGCCACTAATAGTCTTCAAACCACTGCAGCATGGGCTCACTTTCACCGTCCAGACCATTTCACAGTGAATTCTCATCTCGCTCGGCTCTCCACTTCAGCTGGAGCTGCAGAACACTAAACATCTTCCCTCATTATCTGCAGTTATACTCCCTTACACAAATTGGTCGAAACCACTAATATGCACTTGTGAAAACAAAAACAAAACAAAAAAAAAGTATGTTCATTTTCCCTTTTAGCTGCTTTTATTTTCCTGGACTGTTCCATACTACTGTACAATAGTAGTGCAGACATAAAATTTAACAAGGCAGAGATAAATCTGAGCATTAATGTCCAGCAAAAACACAACAGTTTTCTGGCCTGTCACACAAGGATACTTTCACTAAATATTTGCTGTTACTGCCGTGGTGAATGTTTAAAGTTAATTCATCATATTGCCAATTTTGTCTGTCTCTTCCATGGAAAAACACTTCTCCTAGTCCCAAGCTTTATTTGTATTTACGCCTTTGATTGCCAGGCAGAGCAAATATATTATTTGACAAATGTCTAATTCTCTCTTTCACATAGGAAGCTGTTACTGCAGAGAAATTTTGCTTCTACAAGCAATTATTGCGAAAGGACTCCACGAGCTGGGCTTAGTGAACTATGTTAGAAGCATCAATCCCTTCAAGAATATAAGATTTAACGCTGAGAGGTGAGACTTTCATTCTGCATTACAGAAATGAAGCTTTGTCTGGTATATTTGTTTGGGCCTAGGGTATTGTGTTTGCTCGCATGGAAATTTGTTCCAGGCCAACCTCATTTAAATTGTACCAAAGATAACACGTTTAAACATAAAATTCAATGCTGAATATATCCATATATGTGAGCTGCAAGGTGGGTTTTTTTTTTTCATTTCAATATTTTATCATTTATTGATTTATTTATTGGAAAACGTGCATATCAGAAAAACAGTGCTGAGTAGCTTTGGCTGTTGTTCATGAAAATAAATGCTGAATTGCAAACATGTTAGGAAGCTGAAATGAGAAGAAACACAATCATTCAAAACAGAGTCAAACAGTTTTAATGAATCTGTGTTTTACCAACATTTCACTTCATCTGTTGAAAACAAAATTGCAATGGCTGCATGGTGACTTAGGTGGTTAGCACTGATGCCTCACAGCAAGAAGGTCTTGGGATCGCATCTCACCTGGGACCTTTCTGCGTGGTGTTTGCATGTTTCCCCGTGTTTGCATGGGCTCCCTCAGGGTGTTACAGTGTCGCCGAACGAACAGTACCCCTAAAAATCCATCTGCCCTTCCCTCACTGCGCATGCGTCACTTTGCAGCGTCAGCAGCGATTCACTGATTAACACCTCGTTTCTGCTTGAAATGCACTCCAGTCATCATCTGTCCTCAATGACAGATATCTGAAGCTTTCGTACAACAATCATGTCCACATAATTCAGCATTATTTCATAATAAAAGACACGGGGAAGTGATCAGAGCACAACAGCTACGTCATTTCAGTAGTGTCAGTAACAACTCACAGATTATCGCCTTGTTTCTGCTTAAACTGACTTTAGAATGATTTAAGAGGTTTACTTTTGTCATCTGATGGTTAATAATCACATTATTCCCTTTGATTGCTTTGGGTGTAGAGAGTCAGACTCAGAGAGTCAGTGTCAGACGTGCTGCTGTGGTCTGAAATGATGCATGCGCAGTGAAGGCAGGGTAAACCAATTTTTATGGGGGACCATTCGGTCGGTGACACTGGCTTCCTCCCACATGCTAAGACATGCAGGTTAGGTTAATTGGAAACTTTAAACTGACCGTAGTTGTGTTTGTTTGTCTATATGTGGCCCTGCGGTGGACTGGAGTCCTTTCCAGGGTGTACCTCGCCTCATGCCCTAGTGTGCTGGGATAGGCTCCAGCCATCCCATCCTGTCGACGAGAATCTGATTGTTACCAGAAAAACTGCTGTGACATTCCTCAGTTCATTCTTTTATGCAATATTAAATTGTTGATACTTGAAATCTTCTCCAAGGGATGATCCATCACAGTGAGGTTCTATCTAATGCATGTTTTTGGCTGATATTTGGAGGGAAATATAGAAGTGAAGTTGTCATCACATTCAGCTGCACTCCAATCATCCATCCATTTTCTATACTCGCTTACTCCAGTTAAGTGTCACTTTTATTTTTTATACAATGGTCCATCTTAATATATTTGATGCATCCACATTTTGCGCACAAGTAATAAAATAAAAAGGTAGGAAAATAATTTTTCAATGATAATTGATTGCTTTACCTACATCCATCCATTTTCTCACCCTTAATTTTCTTCAATTCTTCAAGGGGGCTGGAGCCCTAACCCAGTAGTCCACAGGGCGTGAGGCAGGGTACACCCTGGACATGACGGCAGTATGTTATTGGGCCTATTTTATCTACATGTTTACGTAAAAATTTTTGGACTTCTTTAGTCTTAGTGTAGTAGCCCCAATGTAGATCACACTACAGCTATTCTATATCGGCCCTGAGTCCCTTTGGTGCCAATGCTTATCTCCAGATCCATTTCATGAAGTAGATGAGAGTTTACAATCAGTCACGATCAGACAACTTACTTGTCCAAGCCCACAGACAGGTAGCGTGAGTGGGATCCGAACCCAGGTCCACATGTTGACAGGTCAGCTGTATCCACTCAGCTAGCTTCTCTACACAACTACACCATCTGGATTTATTTCAGAGATGATACACATTAAGAGTCTCTCTGAGATTTTTTTTTCTTGTCTTTACTGAGTAGGTGACTTTGTGGAATTACAGTTTGGCAGGACACTTTGCCTCCTATGTCCTAGTTCAACCAGCTGTAAATGGGTAACTACACTACACTCTCCCTGAAGACTGGAGTTAATCAATGGCCCCAAGGCCTGTATAGGCTTACTTTCTCTGTTTGCTTGGCTGTTGTCTTAATGAAACAAGAGCACAAGCGTTGGGACACTATGTCGAACATTGAACACGCCGCCATGAAGCAGTCAGGGTTCGGTAGCAGGAGAACAAAAAAATGCTACATCAGTGGGATCACCCTTCAAAGTGGTGACTTGGAGATTTGAGAGGTGGACTTGTGACAGAGGTTAAATTCCCTATCAGACAGGAAAATCACGAAGATGCCCTTGAGGAAGGATGTGAATCCCCAACTTGGTCCCCATATGCAGTTGAGCGCCATGCATGGCAGCATCTTGATATCCGTGTTTGTGTGTGTGAATGTGAGGCATCATTGTAAAGCACTTTGGGCATCTGCGTAAGTTGGAAAAGCACTACAGAAATGCCCTTTGTCATTTACCCCATGTTGGGAATCGAGATGTTAATAAGTAAAGAACAAGATGAATTAACCTTGCCAAGAGTGCGGCAATCCCACTCACCTGTTGCAGGCTGATAGCCAAGCCTGACATGCAATTCAATTCCATTTTAGTATAGTTTTAAACCTCCAAATCATACAATGTCACAGGAGCAGGTTCTATCCACAGCAGACACAGCTCAGTTGGGTGGCCACTCAGTGTGGCCACCACAACAACAAATAACAGATAACATTGTGGATACCTGTAACCTTAGTGACATGAAATTTGGGGTTCCACAGGGTCTGTTTTAGGCCCCCTGCATTTCTCTCTTTATATAGCACCCCTTGGGCACATATTGCGATGTTTTGGGATATTGTGGCATTTTGGGATTACCTTTCACTGCTATGCAGATGATACTCAGTTATACATGCCGATAATTGCTGGTAATCTCGTTCACATAAAATCCTAGAAGACTGCCTTGCAGCAGTGAGAAGTTGGATGTCTAGAAACTTCCTACTTTTAAACTCTATAGACTGAAATGATGGTTCTTGGTCCAGTGAGACATCGGCATCAATTTGACCAGTTACGCTCAGCCTCGGCTCATTTGTCATACATCACAATGACAAAGTGAGGAACCTTGGTGTAATTTTTGATCCTTCGTTTTCCTTTGGCCTCCATATTAGAAATATTACTAGGACTGCTTTCTTCCACTGTGAAATATAGCAAAGATTCGTCCCATCCTGTCTATGGCTGATGCTGAGACCTGATCCATGCATTCACCTCTTCAAGACTGAACTACTGCAATGTTTCTATTTTCTGGTTTACCGCAGTCTAGCATTAGGGCTCTCCAATTGGTTCAAAATGCTGCAGCCAGACTTTTGACACGAAGCAGAAAGTTCGACCACATTACACCCATTTTGGCATCTCTTCACTGGCTTCCTGTCCCAGTGAGATCAGATTTTAAGGTTCTGCTACTAACCTATAAAATTATTTATAGACTCGCACCTCCCTACCTAGTTGACCTAATTAAAACGTACGTACTGGCCCGGGCTTTACGTTCTCAGGGTGTCAGGACTCCTTTGTTGTCCCTAGGGTGAATAAGAAGTCTGCAGGTCACAGAGCTTTCTCTTATCGTGCCCCTGTTCTGTGGAATGGTCTCCCTACATCAATAAAACAATCAGATTCTGTGGAGACTTTCAAGTCCAGACTTAAGACGCACTTATTTCCCTTTCATATGGCTAGCATACTGGTACAGTTTTGTTTACGCTTTTTACTCTTTTAATTCATGTTATTAGTAATTGGAGCGGGCGCGGCCTCAACTTTACCAAATTCTGGGTCTTTAGTGAAGCTTAGGGCTAGCAGCCGGCAATCACCTTAGTATTTCTTCTGTTTTTCTGTTGATTAATGCTGGCAAATTATACAGTATGTCTTTCTGATGCCTGACTTCTGTTTTTTCTCTGTTTAAGGTGCAGCTCATACAGAGATATGGTTTTGTGTTGGCGATCCTCCTGTCCTGTGCACCAACAGCATTCTTGTATATTCGTCCGTGAATTGTTCTGTGGAATTGTTTCTGTAATTTATGTTTGTAGCATGGCCCAAGCAGAGTGGTCACCCCTTGAGTCTAGTCTGCTTGAGGTGTCTTCCTCAGAGGGATTTTTTTCCTACCACTGTTGCTTGGGGGTTGGTAAGGTTTAAACCCTACCTGTGTGAAGCGCCTTGAGGCAACTCGGTTGTAATTTGGCGCTATATAAAGGAAAATAAATTGAAATTGAAAATTAGACAAAAACATAATAATAATAATCTTTCTTGTGATACTGACTCAAAATAAAACAAAACATTAATGCTGTTTTTCATGAAAAAAATTTTTTTTTCAAGTTTTGCTGCTGTTGCATGTGTATCGTTTTGCACACATCCAGGAGAAAAGCATAATGTTGCAGAACATGTTGAAAGCTCTAACAGTGTAAGATAGATGGGTAGCGTGGGCTGCATTCCCTGCAGCATGATCTGGAGGTGAAAAGTTTATATTCACAAACTTTAGGCTAAAGTTACATCAGCTAATTTAACTTCTTGATTCTCTTTTTTTCTTCCACTGTGGGGAAGAAGTTCTCTTTGACTGGGCCACCTGGGACTAGACTGAGAGTCGAGCTGTCACACTCAGCACTTGTGAATTAATAACAGACTATTGCCTAAAAACATCTTATTAGGGCAAGGCAGCTTTGTCATGAAGGACCTGCACTCTGCAGCTTTTCACTCCAGCCAATCACTCAGATGTCCTATCTATTTACAGGTGGTTATGTGGTGTGAAGGTCCTTGGAAAGCATTGGACTTGAAATGTGAAGCCACTTCAGGCGTGCGTGTTGCCCTCTGGGGAAACAGCAGACATTTTCACCTGTCATGTAAAAATGTTGTAGACTCAACATATTAAAATATAAGTGCCAGAGATCATACCGATGGAAGAGGTGTACTATATAGGCCCAAATGCCCATGGAACCCTGGATACTGTAGTGTGAAGCGTGTGTTAAACATCTACGAATCATCTTGCATGGGAAACCACACCAGTGCAGATTACTTACGCAATCAATGATGCTACCCATTCATAGCTGGGTGGATTGGGGACAATGGAGATTAAGTGTTTTCAAGGTCCCGGTCAGGTATCATGACCAGGAATTAAACAAGGTCTATATATATTAGTAGTCCAACTCCTACCTAACTGAACTACCTGCTCCATGTAAATGGCTTGGTGTTGGCCAGAGCCGTTATTACCTGTACCACCCAACATATGTACGTAGAATCAAACCAACATCTGCATATTGGTAGTCCAACTCTTCCCCCACTGAACTCCCTACTTGACATAAATACCTTTAGGTCCCCTTCACACATAATGCAAAGTTGGACGACGTGAGCATGATGCAGAAATCATGTGTAAACCTTGTAATGTCATCCCTGCCACCAACGCCTGTACACCTGTTGCTACAACTATTTGCGCACACAAGCACCTGAAAGACAGAGTGTGTGCTGTGCGAAACCCATCGCACCCTCTCAAAGCAGGGTGACACACATGAACATCTAACACCGCTCACATGGTACATAGAAATGTGTGGCCAGTCGCACTCTTGGCATGACAAGAGACTGCAGACAACCACTGTCGTTACTGATGTGAAATTTGTCCAAGTTGCCCAAGAGTGTGACTTTGCAAACACACACACTGACACGTTTGTGTGTGTGCTCCACTCACGGGAGGAGTGGCTTCGAACAGAAGCAGCTGTGGTGATCTGTCATTTCGCTTCCATCCAAAACATTCAGAAAAAAACACGCAATTTTGCCCAAATTCCCATTTCAAAGGATTTTTTTCAGTCAAATCCGACATTGCTCATGCCCTTGGACCAAAGGAACACCATTCTGACAAAAAATGGAACAAACATTTTTTTGGCCAATTTCATGTCTGGGGCTTACATCGCAAATGTTCAGAAAACACGCACTTTTTGCCCAAATTCCCATTTTCACAGAATTGTTTTCAATCAAATCCGACATTGCTCATGCCCTTGGACCAAAAAAACACCATTCTGACAAAAAAAAAAAAAAAAAAAAAATGGAACAAAAATATTTTTGGCCAATTTTCATGCCCAAATTCCCATATTCACTGGATTTTTTCAGTCAAATCCGACATTGCTGATGCCCTTGGACGAAACAAAAACCATTCTGACAAAAAATGGAACAAAAAAGTTTTTGGCCAATTTTCATTCATGTCTGATTCATCTTTTTAGTCACACAGCACTGTTATTCTGAACACTACTGTATATACGCATATACACAAACTTACAATTTTGCCATTTGTATTTCTCATGTTATATGAAATTTTCATACCTACAAATATTTTATATACCATGGTTTAAGCTGACAATGTGTGAATGTGAAACTGCAGTTATTTATTGGTTTAAGCACAATTATATGCAGAGTGCATGCATTGTCATTGGATTTTCTTGTTGAATCCATCTTTAGTTATTTGTCCCATTCTTGCAGCAGAAAAGAACCCAAAGGTTTTTTTACATCATGAGTGGTTTAATTTTCGTCATGCTCTGAGGGCAGACAGCTGCTTCCTTTTGTTTTGTCACTGAAGAAAGCCAGACTCATTGGCTTGTCAGTGTGCAAGACAAGACGGGTTGCAGCTGAGCCTCTGGTAGACCTGCGATCACGGTCCCTGTTTTAAACTGAAAGATACAAGACAGTCTGCTGCTTCAGCTCTCCACTGGGAGAAGAATCATGACAAGGGAATGCAAGGATAAACATCACATTTGGATGCAACAGACACTAACCAAAAGCTCAATTCCAAGGAAGTGCAGCAAATTTTGTAGTGCTATTAAGGGTCAGTCCTGTAGTACAACCCCAGTTCCAATAAAGTTGGGACGTTGTGTAAAATGTAAATAAAAACAGAATACAATGATTTACAAATCCTCTTCAACCTATATTCAATTGAATACGCCTAAAGACAAGATATTTAATGTTCTTTATTGTTTTTGTGCAAATATTTGCTCATTTTGAAATGGATGCCTGCAACACGTTTCAAAAAGTTGGGACGAGGCAACAAAACACTGGCAAAGTTGATGAATGTTCAAAGAACACCTAATTGGAAACAGGTGAGTGTCATGATTGGGTATAAAAGGAGCATCCCCAAAAGGCTCAGACATTCACAAGCAAAGATGGGGCGAGGATCACCACTTTGTGAACAACTGCATGAAAAAAATAGCCCAACAGTTTAAGAACAATGTTTCTTAACATTTAATTGCAAGGAATTTAGCGATTTCCATATCTACAGTCCATAATTTAATCAGAAGATTCAGAGAATCTGGAGAACTTTCTACACTTAAGCGGCAAGGTCGAAAACCAACATTGAATGCCTGTGACCTTCGATCCTTCAGGCAGCACTGCATTAAAAACTGTCATCATTGTGTAAAGGATCTTACCGCGTGGGCTCAGGAACACTTCAGAAAACAACTGTCAGTTAACACAGTTCGTTGTTACATCTACAAGTGCAAGTTAAAACGCTACCATGCAAAGTGAAAGCCATACATCAACAACATCCAGAAACACCGCCGCCTTCTCTGGGCTCGAGTTCATTTGAAATGGACAGACGCAAAGTGGAAACGTGTGCTGTGGTCTGATGAGTCCACATTTCAAATTGTTTTTGGAAATCATGGACGTCATGTCCTCCAGACAAAAGATGAAATCGACCATCCAGATTGATAACAGTTCAAAGTTCAAAAGCCAGCATCTGTGATGGTATGGAGGTGTGTTGGTGCCCATGGCATGGGCAACTTACACATCTGTGATGGCACCAACAATGCTGAAAGGTCCAGGTTTTGGAACACATGCTGCCATCCAAGCAACATCTTTTTCAGGGACGTCCCTGCTTATTTCAGCAAGACAATGCCAAGCCACATTCTGCAGGTGTTACAACAGCGTGGCTTCGTAGTAAAAGAGTGCGGGTACTAGATTGGCCTGCCTTCAGTCCAGATCTGTCACCCATTGAAAATGTGGCGCATTCTGAAGCGCAAAAATACGACAACGGAGACCCCGGACTGTTGAACTGAAGTCATACATCAAGCAAGAATGGGAAACAATTCCACCAACAAAGCTTCAACAATTAGTGTCCTCAGTTCCCAAACACTTATTGAGTGTTGTTAGAAGAAAAGGTGATGTAACACAGCAGCCCAGTCTCACGTTTTGTTTTTTTTGTTTTGTTTTTTTTCGCGCTCCCGTGACGAAATGAGTCAAATTTTTGTGACAGGGCTTTTTTAATTCACTATTACTAACCCTACTCCCACCCCAACCTTAACCATAACCTAATCTTACTCCTTCCCCCCACCCTAACCATATCCACCCCCGACCCCCCGCTTCAATTTTAATTTTGTGCAGCCATCACAGAATGATGATGAGAATGAATTTGTGCTGCCGTGACAAAAATTAGGCGCTTTTCGTCACAATATCACGAACCAATAGATTAATGTATATTTCGTGCTGCTGAATCACGGCTTGCCGTGAGACCAGGTTGAACACAGTGGTAAACATACCACTGTCCCAGGTTTTTTGAAACATGTTGCAGGCATCCATTTCAAAATGAGCAAATATTTGCACAAAAAAAAAGTTTATCAGTTTGAACATTAAATATCTTGTCTTTATGGTGTATTCAATTGAATATAGGTTGAAGAGGATTTGCAAATCATTGTATTCTGTTTTTATTTACATTTTTCACAACGTCCCAACTTCACTGGAATTGGGGTTGTAGTACTTCTAGTGAAACAAAAAATACTTGTTAAATAGCAAAAATGTAGTACATTTATACAGCTGAGGTGGCTGTGGGTCAACAATTCATTGCTGTAAAAAGCGTTAAAGTAAATTTTCATCAATACTGGCATAGGTCAGGTGTAAATATTTGCCAGGCATTGTTGCATTCACCACACTACAGCAATCCAGACAGACCAAGGTTCATCCCCTTTTCCTGAAATTAGTCATCTATCTGCCACAGCTAGGTGATATATGGGCATCCACTCAGTCTTTTCCAGCTGCTGGAGTCCTCTGAGGCACCTACAGACTGGATCATATCCCGGGCAACAAACACATGGCCACAGTGTCATACCTGACATTCCCTTACAATGAAAGGAATATACCTAATCTGAGTCTCTTTAAGTAAACACTCATTTGACACAAACTCATTCAAGGAGTATCAAAGGATTCTCAAGATCGATCTGGTTCCAAAGTTCCTTAGTCATCACCTTGGGTCAGTGGTTATGGTACAGGTCTCAGAACCAACAGTAAGGCTGAATGCACCAGAACCCTGAGGACATGGCTGCAAAGCTTTTGGCAATGCCAACCACATCTGCCCAGTTACCTTCATAAACTATTCCCTGTTGTGAATCAACATCATATGTAGAGGTCCCAGACACATGATAGTTACTGATGAGAAAACTAAATGTCTAAAAACTAAACACATTCATCATATGCAGACACATTACTGATGGCTGAGTACAGGAAGTTATTGAAAACCTCGAACTTAGTCTTCATTCAACACTGTAAAACTTGACAAGTTGACTTAACGTAAATGACAAATGGATGGTAAAGTGCTTTACAATGATACCTCGCATTCACAGAGGCACATTGACACACTAATAACAGGGTACTGCCATACAAGGCGTTCACTACACACCAGGAGCAACTTAGGGATTAAGGACCTTGCCCAAGGGTCCGTAGTGATTGTCCGGCCAGACTGGGGTTTGAACCGAGGATTCGCTGGTCTGAAGCCCACTGGTTAACCACTAGACTATCACCTCCCCTAAAAAATGTGGAAACCAGTATCCTGGAAAAAAAAAATAAGTAAAGAAGAAGTAGTTTTTTCATTTAAAATTATTCTAAAAAAGTACTTCCTCCTTGATCATCTTGTTCCAGGTTATCATTTTCCACATTTTTAAAGTAAAGTCAACTTGTCAGATTTTACAGTGAAGATTAATGCAAACTCAATTATAACTATGATACTCCCACATTGGAATGCGCAGGGTATTCTGCTTGCTAGTATGCCTAAAAATGAGGTGGACAGTTGCGCAGTGAACGGTCAAGATTACATTTGATGGAAGGCCAGTCACTTGATAAAGCATTAAGTAGAGCATTGGCGATACCCTGCATGACCTGGATGGGATGAATGGAGCTTGAACACACCACATCTTTGACTTACTGTGACCGATCTTACGGCTGTTTATTTTGACAGATCATGTGCATAATTCCATATTATCTGTAGCCCAACTACAATATGCATTGAGTGTTGTCTGTGGCCACATAGATGCTGACCATGGTCGGCTTCCTGGCAACAGGGGCATTCCAGGTGGAGCTGGTCGATCAGTCAGGAGTATGACTGTTAATCTTGAGCTGAGCCATGCCAGCTGTGTGGAACACAGTCATCCTAATGTCATCCAGATACATCACATTCCAACATTAAAGCATAATTTGCAGTGACAGCCAGTTTTCCTAATGTAATTGAAGCTATTAACTGCGAACATATTGCTATAAAGGTGCCATCACATGATGAATTTGTTTTTGTTAATAGGAAATATTTTTAATTCCATCAATGTTCAAATCATATGTAATGCATCTAACTAACATTGTAGCTAGTTGGCTTGCTTGACTCATTTGTCCTGACTAACAGCGTGGTTGGGCAGCCCAATCTCATGCTTTTTTTAATGCTCCCGTCACAAAATGAGTGACATTTCTGTGATGCATTTTTTCTATTTTACTATTTCTAACCCTAACCATAACATAACTGTCTGTCATTATACGTAGTCACGTGGCACAGAAGGTGGAAGGACACAACATGCAAACTCTCAGACAATGTGTTGGAGGTAAAAGGAACTTTATCTTATAAGCAGGCCAGGGTCTGGTACACAGAAAGGTAGGCAGTGTGGCAAAGGTACAGATAAGCATGGTCAAAGACAGGCTGGATTCAAAAGGCATGAAGAGACACAGTTTCAAGGGCTGAAGCAAAAAGCAAAATCCAAGATAACAGAGCGAGGTCAAAAACACTGCGTGGCAAAACAAGACAAAAGAAAGCCTGGAACAAAGATGCAAAGATCAACGAGCTGGCACTGAAGTGGAGAAAGTGAAGGGCTTAAATAACACAGGTGTTAGAGAAAGTTCTGGAAGGAGGTGTGGTCTGGTGAATCAAAGAAGAGGGAAGAGAGGAAAGAGAGGCAAAAGAGTGAGTGAGTGAAAAACAAAGCAGACCAAAGCAAGAGGAGCAAGTGACAGAAAAAAAAACAATGGTATAAAAATATAACATGCCCAGAGACCAACAATAATAAATGTGAACAAAACAAAAAGGGGCAACCTAGGAAATAGAGTGACAACCCTAAAAAGAGGACAACAAGAAAAATAAAATTATATAACCAAACCAAGAACGGAACTGATCATGACTGAAGAATAAATGTTACAACAATCATAGACAATAAACATAGCAAAACAAACTATGGGCTGACCAGAAATTACATGCCAAACAGAAAATATAACCAGAGCCTACAGTAAAACAGGAAATGCAATAAATAACAAAACAAAAGATAAATGATAATCGAGAACAACACAAATGACAACAGGAACGTAACCAGATAATAAAACATTAATGATAAGCAAAACCAGAGAATACCATCACACAAATCACTCAAAACCAATGGCTAAAAAGAGGAGCATAGAAGGGTAGACAGATACAAACAGGGGACAAATCCATAAGGCAGACCCGGGCAGGGCAAAACCTGACACTGTCTCCATTCCCTGAACCCCAAACATAACCCCACCAGACCAAACACCCCCCCACCCCACCCCATGTCACCCCACATTTCGTGCCCCCATCTGCCACGTGCGAGATGAATACATAGCTTATTTGGATAATTGTTCCGAATGAAATCAGCGTGGGCACATTTGGGCATGTGCGTATTCAAATGTTTTTTGTTATTTTTTATTTGTGTGTGTTTCTGGATGGTGAAAATACAGCTTCTTAACAAGCCCCCCAATTGTCTCCCTGTGTCTGGTATTTGTCAATAAATGTATGCATATCGTTATGATGTCACACACATTACAACATGACATGTGCAGCCTACATATTTACAAAGGGCTTATATGGATCAGCAGCTTTTCTTTCACTTATCTCAGCAGTAACGTATCCCAGCCTTTCAAAATGGAGAAATGCCTTGGAAAGAGCTCAGAAAATCACGATGCGATGACTGATGTCTTTGGTACTACGTTTTTTTTTTGAGGATCTTTGGATACTGTTGGAATGAGTGGTTAGCAGAGTCTGATGAGGTCATGGGGGGAATGTGACATTTTGGCCATCTGGCACATTTCTCTGAGCCTGGACCACAGTGATAATGCATCACTGTATAGGACCCAGAAACTAGTTAAGTCCAAGAAGAGATCCATGTGTCACCTGGCTTCAGCAGATAGATGGCTACTTTCAGGAGGTGTGAATGACTACCTACCATCCACAGTAACCTCCCAGTCGACATTCACACAAGGGTGATTCCATGCTTCCAGATCTGCTCTGACATGACTCTGAAGCAACTGATTGAACATTAGTTTGGATGCTGCAGTGTTAATGTTCAGCAGAATTTCCTGTGTAGGGCGATAACAAACAATGAAAAACAAGCACATCAGCCAAGAGTTTAGCTTAGTGGACTGGCTCAAACAGAATAGTATTACCTCGACCTGTCTGGGTAGGGCAGCACAGGTAATAAGTTAAACACATGCTTCTAACTACTGTGCTGTGAATGCTTCAGACCTCTTACATCTGGGTTTTCCAAACTGAGATGCATTTCCTAATGGGAGTGCGTGGCTTGGTAGTAGGAGGTGCATAACAGAAAATTTTTAATGGTTGAAAGTTCATGTTTGAATAGATTTTGGTCTCATTTGGTGATTTGTTTGTTTGGCGAGATTGAGATGGTTTGGACATGTGCAGAGGAGGGACCAAGGGTATATAGCAGGGGTGGGCAACGAGGGCCGAGACACTGCAGGTTTTCCTTGCAACCAATCACCTCACCAGGTGGGTTGCTGATGAGCTTCTCCCCTGCACATAAACACCTGGTCATCAATGAAATCACCTGCTGAGACACCTGAACATTAATGAAATCACCTGTGAAGGTGAATGGTAGCAAGGAAAACCTGCAATGTCTCGGCCCTTTATGGCACATGATTGCCCACCCCTGGTATATAGGGAGAAGGATGCTGAGGATGGAGCCACCAGGCAGGAGGAGAAGAGGGAGACCAAAGAGGGGGTTTATGGATGTGCTGAGAGAGGACATGCAGGTGGTTGGTGTGACAGAGGAAGATACAGAGGACAGGGTGAGATGGAAACGATTGATCTGCTGTGGTGACTCCTAACGGGAACAGCCAAAAGACAAAGAAGAGGACAGAAACAGTGAACAATGTTTTGTATTGGGGTTTTTGTTGTTGTTGTTTGTTTGTTTTATACAATAAGTGCAACAAATTTACTTGAAATGACTGGAAGACATTTGCACAAGATGTTTGAAAATATTGACATACTGTAACTCTGAATCACTGACTAACTGTGAATAGCTCTGTTCATTATGTATTTATCCTGTAGAAGGGGGAGGAATTATACAGTCTGATTGCCACTGGTAGCAAAGACCTCCTGTGGCGTTCTGTGGTGCACCTCGGTGGTCTCAGTTTATGGCTGAAGGTGCTCTGACAGGACCGCAGTGGGACATACAGGTGGTGGGAGGTGTTGTCCAGGATGCTGAGCAGTTTCCTCAACATCCTCCTCTCTGACACCTCCACCACAGACTCTGATGAGCTCGTCGAGTCTGTTCATGTCAGCTTCATTTGTTTAATCCTGAATTCAGGCTTGTTGTAAAGCATTGTCATAACTTCCTCAGCCATCTTTGTCAGTCTTGAAAAACTAAGTATGCACAGTAGTTACAGCCATCATCTGTACCAGATTTGAAATCGTGATACGATTTTTGAAAGATTTTAAAATTTCATCCTGATTCTCAAAATCATTGCTAGTACATGGTCACTTCTAAATATTTGTAGTGGCTTCCATCATGTTCAAACTTCCTGAAAAGGGGTATTCATAGCGACTATGCCTTGAAACCTGTTTGATCGTGCTCCATCCATAAAAATTTGAAGCTGAAGCAATTTTTTTAACGGTTTGTTTATGTCTGGCCAAGGACACAGCTCTTTCTTTTATGAGTGGGTTGCCAGGTCTGCACTTCATAAGTCAGTCTGTTAGCTGGCGAGACAAATTAAGCCATTTCAGTTTTTACACTTTTTGGGATTGTCTGCAATTGTACTGGAATGGCACCCGGTGGAATAGCTCTATTAGTTTTTTGGCGTGGGGTTCTTGTCTCTGGGGGATGCTGCAGTGCTTGCAGAAGATCCTGACCTGTGCCCTAGGCATCCATCCAAGGTGGGGCATTGGCCTGCCCTCCTTGAGGGTTGTTGGGTCCTGCCTGATGTTGGAACTTGGGGTATGTGTAATACATCACATGCTTGTGGGGCTGCTTCTCACCCCTGCAGGGTGGTTGGGTGTTCCTTCTCGCTGAGCACCCTGTCACCCTAATGTGGCTCCAGGTCCCCCTACACTCCCGAGTGACATGGGCAAAGTCAGGAAAAATCTTGGATAATCCACCTATTTAACGTTGAACAATTTTTCAAACATTCATACCTCTATTGACAAAGATCAAATTTCTTTCATATTTGAGAGCATTATGTAGGATGCTATCCTTTATTGACTGACACAGTTTGATCCAGATTACAGATTTTATGGCCATTTAAATTTAACATTAGAGCGAAAACTAAACCACATTATGTCACATCAAAGGGTTGGGCCCCCTGATTTATGACCTAAAGGTCAAAGGTCACCCCCACTCCTAATCTGTTTTGTGTTTTAAGAAAAACAGAGCAAAATATTTTATGAGGGGAAATTACCTCGAGAAAAAATATCATTGTCCAGCAACCTCGAGGATCTGTGTTGGGGCACTGACCGCGTAACTCTCCCGCGGCGCCGGTAAATTACCTGACCGGGTAGATACCGGTGGAGACTGTAGATTGTCTTGAAGGCAAAAACAAACTTTCCTGTCCGGTCACACCCACTTGAGTAGGACTCTCCGGTCATTTTCACCTCAGCATTTGAGGAGACCGGACGTCTGGAGTCCACAATGGGTATAATATAGAATTAATTTGCGGTAAAAATTCCCTGATCGTAAAAAAAAACAAAAACATGTTGTTTAATTGAGTTTTCTTCGAGCAGAGTGCAAAAACCAGATCAGCTTTCACGGTAAGTGATTTAAGTAATCCTTTGATAGAAATGCTTGGTTTTTTTTGTTTTGTTTTTTTTAAATGATGCCCGCGGTCTGAAACGATGTCTTTTTTTTTTTGACAGAGCTGCGCAGACGATACAGACTGCGTTTGGTAATATATTTTAAATATTAGAGAATATTTGTTTGGCTTTGATTAGCTTTTTAAGAGAGGGGGCGTTCCTTTTTAAAAGAGAACTCATATCCATTTATCTTTCTGTAAATAAACTGCGGGCCACTCATGCGGGAGTAATCCCGTTCTCAGTCTGAACTGATCTGGACAGTCCTGTGTGCAATCCAGTAATAAATACCCATAAGGTACGCTCGTAGCATCGTCAAGAGCCACCAAAAAAAATTGTTTTCTGCCGGGGAACATTTGCTGAGCCAGAATGTTCATCTGTAACTTGTCTCTGGGGTTTTTAAACAGCACCATATAATTACAATTCAAGATGATGGTTTGACTGTATTTTCCTTTATGAAATATGTTCTGTGTAATCATGATAACTCTCATATTCCAATGATGTCTGCACTGGGTAAAAATTCCTACAACTTCAGGATGATCCATTGCTTGAAAGACGAGATCGTCCAAAATAACCAGATGGCTCTGACCTCCAGGAAAAAGGCTCTCATCCTCGAAGGAATCAGGCAGACCTTGTAAAAATTTTAGATTTTTATTCTTCACTCTCAGTTCAGAATACAGAGGTTGTTCAGACGTATAAAGCCATACAATGTTGTCAGGCACATATCTCATAGCGTGGCTACAATTTTCCAGCAATGTTTTCACAAACACAGTCTTTCCCGACCCACTCGGTCCAATGATGAGACAAGAGAATGGAGGCTGGAGTCTGGGGTCAAAATCAACTGTACTGCCAGAGTGAGACATGTTTCAAAATCCAAATGGCTCGGTTTCACTGTTCGTTAAAAGAAGTCGCTTGTCTCACACCACCCTGAAGGATTTTTGAAATGATGCATTTGTCAGACTGAAACTGGTTTTATGTTTAATTCCCTGATGTGGCATTTTGATAGATGCTGCGAGGGCAGGGTCTTTTATATAGCCCTCAACCAGATCTTTGACAGTGTCAAAGTTTATTTTCTTACAGCTCTCATGCGTATGAGTGATCCCCTTCACTCGCATGACTGTTTTACCTCTTGCGGTTTTATAAGCGTAACTTTGAGGCCCTGCTGCTGTGAATTCTGTGATGATGTCACCACTCAACTCATCGGTGAGCTGACCCAAATAATTACCGGTAGGCAGCGGGGTTTCATCCTGCCTACAAACGTAAATCAGGCTATCAGTATCATAATACAGAATCCTGTCAGGATTTGCCACAGCCTCCATAAAACCGTACAAGGTCAAACGCGTACGCTGTTGTAAATGCCGCAATAAAAATATTGACGGCTTTACCCGGTCGGGTGACATACCGAGGACCGTACCTCCATTGAACCATAGCCACCCGACTGCTGAGGAAAGTTAGATAAGTGACCTTGTACTCTTCATTAAACAGGAATCTAAACAGCTCATCACCTTTTTTAACAAGCGCAGTCTGTGTCAGATTTGACCTCTGAGCGAATTTACCCCAGACGTGGCTGAGGCAAATCTTAGCATCTGTCATCTTGCAGGATTGTGAGTGATTTTTTCTGGATCTAAACGAATGTTCTGATTCAGCCAGTAGTCGGCGATATTTCTCTGCTCTCAGGGTCTTTATCAAATTCAGGAGGCAAACCGGAGGCTTCCTGCTTATGTTTTAAGAAGGTGTTTATGTACCCCTCAAAGATTTTATCACTTTTATCCTCAAAATGCCAGACTTCAAAAATCTTAGCTACAATGTAGCCTGTATCCAGAGCTTTGTGGAATTCCGGGGTCATCCAAGTCCCAGACAGAGCTCTGCTGCTGGCTGTGTGTGCATGCTCCCGCTTGATTAGTTTCATCAGCACAGGTGCGACACAGAGTAAACACCAGTTTACCGTGAGGAGTTCTGTGTGGAAGGACGGGGAATTTTAACCCCCGGGGCGGATACACGATGGCTTTGATGAAGCCAAAATAAGTCCTGGGGTCTCTGAAATTTCTGTCGATAATTTCCGGATGCCCCGTGGGATATGTGAAATTTACGTTAACGTAAGGATACAGCGAGGTCACGTCGATGTAATAGACCCTCTCATTGCTTAGCCGTGTACCTCAGACGGGAAGCACAAGTCCGACCTCCGTATAAAGCGTCGCGAGGTTCGAGGGGAGCTGGTAACCCCCTACGGGCGAGGAAACGCCGAATGCTCTCATCCCTCTGTTTCATTTCAAGCCACTCGTGCTCCCAGATTACACTGAGGGTAACACCCGGCGTAGCCTGCAGAAAGGCTATTTTTTCCTGACACGCAGCATGGAGCTCTCCAAATGAGGTGTTTGTGAGCGGGTTTATTTTGTGCTGTGTAAAACATGAAGGACAGCCGTGGTAAAAACACCCGAGAAACTCCCACACTTTTATCCGCCCGTCAATCTGAGCATACCCATCAACATAATAACACCCTATTTTTTGCTATCCCCTGTTTAGAGCATGATCGATGGCTATGTTTTGCGGCTCAGCAACCCATTCTAACCACTGCACGGCAACATCCGAATATTTTTTATGGATCGTTCTATAATTGTCAGCGGAGGGGAATGCCAGCATTTTTGCTGCAAGAAAGTTAGTTTGGAAGACTTCCATGCACGCTGAGGCAATTGTAACACAGGTGAAAGGATCCACATGTGTTTCAACAATGAATTCTGACATAAATTTGGAACAGGCTGCAGCCAGGATTTTTGTGTCGTTATCACAATACATTACGGCCTCGGCTTTAAAATCGAAAACTGCGGGGGGGGTTTTTTGGTCACGTACCATGCATTAAATTCCTGTCTTTCTCCCTCTGACATATTGGCGAGCCCGTAAGCTGCAGAGTCAGGGTATGGGCCGGCATAGTTCAGATTTTTTTCTGAACTGAACAGTTGCAGAAAGTAACCTTTGTGTAGGATTTCGTCTTTCAGCCAGATTCCCATGGCTTTTGGCATTTGAGCCAAGCACATTGTGAGAAATGATAATGAATCTATACTCAACAAAAATATAAACGCAACACTTTTGGTTTTGCTCCCATTTTGTATGAGATGAACTCAAAGATCTAAAACTTTTTCCACATACACAATATCACCATTTCCCTCAAATATTGTTCACAAACCAGTCTAAATCTGTGATGGTGAGCACTTCTCCTTTGCTGAGATAATCCATCCCACCTCACAGGTGTGCCATATCAAGATGCTGATTAGACACCATGATTAGTGCACAGGTGTGCCTTAGACTGTCCACAATAAAAGGCCACTTTTGACGTTACGATAAAATTCAGCGTAGTTGGGAATTTCATCGGCGTGCTGGAAATTTAGAGGCTGCCTGATTTCGATATTGTTAAAAGCCAGTCTCCTGATGACATTAGCCGCTCCGGCGCCCGTCACTGGGGGATCAGTGCTACACCCAGCTCGTGCATCATCACTGCTTTCCATCAAAACAGACAACGCCGCGTTTATTGGAGTTAAACGCGTCCTGTTTAAAATATCTTCTCTGCACACATTGCACGGGGAGGAACTTCTTAAAGGTGAAAAAACGCGGGCATCATTACGCATTTGGTTTAATTCATCCACCGCGGATTGGATGTGAGGATTAATTTCGCACGCAAGGAGGCTTACGGCATCATTTAAAGGAGTCAGCCGTACTCGGTTTAAAAGTCTGTCTCCGGACTCATCTCGAGGTCGGGTGTGTGCTAAAACATGGGAATCTTCGCTCACAGAGTGGAGCAGGGAATTTAAGGCGTTAATCGTGGAAATGATGTGGGGACTAATTTCATCTGATTCCCCTTCAGCAGCCAAATTGTTAAGAGCGTCATTTAGCGGTGTTAAACGAACTTGGCTTAAAAGTCTCTCTCCGGACTCGGTGTTATTTCGAGGCGACGAATTTAACGCCTCAGGTAATGGGCCACCTGTTCCAGGAGCGCACCCCGTTGAGTCGATTATTGAATCGTTTAAATCTCCTAATACCCCTCCGAAGGTAATTTGTCAGCCTGAATTCTCTCGTTCCATCTTAAAAAACCGTGACAAGATGATTCTACCTCAAAAATCAATTAATATACCTCTCCAAAATGAATTCTTCCGTTCCACTGAAAAAAAACAAAACAAAAAAAAAACAGAATACACATTTTCCAACAAGCTGATATTTCATCAGATGCGATTAATTCCAGCCCAAAATATCTTCAAGCCTGGCGTGTTGGTGGAAAATAGACGGGCTCCTGCCAGTGCGAGCTGAAAAAAGAAAAAAATGTTAGTTATTAAATATTTAATAAAATAATAATAATAAATAAATAAATAAATAAATGAATTTCATCTCCTTACCGTGTAAAGCCGAATCCCGTTTTACGGTTCTCTGACGCTGAGCTGGATCTCCCCCGGCTGTAACAGAAAAAACTTTGGATTATTAATACGCATTTTTAAACGTAAATTAATTTTCGGATGGTGTACTTACATCTGTGGGTGAAGTTGGGGCTTCCTCGCTTCTACCTTCTCCAAGGTCCTCTGACTTGATTTCTAAAATAAAAAAAATAAAATAAAAAAAGCACCGGTCTCCCAAACAAATATTCTGTAATATTTCAAATATATTACAGAACAATCTACAGTCCCCACCAGTATCTACCCGGTCAGGAAATTAAAATATTCACATTTAATTAAAGCATAATTCAATATTTCTGTGATTAGTAAATTAAAGAAATCCTTAAGAATTAAAAAATATTAAAGGGGTATTAAAATATTCACGTTTAATTAGCAAATTAAAGAAATCCTCCCATAATTGCGTAAAAGATATGGGTATTTTTTAATTGTTCTTTAATTCAGGAACATATAAAAGGATATGCTTTAATTTAAGAATTAACAATATTAAAGGGGTATTAAAATATTAGACACTGTTTTAGATATTCAGGTTTAATTATTTCAAAATTAGTTAATTTTTTAATTAACACATTTAAAAAAATCACCCCATAATTACATTAAAAAAGATACAGGTATTTTGTAATCATTCTTTAATTCAAGAATTAAAAAATATAAAAGGATATTAAAATATTAGACGCAGGGGGAGGGGCAGGGAGGTGGGGCGGGTGTGGAGGTGGGACTTGAGCGGGGCTTGAGGTGGGGCTTGGAGGCGTGGCTTGGGGGTGGGGAGGAGTGGGGGGTGACCTCTGACGTTTAGGTCGTAAATCCAACCCTTTGATGTGACATAAGGTGGGTTAGTTTTCTCTCTAACATTGAAAACCCCTTTTAATGTATTTTTTATGTTATACAGTATCTTAATCAAACATGCCTGAATCATTCTCATATTTGAAAGTGAGGTCCAGACTGGCACTGACTATCACTTGACAAAGTTTGATCCAGATTCGATCCAGATTATGGATTTTGTAGACATTTGAATTTAATATTGAAAAGTCCATTTGGTGTACATTTTGCATTGTGGATTTAGCGGATATTTGGTGTCTTTTACATGGAAGAGCTCTTTAGATCTATATCTATATTTTGTATTATAATTTGTGTGTTATAATGAAAAGTCACTTGTAAGAGGACTTTGACCTTGAAATTTTTTTCCAAGTTAAAAAATTGTCGAATTGGCAGAGGTTTGCACTCTACGAGTGCTAGTTTTTTTTCTGTGGTTGAATCTAGAAGTGCTGAGCTTGTTTTCTGTCATGGAACATGAGGCTGTGCGAGCACACAGCTGGAGTAGGAGCTAAATTCTGCCTGTGAGGCTACAATTAATCTGTGGCTCACATGCGCGCCAAACCACGGAGGTGATCCAAATGGATCAGGGATCAGCTATAAACCGTTACAGCACTACTAACAGCTAACTCGTGTTGCCGCTACAAAGACATGCCTTTGCTAATACAGTGTGATTTTGCACTTGCAGTTAAATAGTTCAACAATTTTATCTGTCAACTTTTAACTGTTTTTGACAAATAGAAAATGCAGAAATATCGAAATACTTTCTTCAGAAGAAGAAAAGTCAACTTTTTTAATTTTGAAAAACACTATGGGCAAAAATATCACTGAATGACACTAAAAATGCACTTGTCTCCTCTGTGCGCACAGCTTGTTAAGTAAGAGACCTTTGCAGCTCAAGCATGACGCATTGCTTACTGAAGTTGTGATGTTTACGAATGTATAACGATGCAGAAGATAGAATTAAGAAAATATTTCAGAGCTTGTCTCCTTGGAAATCGTCTCTTTTATTAGATGAGGTGTTGATATGTAGGCCTTAGGTTTTCATAACCAAGGTTAAATCAGAGACATTCAGTCTTCAATGCGAGCATATGGTGAGACTATACAATAAACATTTTCCAACAAAGTGAGGAAGTTCTGCTCCTTATGTCGCAATACATAATAAATAAAAAATAAGAAATAAACTATTCTTCATTCAAGCTGTCACTTGCACCCCACGTTTCTTGGCAAGCTGATGATTGTTACAGCTGCAAAAGATCAGTGTTACCACTCCCATCGGGTGTTTCTCAACTTCCAAGAGAAATGTTGGAAGCTAAATGTCTAAGTCCTCCTTTTAAATCCAGTTCACTGCAGTTATCCAAATTGCTTCATACATAAAACATCAGCTTTTAGTTATTTATTCATAAAAACTGTTAGCATGATTACAGAGATGCACGTCAACATTCACTCATTAATGTTGTCTTTTATGTCATTTTCACCAACAACGCCAAAGCCCGTACCCATTTAATGCGGGGTGGACTGAGACAGTGTAGATTAAGTGTATTGTCCTAGGACAGAGACAGATAGTACAAGCAAGATTCAAACCCAGGCCTACATGTTGGCAGGCCAGCTCCTTATGCACTCAGCTACCTTCTCTGCCTAGGCTATAAATAAGCTATATAATGGCACCATATTTAATACTGCACAGCAACATAACAGATATGAATTTTGTAGTTTTAGTGCAATTTACCTTAACCTGGAAAGTCAGCCTCTTTCACTTTGCTTCATAAGACTAAGCGATAGAAGATGACTGAATTTTTAAAAACTAAGCAAATCACATGTGCTACCACTGTGCTGTTGACTGGCAGCAAGGTGACTTTGTGGTTAGCACTGTTGCCTCACAGTAACAATGTCATGGGATCGATTGCCACCTGTGGACTTTCTGTGTCTAGTTTGCATGTTCTCCCATGCTTCTGTGGGTTTCCTAGGTGCTCCAGTTTCCCTCCACATCCGAAGACAAGCATATTATGTGGACTGGCAACTTCAAATTGTCCTTAGGTGTGTGCGTGGCTGTGAATGTGTTTGTTTGGCTACATGTGCCCCTATGACAGACTGGTGTCCTGTCCAGGGTGTACCCCACCTCATGCCCTATGACTGATGGGATAGGTTCCAGCAGAATCAGACAGAGCAGAATCAGCTGGAACCAACAGCACAATCACACTATCTCTCAGTAGTACCCAACAGAATAACAGCTAGAATATTAATGTGGTTGCCGACAGCTAGTCCTTTGTTTCACTAACAGACCCAGAATTTAGATATGACTCCATAATGGGCTGGATCATGCCATTGTTACGCAGGGACTCTACACCTACTTGTGGTTTAATCATCTCCTGGCTGGTCTGCTGCATCCTGCTTGCAAGCAGCCTCCAGAGATTGGTTCACTTTGTACCAACAATCTCACCTTGTCTTTATCCTCCCCAAATTACTGAATGACTCTCCTGTCCTCTAATCTTTGCACCTCAAAGTTCCGGTGCTGCTTCCACACAAAGCCACTAATAGTCTTCAAACCACTGCAGCATGGGCTCACTTTCACCGTCCAGACCATTTCACAGTGAATTCTCATCTCGCTCGGCTCTCCACTTCAGCTGGAGCTGCAGAACACTAAACATCTTCCCTCATTATCTGCAGTTATACTCCCTTACACAAATTGGTCGAAACCACTAATATGCACTTGTGAAAACAAAAACAAAACAAAAAAAAGTATGTTCATTTTCCCTTTTAGCTGCTTTTATTTTCCTGGACTGTTCCATACTACTGTACAATAGTAGTGCAGACATAAAATTTAACAAGGCAGAGATAAATCTGAGCATTAATGTCCAGCAAAAACACAACAGTTTTCTGGCCTGTCACACAAAGGATAACTTTCACTAAATATTTGCTGTTACTGCCGTGGTGAATGTTTAAAGTTAATTCATCATATTGCCAATTTTGTCTGTCTCTTCCATGGAAAAACACTTCTCCTAGTCCCAAGCTTTATTTGTATTTACGCCTTTGATTGCCAGGCAGAGCAAATATATTATTTGACAAATGTCTAATTCTCTCTTTCACAATAGGAAGCTGTTACTGCAGAGAAATTTTGCTTCTACAAGCAATTATTGCGAAAGGACTCCACGAGCTGGGCTTAGTGAACTATTGTTAGAAGCATCAATCCCTTCAAGAATATAAGATTTAACGCTTGAGAGGTGAGACTTTTCATTCTGCATTACAGAAATGAAGCTTTGTCTGGTATATTTGTTTGGGCCTAGGGTATTGTGTTTGCTCGCATGGAAATTTGTTCCAGGCCAACCTCATTTAAATTGTACCAAAGATAACACGTTTAAACATAAAATTCAATGCTGAATATATCCATATATGTGAGCTGCAAGGTGGGTTTTTTTTTTTCATTTCAATATTTATTCATTTATTGATTTATTTATTGGAAAAACGTGCATATCAGAAAAACAGTGCTTGAGTAGCTTTGGCTGTTGTTCATGAAAATAAATTGCTGAATTGCAAACATGTTAGGAAGCTGAAATGAGAAGAAACACAATCATTCAAAACAGAGTCAACAGTTTTAATGAATCTGTGTTTTACCAACATTTCACTTCATCTGTTGAAAACAAAATTGCAATGGCTGCATGGTGACTTAGTGGTTAGCACTGATGCCTCACAGCAAGAAGGTCTTGGGATCGCATCTCACCTGGGACCTTTCTGCGTGGTGTTTGCATGTTCTCCCCGTGTTTGCATGGGCTCCCTCAGGGTGTTACAGTGTCGCCGAACGAACAGTACCCCCTAAAAATCCATCTGCCCTTCCCTCACTGCGCATGCGTCACTTTGCAGCGTCAGCAGCGATTCACTGATTAACACCTCGTTTCTGCTTGAAAACTGCCTCCAGTCATCATCTGTCTCAATGACAGATATCTGAAGCTTTCGTACAACAATCATGTCCACATAAATTCAGCATTATTTCATAATAAAAGACACGGGGAAGTGATCAGAGCACAACAGCTACGTCATTTCAGAGTGTCAGTAACAACTCACAGATTATCGCCTTGTTTCTGCTTAAAACTGACTTTAGAATGATTTAAGAGGTTTTACTTTGTCATCTGATGGTTAATAATCACATTATTCCCTTTGATTGCTTTGGGTGTAGAGAGTCAGACTCAGAGAGTCAGTGTCAGACGTGCTGCTGTGGTCTGAAATGATGCATGCGCAGTGAAGGCAGGGTAAACCAATTTTTATGGGGGACCATTCGGTCGGTGACACTGGCTTCCTCCCACATGCTAAGACATGCAGGTTAGGTTAATTGGAAACTTTAAACTGACCGTAGTTGTGTTTGTTTGTCTATATGTGGCCCTGCGGTGGACTGGAGTCCTTTCCAGGGTGTACCTCGCCTCATGCCCTATGTGTGCTGGGATAGGCTCCAGCCATCCCATCCTGTCGAAGAGAATCTGATTGTTACCAGAAAAACTGCTGTGACATTCCTCAGTTCATTCTTTTATGCAATATTAAATTGTTGATACTTGAAATCTTCTCCAAAGGGATGATCCATCACAGTGAGGTTCTATCTAATGCATGTTTTGGCTGATATTTGGAGGGAAATATAGAGTGAAGTTGTCATCACATTCAGCTGCACTCCAATCATCCATCCATTTTCTATACTCGCTTACTCCAGTTAAGTGTCACTTTTATTTTTTATACAATGGTCCATCTTAATATATTTGATGCATCCACATTTTGCGCACAAGTAATAAAATAAAAAGGTAGGAAAATAATTTTTCAATGATAATTGATTGCTTTACCTACATCCATCCATTTTCTTCACCCTTAATTTTCTTCAATTCTTCAAGGGGGCTGGAGCCTAACCCAGTAGTCACAGGGCGTGAGGCAGGGTACACCCTGGACATGACGGCAGTATGTTATTGGGCCTATTTTATCTACATGTTTACGTAAAAATTTTTGGACTTCTTTAGTCTTAGTGTAGTAGCCCCAATGTAGATCACACTACAGCTATTCTATATCGGCCCTGAGTCCCTTTGGTGCCAATGCTTATCTCCAGATTCCATTTCATGAAGTAGATGAGAGTTTACAATCAGTCACGATCAGACAACTTACTTGTCCAAGCCCACAGACAGGTAGCGTGAGTGGGATCCGAACCCAGGTCCACATGTTGACAGGTCAGCTCTGTATCCACTCAGCTAGCTTCTCTACACAACTACACCATCTGGATTTATTTCAGAGATGATACACATTAAGAGTCTCTCTGAGATTTTTTTTTCTTGTCTTTACATGAGTAGGTGACTTTGTGGAATTACAGTTTGGCAGGACACTTTGCCTCCTATGTCCTAGTTCAACCAGCTGTAAATGGGTAACTACACTACACTCTCCCTGAAGACTGGAGTTAATCAATGAGCCCCAAGGCCTGTATAGGCTTACTTTCTCTGTTTGCTTGGCTGTTGTCTTAATGAAACAAGAGCACAGCGTTGGGACACTATGTCGAACATTGACACAGCCGCCATGAAGCAGTCAGGGTTGGTAGCAGGAGAACAAAAAAAATGCTACATCAGTGGGATCACCCTTCAAAGTGGTGACTTGGAGATTTGAGAGGTGGACTTGTGACAGAGGTTAAATTCCCTATCAGACAGGAAAATCACGAAGATGCCCTTGAGGAAGGATGTGAATCCCCAACTTGGTCCCCATATGCAGTTGAGCGCCATGCATGGCAGCATCTTGATATCCGTGTTTGTGTGTGTGAATGTGAGGCATCATTGTAAAGCACTTTGGGCATCTGCGTAAGTTGGAAAAGCACTACAGAAATGCCCTTTGTCATTTACCCCATGTTGGGAATCGAGATGTTAATAAGTAAAGAACAAGATGAATTAACCTTGCCAAGAGTGCGGCAATCCCACTCACCTGTTGCAGGCTGATAGCCAAGCCTGACATGCAATTCAATTCCATTTTATTATAGTTATAAACCTCCAAATCATTACAATGTCACAGGAGCAGGTTCTATCACCAGCAGACACAGCTCAGTTGGGTGGCCACTCAGTGTGGCCACCACAACAACAAATAACAGATAACATTGTGGATACCTGTAACCTTAGTGACATGAAATTTGGGGTTCCACAGGGTCTGTTTTAGGCCCCCTGCATTTCTCTCTTTATATAGCACCCCTTGGGCACATATTGCGATGTTTTGGGATATTGTGGCATTTTGGGATTACCTTTCACTGCTATGCAGATGATACTCAGTTATACATGCCGATAATTGCTGGTAATCTCGTTCACATAAAATCCTTAGAAGACTGCCTTGCAGCAGTGAGAAGTTGGATGTCTAGAAACTTCCTACTTTTAAACTCTGATAAGACTGAAATGATGGTTCTTGGTCCAGTGAGACATCGGCATCAATTTGACCAGTTAACGCTCAGCCTCGGCTCATTTGTCATACATCACAATGACAAAGTGAGGAACCTTGGTGTAATTTTTGATCCTTCGTTTTCCTTTGGCCTCCATATTAGAAATATTACTAGGACTGCTTTCTTCCACCTGTGAAATATAGCAAAGATTCGTCCCATCCTGTCTATGGCTGATGCTGAGACCCTGATCCATGCATTCACCTCTTCAAGACTGAACTACTGCAATGTTCTATTTTCTGGTTTACCGCAGTCTAGCATTAGGGCTCTCCAATTGGTTCAAAATGCTGCAGCCAGACTTTTGACACGAAGCAGAAAGTTCGACCACATTACACCCATTTTGGCATCTCTTCACTGGCTTCCTGTCCCAGTGAGATCAGATTTTAAGGTTCTGCTACTAACCTATAAAATTATTTATAGACTCGCACCTCCCTACCTAGTTGACCTAATTAAAACGTACGTACTGGCCCGGGCTTTACGTTCTCAGGGTGCAGGACTACTTTGTGTCCCTAGGGTGAATAAGAAGTCTGCAGGTCACAGAGCTTTCTCTTATCGTGCCCCTGTTCTGTGGAATGGTCTCCCTACATCAATAAAACAATCAGATTCTGTGGAGACTTTCAAGTCCAGACTTAAGACGCACTTATTTTCCCTTTCATATGGCTAGCATACTGGTACAGTTTTGTTTTACGCTTTTTACTCTTTTAATTCATGTTATTAGTAATTGGAGCGGGCCGCGGCCTCAACTTTACCTAAATTCTGGGTCTTTTAGTGAAGCTTAGGGCTAGCAGCCGGCAATCACCTTAGTATTTCTTCTGTTTTTCTTGTTGATTAATGCTGGCAAATTATACAGTATGTCTTTCTGATGCCTGATTCTGTTTTTTCTCTGTTTAAGGTGCAGCTCCATCCAGAGATATGGTATTTGTGTTGGCGATCCTCCTGTCCTGTGCACCAACAGCAATTCTTGTATATTCGTCCGTGAATTGTTCTGTGAATTGTTTCTGTAATTTATGTTTGTAGCATGGCCCAAGCAGAGGGTCACCCCTTTGAGTCTAGTCTGCTTGAGGTTTCTTCCTCAGAGGGATTTTTTCCTTACCACTGTTGCTCTGGGGGTTGGTAAGGTTAAACCCTACCTGTGTGAAGCGCCTTGAGGCAACTCGGTTGTAATTTGGCGCTATATAAAGGAAAATAAATTGAAATTGAAAATTAGACAAAAACATAATAATAATAATCTTTCTTGTGATACTGACTCAAAATAAAACAAAACATTAATGCTGTTTTTCATGAAAAAAATTTTTTTTTCAAGTTTGCTGCTGTTGCATGTGTATCGTTTTGCACACATCCAGGAGAAAAGCATAATGTTGCAGAACATGTTGAAAGCTCTAACAGTGTAAGATAGATGGGTAGCGTGGGCTGCATTCCCTGCAGCATGATCTGGAGGTGAAAAGTTTTAATATTCACAAACTTTAGGCTAAAGTTACATCAGCTAATTTAACTTCTTGATTCTCTTTTTTCTTCCACTGTGGGGGAAGAAGTTCTCTTTGACTGGGCCACCTGGGACTAGACTGAGAGTCGAGCTGTCACACTCAGCACTTGTGAATTAATAACAGACTATTGCCTAAAAACATCTGTATTAGGGCAAGGCAGCTTTGTCATGAAGGACCTGCACTCTGCAGCTTTTCACTCCAGCCAATCACTCAGATGTCCCTATCTATTTACAGGTGGTTATGTGTGTGAAGGTCCTTGGAAAGCATTGGACTTGAAATGTGAAGCCACTTCATGCGTGACGTGTTGCCCTCTGGGAAACAGCAGACATTTTCACCTGTCATGTAAAATGTTGTAGACTCAACATATTAAAATATAAGTGCACAGAGATCATACCGATGGAAGAGGTGTACTATATAGGCCCAAATGCCCACTGGAACCCTGGATACTGTAGTGTGAAGCGTGTGTTAAACATCTACGAATCATCTTGCATGGGAAACCACACCAGTGCAGATTACTTACGCAATCAATGATGCTACCCATTCATAGCTGGGTGGATTGGGACAATGGAGATTAAGTGTTTTCAAGGTCCCGGTCAGGTATCATGACCAGGAATTAAACCAAGGTCTATATATATTAGTAGTCCAACTCCTACCTAACTGAACTACCTGCTCCATGTAAATGGCTCTGGTGTTGGCCAGAGCCGTTATTACCTGTACCACCCAACATATGTACGTAGAATCAAACCAACATCTGCATATTGGTAGTCCAACTCTTCCCCCACTGAACTCCCTACTTGACATAAATACCTTTAGGTCCCCTTCACACATAATGCAAAGTTTGGACGACGTGAGCATGATGCAGAAATCATGTGTAAACCTTGTAATGTCATCCCTGCCACCAACGCCTTGTACACCTGTTGCTACAACTATTTGCGCACACAAGCACCTGAAAGACAGAGTGTGTGCTGTGCGAACCCATCGCACCCTCTCAAAGCAGGTGACACACATGAACATCTAACACCGCTCACATGGTACATAGAAAATGTGTGGCCAGTCGCACTCTTGGCATGACAAGAGACTGCAGACAACCACTGTCGTACTGATGTGAAATTTGTCCAAGTTGCCCAAGAGTGTGACTTTGCAAACACACACACTGACACGTTTGTGTGTGTGCTCCACTCACGGGAGGAGTGGCTTCGAACAGAAGCAGCTGTGGTGATCTGTCATTTCGGCTTCCATCCAAAACATTCAGAAAAACACGCAATTTTGCCCAAATTCCCATTTCAAAGGATTTTTTTCAGTCAAATCCGACATTGCTCATGCCCTTGGACCAAAGGAACACCATTCTGACAAAAAATGGAACAAAACATTTTTTTGGCCAATTTTCATGTCTGGGGCTTACATCGCAAATGTTCAGAAAACACGCAATTTTTGCCCAAATTCCCATTTTCACAGAATTGTTTTCAATCAAATCCGACATTGCTCATGCCCTTGGACCAAAAAAACACCATTCTGACAAAAAAAAAAAAAAAAAAAAAAAATGGAACAAAAATATTTTTGGCCAATTTTCATGCCCAAATTCCCATATTCACTGGATTTTTTCAGTCAAATCCGACATTGCTGATGCCCTTGGACGAAACAAAAACCATTCTGACAAAAAATGGAACAAAAAAGTTTTTGGCCAATTTTCATTCATGTCTGATTCATCTTTTTAGTCACACAGCACTGTTATTCTGAACACTACTGTATATACGCATATACACAAACTTACAATTTTGCCATTTGTATTTCTCATGTTATATGAAAATTTTCATACCTACAAAATATTTTATATACCATGGTTTAAGCTGACAAATGTGTGAATGTGAAACTGCAGTTATTTATTGGTTTAAGCACAATTATATGCAGAGTGCATGCATTGTCATTGGATTTTCTTGTTGAATCCATCTTTAGTTATTTGTCCATTCTTGCAGCAGAAAAAGAACCCAAAGGTTTTTTACATCATGAGTTGGTTTAATTTCGTCATGCTCTGAGGGCAGACAGCTGCTTCCTTTTGTTTTGTCACTGAAGGAAAGCCAGACTCATTGGCTTGTCAGTGTGCAAGACAAGACGGGTTGCAGCTGAGCCTCTGGTAGACCTGCGATCACGGTCCTGTTTAAACTGAAAGATACAAGACAGTCTGCTGCTTCAGCTCTCCACTGGGAGAAGAATCATGACAAGGGAATGCAAGGATAAACATCACATTTGGATGCAACAGACACTAACCAAAAGCTCAATTCCAAGGAAGTGCAGCAAATTTTGTAGTGCTATTAAGGGTCAGTCCTGTAGTACAACCCCAGTTCCAATAAAGTTGGGACGTTGTGTAAAATGTAAATAAAAACAGAATACAATGATTTACAAATCCTCTTCAACCTATATTCAATTGAATACGCCTAAAGACAAGATATTTAATGTTCTTTATTGTTTTTGTGCAAATATTTGCTCATTTTGAAATGGATGCCTGCAACACGTTTCAAAAAGTTGGGACGAGGCAACAAAACACTGGCAAAGTTGATGAATGTTCAAAGAACACCTAATTGGAAACAGGTGAGTGTCATGATTGGGTATAAAAGGAGCATCCCCAAAAGGCTCAGACATTCACAAGCAAAGATGGGGCGAGGATCACCACTTTGTGAACAACTGCATGAAAAAAATAGCCCAACAGTTTAAGAACAATGTTTCTTAACATTTAATTGCAAGGAATTTAGCGATTCCATCATCTACAGTCCATAATATAATCAGAAGATTCAGAGAATCTGGAGAACTTTCTACACTTAAGCGGCAAGGTCGAAAACCAACATTGAATGCCTGTGACCTTCGATCCTTCAGGCAGCACTGCATTAAAAACTGTCATCATTGTGTAAAGGATCTTACCGCGTGGGCTCAGGAACACTTCAGAAAACAACTGTCAGTTAACACAGTTCGTTGTTACATCTACAAGTGCAAGTTAAAACGCTACCATGCAAAGTGAAAGCCATACATCAACAACATCCAGAAACACCGCCGCCTTCTCTGGGCTCGAGTTCATTTGAAATGGACAGACGCAAAGTGGAAACGTGTGCTGTGGTCTGATGAGTCCACATTTCAAATTGTTTTTGGAAATCATGGACGTCATGTCCTCCAGACAAAAGATGAAATCGACCATCCAGATTGATAACAGTTCAAAGTTCAAAAGCCAGCATCTGTGATGGTATGGAGGTGTGTTGGTGCCCATGGCATGGGCAACTTACACATCTGTGATGGCACCAACAATGCTGAAAGGTCCAGGTTTTGGAGCAACACATGCTGCCATCCAAGCAACATCTTTTTCAGGGACGTCCCTGCTTATTTCAGCAAGACAATGCCAAGCCACATTCTGCAGGTGTTACAACAGCGTGGCTTCGTAGTAAAAGAGTGCGGGTACTAGATTGGCCTGCCTTCAGTCCAGATCTGTCACCCATTGAAAATGTGTGGCGCATTCTGAAGCGCAAAAATACGACAACGGAGACCCCGGACTGTTGAACTGAAGTCATACATCAAGCAAGAATGGGAAACAATTCCACCAACAAAGCTTCAACAATTAGTGTCCTCAGTTCCCAAACACTTATTGAGTGTTGTTAGAAGAAAAGGTGATGTAACACAGCAGCCCAGTCTCACGTTTTGTTTTTTTTTGTTTTGTTTTTTTTCGCGCTCCCGTGACGAAATGAGTCAAATTTTTGTGACAGGGCTTTTTTAATTCACTATTACTAACCCTACTCCCACCCCAACCTTAACCATAACCTAATCTTACTCCTTCCCCCCACCCTAACCATATCCACCCCCGACCCTCCCGCTTCAATTTTAATTTTGTGCAGCCATCACAGAATGAATGAGAATGAATTTGTGCTGCCGTGACAAAAATTAGGCGCTTTTCGTCACAATATCACGAACCAATAGATTAATGTATATTTCGTGCTGCTGAATCACGGCTTGCCGTGAGACCAGGTTGAACACAGTGGTAAACATACCACTGTCCCAGGTTTTTTGAAACATGTTGCAGGCATCCATTTCAAAATGAGCAAATATTTGCACAAAAACAATAAAGTTTATCAGTTTGAACATTAAATATCTTGTCTTTATGGTGTATTCAATTGAATATAGGTTGAAGAGGATTTGCAAATCATTGTATTCTGTTTTTATTTACATTTTTCACAACGTCCCAACTTCACTGGAATTGGGGTTGTAGTACTTCTAGTGAAACAAAAAATACTTGTTAAATAGCAAAAATGTAGTACATTTATACAGCTGAGGTGGCTGTGGGTCAACAATTCATTGCTGTAAAAAGCGTTAAAGTAAATTTTCATCAATACTGGCATAGGTCAGGTGTAAATATTTGCCAGGCATTGTTGCATTCACCACACTACAGCAATCCAGACAGACCAAGGTTCATCCCCTTTTCCTGAAATTAGTCATCTATCTGCCACAGCTAGGTGATATATGGGCATCCACTCAGTCTTTTCCAGCTGCTGGAGTCCTCTGAGGCACCTACAGACTGGATCATATCCCGGGCAACACAACACATGGCCACAGTGTCATACCTGACATTCCCTTACAATGAAAGGAATATACCTAATCTGAGTCTCTTTAAGTAAACACTCATTTGACACAAACTCATTCAAGGAGTATCAAAGGATTCTCAAGATCGATCTGGTTCCAAAGTTCCTTAGTCATCACCTTGGGTCAGTGGTTATGGTACAGGTCTCAGAACCAACAGTAAGGCTGAATGCACCAGAACCCTGAGGACATGGCTGCAAAGCTTTTGGCAATGCCAACCACATCTGCCCAGTTACCTTCATAAACTATTCCCTGTTGTGAATCAACATCATATGTAGAGGTCCCAGACACATGATAGTTACTGATGAGAAACTAAATGTCTAAAAACTAAACACATTCATCATATGCAGACACATTACTGATGGCTGAGTACAGGAAGTTATTGAAAACCTCGAACTTAGTCTTCATTCAACACTGTAAAACTTGACAAGTTGACTTAACGTAAATGACAAATGGATGGTAAAGTGCTTTACAATGATACCTCGCATTCACAGAGGCACATTGACACACTAATAACAGGGTACTGCCATACAAGGCGTTCACTACACACCAGGAGCAACTTAGGGATTAAGGACCTTGCCCAAGGGTCCGTAGTGATTGTCCGGCCAGACTGGGGTTTGAACCGAGGATTCGCTGGTCTGAAGCCCACTGGTTAACCACTAGACTATCACCTCCCCTAAAAAATGTGGAAACCAGTATCCTGGAAAAAAAAAATAAGTAAAGAAGAAGTAGTTTTTTCATTTAAAATTATTCTAAAAAAGTACTTCCTCCTTGATCATCTTGTTCCAGGTTATCATTTTCCACATTTTTAAAGTAAAGTCAACTTGTCAGATTTTACAGTGAAGATTAATGCAAACTCAATTATAACTATGATACTCCCACATTGGAATGCGCAGGGTATTCTGCTTGCTAGTATGCCTAAAAATGAGGTGGACAGTTGCGCAGTGAACGGTCAAGATTACATTTGATGGAAGGCCAGTCACTTGATAAAGCATTAAGTAGAGCATTGGCGATACCCTGCATGACCTGGATGGGATGAATGGAGCTTGAACACACCACATCTTTGACTTACTGTGACCGATCTTACGGCTGTTTATTTTGACAGATCATGTGCATAATTCCATATATCTGTAGCCCAACTACAATATGCATTGAGTGTTGTCTGTGGCCACATAGATGCTGACCATGGTCGGCTTCCTGGCAACAGGGGCATTCCAGTGGAGCTGGTCGATCAGTCAGGAGTATGACTGTTAATCTTGAGCTGAGCCATGCCAGCTGTGTGGAACACAGTCATCCTAATGTCATCCAGATACATCACATTCCAACATTAAAGCATAATTTGCAGTGACAGCCAGTTTTCCTAATGTAATTGAAGCTATTAACTGCGAACATATTGCTATAAAGGTGCCATCACATGATGAATTTGTTTTTGTTAATAGGAAATATTTTAATTCCATCAATGTTCAAATCATATGTAATGCATCTAACTAACATGTAGCTAGTTGGCTTGCTTGACCTCATTTGTCCTGACTACAGCGTGGTTGGGCAGCCCAATCTCATGCTTTTTTTAATGCTCCCGTCACAAAATGAGTGACATTTCTGTGATGCATTTTTTTTCTATTTACTATTTCTAACCCTAACCATAACATAACTGTCTGTCATTATACGTAGTCACGTGGCACAGAAGGTGGAAGGACACAACATGCAAACTCTCAGACAATGTGTTTGGAGGTAAAAGGAACTTTATCTTATAAGCAGGCCAGGGTCTGGTACACAGACAAGGTAGGCAGTGTGCAAAGGTACAGATAAGCATGGTCAAAGACAGGCTGGATCAAAGGCATGAAGAGACACAGTTTTCAAGGGCTGAAGCAAAAAAGCAAATCCAAGAGTAACAGAGCGAGGTCAAAACACTGCGTGGCAAAACAAGACAAAAGAAAGCCTGGAACAAAGATGCAAAGATCAACGAGCTGGCACTGAAGTGGAGAAAGTGAAGGGCTTAAATAACACAGGTGTTAGAGAAAGTTCTGGAAGGAGGTGTGGTCTGGTGAATCAAAGAAGAGGGAAGAGAGGAAAGAGAGGCAAAAGAGTGAGTGAGTGAAAAACAAAGCAGACCAAAGCAAGAGGAGCAAGTGACAGAAAAAAAAACAATGGTATAAAAATATAACATGCCCAGAGACCAACAATAATAATGTGAACAAAACAAAAAAGGGGCAAACCTAGGAAATAGAGTGACAACCCTAAAAAGAGGACAACAAGAAAAATAAAATTATATAACCAAACCAAGAACGGAACTGATCATGACTGAAGAATAAATGTTACAACAATCATAGACAATAAACATAGCAAAACAACTATGGGCTGACCAGAAATTACATGCCAAACAGAAAATATAACCAGAGCCTACAGTAAAACAGGAAATGCAATAAATAACAAACCAAAAGATAAATGATAACGAGAACAACACAATGACAACAGGAACGTAACCAGATAATAAAACATTAATGATAAGCAAAACCAGAGAATACCATCACACAAATCACTCAAAAACCAATGGCTAAAAGAGGAGCATAGAGGGTAGACAGATACAAACAGGGGACAAATCCATAAGGCAGACCCGGGCAGGGCAAAACCTGACACTGTCTCCATTCCCTGAACCCCAAACATAACCCCACCAGACCAAACACCCCCCCACCCCACCCCATGTCCCCCACATTTCGTGCCCCCATCTGCCACGTGCGAGATGAATACATAGCTTATTTGGAATATGTTCCGAATGAAATCAGCGTGGGCACATTTGGGCATGTGCGTATTCAAATGTTTTTTGTTATTTTTTATTTGTGTGTGTTTCTGGATGGTGAAAATACAGCTTCTTAACAAGCCCCCCAATTGTCTCCCTGTGTCTGGTATTTGTCAATAAATGTATGCATATCGTTATGATGTCACACACATTACAACATGACATGTGCAGCCTACATATTTACAAAGGGCTTATATGGATCAGCAGCTTTTCTTTCACTTATCTCAGCAGTAACGTATCCCAGCCTTTCAAAATGGAGAAATGCCTTGGAAAGAGCTCAGAAAATCACGATGCGATGACTGATGTCTTTGGTACTACGTTTTTTTTTTGAGGATCTTTGGATACTGTTGGAATGAGTGGTTAGCAGAGTCTGATGAGGTCATGGGGGGAATGTGACATTTTGGCCATCTGGCACATTTCTCTGAGCCTGGACCACAGTGATAATGCATCACTGTATAGGACCCAGAAACTAGTTAAGTCCAAGAAGAGATCCATGTGTCACCTGGCTTCAGCAGATAGATGGCTACTTTCAGGAGGTGTGAATGACTACCTACCATCCACAGTAACCTCCCAGTCGACATTCACATCCAAGGGTGATTCCATGCTTCCAGATCTGCTCTGACATGACTCTGAAGCAACTGATTGAACATTAGTTTGGATGCTGCAGTGTTAATGTTCAGCAGAATTTCCTGTGTAGGGCGATAACAAACAATGAAAAACAAGCACATCAGCCAAGAGTTTAGCTTAGTGGACTGGCTCAAACAGAATAGTATTACCTCGACCTGTCTGGGTAGGGCAGCACAGGTAATAAGTTAAACACATGCTTCTAACTACTGTGCTGTGAATGCTTCAGACCTCTTACATCTGGGTTTTCCAAACTGAGATGCATTTCCTAATGGGAGTGCGTGGCTTGGTAGTAGGAGGTGCATAACAGAAAATTTTTAATGGTTGAAAGTTCATGTTTGAATAGATTTTGGTCTCATTTGGTGATTTTGTTTGTTTTTCTGGCTATTACAGGGGTCACTGGAAGGCACCTTACTGAATGTCAAGCATTTCCTTGTTAGAATTCTCATCAGGTCAATTCTTTCAATTATTGACAATTTCTTTTCTTCTTCTCCTGCTTAATAGGTGACAATGGGCCTCATGTATCAATGTGGCGCTCTTGTGGCGTAAATGTATGGTGTAAATTTGAAGTACATCAAAGTTGCCGTGACATGTATCAAGCAGTGCGCACCTGCCCATTTCCGGCGTACGCCTGACGTGACCTTGATAAATGCGGCGGGTGAAAACAATCGTAATTATAATAAACATGCCCATAAATATTCAGACTCTGCTTCAGACACACCCTCATTTTACGACATGGAAGCCAGGAAGACGGCAAAGAAAAAGAACTCCACCAATCACGAGGCATGCCAATAGATCGTCAAAAGCGTCCGTCGTATCAATTGTTTTGTAGTATAATCAAAAAAGTGTTACAGTGGTCCCTCGTTTATCGTGGGAGTTAAGTAGTCAGCATTATTTTTACAATTATTATAGACGTTTTAAAGCTGTAAACACTCTCAACGTTCAAACCTTAGTAGAAAAATAAGACCAACCTGTTTTCAGGCCCAAACATTTGTTTGAGAAATAAAAATAGAACGTTTTCCTATAAATAATTATGATGGCTTTTAGAACTAACGAATTTAATTCTAATGATCAACGTACGAGGTTGGACACATAAGAAATTATTAATAGTGACTGACCAGTATTTCACAGTTCCTCTGACCGCGCCTCTTCGTCCTTGCGCTGCGCCTTTTTCCTCTGAGTCAAACCTCGCTGCAGGTGTCTTTGTCCGAGTGAAGGACACAGTTGTGGGTAGTTGTTGGAGCTCTTTTTTCTTCTGGGCAAGAAGATTCTTATAAACAGTCATGCAGAACACAATGCACTGTAAAAAACAAAAGCATGCAAAATTGGACTAAAAAAATCCACGAAACTGCGAGGCCGCGAAAGGTAAACCACGTTATAGCGAGGGACCACTGTATTCTCTTTTCACGTCAATAATTCTTGACATGTGGATATTTGCTCGCTCAATTAATAAGACACGCCTAATTTTTCAGATTTCTTTATTTTTTTAATTTATTTCTTTATTTATTTTGTTGTAACAAATGAATGGAGAAAACAAAACTTGATTGCAGCACAGGCGAAGGGAATGACAACACTACAGTTGTAATAATCAGTTTCATTGTCTAAGACGATCACACCACATAAAGTTAAGCTCAGCACTGCTCTGGCTCCAGGCTGTGGAGAAAAAGGCGAGCAGCGCTTTCTTCGCGGTCAGCGCTGTGGCTACGGATCGTGCTCGACTGACCAACAATTTGTATTAATTATTATGTAGTATAATCAGAAAAGTGTTATTTATGTAACATATGCATTGATTTGTATGATGGCACTGTTTATCATGTTGATCATTTTCATTTTTATGTGGATTCCAGCGCTGGTTCATTTTGGTGTATAATTTACACCACCTCTCGACCTGGTGTATATTTTCAGCGCAGCGTACGCCAACGACCACATTGATAAATGTCAAGTAGCGCAGCCATTTTGGCGTACACCCCATATACGCTCAAATATCGCCGTACGCAACGTTGATACATGAGGCCCACTAACCTGCTTCTTTCATGTAATTTGTCCAAATTATCCAGGAAACGTTGTGATTTGGACCAAAATCTACCTCTTTTGGTTTGGACCAAAATGGGGTCCTTTGGTCCCGATGGTGGTACAAAACAGCTTTCACATCTGCTAATTTGGCAAAAATTCATGCAAGTTGTTGCTTTTGTTTGAAGTGCATTCAGCATTTTTAGTAGGTGAGGAGATAGTTGCATTCTTGGGCTAATGGATGGATGCATATGTGCAAACAAGAAAGATAATTTTACACTGATATATTAATAGCCAAATGGCCTTCGTGTGTGTGTGTGTGTGTGTGTGTGTGTGTGTGTGTGTATGACTTTGATCACGGAGAAACTGGGGAGAGGTGACATTTGCCGTTTGGTTTGCTTATGTATTTTGGGGCAAGGATGAATGGTGTAATAACAGAAAGTTGATAGTACAAATATTTTTTAAGAAATTAGGGATATTAACTAATAACACTGAACAATGGACATTAATAATTAAATTCTGGACTCACACGCCATTCCAGCAGGAGGCAGAAAATCATATATATATTAAAACCCAGGTGGCCTCTGGTTATGAGTGTGCATACATACGTGTGGATAATGTTATATGGCTGGGGGGGCCTGGCTGCCGGTTTGTTTGTCTTTTTGTTTTCCTCCCAGGTGGCGTGCATTTGGGACTGAGTGGCTGTGTTGCTGAGGCTGTCAGGACCTCACCCTGATCACCTGCGACTCGTCAGGACTCACAGCTGAGGTGCATCTGGATGGATTGGAGCATGTTGGCATTTAAGACTGGAGTGCACAGTGTGTATTTGCCAGAGACTCGACCTTGTGACCAGACGGGTGAGATCGTCGTCTCGGGAGCCATCTCATCAGCAGCAGATGCTGAGAAACGTCCAGGTTGATGCACAGTCTGTGAAAGAGGAGGGGGTGAGGTCTCACGCTCGTCAGCACACTTCCTGAGGTACGTTAGATTTTGTGACTAACAGTTATACAGTCAGTAAATGTGGTGTCCCTCACACCTTATTGTATTGAGCTGTTTGTTAGTCATGTATCAGCTTCCACTGCGGTGGAGTTTTGTGAACTGGATGTTCCATGCCTGCAGGTTGGAAGCTGATCAGCAATCAAGCCAGGAAGTGTTTGCTGTTTGTACACCTTTAAGTGTTCTGTGTGTAGAGTGTGGACTCACATAATGGTTCCTTCTTTCACAGACTCGGTTGTTGCGGCCACCTGGGGGGGTGTCGGCGGGGTCCTTGGGTCCGAAACAGCTTCTGGCTCCGGACCGTTAGCGCTGCTGGGAGCGCACCACGCCAGACCGCACCTTTCTGTATTATCACTGTTATGTATTAAATTCAGTTAGCCTTTGTACCGTGCTCTGCTTATTTCATACTGGGTCCTTCAAACGCTGGTCGGTTCTCCGAGCTGCGTCCGACACATAACAGATAACTTCAATCACGGACAAACTGGGAAGAGCTGACGTTTGCTGTATGGTGCTTATGTATTTTTGGTCAAGGATGAACGTCGCAAAAATGCAACATTGATAGGACTAATATTTTTGGAGAAACCATGGATATTAGCTAACAACACTGAACACTGGACATTGATAATTACATTCTGGACTCCCACTATTCCAGCAGGGGGCAGCAATCATCTTTATATTAAAAGCAAAGTGGTGTCTGTGTGTGCGTGCGTGACTTTATTTAATAAGTTCAATGTAAGTACATAATATAATTGTAAATACATTAAAAATACATGGATGATAAGAAAGTGAAAACACTTATTTCCACTGTGGGCCATTTAAAACTCAAATGACAAAAAAGAAGTAATTATAAAATAAAATAATAATGATTAGTGGTGGGCACAGTTCAACTAATCCGATAGCAGATAATTATTGAAGCAAATGTTTTTGCTATTGGATTAGCTTTTCAGATAAGTTTTAAAACCATCATCTTCTGATGAATTTAGTTCCGATAACATTTTCTTTGCTGGTAAAGTTTAACGGTCAAAAACATTTGTAAACCCTAAAATCATTTTAGTCCGTTTCTTGTGTGTTTCTAGCCATGGAGCAAACTGGCTGCCTGTCGCTTGCTGATGATGTCATCATTAAGCACAAAACGTGATTGGTCGGTCGACGCAGGGAGAACTGTGGGTAGTGTAGTTCAGGTTCATTTTGCACATTACAGTGACTTAACCACTCGACATAAAAACAAAACAGACTAATTTTAACATTTCATTCTTTGTGGCTGTAATTTAATCGCCAATACTCGGTGGGGGAGAGGAGCTCTCATGGCGCAGCTGTGTGTACAGAGGGAGGGACTTTTCTTCACGTTTAGACACCGTTTTGGATTTAAAACATGGATTATTTATTCAGATGAATCCCACTGAAACTAACAGGTAAGAATTTATATTTACTATGTGAATTTTACTCTGCCAATCAATGCATTAATGGATGTATTTCGGTTGTTTAAGCGGCAGGGTTCAAAGCATGCGAAAAAAAGCAGCAGCTTTTAGCTCATAAATGACGGTGTATCTAATACCGAGATAAACTGTGACTTCTAATACTATGTGTTTCTGCTTTTGAAAGATGATGACAGTGTTTGGGGTTTTATTTTTTTATTTATTCATTTTTCGTGTGTTCTTTATGTTTGTGATCCTTGAATTTACCCAGCAGCCCCTGCGGCGCTTAAAGTGTAACTGGTTTATCAGAAGCTGACAGTGTAATCTGATGTGGCCGTGTCCGAATCAATACTAAAAGTTATCGGTTATCTGTAATAAAGATAAATGTTTTAGCAGTTTATCAGTTTATCGTCATAAAAGATAACCATTATTCAGAGAACTGAAAAGTTATCGAAGCTAACTTTTTGCTTAGCTGTGCCCAATACTGATAATGATAACAATAATAATAGTGTGGATATAACAACAAGAACCTAAACAATTTACAAAAACATGAAGACAGTAAATTAACATTAATAAATTATGTACTTAACAATTGTCTGTTGAGGTCTATTTAAGGATCTGAAAACATTCTGGACTCACACGCCATTCCAACTCCTTATGGAAACTGCATAATCACTTACCTGTTTTATAAACACTACCCATTCTAGAGCCCGTGGATCCCCAAGGGGAACTGTGTAGTTACTTGATATGCTTTTACACTAGTAGCCAACAATATATAACTGTGTAGAAATATCCACAAAGTTCTAAGTGTATCAGTACCAGTGGTACAAAAGGGCTGGACACAAATGCTAAGCTCAGACTCAGACGGGATTTACTGGTACAATGAGCAGGGCTTGGTACCCAGAAAGGCAGTCCAAAAACAGGAACAACAGCAGAAACATGAGGCTAAGGCATGGTTGAAAAAACAGGCAGGAAGTCCAAAAACACAGCAAGGTAACAGGTCAAGAAAAACACAAGAAACAGGGCAATGAAGCAGTGTCACAAAGCACAATGATCTGGTGGTGAAGTGAGAGAAATGAGAGGCTTAAATACAGGGTGTGATGAGCAGGTAATAGGAAACAGGTGAAAAATCCAAAACAAGGTGTGGAAAACAGAAAGAGAACCGCCCACACCAAGCACCCAAGTGACAAACAAGATTAATACATAACAAAATCAACAATCCTGACAAAGCTCTTCATTCTCACACTTCAAAAAATATTACTTTAACTAACTTTTAAACTACTTAAATGTCATTGGGTGAAAACGTTTGGGAACAACTGTCGTAGATCATCTGCTGTTGTCTTCCCCCAGATCTAGAGTTCTAACGAAACATGCAAAAGTCATATTTACTTTGAGTGCACCACTTTTTTTGGAACAAATAGCATCATCATGCCTCAAAAACATGTTGAAAACCTTGCTGTTTAGTGCTGCTTTTAACTAAATCGAAGGGCAATTATTTGTCTGTAGTGTTTTTTACTTTTAAAAACTTTTCCATTTATCTATCATTTTCTTTGAAATTCCAGTATAGCTTTTAAAAAGTACCATTTAAGTTATTTTGCTCCATTGTTTTATTTTTATTTATGTCTTTCAAGCCTTTAAATCCCTTTATAAAGTACTGTCATTTGTTTTTGTGCACAAATTGTGCTAGTGTATAAAAATAAGCTTCTCCTCACATCTGAAGCCTCTGAAATTTTAATGCTCGTCATTCTTTAAGGTTGATTGCATTTTTTTCTATTCTAAGCTGTATTGTGCTGCTTCTTACTTCAAATATTTGTGTGTATTGCGATTTGGGTTTGGTTTTTCACTTCTTTCATTTTTGGGGTGGCCATGATGCTGACATGGTTGTTCATGGCCTGACTGTTGGAGAAGCTGACACAGACTACCTGTGCATTGTTTGTGCATGATGTTTGCATCTGTGCTCACTGTTTTGCAAAAAATAAAATAAAAATAAATAAAAATACACACACACACACATATATATATATATATATATATATATATATATATATACATATATATATATATATATAGGCACTCAGTATGTCAGTATGCCATGTAAAGGTACATATATCTGCCCAGGATCAGGAGACCTTTAAATCATAAACCCAACCTAGATTCCAGCCCTTCTACAACATGTTTTTGGTTAAAGCTACAGTGTGTAGGATTTAGGAGTGTTTATTTGGTGTAATGTAGGATAGGATTCATAACCTTCTGTTCATTAGTGTATAATTAATTACCTGCAATAACAAATCAATGCGTTTTCATAATCTTGGAAAGAGCCCTTCATAATATACAACTGAGCAAACCCCCGCATGGAGACTGCCATGTTTAATACAGGGACCCAAAAGGGACATAACGCCCATTTCCACCTCAGAATCTTGGCCAACTCCCCAGATGTTGTGAGGGTTTACAGGAACAGCTCTATTTGTAGTGCAACAGATAACTGAAACAATCCTTCAAATGGGCACAAATACTCCTTAGACATTACTCTTTTGAAAATACCAACAAACTGGCCACGTGAATTTTCAATAGGCAGCCAGGTAGGGGTCAACTGAAGAGTTATGCAAGGGTCAAAATTTAAAAATGCTCCAATCATATTGAAAACTATTCTGCATGATTTGTCTGAAATGAAGATTCCAAAAGAAAGGTATAGTTTGAACTATCTGACTGAATGTTATGGAGTTATGTGGTAAAAACATTAAGAGGTGACAATGGTTAATTTGTCAGTTGTTCCAATTTTGGTAAAAAGAAAATGTTATCAGAAAATGCCTGAGCAAAATTTGCACGGATCAGCTCGAAAGCTGCACATGGGACGTACTTGGACATTCCAAAATGACAACAATCCAAAACACATGGCCAAGTGGACCTGTCGTGGCTACTGTAGAATAAAGTGAAGGTTCTGGAGTGGCCATCTCAGTATCCTGACCTCAATATCATTGAGCCACTCTGGGGAGATCTTAAATGTGCAGTACCTGCAAGACAGTCCAGGAATTTACAGGAACTGGAGGCTTTTGCCAAGAATAACGTGCAGCTTTACCATCAGAGAAAATAAAGAGCCTCGTCCACAAGGCCTCGTCTAAAATTCTGTGAGGGTATGTAAACGTTTGAACACAACTGTATTTATTTCTGCACTGTTGTGAGTCTTTTTTTTCTATGAGAAACTGCTGAGATGTGCTGTGCTTGCATCTGGCGGTCCATGAGCTGTGTGTGATGAAATAAGTGGGAAGTCTATGTGTGCTACAGTCAAATATTCTGAGCTGTACTACTTATATGAGAGTGGTAGGGTGCAAATGATTATATATTTTCTTGGTGAGCACAAAAAATAATGATCTGGGATATCAAGAAGAGTTCACCTTCCAAGAGTTATGTAGAGATGCACCATGGACTCCAACTCTGAAAAAGCAGCTTTTCCGGACTTTGCTGAATGCTGAATAGGTGCTCCAAATGCATGCAAATTTCAATAGTGGGGCAAGTAGGGGTCAACTGAATAATTGCACAAGGTCAAAAATAAAAAAATGTTCCAATCATATTGAAAGTGATACCACATTATGTATCTGATGACAGTAACTCCAAAAAGGTATAGTTTGGACCATCTATAACTGAATGTTCTGGAGTTATGGGGTAAAAACAGCAAGAATGGTGACAAAGGTCAGTTTCAGTTTGTACAGGGGTCAAAAGTTAAAGTTGGTCCAGTTTTGGTAAAACATGGTGCAAATTATTGGTTGAACTAATAAGATTAACAAATGGAATACTTCTGACTGTGTTGAATGTTTGGTCTCCAAAGAAAAGGTCAAACAATGTCGACATCCATTGCATTCTACGACATGTGACATATGTTACCCCGTAACATGATAACTAAGCATGACGTGCAAACTATTCCTTTTTAAAATCCTACTAACGCAACCAATAATTTGCACCGTTTTACCATAATTGGAGCAACTTTATTTTTTGGTCCCTGTACAAACTGAAAGTGACCTTTGTCGCCATGCTTGCTGTTTTTACCCCATAACTCCAGAACATTCAGTCACAGATAGTCCAAACTATACCTTTTTGGAATCTTTGTGATCAGACACATAATGTGGTATAGCTTTCAATATGATTGGAACATTTTTTGATCCCTACTTGGCTCCCTATTGAAAATTCAAATGGCTAATGTTATTTTTCTAAAATATGTACCAAAAGGTATACACAGTCAAACGTTGGTGCTTGTAACCAGATTTGAAGGATTCCTATGCAAATATTCTGTTATCTGCTGCACTAAATGGTAGCATCTCACTGTGGCTTGACTGGTGTAGAGGAGGTAGAGACAAAAAACACATGCCAAAACAGATGAACAGGCACAACTCTGGATACCTGTGGATTATTACATTGTTATTTTGTGAAAGAAGCTGTGAAAATTCCAGACTTTAGGCAGAAAAAAACACTGTAAATAATAATAAATAAATAATAATTAATTAAAAAAAACAAGAAGGAAAGTGTGGACAGCCCCTCACCGACTTGCAGAATGATGTCCAGGAGCTGTGTCTCTCAACTTCCATTGACATTCTCACAGATGAATTTGATGAAAATAAAACTATATCTGGATCATCCTGTCCACTATCTTCACACAGGTGTAGCCTGCTGTTCCTGCATGTGCGAAGGCTGTCCCCAGCCTGGCAACATTAGACTTATTTTCACTGCGGCTCTCAGAAAAAAAACTAAATAAAATGAGAAAGACACAGGCAGCATGATGGCTTACTGGTTAGCAGTGTTGCCCCACAGCAAAAAGGTCATGGGTTTGATTCCCACCTGGGGGCCTTCTGTGTGGAGTTTGTATGTTATTCCCGTGTTTGTGTGGGTTCCCTCTGGGTGCTCCAGCTTCCTCCCACATCTGACAACATGCAGGTTAGGTGAACTGGAAACTTTAAACTGACTGTGGGTGTGAAAGTGTTTGTCTGTCTATATGTGGCCCTGCATCAGACTGCTATCCTGTCCAGGGTGTACCCATCTCATGCCCCATGACTACTGGGATATGGTCCAGCTCCCCCACCCCGTGTTACCCTTAATTGGAGTAAGAAGGGATAGAAAATGGATGGATGGATGGATGGATGGATTCTCCACTGCACTATTTAAAAGCGTAAGTGAGCTATCAGTCAGTCATACTGGAGTGATGGATATATATATATATATATATATATATATATATATATATATATATAATACACACACACACAGGAAGAATTAAGTGAAGAAACCATATGGATGACTGGTGAGACATGTTGAAGTCCAGTTACTGTAGGTTCTATATGGTGATGTGTGATATAGTAGTAATGCCCCAAAAATGTTTAATATGGTTGACAGGGGAGCTATAAATGCATTGATGTGAACCCTCAACAGGGGAAAAAAAAAACAGGTGATGCATGGAGATATATTGCAGTAAGAATTTTAAAAACTAATTCCCTCCTGCATTTCCAATATTTCAATAACTTGACTTTTACATGGAAAAAGGTGGAACAAAGTTAATAATTTCCATTTCAAAATGAAAGCTTACTTTCAAAGTGCAAAATAACATACTGTACTAACAAGTCACCTGTTGCAGCATTTTGATTAAAATATTTTCAGTCTGGATTGCACAGTGTCACAGATTACTTGGTATGAGATTAATCTTTTTTTTTTTCCTTTTCCTTTTTAAGGGAATATTTTCATTAGGCGTTGTTATCCTGTGACCCAATCCCAGATAAGTGGCTGAAGATGAGTGAGTGAGGTGTTGTGATGAGATCCACATGAAATATATAGGTAGTCTGCCAAGAACTGTGGCGATTCAAAGAAGAATTACTTCATCATTTGTTTGTTGCAGAGTATTTGTATTAATGCCAGTGTGCCATCAAGAGTGAATGCATCCTTGAGACTGTGTTCATTCTGAATGTGCAGCGAGGGCGTGCATGTGAATGCACATGTGAACAGTGTAATGAAACACTGTGCTGAATCTCTGACGTTAAATTATACCTTGGTCTTTGAAACTTCAAAACAGTCATTCTGATCCAATTACATTTTTTTCCACAAATCTGACTTCTTAATCGTGTGAGATTTCAGACATAAAATATTGCATAAACGATGGCAAAATGTTAAAACCGTTTCACATTTAATGTATTAGTCTGTGCCCTGACTGCGCACGCTGCTAAGCAGATATAAATAATGACGCTGTCCCCTGACGGTGACAGAAACTAGTGCAGCAAGGATGATGCCAAACTGTGTGGATTTAATGGATTTAACTGGATTGATTGATGGATTTACCGTGGATTTAACTCAATACAGCTGACAAGATTTAGAAATCTGTGGGTCTGCTCACAGAATTTCCAGTTTGGCATGAACACGCTGCTGCAACGCCAGGAAGGGCCCCTTCACACATAGTGTTAATTTGGTCGATTTGCGCATAAAGTGCGCATGAATCAGGAATCATATGCAAAACGTGTAAAATTGTAGCTACGTCCAACGGCTCATACACCTGTTGTTACAACTATTTGCGCACACCAGCAGCTGAAAGACAGAGTGTGTGCTGTGCAAGCCCATCAAACCCTCTAGCGGCAGGTGTCGGCCAAATTCCAGGTGACACACACAAACATCTAACACCGCTTGCATGGCACTTAGAAAATGTGTGGCCATTCGCACTATTGGCACGAAAACAGTCAGCAGACGATCACTGTCGAGCTGGATGTGAAATTTGTCTAAGTGCCCCACAACTGTGAAGTTGCCGAATGCACATGTACATGTGGCGTGCCAGAGTGTCGGCTCCCCCCACAACACGTGTGTGTGTTTTGCGTGCCCCCCGCTCTCCATCCAAAACACATCTGTGTGTGATCCCCCTTGTAGGCAAGGCATCTCTCATCTGGTCACAGAGTGACAAGACAGGGGGTGTGGTTACAGGGGGCAGCTGTTGCGGCATCTCCGGTTCTGGACATCACAACTGCAGCACACGTCCTGTGTTTTGATGGACACGTGCGTGTGTGTGCTTGTGTGGAAATACATAAAAACATATATCGGTTTTGCGACAGGCTGGAGAAACGGACCGCCAGTTCATTTGGAGCAGGCGATCTGAATGTCACATCTGACAGGACACGCATGTCGCGTGAATAACTCCCTTGTGTCTGATGATTTGTGGATGTTAATGCTGGATTTTACGGCCGCAAATAGATCAATTTGGGACCGTAAACTCCAGCATCAGACACAACAGGGTTATTCCCTAATTAACCAGTCCATTTAACAAATGTGTTCACTGAGGATTTTCAGACATGTACAGACAAATTCTGTTCTCACACAAATTACACCCAGAACTAACTTTCACACAATCAAAATGTACACACCAAAGAAAGTGTGATTTCCATTCCATAATCAGCACTGTTTATGACTATTTAAGGTCATGCATATTTATAAAACCGAAAACACCAAGGCAATAAGAATGACTTGATCTTGTTGCTGTAATTTTACAGTCAGTGTCAGTCTGCTCGAAAATTGGCAGCTGCAGAACCACAACCATCCATTTACCTTTGGCATTTTAGTCACATAACTCAACAATGGAGAATTATCACGGTGCAGTAAAAACATTTTAGCATAAGTCAGATATGTCACAAGTAGTGCTGGATTAAAAAGATGTTTCTTTTCATACTGTGCGAGTGTGTTGACTACCAGTCACATAATGACAGTAAATGGGACTATTGATCATAACTCAAGGCCCCTTCACACATAACATGATTAAAGCCAGCTAGTGCACAAAGGAGGAATTGCATGCCACTTGTGAAAAATCTGATTTCTTTGTCATTTTTGAAGGTCCAGTATTAACCCTCTGGGGTCTGAGGGCATTTTTTGGACAGTTCACTCGCCCAGCATAATTGTTTTATATTGCTGTTAACAGCTCTCCCTGCATCCCACAATCAAGTTTTATGTCTCATTTTTCAGGACAACCTGTACTTTCCAAATATATATGCTATAGTTTGGTGTGTCACGTGAGGTGAATCTGCCCTATGATTGGATTTTGGAAAACCATGTGACAGTGAACCAATTCCGATTGGACACGTACACTGCACACGTCATCACACAGCTTCTATGAGGAGTACAAAATTAGTGGACGGTGGCTCAAAAGTCCGCGGACTTAACTTTTCAGCAAAAAAGTAAGCTTCTATCTCATATCATTAAAAAGGTATTTATAATTTAGTAAAGCTTGGTCTCAGCCGTCGTACACGACGGTGTCGGCCCCAGAGGGTTAAGAAAAAAATTATTTTAATTATTTTATTTTAAAGCGCAAAATACATAAAAAATCATTTTGATTATTTTGGGACACAATGTGTAAACGTTGGGCATATTTTTATGCTGGAACACTCTTTAAAGGAAACCATAATTCTTACCTAATAAGAGAACTTTCAAGTCACTGCGTCAAAGTCACAACCGCTCAGTCACTGATCATATGAGTTTTGTCTACACTAACAAAAAGGCTATACAAGTAAAATGGGATGGAATCATGAAAAAGTAGACTTTGAAGAGTGCAGTGTGGTTATGTAAGTGGAAAGTATAGTGCATAAATTGGGGAGAGTATTATGTGCATCTTAAAATACTGCATAATTTGAAAATGGTGCATGACTGGATTATTAGTAATCAATACGCCATGCCATCGGCCTATGTTTTCAATAAATTTTGTTTATTTTTGTTTGTTTATTGCTGAAGTACCATGCCACTGGTCTAAGTTTTCTAAACAAAATGGTCTATGCATTTTCCAGAAGCAAAAAGTCGAATCAGTGGCATGCAGCAGGAAATTTTATGTTAAAAATAGATAAAGAATTTACCTCAGTATAATCTATCGGACATAGTGATCCAAGACTCCCCCCAATCAATTTCCTATGTTGTGTCTCTTTTCTTTTCTTCTGTCGAAGCCCAAAATTGAAAATGGTATCTGCTTTGTTGTTATATGTCAGATACATGTGGTTTCTGGGGAATTATTTCCTTTGCCAGTAGAATGCAGAGGTGTCAAGTAACGAAGTACAAATACTTCGTTACTGTACTTAAGTACACTTTTTAGATATCTATACTTTACTCCATTACTTATTTTTCTGCCTACTTCTGACTTCTACTCATTACATTTTCACACAAGTATCTGTACTTTCTATTCCTTACATTTTTAAAACAGCCTCGTTACTCTTGGCTTCAGTTTAATGTTTATATATATCTATATATTTCACGTCATGTGCGCCTGTAATCAACTTTTCTGCAGCACGGCTTTGCTTTGAACCGTGAACCAATCGAAGCAGTGGTTCGCAGATTGAAGCAATGCTTTGACCTATTGCTTCGTTTATTCTTTCTTTCGCTTAATTTACCCACGCTAAAATCCTAAAGAGCATACTTCTGTGAGTATTATTTACCTTTTCTATGTTAAACCAACCTGTTATGGTCTTCTGAAACAGTTGATAGATGTATTTTATAACTTAAAAACGGGAGTGACGCTAACGCGTTAGCATGTCTACGGCATTTTCAATGTTAAAACTTAGCATTAAGCAATTGCAGCTCTCATCACATTCGGGTGCATTTGTTTTTGTAATATTTCTTAGATTTATTTTTGTTTATATATTAATAATCTAATGATTATTATATACAATTTTAGAGAAAGAGGCAAAAAGAACCTGAATAGAAACACAACAGAAAATATAAAAGCAACTAACAATGAACATACATAAATAAATACATACATAAATAAGTGTTTCCTGTGAACACCTAGTGACTCTTACACCTCCATTTCATCCCTGTCTTATTTAATGACAGTTTGTTTCGGTCAAACCATATTTTCAATGTGTTAATTTCTTCAGTGATTTTCTCCAGAACTATCTGCCAAGCTAGAAAACTGCTGCATCCTTGTAAGAGCAGAATACTACTGGAATGAATTTGAATAAGGAAAGTTGTGTTGTTTTTTTTTTTTTTCCTTCACTAAATGGATGCTGCACTCACTCCAGTTTATTGTCTGGAATAGTCCCAGATTGCATTTCAGAGCTTCTAGAATTGAAACATTTTTGTGCAGGTGGTGTTGGGGGGTAATTTTGGGTTTTGGGTCTTGGGCCACATGTAGAACGAATCAGTTTTTAAATTAAGCTTTCAATTCATATAGTGGCATCTACCTTTTTTTAAGGTTACTTTATACTTTTATACTTTAAGTAGGTTTTGGAGCACATACTTTTTCACTTTTACTTGAGTAAAGAGGTCAAATTGATACTTCAACTTTTACCAGAGTGTTTTTAAACTGCAGTATCTATACTTCTACTTAAGTAACAAATGTGTGTACTTTTGACACCACTGGTAGAATGTAATCAAAACCATGTGACCCCAGCCTTGCTATCACATCGTAGCAATGAGGGGTTTTGTCATAATGGATGCCAGCATTCTGAACAGTTTGTTAACAAATCTGCTAGAATGCTAATTCTGCCAAAGCCAAAACTATGTGGAATTATAACTTTGCTGAATGATTCTGTAAGCGTCATTTGTTCTGTTTGTCAAAACATCTAAGGGATTTGCTGCTTAGAAAGGGTCAAATTGGCAAAAATCTATGAGGCTTGAAGTATCTAAAATTTTTCAATCTAAGTATGTGTGCTGTCAATGGGAGTGAATAAATGGCCTGCATGCAAATTTTGAGTGCCTGGAGTCTGTGACAGCAGAATCCTTAACAGGTTTATATGTACAGACGAGAGAAAATGAAATAACACGCACCCTGTGGGCTGCTAGTACTACTGATTTAGAAGTATTCAGGTGTGCCACAAATATTCAGTTCACGGTATTCTTCATTAAAACTAAAACAAATTTCTTGTCTGCAGTTTATTTCTTCTCTTTCATTAGGTTGAGTCATAGTTAATAAGACCCATCCCCTTAACATCCAGCAGCCAATCATTGCTCAACTTGCATGTATTAAGGCGTGTATGTGTGTGTTTAATATACAATTATAGACTTTTGATTTTGTGTACCCGTGATTATGCGGACCTGGTCAGGATCGGGTTCACCGAGGCCTTGGTTCACCGAGGCCTCGGCCGAGGTGAACCCCATCCTGACCAGGTCCGCATAATCACGGGTACACAAAATCAAAAGTCTATAACTGCTTTATTATATGGTAAACAAGAAAATTGGGAGTTTGTCAAACATACTAAAACTGAAAAATCAATCTCAAGTTTCAACTCATTATTATTACTGTCATACTGCACCAACTGACATCCCATCAATTGATTGGAGATGCCTGTTAAGTCCATGACAAAGAGTCATCAGGCTTGTTTTCTTATAAAGTTCACCATTCGGCTATCTACCTTCCGGGTAAAATCGACCGAGTACTCCGTCAAGCATCCGTCTGTCATAAGTTTCAAAGTTGGCTGCATGTCCCTTTTCAGTGACGTACTTGCGAAACAGGTTGGCTGCTGACTGTGTATTCCTGCGGATGTTCTTCGCATCTTTTTCATATAAAAATTTGTTTTAAGTCAGCGTCGCTAACAGATGCAAACCTGTCTTCTGCCATCTTGTCAACAAACTGACAGCCAAAGTAAGCGTTCAATCAATCAATTCAATCAATTTTTATTTATATAGCGCCAAATCACAAACAGTTGCCCCAAGGCGCTTTATATTGTAAGGCAAGGCCATACAATAATTACGTAAAAACCCCAACGGTCAAAACGACCCCCTGTGAGCAAGCACTTGGCCACAGTGGGAAGGAAAAACTCCCTTTTAACAGGAAGAAACCTCCAGCAGAACCAGGCTCAGGGAGGGGCAGTCTTCTGCTGGGACTGGTTGGGGCTGAGGGAGAGAACCAGGAAAAAGACATGCTGTGGAGGGGAGCAGAGATCAATCACTAATGATTAAATGCAGAGTGGTGCATACAGAGCAAAAAGAGAAAGAAACACTCAGTGCATCATGGGAACCCCCCAGCAGTCTAAGTCTATAGCAGCATAACTAAGGGATGGTTCAGGGTCACCTGATCCAGCCCTAACTATAAGCTTAGGTATCATCTGCGTAACAGTGAAAATTTAAGCAATACCGTCTAATAATACTGCCTAAGGGAAGCATGTATAAAGTGAATAAAATTGGTCCTAGCACAGAACCTTGTGGAACTCCATAATTAACCTTAGTCTGTGAAGAAGATTCCCCATTTACATGAACAAATTGTAATCTATTAGATAAATATGATTCAAACCACCGCAGCGCAGTGCCTTTAATACCTATGGCATGCTCTAATCTCTGTAATAAAATTTTATGGTCAACAGTATCAAAAGCAGCACTGAGGTCTAACAGAACAAGCACAGAGATGAGTCCACTGTCTGAGGCCATAAGAAGATCATTTGTAACCTTCACTAATGCTGTTTCTGTACTATGATGAATTCTAAAACCTGACTGAAACTCTTCAAATAGACCATTCCTCTGCAGATGATCAGTTAGCTGTTTTACAACTACCCTTTCAAGAATTTTTGAGAGAAAAGGAAGGTTGGAGATTGGCCTATAATTAGCTAAGATAGCTGGGTCAAGTGATGGCTTTTTAAGTAATGGTTTAATTACTGCCACCTTAAAAGCCTGTGGTACATAGCCAACTAATAAAGATAGATTGCTCATATTTAAGATCGAAGCATTAAATAATGGTAGGGCTTCCTTGAGCAGCCTGGTAGGAATGGGGTCTAACAGACATGTTGATGGTTTGGATGAAGTAACTAATGAAAATAACTCAGACAGAACAATCTGAGAGAGAGAGTCTAACCAAATACCGGCATCACTGAAAGCAGCCAAAGATAACGATACGTCTTTGGGATGGTTATGAGTAATTTTTTCTCTAATAGTTAAAATTTTATTAGCAAAAAAAGTCATGAAGTCATTACTAGTTAAAGTTAAAGGAATACTCGGCTCAATAGAGCTCTGACTCTGTCAGCCTGGCTACAGTGCTGAAAAGAAACCTGGGGTTGTTCTTATTTTCTTCAATTAGTGATGAGTAGAAAGATGTCCTAGCTTTACGGAGGGCTTTTTTATAGAGCAACAGACTTTTTCCAGGCTAAGTGAAGATCTTCTAAATTAGTGAGACGCCATTTCCTCTCCAACTTACGGGTTATCTGCTTTAAGCTGCGAGTTTGTGAGTTATACCACGGAGTCAGGCACTTCTGATTTAAAGCTCTCTTTTTCAGAGGAGCTACAGCATCCAAAGTTGTCTTCAATGAGGATGTAAAACTACTGACGAGATACTCTATCTCACTTACAGAGTTTAGGTAGCTACTCTGCACTGTGTTGGTATATGGCATTAGAGAACATAAAGAAGGAATCATATCCTTAAACTTAGTTACAGCGCTTTCTGAAAGACGTCTAGTGTAATGAAACTTATTCCCCACTGCTGGGTAGTCCATAAGAGTCAAGCTTTCAAATGAATTAAAGCTCTGTCTGGGTTTTTGATTAATTAATAAGCTGTAATGGAAGATTGCTGCTAATCCTCTGCCTCGGCCCGTGCTACGAGCATTCTGGCAGTTAGTGTGACTCGGGGGTGTTGACTCATTTAAAGTAACATATTCATCCTGCTGTAACCAGGTTTCTGTAAGGCAGAATAAATCAATATGTTGATCAATTATTATATCATTTACTAACAGGGACTTAGAAGAGAGAGACCTAATGTTTAATAGACCACATTTAACTGTTTTAGTCTGTGGTGCAGTTGAAGGTGCTATATTATTTTTTCTTTTTGAATTTTTATGCTTGAATAGATTTTTGCTGGTTATTGGTGGTCTGGGAGCAGGCACCGTCTCTATGGGGATGGGGTAATGAGGGGATGGCAGGGGGAGAGAAGCTGCAGAGAGGTGTGTAAGACTACAACTCTGCTTCCTGGTCCCAACCCTGGATAGTCACGGTTTGGAGGATTTAAGAAAATTGGCCAGATGTCTAGAAATGAGAGCTGCTCCATCCAAAGTGGGATGGATGCCGTCTCTCCTAACAAGACCAGGTTTTCCCCAGAAGCTTTGCCAATTATCTATGAAGCCCACCTCATTTTTTGGACACCACTCAGACAGCCAGCAATTCAAGGAGATCATGCGGCTAAACATGTCACTCCCGGTCCGATTGGGGAGGGGCCCAGAGAAAACTACAGAGTTCGACATTGTTTTTGCAAAGTTACACACCGATTCAATGTTAATTTTAGTGACCTCCGATTGGCGTAACCGGGTGTCATTACTGCCGACGTGAATTACAATCTTACCAAATTTACGCTTAGCCTTAGCCAGCAGTTTCAAATTTCCTTCAATGTCGCCTGCTCTGGCCCCCGGAAGACAATTGACTATGGTTGCTGGTGTCGCTAACTTCACATTTCTCAAAACAGAGTCACCAATAACCAGAGTTTGATCCTCGGCGGGTGTGTCGTCGAGTGGGGAAAAACGGTTAGAAATGTGAACAGGTTGGCGGTGTACACGGGGCTTCTGTTTAGGGCTACGCTTCCTCCTCACAGTCACCCAGTCGGCCTGCTTTCCTGGCTGCTCGGGATCTGCCAGAGGGAAACTAACGGCGGCTAAGCTACCTTGGTCCGCACCGACTACAGGGGCCTGGCTAGCTGTAGAATTTTCCACGGTGCGGAGCCGAGTCTCCAATTCGCCCAGCCTGGCCTCCAAAGCTACGAATAAGCTACACTTATTACAAGTACCATTACTGCTAAAGGAGGCCGAGGAATAACTAAACATTTCACACCCAGAGCAGAAAAGTGCGGGAGAGACAGGAGAAGCCGCCATGCTAAACCGGCTAAGAGCTAGTAGCTGCGCTAAGCTAGCGGATTCCTAAAAACACACAAAGTGAATAATGTGTAAATAATTTAGAGGTGATTCAGCAGAGGGAGTGCTTTAGTTAAGGCACGTGAAGATTACACTGTGAAACAAATCGTTATCTAGTTAACTAGATCAATCTAACTGCGCAGATTTAACAGCTAACAGATACAGAAAAACACCGCTGTGCTCCGGAACAGGAAGTGATACAATACCTCAGTGAGAGCCAACCACCAGTAGAGGCAAGCAAGAGCCAAAAAAGGCTCTTGCTTGCCTTTTTATATAACACAATAACACGCGTTGTATCGTGTTATCTGATTGGTGGTTATCGATAGAAAGCGTCGCTCGATTAGCTAGCGCTACACTGCACGCTAAGTGTACTCGTTTCGCATGCACGGTCTACTCGGCTCCACCAGCAGTTAACTCGCCATGTGGTACAGCTCAGAGAGTGGCGAATGGGCCAATCAGAAGTTGGCAAAATCCCATACAATATAATAACTGTATTTATAGTTTTACTTTTTTACTTCTACATATTCCTTCACATTTCTTCATATTTTTACATATTTCTTCATGCCCAAAGGATCCAGAGGAGATGGTGCATTCAGCCAAGTGTCCAACATTGGCCAGCGGAAGCTGGTGGAGACAAACAGAGTTGTAAGGGCATACTGGCGGAGGCTATGTAGTAGTTACTTTGCATGAACGAAGAACATTTTAAGAAAGGTTGAAAAATTTTCTCAAACAATAATTTGCATCACTTTTTACTAAAATTGGAGAAACTTTATATTTTGACCCCTGTTACGTGCCACTGTCTAGGTCACTGGCAACGCAAGTGACAGACACAAAAAAAAAGAGCAAGTGGGAGATGCTCAGAAAATTATAGTAACACTTTATTATTAACAAAAAAAATAACGAAAGATTAACAATAAAACATGCTGCAGCAGAGGAAACCCAGATGATCTCAAACATGTGGCACGCTGGACTTTTATACTCCCAGCTGGGCATCAGCTGCGAGGTGCCGCTGATCAGCTGGACAGATCTGAGAAGTGGAGGCAAGGCAAAATCAACATGCGTAACACCTCCCCCCATAAAAGCAGAGGCTACACTCTCTCTAAAATAAAAATTACAACAACACCCCATCTTAAGGCCTCAACCATGTCAAAAGGATATAAATGCCCACCACTCACAACAGAGTGGTGATGGTGGTCCTTAGTCTCGCGATAGGGCATCAGCCACGATGTTATCCTTCCCCTTCTTGTGAATGATGCGCAGGTTGTAGTTCTGAGCCAGGAGGGCCCACCGCATCAGCCGTTGGTTCTGATTGTACATCTGGGCTAAGAAAACAAAAGGGTTGTGGTCTCTGACACAGAAACCGGAACATTAGTAGAACCAACATACACATTGAAATGCTGAAGGGCTAGGAGCACAGACAATGTCTCCTTTTCAATTGTAGAAAAGCCTTTTCACATTCTGCTGTCCAAATGAATGGTACAGACGGGCCACAAAGAGCAGCGAGGGGGGCAACCAGCACAGAAATTTTTTTACAAAAGCACCAGTAATAGCCGACTAGGCCTAAAAACCGGCGCAACTCTCGGCGAGTAGTAGGAGTTGTGTAGGAAAGTATAGCCTCAAGTTTTGCATTTATAGGCCGTACCTGTCCATGACTAACTATTTTCCCAAGATAGGACACAGTAGCCCTACCAAAATCACATTTAAAAACTCTAAGATCAGCTGGGACCACATTTGGTCACTAACACATGATTTAGAATCCACACATGTCCAGTGTGCAGTTCATTTCAAAGTTGCTTTTGTGTCAGTCACGTGTCAAATCTGGCAGGTTGCTGCAGTTTTGTACAACTTTTCAAAAGGTTCTCAGTCCTGCTAAATTCTCTGTAAACAGTGTTCTTTTGTTGCGATGCATAACCTTCTACATCCATTAGTGATGTGGTGAGGCTTAAAGTTTCTACCATGTAAAAACTCAAATGTTCTAGTTTTCCTGCCTTACAAAAGGGCCAAAAGCAGCCTCAGTTCAAACACATTAAATCCAAACAGTCAGTTCATTAATGTAACAGTTTGAAACCACAATCTCAAAATTGTTGTAAAGTCTTGCCACCCACAAACACGGTCGTCAATCTTTACATCCCTTTTCCATATAGTACAGCAGATAACAGAAAATTTACAGATGAATCCTCCAAATGGCGACACAGGCAAATACTCCAAGGTAATGACTGGACTTGTCCTTCGCCTCAAACACGTCTGGAGAGCTCACCCGCGACAGTGATGCGCTCTCCTGACTGAGACGCACCGGGGACGCCACTGCCTCCCCCGCAGTCTGTTCAACACTCACAAAATCACACTCCGACAAAACAAAAACGCCTCTGCTAACCAACACAGGCAGCACAGCTTCCCTCACCTCACTCACACGCAAACCAGAGGAGACAGGAACATCATAGTGCCGGGCGATTAAAAGTAAATCACTTTTTCCACAGGAGTTGAACACAGAAAGTGACGGTTGAGCCACAAACTCCTCCAAATTAAACACAGCCATCACTCACCAGACCACGAAACCGTCTCCAAACAAGGCACAGCTAATCACAACACAGCTGATCCCACTCACACCCGATTCCACACAGCTGACCAACAAATAGCTGCGCGCGCACCCACAAAATTACCCAATCAAGCCAATTACACGCACCCGCGCTCCACTCACATGGGGCCACAAAAAACAAAATCAGAACACTATAACCACTCAGTAGCCCACACAATTATAAAACAATCCCAGAACCCCAGAAAAAAAAAAAAACCTAGCCTGTCTTCTGGAGCTTGCCAGGGTTGAGGGCACTGTGAAGCCCCGCTGGTGAAAAAGGAGCAAGTGGGAGATGCTCAGAAAATTATAACACTTTATTATTAACAAACATAACAAAAAGAAAAAAAAATTCAAACAAAAGATTAATGAAAAAAAAAACACGCTGCAGCAGAGGAAACCCAAACGATGTCAAACATGTGGCACGCTGGACTTTTATACTCCCAGCTGGGCATCAGCTGGCAGATGCCGCTGATCAGCTGGGCAGATCTGAGAAGTGGAGGCAAGGCAAAATCAACATACGTAACAATCCCTGTACACACTGAAACTGACCTCTGTCACCATTCTTGCCATTTTTACCCCGTAACTCCAAAACATTCAGTCACAGATAGTTCAAACTATACCTTTTTTGGAATCTTTATGATCAGACAAGTAAGGTGATATAGTTTTCAATAGGATTGGAGCATCTTTTAATTTTGACCCCATGTAATTCTTCAATTGACCCCTACCTGGCTGCCTATTGAAAATTCAATCAATCAATCAATCAATCAATTTTTTTTTTATATAGCGCCAAATCACAACAAACAGTTGCCCCAAGGCGCTTTATATTGTAAGGCAAGGCCATACAATAATTATGTAAAACCCCAACGGTCAAAACGACCCCCTGTGAGCAAGCACTTGGCTACAGTGGGAAGGAAAAACTCCCTTTTAACAGGAAGAAACCTCCAGCAGAACCAGGCTCAGGGAGGGGCAGTCTTCTGCTGGGACTGGTTGGGGCTGAGGGAGAGAACCAGGAAAAAGACATGCTGTGGAGGGGAGCAGAGATCGATCACTAATGATTAAATGCAGAGTGGTGCATACAGAGCAAAAAGAGAAAGAAACAGTGCATCATGGGAACCCCCCAGCAGTCTACGTCTATAGCAGCATAACTAAGGGATGGTTCAGGGTCACCTGATCCAGCCCTAACTATTAGCAAAAAGGAAAGTTTTAAGCCTAATCTTAAAAGTAGAGAGGGTGTCTGTCTCCCTGATCTGAATTGGGAGCTGGTTCCACAGGAGAGGAGCCTGAAAGCTGAAGGCTCTGCCTCCCATTCTACTCTTACAAACAAGTGGCCAATGTTTTTTTTTTTTTTCAAAAGCAATGTCTAAGGTTCATTTGTGCCAGATTTGGTGCTTGTATCACCATTTGAAGTACTCTGGTGGATCTCAGCGCTGGTCAACGATAAGGAAATTTTCACTCTTTGTCAGCAAACACGTGGCTAAGCATCAGACTGTGAATGGGCCAGTATGGACATGGGGTTCCGGTGCATAGCCCAGTGGAAAGCTATCAAAGCTCTCGCCAGTGCTGCTGAGCTGGTAAGTCATTTTGGAGCAACAGGAGAGACAACACTTGGACTCCAAAATAAAACCTAAAATAACACCAAAGCCTTTAGTTGTGTATCATTGCCCCCCACCACACACACACACACTCTCATCATCATCTCAAATATGTGCAGCAATCAAGAAATTGTACGTATGGAATCACATTCATCACTACAGTAGTGTTCAGAATAATAGTAGTGCTATGTGACTAAAAAGATTAATCCAGGTTTTGAGTATATTTCTTATTGTTACATGGGAAACAAGGTACCAGTAGATTCAGTAGATTCTCACAAATCCAACAAGACCAAGCATTCATGATATGCACACTCTTAAGGCTATGAAATTGGGCTATTAGTAAAAAAAAAAAAGTAGAAAAGGGGGTGTTCTTCTTCGTTTTATATTACTGTAAAATACACATTAATTGTACACAAAGTAACACAAAACACACTATCTAATTAATCTGTGGGTTGTACTCTATCTGCAAACGATTGGTATTCCATCCAGTAGTTGTTGAGGAATTTCACCCAGTACGAAAATGTTGAATCGACAGACTGATGTCCCCACACTAGACCCTAGTGTAGCCAAAAATCAGCATCAATTTTGTCCACTTGGCCACGGATGATGCAACAGTGTGCCAACTGAAACATTGAGCAACACCTGCCACAGAAATAAAACGTCAATGGTTCTTGCACCATCCCAGCATCCTGCGAATATAATAGATTCACTGCAGGGTGGGTGACGAGCAGGTATTCAATCAGCTGCCAAACAATAATATGTTTCTTTTATTTTCCTCATAAACACCAACACAACACGTCACTGGTGCTTAAAAGCCCAACACAAACTTTAAATAGGAGTCCAAAATTGAGATGATGTAGTCCGTGATGCTGTGCATTGACTTTATGTACTTCCAAAAAAGACTTTCTGTAGTTCCTCTGTCCAGCGAAAAATCACATCAACTTTTCAGCTTTTCATCCTTTCCGTCGCCTCGTTGAATGGAACATTTCAGCTTTCACCTCATGAAATATTTGTACCATTGAACTCATAAACATTTATTATTTGTATACTGTACAATATGCTGTATTGTGGACCTACTCAACATATCTTCATGAAATGTTGCATATGATGTACAAAAACTAAAGCAAAAATATTTTGTGCATATTCCTACAAATGCAATGCATGTTTCACATTTAAAGTTTAGAAATGCACATTAAGGTTAGGGTTGAGGTTTGTGTTCCAGTTCAAACAAACAGTAATCGGTATAGTCACTAGTACATGGGCATTCTATTCTCAAAAAAGGAGATAAAAAATGGAGTAAAACGTACAAAAAAGTGGTGCACAAAAAATTCCTAGATATCCGTTTGTGTGTTTTGTGCCAATTTAGTACATATCTCATGTATTTTCCTGTACTGATGATGTGAGTAAAAACTATATGGCAGATCATCCAAACAATAATAAAAAGTGATGTCTTCTTTTATTTATTTATTATTATTATTATTATTGCTATTCTAGCTCTAAGCCTAACTTTGACCAAGATGCAAATGCACGTTGCGCATTTATGTGTGAATTTGCAGGAAAATGGATGAAATGAAGCGCTTGACCTTCACATCACATTATATTTGTCCATTTTGTTGCTTATCCAGACAGTTTTGTTGAAATCACTTACCTACCAAGACATTTTGTCAGTTTCATTGCACTGATCCAAATTTTACTAGGAATGAGGTCAAGACTTTAAGGCCAATCCAAGCTTAATGTTACCTCACTTCATACAATCCACAAGCAGCTTCGGTGTTTTTTTTAGTGTCATTGTCCACTGTAATTGTTCCAAGTTCCAATTATCTAGTTGATGTTTGGGGGATTTTGCTGATTAAGTCTGAGGTAGACCTCTTTCTTTATTATTCCATGCACTTGATGCTACACTTGATGCTGCCACCCCCAGACTTAACAGTTATTTTAGTGTTCCTGGTGTTGAATTCCTCACATTTATTCCTCCAAATATACTTCTGGTCAGTATGGCCAAACAATTCAACCTTCTCATCTCACCACAAAATGTTTCTCCAAAAGGTTTTTTTTTTCTTTGTTTTCTGCTGGAAACTGCAGTCAAGCTTGAAGGTATCAAGGGGTGCAGCCAGCATCATAAATGCATCAAACAAGTGTAAACCAGACTGGACAAACTAAGTAACAAATAATAAATACATACCTTGCAACACAACTGCCTCCACTGATTTTACTTCTCTTTAAGTGGCACACAGCAGTCACAGAGAATGTCATCCTGCTGTCCAATGGTGCTTCTTGCTTCACAGTACTTTGTATACTTTAATATTTCAAAGTTCCAAAAGTTCCACATGATGGTCATTAAACATCTAATTGGGCAGCACGGTGGCTTAGTGGTTTGCACTGTTGCCTCACAGCAAGAAGGTCATGGGTTCAATTCCCACCTGTGGGAGACATGCAAGTTAGGTGAACTGAAAACTTTATAATTGTCTAGGTCTCTCTTGCAAAAAGAGGTCTTGACCTCAATGAGACTAACCTGGTTAAATAAATAAAATCTAATTGTGACTGTCATGGTCAGCTTTGTTTCTTTTGATTCTTGTATATCCTGATGAGATGATTGACCATTGCTTCTTTTCCACTCATTCATGGCCATACAATTTCAAAATCAACTTAAATAAACTTACTTTTGTTGTGTGTTGGGGGGTTTGGCTGGGCATTGTTTTGCTGTTTTTGTGTTTATTTTCCTCCCAGGTGGTTTGGGGCTGAACTCTGGGGAGAGTGTGCTGCAGAAGAGTCTCTCACCTTTGTTTCGGTGATCTGCTGTACCTGTTACACTCACGTGCGGCTCTCTATCAGGACGATCTACGACACCTGTGGCATTTACGTGCAGATCTAAGGACTCTCAGCTGGTGCCAATGAAGAAATGAAGAGCTGCATTTATTTAGGTTTAGTTAATTCCCAGTTCCACCCCAGCCTCGGTGAGCCCCTGACCGTTCGCCATTGGCGTCACTAGGGTGACTTCAGTCGGAGCGGTGGGGCCGATCAGAGCCGTACGCCTTTTCCGCTGTCCACCCCTCCCTGTAGACTGGAGTATAGTCGGAGGGACGACACCGGCCGTATTGCCGGTTTTCCCCTGCCTTTGGGGGTGGGGCTGGGTTACATTTTTCCTGTTGTCTTCCCTCGGCTCAGTAGTCCTGAGCCGATTGCCACAACGTTTCTGCTGACAGACTCTGGGGGTGTTCCGGAGTCTTTCAGGGTGCTGGGGAGGTCAACGGGGCTTCCCGTTGTTTTTGTTTGCCCCTGGGGTGGTTTTTTGGGGTCCCCTGGGGGTTTGGGGTTTTTATGTTGTTTATGTTTCCTCCTGTTTCCACCTCTGGAGTTTGATGGAACGGTCCTCTGGGGGGGAGGTTGACTGTGGGGCCAACTGGCCGTCTTTGGCTGGGGTGGGGGTTTCTGGGTCATGGGGGTGTCTCCTGGGGTTTGATGGGACGGTCCTCTGGGGGCGTTAAGACTCCCGTATACACCTGGGGATTCCTGGATGGCCCCAGCCATGGTTGTTACTCCCGGAGTTGACGAAGATGTCCTCTGGGGGGAGTTGAGCTCTACATGTTGGAGGGAGGGCATTAATTGTTTTTTTTTTATTTTTTTTACTGTAGCTTGTGTTATATTGTGTTGTGGGGCTTAGTTGGGTTTTTGGGGTTGTATGTTTTTCGTTTCTCCCCGGGGTTTGATGGGACGGTCCCCTGGGGAGGTGTTGGGGTGGGTGTTGTGTTTTTCTTTTCTGTTTTCCCCGGTTGTCCTTCCCTGGGGTGTGTTTGTGGTGTTCTCTGGGGGGGGGTGCTGGGGTTTTTTTTCTGTGTTTTTGTTTTATTTTGGGTTGTGTTGGGACTCTTTTGGGGTTGTTTGGGGGGTGTTTTTGTTTTGATGCCAGCCGGCCTTCCAGCCGCATCTCCCGGCCCTGTTGCCTGCTGTGGACTCTGGGGGTGTTGTTGCTGCCCACCTCCTGCTTTGGACCCCGATGAGAGTGGCTGTTTTCGGGTCAGGTCTGTACCCCCCCCCGTCTGTGTGACAGGGGGGGTACTGTTGTGTGTTGGGGGGTTTGGCTGGGCATTGTTTTGCTGTTTTTGTGTTTATTTTCCTCCCAGGTGGTTTGGGGCTGATCTCTGGGGAGAGTGTGCTACAGAAGAGTCTCTCACCTCTGTTACAGTGATCTGCTGCACCTGTTGCACTCACGTGCGGCTCTCTATCAGGACGATCTACGACACCTGTGGCATTCACGTGCAGATCTAGGGACTCTCAGCTGGTACCAATGAAGAAATGAAGAGCTGCATTTAAGCCAGCAGTGATCAGGGCTGAATTGCCGGAGAATACGACCATGTGACGATCGTTTGGGGACGCTGAGGGCTGCTCCAGATTCTGACATTGCGCCTGTGAAGGAGGACGAGGGTGAGAGGCAAACGCGGTCAGCACACATCAGAGGTGATTATTCTGAAAGGCTTATTTGTAATTGTAATTTGGCGTTTTGCGCAGCTATAATTAAATATTGGTGAAAATTGTCTGGTTTGCTCCTCACGGCAGTGGCGCATGGATTGATTATCCTCCACTAGCTGTGAGCAGTAGCCCTTTTGAACTAAGTCCGAAAGCAGACCTGAACGTGTAGCTGATAAGAGTGCCTCTAAATAACATTTCGTGGTAACAGTGTTGAATAACTTCACCTCTGTTCCTCCTTCACAGAGTACAGTTCTGGGAAAAGCCACCTGGGGGGGTGTCGGCGTAATTCCTGAGTCCAAAACGTTCGGGCTCCGATTTGTTGAGACGCTGAGAAAGCGCGCCGCCTCTTCACCTCACCAGACTTATTTAGTATTTCATGTACAGCACAAGGGGAGAAATAAAACTTGTTTCTTTTGGAACTGCTTCTGGTTATTTGACGCTGGGTTCAGTCAGACGCTGGATCGCTCCTCAATCCGCGTCCAAACCATAACAACTTTCTCACAGACACATGTATAAATCAGTAAGGTTCCAGTTTCAGAAAAGAAACTTGTATAAAGTGTCCAAGGCATTTTCTGTTAAAAGCAGACAACAGACTGATTCCTATGCATTTTGACCTGCCGAGTTCAAAAATTGCAGCAAATGCTGTTCATACTGCCATCAACACTGCCATTTACTGGCCAGTAGATGCCAGTAGCCAGTGGCAGTAGCCATTGGCTAAAAGGGTGGACGATGGCGAATGAACATAAGTTTGTTATAGGATGATCAATTTGCCATAAAACTTGGGGAAGATATAAAAATATTTTAGGAAGTAAATAAAGCATAAGCATTCAGCAGAGGAAGGTTTATAGCCTACAATTCATGCAAGAGTTGTAGGAAACTGACAAAAACATCTTGGTAGGTTCTGTATTGATAGTAATCTGAAGCGACAAGTGATTTCAACAAAACTGTCTGGATAAGCAACACAATGGACAAATATAATATTATGTGAAGGTTAAGCACTAGATTTCATCCATTTTCCTGCAAATTCACACATAAATGTGCAACTTGCATTTGTATCTTGGTCGAAGTTAGGGTTAGAGCTAGAATAGTAATAACTAGAAGCACTTGGAGAGCGCAAACCTCCGCCAAGGCCATAGGGTCACTGACGTCACATGGAATACCCTTTGGCAAAGAGACTTATTCCACGTCGTTTCACACATCTACCCTCATGTTTCAGATTCAGTGGTTAAACCCTTACATCTTCAGCAAATGTATGTATAAAGAGAAACTGCATGAACTACACAAGTTTTTTTTTCTAATAAGTTTATTCAATGAGAAGAAACAAATGCTAAATTATTGTTGTGTCATAACTTAATTTTTGTTCAGCCTTTGTGACTCGTCTTCATGAAGTTAGATGCAAAAATGTTGAAATTGGCCCTATCTTGCAATGATAAAGAATCCTTTAAAAAAAATTAATGGATCCGGATCGTGTTCCGGATCATTACCAAAATTTAATGACTTCTAAGTTAGGCCAAGATACACCCCTGGTAAAAAAAATTCATTGAAATCCACTGAGGATGTTTTCAGTAATCCTGCTAACAAACCAACCAACCAACCAACAAACAAACGGACGCGACCAAAAACATAACCTCCTTGGCAGAGGTAATAATAGTAAATAAATAAAAGAAGACTTATCACTTTTTATTATTGCTTGGATGATCTGCCATATACTTTTTGTTCACATCATCAGTACAGGAAAATACATGGGACATGTACTAAATTGGCACAAAACACACAAACAGATATCTAGTCTTTGTGCACCGTGCCCACTGCTGTAGGGAAGCATCATTTACTTTGACAACATACAGTGGTCCACCCATGAGGAAGAGGTCTTGAAAAGGAAAGCAGGTTTGACTTCTGGTTTTGATTTATAAATCAAATTAATCCAGATAGGATGACTACATTAATGTAAACTGTACCAACCACTTGTGTTGGTACAGGCATCTTTGGGCATCTGTGTGTTAATGTTCAAATCTTCAGAATTAGTGCATTATTTTAAAATTAACAGACATGTGTTATATATTCATTTGTACATTTTAAGAGTTTACATTAATGTAGTTATTCTATCTGGAATAATTTGATTTATAAATCAAAACCATAAGTCAAACCTGCTATCCATTTCAAGACCTCTGCCTCATGGCTGGACCACTGTTAAGGAGTAATGACTTTTCTTTTTTTGTGGCAGTCTAGTGGCCAGGTCCTTTCTGCTGGGGCACAGTTGAGCTTAGCTCCTCTTAGCTGCTAAGCTGCACTGCTGCAAAATACACAGCAGACAGGAGCAAAATGGATTATAAATGTTCTTCAGTGTTACTAGCTAAAAGTTATTGGAACTAAATATAGAAGATAATTGGTCCGATGATGGTTTTAAAACTTGTCTAAAAAGCTAATCCACTAACAAAAACATTCGCTTTGATAATTGTTGGATTAGTTGAACAGTGCCCACCACTGATAGTGAATAAAGCTTAACAGTTAAAAACATTTGTGAAGTCTGAAATCAAAGATTTTAGTGCCTGCCTGTTACATGTTTTGTAGCAGCCAGATAGCTATGAGAGGTACAGCCCTATTCTCTGCAGGCAGAGGAGAGCTGTACCTCTCATAGCTATCTGACTACCGGGGGGGGGGGGAAGAGGAAAAGAGGGAAAGAGAGAGAGAGAGAGGATCATTTCTTTTCACACCATACAGACTCACCGGCATATCACCCAAGTCATGCACAGGCAGACAGTTTTGAGTTATGGTTAAAAATTTAAACAAACTAATTCCGGAAAAATTATTTAAATTAATGTCACATCTGTCATTTTAGAAAGTGAAAATATCAACTATATGTTTTAGTCTTAAAGTAATGCACTAATTTTTAAGGTCTTAGTGTTTAAACACACATGCCGCAGTGCATTATGGGTAAATGCTGTTCATACTGCCATGAACATGGCAGTATGAATACCAAGTGCCACACATTCGCTAAAAGTGTTGAATCCACTTAACAAACTGAATTTTCAGTTTTCAAATTGCCCTTTTTTACAAATGAAAAAATTACATATTTACAAATACAGATTTATTTGTAAAACCCACCACAAGTTTCAGTAAGTTGTGTGTTATACTGACCAACCAACCACTCATGTCAGGAAACTAATTTACTCCAATCTGACTGCTTTTTTAGTAACAAGTAATCTAACCCGTTAATCTTTCTAAATCAGTAATCAGATAAAAGTTACTTCTCCAAATCACTGTGCACTACAATTGTACTGTGGGTTGATCGCTCCATTAGCAGTCCCTTGGACAGGGGGAGGTCGGGGTTCAACTGAACTGCCCACTTCGCCCACTTTCAGTGAGCTGCAGACTTTTCATCTGCAGTTTCGTGCACCAGCTCCAAGATGAAAAAACTGTTGTCTCGCAAAGAGCGGTGACAGCAGCACACATGCACTGAGCTTACAAAGACATTTTCATGCTTTTTTTTTCTTTAAAACTCAGAGCCATGCTGTGTCCTCGCTAAAATCCGCAACACGTTAACAACAAATATTAACAGGTTTTCCCCCACAAATATGCACCTAAAGTCTCTTTCTGAGGACGACATGATGTAAAAAACGCTGATAAATTTTCTTACCTGTCAATCTGGTTATGTTTTCTGCATAAATACACATTAGCACAGTCTTCCTTCTCAGACAGCAAACAAGGGGCAAATCCAGATGGAAAGGGGGCGTGGGGGTGCTTTGTCCCACCACCAAGAAGAAAAAAATAATATGCTAAATTACACTGTAAATTTACACTGTTAACAATATGTTACAGAGGCAGGGCGATGACATCTTCCTTTCATTTTTCCACAGTAAGACACTTCTGGTGTTCAGACTTATGTAATAAAATAAATATTTCACTCATAAAAGAAAATAAACATTCATCAACAGAACTGATTGTTCTATACAAAATGATTGTAACATGACATTCAGTGACATCACATCTGACGATGTCATGATGATGTCATCATACTGCAGTGAGTGTAGTTTTAAGTTGCTGAAAAGGGTCGTTTTTTTTTTTTTTTTGCTGCCCAAATATCCATGAGTGGAACTGGAAAGTAGTGACGTCTGTGCAGGGTTGGGAGGGTTACTTTAAAAATGTATTCCGATACAGATACTAGTTACCTGTTGAAAAATGTCATCAGTAACGTAATCCAAGTACCATAATATTAAAGTAATGTAATTTGATTACTTTCAATTACTTTTGGATTACTCCAATATCAAATATGCTAATACAGACAAAAGAAACTAAATATAAATAGTCTTGACCACATAGTAGTTTATTAAGCAAAAATAAAACTGTTTCTGTTGTGAAAGTGTAGGAACACGGACCCACAACAAGGGGCGCAATGAACGGACAATGGAGGAAGATAAATAACAAGGTTTACTATTGTGAAACAAGCACAATAAGTACAACAATCACAATTTGGGGTCGAATTTGCTGGTGTCGTGTGGGCAGGCTCGAAGGTAGGAGACGCCCATCTCAGTCGAACCGGAACCACCCCGATCTCCTCTGCCACCGAACCCTGGAAATACTGGAACCGCCAAGTCCCGAATTCCCAGGTGGCCACTGCCTCCGCTCGTCGGATCCGGTACTGCTGGCAGGAGAGAGCAACAACACACAGGTGTGATGCGACAGCACCCAGTAACGAAGAGGGGAGAAGCCGCCTCCACCTCTTGTCAATGCACAACAGGAAGGTGAGTACTTATCCAAGCAATATAGCTTTTAGCAGTCAACAATCCTGAAAAGGTTTAACAAATGATTAGCTGGTTAATCAGAATAAGAATGCAGAGATACTACCTCAGTCTTAGGCGATATCTCGGCACTGAGGTAGAGACGCCGTCCTCCTGATATACCTTGGTGCCGAGTAGAAACAGCTGTGTCCAATAATGGGTGACAGCTGTCACCCTGGCTGCTCATCTCAGGTGGCGACGCCCTCTGGTGCCTGGAGCCCGCACTCCAGGCAGGGCGCCCTCTGGTGGTGGTGGGCCAGCAGTACCTCCTCTTCAGCGGCCCACACAACAGGACCCCCCCCTCAACGGGCGCCTCCTGGCGCACGACCGGGCTTGTCCGGATGGCGACAGTAGAAGTCGGCCAGGAGGGCCGGGTCCAGGATGAAGCTCCTCTTCACCCAGGAGCGTTCTTCGGGGCCGTACCCCTCCCAGTCCACCAGGTACTGAAGACCCCGACCCATTCGACGGACATCGAGGAGCCGACGCACGGTCCAAGCCGGTTCCCCGTCGATGATCCGGGCAGGAGGTGGTGCCGGACCCGGGGTGCAGAGGGGTGAGGTGTGATGGGGCTTTATCCGGGAGACGTGGAATACTGGGTGAATCCGCAGTGAGGACGGCAACTGAAGCCTCACTGCGGCGGGATTGATGATTTTGAGGACCTTGAAGGGGCCGATGTATCGGTCTTGGAGCTTGGGGGAGTCCACTTGAAGGGGAATGTCCTTGGTGGACAACCATACCTCCTGCCCAGGACGATACGTGGGAGCCGGGGCCCGCCGCCGGTCTGCATGTGTCTTCGCTCTCGTCCGGGCTTTCAACAAGGCAGAGCGGGCGGCACGCCACACCCGACGGCACCTCCGTAGGTGGGCCTGGACCGAGGGCACACCGACCTCTCCCTCGACCACCGGAAACAAGGGGGGCTGATATCCCAAGCACACCTCAAACGGGGAGAGGCCGGTGGCTGATGACACTTGGCTGTTGTGAGCGTACTCGATCCAGGCCAGGTGGGTACTCCAGGCCGTCGGGTGCGCGGCTGTCACACAGCGTAGTGTCTGCTCCAAGTCCTGGTTCGCCCGCTCTGCTTGCCCGTTGGTCTGGGGATGATACCCAGACGAGAGGCTGACCGTGGCCCCCAGTTCCCGGCAGAAGCCCCTCCAGACGTGTGAGGTGAACTGGGGACCGCGATCGGAGACGATGTCTGATGGTATACCATGCAGACGGACGACGTGGTGGACCAGGAGGTCCGCTGTCTCCTGGGCCGTTGGAAGCTTCGGGAGGGCCACGAAGTGGGCCGCCTTGGAGAAACGGTCCACTATCGTGAGGACGACGGTGTTTCCCTGGGACGGCGGGAGACCCGTGACGAAGTCCAGGCCGATGTGGGACCAGGGGCGATGAGGCACGGGCAGTGGCTGTAGCTGCCCTGAGGTCTTCTGGTGGTTGGCCTTGCCCCTGGCGCAGGTGGTACAGGCCTGGACGTAATCCCGGACATCGGCCTCCAGGGATGCCCACCAGAAGCGTTGCCGGACGACTGTCACGGTCCTTCGCACCCCCGGGTGACAGGAGAGCTTAGAACCGTGACAGAAGTCTAGGACTGCGGCCCTGGCCTCTGGTGGGACGTATAGTTTGTTCTTTGGTCCGTTTCCGGGGTCCGGGACACGGGTCAGGGCCTCCCGGACGGTCTTCTCCACGTCCCAGGTGAGGGCGGCCACGATAGCGGACTCCGGGATGATGGGATCCGGGGGATCCGACGGTTCCGTTTTGACCTCATCTTCGTGCACCCGGGACAATGCATCCGATCTCTGGTTCTTGGTCCCGGGGCGGTAGGTAATCCGGAAGTCAAAACGGCCAAAGAACAGTGACCAGCGGGCTTGCCTGGGGTTCAGACGCTTAGCGGTCCTGATGTACTCCAGGTTCCGATGGTCAGTGAAAACCGTGAATGGCACGGCTGTTCCCTCCAACAGATGTCTCCACTCTTCGAGGGCCTCTTTCACAGCAAGGAGTTCCCGATTGCCGACGTCATAGTTCCGTTCAGCGGGGGTCAACCTGCGGGAAAAATAGGCACACGGGTGAAGGACCTTATCGGTCTTCCCGCTCTGGGAGAGCACCGCTCCTATCCCTGAGTCCGAGGCATCCACTTCAACCACTAACTGGCGGCTAGGATCGGGCTGCACCAGAACTGGTGCAGACGAGAAGCGCCGTTTCAACTCCTTGAACGCGGCCTCGCACCGGTCCGACCAGGTGAAGGGAACTTTTGGAGAGGTCAGGGCTGTCAGGGGGCTAACTACCTGACTGTAGCCCTTGATGAACCTCCTATAGAAATTAGCAAAGCCGAGGAACTGTTGCAGCTTCCTACGGCTTGTGGGTTGGGGCCAGTCTCTCACCGCCGCAACCTTGGCCGGGTCCGGGGCGACGGAGTTAGAGGAGATGATAAACCCCAGGAAGGACAAAGAAGTGCGGTGGAACTCACACTTCTCGCCCTTCACAAACAGACGGTTCTCCAACAACCGCTGCAGGACCTGATGGACATGCTGGACATGAGTCTCAGGATCCGGAGAAAAGATGAGTATATCGTCTAGATATACGAAGACGAACCGGTGCAGGAAGTCCCGCAAGACATCGTTTACCAACGCTTGGAAGGTCGCGGGAGCATTAGTGAGACCGAACGGCATGACCAGGTACTCAAAATGACCCAAGGGGGTGTTAAATGCCGTCTTCCATTCGTCTCCCTTCCGAATCCGAACCAAATGGTACGCGTTCCTAAGATCCAGCTTGGTGAAGATTCTGGCTCCATGCAAGGGGGTGAACACTGAATCCAACAAGGGCAACGGGTATCGGTTGCGAACCGTGATCTCGTTCAACCCCCTGTAATCAATGCATGGACGAAGTCCGCCATCTTTTTTACCCACAAAAAAGAAACCAGCGCCCATCGGTGAGGTGGAATTCCGGATCAACCCGGCGGCTAATGAGTCCCGGATGTAGGTCTCCATTGATTCGCGTTCCGGCCGTGAGAGGTTATACAGCCTACTGGACGGGAACTCACTGCCTGGAACCAAATCAATGGCACAATCGTACGGGCGGTGGGGAGGAAGCGTGAGAGCCAGATCCTTGCTGAACACGTCCGCAAGGTCATGGTACTCCGCTGGCACCGCCTTCAGATTGGGCGGGACTCGGACCTCCTCCTTAGCTTGGGAGCCGGGAGGAACCGAGGAACCGAGACACTCCCGATGGCAGGTTTCGCTCCACTGAACCACCACCCCGGACGGCCAATCAATCCGGGGATTGTGCTTAAGCATCCATGGAAACCCTAAAACCACACGGGAGGTGGCCTGAGTCACGAAGAACTCGATCACCTCCCGGTGGTTGCCTGACACTACCAGAGTTACTGGAGGTGTCTTGTGTGTGATTGGTGGGAGTAGGGAGCCATCTAGTGCTCGAACCTGCACAGGCGAGGTAAGAGCCACCAGAGGGAGCCCTATCTCCCTGGCCCATCTGCTGTCAAGCAGATTCCCCTCAGAGCCCGTGTCCACCAGTGCTGGGGCCTTCAGGGTCGAATCCTCAAACAGGATCGTGACTGGGAGTCGTGTAGCAATGTGGGTGTGTCCCACGTGAATGTTTTGGCCCACCCCTGGCCCAGTCTCTAGGGGCGGGCGTTGGAGTTTAACCGCTCGGGGCATTCGTTTGCCATATGCTCACTCGAGCCACAAACGTAACAAGCTCCGTGGGCCCGCCTCCTTTGTGCTCCAGGTGCCCTAAATGTTGCCCTGCTCGTGTCCATAGCTTCGTCAGCAGGGGGAGCCGTAAGCGCACGGAGCGCCGGAACAGAGGAGCGTGGGGACGGCGGAACTCGATCGGACCCGGAAGGGAGAGGGACGACCCGTGCCTGGCCACGCCCTTCGCCTCGTTCCCGACGGCGTTCTTCTAACCGGTTGTCAAGCCGTATGACTAGATCAATGAGCCCATCTAGATCCCGCGGTTCGTCCTTAGCCACCAGGTGCTCTTTTAGGACCAGAGACAGTCCGTTTACAAAGGCAGCGCGGAGGGCAGTGCTATTCCAGCCGGATCTCGCAGCCGCGATGCGGAAGGCGACTGCATAGGCAGCTGCGCTCCGACGTCCCTGTCGTATGGACAGTAATGCGGTTGAAGCGGACTCTCCTCTGTTGGGATGATCGAACACCGTTCTGAGCTCCCGTACAAACCCGTCGTATGACTGAAGGAGCCGTGAGTTCTGCTCCCAGAGCGCTGTAGCCCAAGCGCGTGCCTCCCCGCGAAGCAGATTTATCACATAAGCTACCCTGCTAGCATCAGTTGCGTACATCACGGGACGCTGAGCGAAGACGAGCGAACATTGCATAAGAAAGTCCGCGCACGTCTCCACACAGCCTCCGTACGGTTCTGGAGGGCTTATGTAGGCTTCTGGGGACGGAGGAAGGGACCGTTGAACGACCAGAGGAACGTTGCTTTCGCGCGCAGGGTCCTCAGGAGGGAGAGCCGCAGCGGCGCCCGAAGGGCGCGCCTCCACTTGTGCGGCGAGAGCCTCCACCCTGCGGTTTAGGAGCACGTGCTGCTCGGTCATTAAGTCGATCCGAGAGGTGAAAGCGGTGAGGATCCGCTGCAACTCACCGATTACCCCTCCCGAAGCCTCCGCCGCGCCTTGGTCTTCCAGTGGCCGTTCAACAGCCGGTTGACGCCCCTCGGGGTCCATGACGCTGGCCGAGATATCCTGTTGTGAAAGTGTAGGAACACGGACCCACAACAGGGGGCGCAATGAACGGACAATGGAGGAAGATAAATAACAAGGTTTACTATTGTGAAACAAGCACAATAAGTACAACAATCACAATTTGGGGTCGAATTTGCTGGTGTCGTGTGGGCAGGCTCGAAGGTAGGAGACGCCCGTCTCAGTCGAACCGGAACCACCCCGATCTCCTCTGCCACCGAACCCTGGAAATACTGGAACCGCCAAGTCCCGAATTCCCAGGTGGCCACTGCCTCCGCTCGTCGGATCCGGTACTGCTGGCAGGAGAGAGCAACAACACACAGGTGTGATGCGACAGCACCCAGTAACGAAGAGGGGAGAAGCCGCCTCCACCTCTTGTCAATGCACAACAGGAAGGTGAGTACTTATCCAAGCAATATAGCTTTTAGCAGTCAACAATCCTGAAAAGGTTTAACAAATGATTAGCTGGTTAATCAGAATAAGAATGCAGAGATACTACCTCAGTCTTAGGCGATATCTCGGCACTGAGGTAGAGACGCCGTCCTCCTGATATACCTTGGTGCCGAGTAGAAACAGCTGTGTCCAATAATGGGTGACAGCTGTCACCCTGGCTGCTCATCTCAGGTGGCGACGCCCTCTGGTGCCTGGAGCCCGCACTCCAGGCAGGGCGCCCTCTGGTGGTGGTGGGCCAGCAGTACCTCCTCTTCAGCGGCCCACACAACAGTTTCTTTTACATGGCATGCTCTGTTTTACTTCACATTATGAATTAAGAGCGCCACAATATTGTTTTAAACACACCCAGTGTTCACCTGCTAAATTTTCAACAAAAAATGCCAAATAAATGAAGGATAATGAAACCTCAGGCGTGTGCGGATGAATTTGTAATTAAAAGTGGCTTGCAGAACAATATACAAAACAAACAAAAAAAAATTCTGCTACTTGTTCAGTAAACATAAAATTATCTTATTTTAGTCTTTCACATAGCATTCGCACCATGTTTAACATATCAGTCCACTTATTGAACTTTCAAAATAAGAACAAAAGCATAATGAAAACCATTAAGTAAATACTGTCAGTAAGGAGGCGTGATCGCCATTTTAATTCCAGACAAGTTAGTGATTTGCGTGTATAGAAGTTCAAGAAACAGGTGGAATATGCCGGAAAGCTGCGCATGTTGGCAAAGCCACAAACGGAGGAACAAGGGAGACAATATTTCCTTCCATAAGTGGTTTTGGTTCTTCTTGTCACTTTGTCCGTGATATTTGGATGATAAACAGCTGTATGTTTCCTGCCGTACCTGTGTCGCCCGATGACACGGACCATTAACTCTTCACGTATGTCTAGTTGATATTTTCCACTTCTAGACCAATGTCTAGTTAAAATACTTGTCATTAGTGATTAAAATTGTTCGACAAGACTGGGGATTTTTTTTAATTTGCACCTTAAAATAATGAGATTATAATGACCCACGCTGTGCCGCTCACAGTCACACCCACACATAGAGATGTGTACCCACACCACTGACTTCATGAATGAAACTCGGTCAATAAAGGATAATTGTGTAAAAATATAATATGTATATAAATGTATTGTAATTGTTTTAGGAGCGGCACTGCGTTGAACAGCAGCTGCTGCAGCAGGACGCCTCAGCTCAGCAGCTTGAACAGCGCAGATCCGTGTAACTTTCAACACTAATATTTGGGAATGTGTGTGTGTCAGAGTAAGTTTAATACTTTCCTGACATAATGTAATATAATTTAATTTTACTGGCTCGATATCCAGGTCAAAATGGCATTTTAACATGTATTTTGTGAGCATTTTTCTGAGTGTGTTCAGTCGCGAATCTCCATTGAAAATGCATTAACATCCGGGAACTTCATCAATATTTTGCCCGGTTAGGAGACGTCATGCTGTCCACGTTTTCGTTTCAAAGAAAAAAAAATATATTATATACAGATAATATCATAAAATGCATTAAAATTGTAGTCCTGCGAACTAATCCCCACTTTTACTAAATATACCTGTAATCTGAATACGTCTTTTTTCTGTAACTGTAGCGGAATACAGTTACTTTTTTTTTGTATCCTAATTACGTAAAGCCATTACATGTATTCCGTTACTCCCCAAGCCTTCGTCTGTCACCTAAAGAACTACCTGAAGAACAGCAATGGGGATGGACAAACCAGTGACCCGGTGTCACTCCTGGCAATTAATCCTCAAAGAACACAGGCCTCGGACAGCAACCAAATCATTGATGCTTTTGCGCTTAACCATAACAACATGCACATTGTGCTGTTATGAAGACATCAATGGTAGGTGAAAGATTTTCTCTCTGCCTGCCATTGGCATTTTTCCCGAGGCTCTAGGCTACACGTGTAGGTCTGTGGATATTTGTATTGAACAGTAGTGTGTGATTTTGGTCATTCTGTATGTCATTAGTGACTGAGTGAGTCAGACTTCAACAAGACCCTCAACAATATACAAAACATAGGTGAAAGGATGGATGTATTTGTATCTGTTCTTTATTTGCACATTGGCTCATCTTACAGGCAGAGATGCACTTTCATTTTCTATCATTGCATTAAAAGTGAATTTGACATTTGACCAATATTAAATTTAACCCTCTGGGGTCTGAGGACATTTTTTGGACAGTTCACTCGCCTGGCATAAATGTTTTATTATTGCTGTTAACAGCAATCCCTGCATCCCACAATCAAGTTTTATGTCTCTTTTTTTCAGGACAACCTGTTCTTTCATAATATATATGCTTTTGTTGTGTTTTATAAGTGTAATAAAGGTTTACAATCAGAAATAACAAAGGAAAAAGTAAAGCGGGAAATAATTTTCCACACCCATTTATTCAAAACACACAGCAAACTATAATAAGCAACAGTTTTGACACTTTATAAAGGTAATTTGAGGTTTTGAATGAAAGACTGTACAACAAAAAGGTTCCCATCACAGGGCACAGGGCTCTCCACAAGAAATTCTGTCTGAAGAGGGAGTGGGCCAATGCACGGGCATGGCCAATACCATGTATGTCAGAATGACAGTTTCAACAAAATGTTTAATTTCATCACAAATAATAATAATAATAATAATAATAATAAAATCACAACTAACTCATCTGATTGTGTCCATTTTTGTCCCTTTCCTCATTCATTAAATGTATTGTAATTTCAGGTGGGCGTTTGACCAACTTTCTTCAGTAAAGGGGGTGTGCTGATAGTTGGCCCTTGGCCCTCCGATGGGCAAATACTGTTTATCAGAAACACCCTGAAGATAATATGTCAGCTAATTAATTACTGTATCGGTCTAATTATAGGTGCTGCAGTTGCACCGATATTGTCTTTCACTTTCACAGTTTGAACTTCATGAGTGACTTCCTTCGATTTCCTCATTCTGCTTCTCCAGATATCACAACAGTAATGCTATAATCTATCTGATACTGAGAGAAAATAGAAAAATAAAACTGATGTTGATGAATCATTTAATTAAGTCTGAGGCATTGCTTTGCTGTGATTTCAACAATTCCAGCTCTCTTACTAAACTTTTGTTAGATTGCATTCCTTGCATAGTAAGATTCTTTAATACAAGGCATTAAATCTAAATTTTCCTTCTTGTTTTTGCCCACAGCTATTGTGTTTAAATCTATAGAGGGTGGTGATTTTTCTTTGATTCTTTGTTCTGACAGTTAAAAAGGCATCTTGGCTTTATTTCACACAGCCACAGCTTGTGTCTTAATATTTGGCTCTATAACTCCTCTTAAGTACCGACTGCTCTGTGATGTTTTTGCTCATTATAAGCAAATTACTGCTCTCCTTTTGTTTAGCACAAAATAGTGAACCTAACGTAGATCAGTAAACAGCCAGCAGCCCCTGCCCACTTGAGCCGCGGTTTGTCTTCCTGTCAATCACTTATAATTGGATCAACAACAGAAAGGACAGTTTATGAATCATTTGGCTGCGTGCACACACACACAATTATGTACACAATGGGACAAAGATGTTTTTTGGAATGTACTGTACCACTTGTATGCTGAATACAAACTAAGCCGCAACCTCGGGTGTTTAAAAATGAAGACAACGAGGAACTGCCTAAATCTGCAGTTCTTTGAATGGTCACTTGAGGCTTGTTCACAAAAGTGAGTTAGTCCTAGAGAAACAGCTAAAGCCCCTGTCACACCTTGACAATTTAGCCAGCATATGCCAACCATATTAAAAAAAAACTGGCATAAGTTCAATAACTTAAGGGTAAGTTTTTTATAAGTTAAGAGCAATTTGAAGCACGTTGAAACACACTGAAGCTTGCTGATATACGTCCTAATAGACTGAGCTTCTCAAAAATTTTCAACGCATGCCAACATGTGACCAAGGGCGCAATTTAGAACGAGAAATTTGCGGGGACAAAGTGTGAGGCCCGCAGGGCTGAAGGCCATAGGTCGGGGGTCTGGGGACCGCTTTAGGCCCCCAGAAGCCAACGGTTTCTAGATAAGCTCAGATGCATTCTGAGCATCCAGAATAATAATTTTAATGTTTTGAGAAGACCTTAAAGTGGACACCATTTGACTTATGCAATTTGAAACTGTGGATATAAGTACTTTGCAGCATTGATTTTATTAACATCCTGGAGTAAATAAGGTATCACCACATGTGTAGAACTCAAAAAGAATGATAGGTTGAGTTTTCATTTAAAAAAACAACTGCAATGAGGTAAAATGTATTCATAAATTTGAAAGAACAGGCTCTTAATAATTATTAACTATCGCATACTGTATTTTTTTCTCAAGATTTGTTTTTGCATAAGTTTGAAAAAACAACAGATCATAAGTTTAGGATAAATTACTTATCATGAATTTAATTTTCGAAGTGGCACTAATGACAACACTCATACTGAACATAATTTCGCTTGCATAGACTGATTTTGGAGATCAAGCAATAATTGCAGATGGGCTTTCCGAGGTCCCAGATAGCTTTTCTGATTTCTTTTTCTAACTTTCAGAATTTAGTAAATTAGCATATGGTCCATTGATACTTATGTGTAGACACTAGTCCCTAGAGGCAACTATTTTTGGTTTCAAATCTGGACAAATGCAGTCCCAGAAAATTCCGAATGTGACAAACAAGAAACAGGTGTTGTAAACAAGTCAATGCTGCTAAAAATACAAACTTGCAGAAACAAAGATACTATTCTGACATGGTTTTGCACATAAGACTGGCACAGCATATTTCAAGTCCACACATATATGTCAGAAGGTGGGGGGGACATACCATATTCTGTCCCCCCGGTTGAAAAGGTGGGGAGGGACATGTCCCCCCTATCCCCCACCAAATTGCACCCATGCATGTGACTCACACACCCTGCACATACTGGACATAAGCTGTAGTTAAGTTATGTGATTGTTGGCACACGTTTATTGTAATTTACTCATAAGTCTAAATCCGTCCTTTAATGCTGGCCACTGATTGGCTGAAAGCCGTGGTCGGTATGCAAAATGGCTGTTTCATTCACATGCAGGAAAAATATAAAGTCTGACCTTCATTTCAGTCAAATTCACAATCACAGACGGACATGAATCCACATAAAACTCCTGATTTTTTAAAATGTACTCGGAAAATCCTTTAATTCCTGGCTGGAAATGTAGCATTTTAAAGCCAGTCTCTCTGTGGTTTTTCTGCGCCAGGTGCATTTCTCACGCTGGTATGGCTCTCTGAACACACAAAAGAGATGTAATGATTTAAACTTTTAAACCGCTGTCGCTGTGGTGTGATCATCAGATGACCTGATCGATCGGGGTGATTAATGCACTGTTTAAACATTTAAAGCGCCGTGGCTGTCGGTGATCACCACGCCAACAGATCACACTGACAGATCACACAGCACTTCCTTCAGATCACACCTGATTGCGGTCGACTGACATTTTAAAAGTTTAAATCGTCACAGCGTTTCATTATTCAGGTCTGTGATGACCTGATCAGCGGATGATCAGACCTGGTCAGATTCGCTGATCAGGTCCAGCAAGATAAAAAATAAAATAATGTTAAATTACCCTGTTTCTGACGCGCACCACACAGTGCAGTACCAACCAGAACCACTGGGTTGAAACAGGTCTGTCGGCAGGCGCTGGATAATCGTCAAGGTGTGACAGCTGCATTAATTTATTAGACGTACAACAGCGTGCGCCAGAGTTTTTAATACAGCAGGCATACGCTGGCTAAATCGTCAAGGTGTGACAGGGCCTTAAGATGAAGCAGCAAGTGGACTCCACGTACAGCATATGCACCATAACTGTGCCACTCTGTGGAGCAAGAAGTGCTCGTAAACACTGCAAACCAAAATAAAACAGTCACTCAACATAGAAGCAGTCCAGAATTTTTTGGGGTGTGAAAAAATTAAAATGAATAAATCAAAAATACTTAAAAAAAAAAAAAAAAACGACCCTGCATTGCATACACCTGATCACGTCAGATCCCAGAGGTCACCCCTTTGAGACAGCGTTAATCAGCACTGTTTTACAGTATAAGCGGAAAAACATTCACTTTGTAAATCATGCATCAGCAGTGGATACTGAATGTCCAGGCAAACTGTAAAACAATACATAATAATACAAATTCATTATTTCTGTAGATTTTCAGTGTGCCAATGCACTTACATTTGTTCATTACAAACAGTACACTATCATCAAGCGCACTAATGCTCTTGGCCATGCTGATGCAGTTTGTATTTCTTTTCTACATTTCTTTTATAAATAAATAAATAGAAATCAAATGGAATATTTTTTTTTTTCCATCAGGTATTAGGCATTTCCCCAGCAACACAGCAGCTCGCATACATCATAGAGCAGAATAAATTAAGTTGTACAAGAGTAAACAGGTAAAGCTGACCCACCGCTGCCTATTTGGTAGCATACAGTGATTTGAAGAATCCACTTTCTAATTCTTCTGTCTGTCTCCATTATCAAAAAAATAACCAAGTCTCCAGCCTGGTGTAAAAAAAAAAATGCTTTTGGTCTCCATAGCTAGTCTCCCGCCTCATGACAACTGCATGGGGGATGAAGCCATGAAGTTATGTATAATTAGGAGAAAAGTTGTTTTGAGTGTCAGCCAGCTGTGGTGTAGTTGCATTCATTCAACTATTCACTAGCACTAGTGACTACTTGAATGAATGCAAATGCTCCTTTCTGAACATTTTAAGATAATTATCTGGGATAATACGACTTTCTGGTTGGTTAGTTGTACTAAAACACCATCTAAGAAGTCTGTTCTCATTTTATCAGTGAGTGAAATTGAAAGTTTTGTTGGTTTCTTCATTTTCACTCAAGGACGCTACGCTAGATCCAATATGGATCTGGATATAAATTTAGCACAAATTCTATGACAGATGGCCTTTTAATTTGAAGTTTTGTCATTGCTCAAGTGGCACATGCATCAATCATTGGAAGAGTTCCAGGTTGGCACTGTGTTCTTTACTCAGAATTATTTGTGTTCTTTTATTGAATATACATGCAAAAATGCATTAAATAAAAGTTGTTGATAGTTAATGTGCTTTGGCAGTTCTCTAAGCTTTGGCAATTACATTATTGCCATATTCCTGAAACATTAGAAATATTAGCAGTGAAAATGTTAATCCATTTAGAGAGAACCAAACTAAAACTTTCCAGGTTCAGGTTACTTTATTGATACCCGTAGGTACATTTGTGTTGCAATAACAGAGAGCATGCAACGTATTAAATATATAGGACAGCAGTGACATACAAGACCTGACACAGACATGAATGTGCTCAGAGCCACACTAGACCACAGCCTGGCAACCACCTAAAATGGTGCCAAATTTGCTACGATGATGAGACTTTCCAGTGACTTTGTGCATCTGCTATGTAGTGCCATGCCATTAGGCTGCATGGATGGCTATGGATGTCATTAGGCCTCAAGATGGCTATGGCTCGAGAGTCCTCTACTGAGCCATAGCCATCTTGAGGCCTTCTCTGGCACTTCAGTGCTATTGCGAATGGCTCTTCTCCTCCTCACTCCATCAGTGCCTAACAGACTGAAGGCTCTGAACTGGGATCGGGCTGCAAACCCTCTGCATCCTACCCCTAGTTCTCCATCTGGCTTGTCGACACTCACTGACCAGTCCCTTTTACTTGGAGAGCTTCCTCTTCAGAAAATCTATGGGTTATGTCTTGGAGGGTCCATTCATTATTTTGACAGTCTATTACCGGGTTTCCCAGACTGTGATGCATGCACCCCTGTGGGTGCAAGGATTGCTACTATAGGGTGCACAAGAGAAAACTTGCAATGCCCGCTTGCTCCAATCAAGGGTCACAGTGGATTTTTTATTTTTAAATTTTTTTTCTGGCTAATACAGCCATCACTGCACATCACTGAATCTTTTGTTTTCTTTTTTTAGAATAAGCACTGAGCTATTTCACAGCACTTGTCAAACAATTTATTCATTTTAATCTGTGTGGACTGAACTTTGAGCCACATCTTGTGAAGTGTGAACTTACACAACACTGGTTATTGTTATGTCGTGGGGGTGGCAGTCACCATCATGTACACCCTAAAAAATCTGGGAACCACTGGTCTATGAGTTAAAAAAAGGCCTCAAAGGATGTGCGACACAACTCACATCAATGAAAGCAGGTGCAAGTTTTTTTGTTAATGTTCAAAGAAAACATTTTCGTCGCATCCAGCAATGGCATTTTTATAAGCCAATACATCTTTTGCTCACCATTTTCACTTGTCTCCTGGTGTAAACACAACCGTGACAGCCTTTGCATCTCTGCTGGTGAATCAGCCCGTTGAGACAAATCCTGGTTTACGCGGTAAATGAAATTCTGGCAAGTGCAAAATACATTTTATTAAAATGAAGATTCACAGGGGAAAGCGGCTGTGCTGTTGCTACATGTTACATGAAGCTAAATACTTTATTAAAAGGCGGGAAGTTGTGCAACAGAAGAGCAAAAACCATTTGAAATAATCCAGCGTACAAACAAAAGAGAATTACACACTGCTGTTACCTCGCCATGCATCTTCAATGAGGTGTGTCATAGTGGTCCAAAAATCCTCTGCTGCATAGACATTATTAGAATGTGGGGCGGAAAACACCTTGTTCTGGTGTTTTGCTATTTTCATGTACTGTAACCAATGACGTGTAGTCAAACAGAATCATTTCACTGCAGCATATCCTTCAACTGCATTCTGAAAAATGCAGTCTGTGTTATAACCCAACATAGAATCAGAAAATCCCACTTGGATTGCTTCTTTTTTTTTTTGCTTTCCAAACACATTTGCGGCATCTCAAGTCTCCGAAATGCTTTAAGGGCACAGTAAATCGGAGTCAGATGCTAACCTGTTTTTAGGTACGTCTAGAACATATATCTTCCTGAGCCACATCAAGGAGGCATATTGTACTCATAGCTTTCATTCCTCTAGGTCTATTTTTAAGTGAGGAGTTTCCATGGTAACCCAAGGTGCAGGTATTGCTTGGTGAAAGTGGTTTTTGCGTTCTAACCACAGAGACAGAATTTAAAAAGTAAGAAACAACAGCCTCTCTTTCAGTCTTTTCTTTTCTAACTGGACAGCCAGTGCAGACATGAAACAGTTGAACCGGGGATCCGTAAGAAACAGGTGGTAAGGGGAGGCAAATGCACCAAACTGTTGCTTGATAGATGCAACAAGAGATTTGGCAGCCGTTGTGTGTTGGAAAGCTTTGTCTTAATTTCGCCGTTTGTTTACAGGACAGTTTCGGAGTTGGCTCCACCGCTCATTATGGTGCGCACACAATCCCACGCTCTTAATTTGGAGGGCATTTCATATTGACCTCGTGGGAAAAATTAACAAGCAAATTGTGTTTACAAAACAAAACAGGAAATAAAAGCTTGATCTTCAGCCCTCTTTTTATGTTTGTTTGTTTGCTTGTTATAAGCTTTCAGGACAGATTAAATGATGAACTGGTTGTTCAAAAACATTTTTTCCTTCTCTACTGTGAATTTGCAGTCAGAATGGTCTGCAGAAATGACAACAGCGTCGATTCTATTGACTGCCCACAACAACACGGAGTGGAATGAATAGTTGTTGGAGATATTCAATAATGAAATCAAATATCACTGTCACTGTCATAAAGATTGATGTATCCTTCACAGATGTGACAAAGTCAAACCTTAAAACGAAGACCATCCATACACATTCATGTAATATTAAATCACTAAACAACAAATTTATTTTATGCAATACATTTATGACAATTTATGTATACAGTGCCAAATGACCAACATCAGTCATTCCAAGGCCTTAAACATGAGCACGTTTTAACCATAGACTGTAGTATATACACTGGATAAAGCCTGCGTGATGTCATCATTTGGTTTTCTATAGAGACCTTGAATAGCCGTCACCCTGCTCAGCATGCCGTTCTCGTTGGAGCGACATCTCTGCTATTTTTGCATTGTGGGATAGCTCACCGGACTACTTTCGCCTGACCCAGCGCTGAATTTGCCAACACGAGAAGACTTATGATCATTTTGGCATAAAAACACACGAGATACACAAGTTCTTGTGCCAAATATACTCCTGATGTTTTTGTTACCCGTGAAAACGCACTGTCATCGCAGGTCTGGGAACTACTTTTTGCGCAGGAATTCATCAAGCACGTCGGCTGTGGGAGTGTACTAACACAGAATACCCAGAATTAAAACGAGAGTGTCCACTTTTAGCTTGCCATAAGCTAAGCTTTTGGCGCTCATGAGAGTATGAACACCCATGTCTTGGTGTCGCCATGTTGAAAACCCTACCTGCACTGATTCACGATGAACTCATTAATGCATAAAGGGCTGGAGCGTGGCTGACTCAGTATGTGTGACAAAAAAGCCTGAACAATTTACTTTGGTTTGACAGTAAAAATTATGAGCCACTTTTTTTCTCAATAATCATGCATTAAGTGGACCTAATGAATCAGGCTACCAATGCTAACACCGTTAGCATTCAACATTAAATCCAAGAGTTTCACTCTGCATGAATATTGCCACGGAGACATGTTAGATGATCCGTTACAGGACGTTTCACCACACAAGTCGTATTATTCCAGGTGTTTGTAATAAAATATGCCAAACAAACAGACACAGCAACAACAAACACAACAGTGAGGGTTTTTTTTTCTCTTTTTTCCCCCAAAAAACATTTAGAATTCGGCTGGTACAGCTTTGACAAGTTCTCAGAAATTCAGTAACTATCACTAGCTCCCTGTTCTTGCAAATTCATATTTTTTATTTTTATATTAAAGGATTATTAGCAGAGCATGAGGTCAGTACGGGAAAATATCCGACTGAGGTGTTGACAGTACAACATTATGTGCAAAAAAACCCAGAAGTCTGATATTCCTGTACAGACCAAGCAAGCGAGATTAATAATTTGTTTTTTATGTGGCTGTTTTTGTAGCTGCATTGACATTTTGCATGTGCACTTCGAGCTCGTTTGCTGTTAATTCCTCCAGTTCAAACACGTCAGTCTAACAAATTCGCTCAGAAAATAGTTCTCTTTGTCACTCAGAATTTCTTTGTTTGCTTTTTGTTTTATTTTGCTTTTAAATTTCTTCCGTAATGAGGGAAATGTTGTGTGTCACCTTGGTTCCTGCTGGGTCCTGCCTCTGAGCTGATCATCACGGACGGCTGTCACTGATTACCTGCAGTATATCAACCCCGGTTCTACACTTCCGCCTGTACAAGAAAGTCTTTTTTTTTCTTTGCGAGAAACTCACTTCTCACCTCCAGAGATCCCGGAACCTCGTCAGCTCCATGGGCTTCCACTTGGCTTCGGACTTCATCGTCACCTCCTTGCAAAGTCACAAATGTGATATACCTTCCGGGCCGAATGTCATGGTAACTACTCTGATATGGGAAAATATCAGTCTGGAAATCAATCATAGCTATCAACAGCTATCAATCTGTCAATCCTTTCCATGTCCGGGCCAGGTGAGGTTTCCCGTGTTGTGTCAAATTAAGCCGCAGGCTCCAGTCCTGGTGGTGCCTTTCTGTCAATTCCTTTAAGTTTCAGCTTTGCAACCATACTCCCGGCCGGAACCCAAAGATCAGAGCGCACGTAGCATCTCAGCCATATACAGTGGTCCCTCACTATAACGCGGTTCACCTTTCACGGCCTCGCAGTTTCACAGATTTTTTTTTTTTTGTGCAATTTTGCATGCTTTTTTTTTTTAACAGCGCATTGTATTCTGCGTCCTTATCAGGCGGGCCAGTTGCGGCACCAGTCGGCATCACCATGATTGCTCTCACTGCCTCGGATGCGCTTACTGAATCTGCGGGCTCGGTAAACGCAGCAGCGAGCCACTCACACTGCCCTCCTGTCTGATGTGCGGAGCTGCGCCAAATCTGGCAACAGGTCCAGAGGCTACGCTCGCTGCATTGATGCAAATGTTGACCGCAGCCGCAGAGCTCCGTGGCCACCGAGAGAGGACTTGGATTCTTTGCGGGTCCTGCATCCGTACCTCCGGAGGCAGTGAGCAAAGGGAGTGTTCTGCGTGTGTCTGTTTATAATCTTCTCGCCCAGAAGAAAAAAGTGTTTACACAGGAGAGAAAAGTGAGAAAATGTTAATGCCTGTTTGAGAAAAGTGTATAAAGTGTGTAGTGAGGGGTTTTACAGCCTTAAAACATCTATAATAATTGCAAAAAATAGCGCTGACTACTTCGCGGATTTTGCTTATCGCGGGTTATTTTTAGAACATAACTCCCGCGATAAACGAGGGACCACTGTAATAATTATTTTATTTTTTGCTATTGACACATAAGATACTGAATAGTTGTGCAACATGTTACTTTTCCAAACTGATTGAGCTTTATGTGCCACCAAGAGGCCTTCATTCTCAGGGTGTTGGCTTGCTTTATGTTCCTAGTGTAAAAGACGGAAGTCATTTTCAGTTGAAGTGGTTAGGTCAAGATTTAAAACTCATCTTTTGTTATAATTAGCAGATGGTTTGTGTATCTTAACTCAGTGTGATCATATTTGAATGAGATTTGGATTTTTTGTTTTATTCTTGTTTGTGGCTGTTTCTTTTGCTCTCTAAATTGTTTTATTGTTCAATTTTTGTGTTTTAATTCATATATTGTAAAGAACTTTGAAGTTTTTTTGGGATTTGGGCTGGAAATGTCGGTAATAGTATAGACCCCATGCAGCTACCATCATCCTCATCAATGTCAGCATCATCATCATCATCACCAGTAAATCAATAATCCTATTCAGCGCTGTTTCATTTTCAGCCTTCAGCCTGGAAGGACACATGATGGTTTCATTTTCAGCGTACAGCTGCACCAGTTGGTAGAGACAATAGAAATACATTTCATTCTTCAAGTATGCATCAGACCCAGAAAGACAACCTAAATGATAAGCAGCAATGTATGAGGAGTCGCTCCCTTCAACAAGTAGGATATTTAATATTAGAATATTTCCCTAATGGTCTGTTGTTCTCATCTTAGTTTTTTCTTGAATAGCGTTGGATAATTTAGATAAAGCTGAAAAGGAGGCTTATTTCTTCATATTATTTCTGGTACTTTGAGGACAATAAGGTAGTGTGTTACATTATCGAAGCAGACCCTATGGCTCCTGCACTCCAGCTAGTGAATGTTTTGGATGTAACATTCTTCAGCCTCACCACTGAAATCCTCAAAGGATTTAATGGACAGGTTTATATTTGGACTTTGCATTCTCGTCGCAAACCAAGTGAATGAATCCAACCTCTCCTCCATAAGCCAACATGGTAACATCACTGCTGTTACCATATTGGCATGTGACTGCATGCTCTCAATGTAAATGTGTTGGGCCCCTCCCCAATCGGACCGGGAGTGACATGTTTAGCCGCATGTTCTCTCTGAATTGCTGGCTGTCTGAGTGGTGTCCCAAAAATGAGGTGGGTTTCATAGATAATTGTCAAAGCTTCTGGGGAAAACCTGGTCTTGTTAGGAGAGACGGCATCCATCCCACTTTGGATGGAGCAGCTCTCATTTCTAGAAATCTGGCCAATTTATTAAATCCTCCAAACCGTGACTATCCAGGGTTGGGACCAGGAAGCAGAGTTGTAGTCTTACACACCTCTCTGCAGCTTCTCTCCCCCTGCCATCCCCTCATTACCCCATCCCCGTAGAGACGGTGCCTGCTCCCAGACCACCAATAACCAGCAAAAATCTATTTAAGCATAAAAATTCAAAAAGAAAAAATAATATAGCACCTTCAACTCCACCACAGACTAAAACAGTTAAATGTGGTCTATTAAACATTAGATCTCTCTCTTCTAAGTCCCTGTTAGTAAATGATATAATAATTGATCAACATATTGATTTATTCTGCCTTACAGAAACCTGGTTACAGCAGGATGAATATGTTAGTTTAAATGAGTCAACACCCCCGAGTCACACTAACTGTCAGAACGCTCGTAGCACGGGCCGAGGCGGAGGATTAGCAGCAATCTTCCACTCCAGCTTATTAATTAATCAAAACCCAGACAGAGCTTTAATTCATTTGAAAGCTTGACTCTTAGTCTTGTCCATCCAAATTGGAAGTCCCAAAAACCAGTTTTATTTGTTGTTATCTATCGTCCACCTGGTCGTTACTGTGAGTTTCTCTGTGAATTTTCGGACCTTTTGTCTGACTTAGTGCTTAGCTCAGATAAGATAATTATAGTGGGCGATTTTAACATCCACACAGATGCTGAGAATGACAGCCTCAACACTGCATTTAATCTATTGTTAGACTCGATTGGCTTTGCTCAAAATGTAAATGAGTCCACCCACCACTTTAATCATACCTTAGATCTTGTTCTGACTTATGGTATGGAAATAGAAGACTTAACAGTATTCCCTGAAAACTCCCTTCTGTCTGATCATTTCTTAATAACATTTACATTTACTCTGATGGACTACCCAGCAGTGGGGAATAAGTTTCATTACAGTAGAAGTCTTTCAGAAAGCGCTGTAACTAGGTTTAAGGATATGATTCCTTCTTTATGTTCTCCAATGCCATATACCAACACAGGGCAGAGTAGCTACCTAAACTCTGTGAGTGAGATAAATTATCTCGTCAATAGTTTTATGTCCTCTTTGAGGACAACTTTGGATGCTGTAGCTCCTCTGAAAAAGAGAACCTTAAATCAGAAGTGCCTGACTCTGTGGTATAACTCACAAACTCGCAGCTTAAAGCAGATAACCCGTAAGTTGGAGAGGAAATGGCGTCTCACTAATTTAGAAGATCTTCACTTAGCCTGGAAAAAGAGTCTGTTGCTCTATAAAAAAAGCCCTCCGTAAAGCTAGGACATCTTACTACTCATCACTAATTGAAGAAAATAAGAACAACCCCAGGTTTCTTTTCAGCACTGTAGCCAGGCTGACAAAGAGTCAGAGCTCTGTTGAGCCGAGTATTCCTTTAACTTTAACTAGTAATGACTTCATGGCTTTCTTTGCTAATAAAATTTTAACTATTAGAGAAAAAATTACTCATAACCATCCCAAAGACATATCGTTCTCTTTGGCTGCTTTCAGTGATGCCAGTATTTGGTTAGACTCTTTCTCTCCGATTGTTCTGTCTGAGTTATTTTCATTAGTTACTTCCTCCAAACCATCAACATGTCTATTAGACCCCATTCCTACCAGGGTGCTCAAGGAAGCCCTACCATTAATTAATGCTTCGGTCTTAAATATGATCAATCTATCTTTATTAGTTGGCTATGTACCACAGTCTTTTAAGGTGGCAGTAATTAAACCATTACTTAAAAAGCCATCACTTGACCCAGCTATCTTCGCTAATTATAGGCCAATCTCCAACCTTCCTTTTCTCTCAAAAATTCTTGAAAGGGTAGTTGTAAAACAGCTAACTGATCATCTGCAGAGGAATGGTCTATTTGAAGAGTTTCAGTCAGGTTTTAGAATTCATCATAGTACAGAAACAGCATTAGTGAAGGTTACAAATGATCTTCTTATGGCCTCAGACAGTGGACTCATCTCTGTACTTGTTCTGTTAGACCTTAGTGCTGCTTTTGATACTGTTGACCATAAAATTTTATTACAGAGATTGGAGCATGCTATAGGTATTAAAGGCACTGCGCTGCAGTGGTTTGAATCATATTTATCTAATAGATTACAATTTGTTCATGTAAATGGGGAATCTTCTTCACAGACTAAGGTTAATTATGGAGTTCCACAAGGTTCTGTGCTAGGACCAATTTTATTCACTTTATACATGCTTCCCTTAGGCAGTATTATTAGACAGCATTGCTTAAATTTTCACTGTTACGCAGATGATACCCAGCTTTATCTATCCATGAAGCCAGAGGACACACACCAATTAGCTAAACTGCAGGATTGTCTTACAGACATAAAGACATGGATGACCTCTGATTTCCTGCTTTTAAACTCAGATTAAAATGAAGTTATTGTACTTGGCCCCACAAATCTTAGAAACATGATGTCTAACCAGATCCCTACTCTGGATGGCATTACCCTGACCTCTAGTAATACTGTGAGAAATCTTGGAGTCATTTTTGATCAGGATATGTCATTCAATGCGCATATTAAACAAATATGTAGGACTGCTTTTTTGCATTTGCGCAATATCTCTAAAATTAGAAAGGTCTTGTCTCAGAGTGATGCTGAAAAACTAATTCATGCTGTTGGGAAGGTGTCGTAGCACGGACCCACAACAGGGGGCGCAAAGGAATGGACAATGAATAAGCCAATAAGTAACAATTTAATGTTGTGACAACACACAACTAAATTCACACAAGATATAAATAGACAATTAACACCAGGTGACGTGTGGGCAGGCTCGAAGATAGAAGACCCCCGACAAGAGATGAGCCGCGTCCCACACGGCTTCCACCACCAACGGCCTGAAGAACACCGGAGCTGCCAAGTCCCGAGTCCCAGGTGGCCTCTGTCTTCGGCTGTCGACCCCGGTACTGCTGGCAGAAAACAAAGACAGGATGGATGAGTGTGAATTCGCACACTCAGTAATCCCACAGTCTGTACACAGTTAGGAGGGAGACCCTCCACCTCCAAGTAGGAACACACTAGCAGCTCCTGTTACCACTTATCTGATTGGAGTGTGAAGCGAAGCTGTCACTGATCACACCAACGCCAATCCCACAGATAAGGCAGACACCACAGGATAATGGCTGCAAAAGAGTTCAGATTATTACTCAACGATTTGAGTCAGCAGAGAAAATTACCTCTTCGGTAGTTGATTTCTCGGCGAGGAGGTGGAGTTGCAGTCCGGCCTTTATGGTGATGAGTTGAATGAGTGACAGCTGGTGCTGATGATGAGTGACAGCTGTCACTTCTTCTGGGTCTGGCGCCCTCATCGTGCTTGGAGCCCGCACTCCAAGCAGGGCGCCCTCTGGTGGTGGTGGGCCAGCAGTACCTCCTCTTCAGTGGCCCACATAACAGGACCCCCCCCCTCAATGGGCGCCTCCTGGTGCCCGACCAGGCTTGTCCGGGTGTCTCTTGTAGAAATCGGCCAGGAGGGCCGGGTCCAGGATGAAGCTCCTTTTTACCCAGGAGCATTCTTCAGGTCCATACCCCTCCCAGTCCACCAGATATTGGAAACCCCGGCCCTTACAACGGACGTCCAGTTGCCTGCGGACTGTCTAAGCAGGCTCCCCGTCAATGAGCTGGGCAGGAGGCGGCGTAGGTCCAGGAGCACAGAGGGGCGAGGTGTGGTGTGGCTTGAGGCGGGACACATGGAACACAGGGTGGATCCGCAGTGAAGCTGGGAGTTGGAGCTTCACTGCGGCCGGGTTGATGATTTTGAGGATTTTGAAGGGTCCTATGTATCGGTCCTTCAACTTCGGGGAGTCCACACAGAGGGGGATGTCCTTTGTCGAAAGCCACACCTCCAGCCCGGGCTGGTATGTGGGAGCCGGGGAATGCCGGCGGTCCGCATGGGTCTTGGCCCTCGTCCGGGCCTTTAACAGGGCAAAGCGGGTGGTCCGCCACACCCGGCGGCACCTCCTGAGGTGGGCCTGGACCGAGGGCACACCGACCTCTCCCTCCACCAGCGGGAACAATGGGGGCTGGTACCCCAAACATGCCTCAAAAGGGGAGAGGCCGGTAGCAGACGAGACTTGGCTGTTATGGGCATACTCGATCCAGGCCAGATGGTGACTCCAGGCCGCCGGGTGCGTGGAGGTGACGCAGCGAAGGGCCTGCTCCAATTCCTGGTTAGCCCACTCTGCCTGGCCGTTTGTCTGGGGGTGGTACCCGGATGAGAGACTCACGGTGGCCCCCAGCTCCTTACAGAAACTCCTCCAAACCTGCGAAGAGAACTGGGGACCACGATCTGATACGATGTCCGATGGTATCCCATGCAGCCGCATGACATGGCGGACCAGGAGGTCTGCCGTCTCCTGGGCCGTCGGGAGCTTCGGGAGGGCCACGAAGTGGGCCGCCTTGGAGAACCGGTCCACTATTGTGAGAATGATGGTGTTGCCCTGGGACGGCGGGAGGCCCGTGATGAAGTCGAGGCCGATGTGAGACCAGGGCAGTGAGGCACCGGCAGGGGTTGGAGGAGTCCCGAGGTCCTTCGATGGTCTGCCTTGCCCCTGGCACAGATGGTACAGGCCTGGACGTAGTCCCGAACGTCGGTTTCCAGGGACGCCCACCAGAAGTGCTGCTGGACCACTGCCACGGTCCTACGCACTCCGGGATGACAGGAGAGCTTGGATCCGTGACAGAAGTCCAATACGGCAGCTCTGGCCTCTGGTGGGACGTACATTCTGTTCTTGGGGCCGGTCCCTGGGTCCGGGCTCCTTGCCAGGGCCTCCCGGACGGTCTTCTCCACGTCCCAGGTGAGGGAGGCCACAACAGTGGACTCGGGGATGATGGTCTCGGTGGGGTTCGACAGCCCCGCCTTGGCTTCTTCTTCGTGCACCCGGGACAACGCATCCGATTTTTGGTTTTTGGTCCCGGGGCGGTACGTGATCCGGAAGTCAAAGCGCCCGAAGAACAGAGACCAGCGGGCTTGCCTGGTGTTCAGGCCGCTTGGCGGTCCGGATGTACTCCAGGTTCCGATGGTCCGTGAAAACCGTGAAAGGCAACGACGCCCCCTCCAGCAGGTGTCTCCACTCTTCAAGAGCCTCCTTCACCGCGAGGAGCTCCCGATTGCCGACGTCATAGTTCCGTTCAGCTGGGGTCAACCTGCGGGAAAAATAGGCACAAGGATGGAGAACCTTATCAGCCTCCACGCTCTGGGACAGCACGGCTCCTATCCCTGAGTCAGAGGCGTCCACCTCCACTATGTACTGGCGATCAGGATCAGGCTGCACCAGAACTGGTGCAGTCGAGAACCGGCGTTTCAACTCCTTGAACGCGGCTTCGCACCGATCCGACCAGGTGAAGGGGATCTTGGTGGAGGTCAGGGCAGTCAGTGGGCTAACTACCTGACTGTAGCCTTTAATGAACCTCCTGTAGAAATTTGCAAAGCCGAGGAACTGCTGCAGTTTCCTGCGGCTTGTTGGTTGGGGCCAATCTCTCACCGCCGCAACCTTGGCCGGATCAGGGGCGACGGAGTTGGAGGAGATGATGACCCCAAGAAGGACAAAGAAGTGCAGTGGAACTCGCACTTCTCGCCCTTCACAAACAGCCGGTTCTCCAACAACCGCTGTAGGACCTGACGTACATGCTGGACATGGGTCTCAGGGTCCGGGAAAAAGATGAGTATATCGTCCAGATATACGAAGACGAACCGATGCAGGAAGTCCCACAAGACGTCATTTACCAAAGCTTGGAACATCGCGGGGGCGTTAGTGAGGCCGAACGGCATGACCAGGTACTCAAAGTGACCTAACGGGGTGTTAAATGCCGTCTTCCATTCGTCTCCCTTCTGGATCCGAACCAGGTGGTACACGTTTCTAAGATCTAGTTTCGTGAAAATTTGGGCTCCATGCAGGGGCGTGAACACGGAATCCAACAGAGGTACGGGTAAAAAAGAAACCAGCACCCATCGGTGAGGTGGAGTTCCGGATCAGCCCGGCAGCTAAAGGGTCCCGGATGTAGGTCTCCATTGATTCACGTTCCGGACGTGAGAGGTTGTACAACCTACTGGACGGGTACTCAGCGCCCGGGACCAAATCGATGGCGCAATCGTACGGTCGGTGCAGGGGAAGAGTGAGCGCCAGATCTTTGCTGAAGACGTCAGCGAGATCGTGGTACTCCTTTGGTACCGCCGATAGATTGGGGGGGACTTTAACCTCCTCATTAGCCGTCATGCCGGGAGGAACCGAGGATTCTAAACACTCCCAGTGGCAGGTTCGCTCCACTGCGTCACAACCCCGGAGGGCCAATCTATCCGGGGATTGTGCTTCACCATCCACGGAAATCCCAAAATCACTCGGGAGGTAGAAGGTGTTACATGGAACACGATCTCCTCCCTGTGGTTTCCAGACACAACCAAGGTCACAGGCTGTGTCTGATGTGTGATTAATGGAAGCAGGGTGCCATCTAGAGCGCGCACCTGCAATGGTGACGGCAGAAGCCACCAGGGGGAGCCCTACGTCCTTTGCCCATCTGCTATCCGCAGATTCCCTTCCGACCCCGTTTCTACCATGCTGGGGCGTGAAGGGTTAGATCCCCACAAAGGATTGTTACTGGGATTCATGCAGATTTGCGGGGTTTCCCGCGTGCGTGTTATGGCCCACCCTTAGCCCAGTTTCTAAGGACAGGCGTTGTAGTTTGACCGTTGGGGCAGTCCTTCTGCCTATGCTCACAAGAGCCGCAGACAAAACACTCCCCGCGGGCCAGCCTCCTTTGTCTGACTTTTGTCTTTACTTTGGCCCTGCTCATGTCCATAGCCTCCTCAGCAGGGGGAGCTGTAGCCACACAGAGCCCTCTGGGCAGTGAAGCGTGGGGAACCGGAAGGGGGAGGGACGGCTCGTGCCTGGTCACGCCACCCCGGCCTGCTCCCGACGATGCTCATTCAAATGGTTGTCTAAGCGTAGAACCAAATCGACAAGCCCGTCAAATCCTGCGGTTCCTCCTTAGCCAGCAGGTGCTCCTTCAGGACGGAGACAGTCCATTTACGAAGGCGGCGCGGAGCGCAACGTTATTTCCGCCAGACCTCGCTGCCGCGATGCGGAAGTCGACTGCACACTCGGCTGCACACTGGGCAGGCTCGAAGATAGAAGAAAAAAATTCTTCTTCTTACTTATAAGGTTTTGAATAATCAGGTCCCATCTTATCTTAGGGACCTCATAGTACCATATCACCCCAATAGAGCGCTTCGCTCTCAGACTGCAGGCTTACTTGTAGTTCCTAGGGTTTGTAACAGTAGAAATGGGAGGCAGAGCCTTCACTTTCAGGCTCCTCTCCTCTGGAACCAGCTCCCAATTCGGATCAGGGAGACAGACACCCTCTCTACTTTTAAGATTAGGCTTAAAACTTTCCTTTTTGCTAAGCTTATAGTTAGGGTTGGATCAGGTAACCCTGAGCCATCCCTTAGTTATGCTGCTATAGACTTAGACTGCTGGGGGGTTCCCATGATGCACTGTGTGTTTCTTTCTCTTTTTGCTCTGTATGCACCACTCTGCATTTAATCATTAGTGATTGATCTCTGCTCCCCTCCACAGCATGTCTTTTTCCTGATTCTCTCCCTCAGCCCCAACCAGTCCCAGCAGAAGACTGCCCCTCCCTGAGCCTGGTTCTGCTGGAGGTTTCTTCCGTTAAAGGGAGTTTTCCTTCCCACTGTCGCCAAGTGCTTGCTCACAGGGGGTCGTTTTGACCGTTTGGTGTTTTTCCGTATTATTGTATGGCTTTGCCTTGCAATATAAAGCGCCTTGGGGCAACTGTTGTTGTGATTTGGCGCTATATAATAAATTGATTTGATTTGATTTGATATCTCTGGATTTTCAGTCTTTGTGTTTGAGAGGCACCTGGGAAAAGCTTATAGAGTCATGAGGTTGCCGGAAAGAAGAGTTTGGTGATGACAATATCTTTGCAGGAGAACGTGAGGTCCAACTCTTTGGGGTCCTGGCAGTTTGTGTCTTACTTTACAGTTGTGAGAACTGGATGGTAACCAGTGACCTAAAACAAAAACTGGATGTCTTTGGTGCCAGTTTCCTTTGATTGATTTTATTTAGCAAACATACATGTACCAAAAGCACCTGTGAAGCGCCTTGAGGCAACTCTGTTGTGATTTGGCACTATATAAAGGAAATAAATTGAAATTGAATTGAATTACATTGAATTATAAAGTACATATACTCATTCATAAACAAGGATAGCATAAAACTGTCTCAAAGACATATTTACATTGTGGCCCTCAACAAATTCAAAATGCACATTTCACTTCAACTAAATATATATTAAACAATATTATGTATGGATAATCCAGCACATGCAACTAAAAAGATTAATCCAGAGGTGGATGAGTGTTGAGGACACCCGTGGCTGGACAAGGCAAAAGGAACACCCATACTTCACCTGGCTGCAGCAGATGGATAGTTATTTTATAGATGAGCTGATGGACAGGTTGTTTGGCTGGGTGGTTGCCATCCAGGATCCAAGGCAGTTCCATGTTTCTGTGGATGTGGTGAAGCAATCCATAACTGATTTGAAGTACAAGTAGGGGTGCTGATTTGCCAAAGTACACACACAACATTGATATCAGGTGAAGAATATTAAATATGATCCTGTTCATTTGCCTCTAAATTCAGATCACTCCTTGATGTGGTGTCTACACACATCAAATTCTGTCTACACACTAAATTCCATTGTGTGTGTATATATATATATATTATATATATATATATATTATATATAATATATAATATTATATATATTATATATATATACGAGGTCTATTAGAAAAGTATCCGACCTTATTATTTTTTTCAAAAACCATATGGATTTGAATCACGTGTGATTACATCAGACATGCTTGAACCCTCGTGGGCATGCGAGAGTTTTTTCACGCCTGTCGGTTACGTCATTCGCCTGTGGGCAGTCTTTGAGTGAGGAGTCGTCCACCCGCTCGTCGATTTTTTTCATTGTTTAGGAATGGCTCAGAGACTGTTGCTTTGTTTGATAAAAATTTTTTCAAAACTGTAAGGCACAACTGGGTGGACACCATTCAATAAATTCAGCTGGTTTTGGTAAAAATTTTAACGGCTGATGAGAGATTTTGGTCTGGTAGTGTCGCTTTAAGGACGGTCCACGGCGCCTGACGCCGATCTGCGCTTCGAGGCGGCAGCGTCTCGCCGTTTCAAGTTGAAAACTTCCACATTTCAGGCTCTGTTGACGCAGTAAGTCGTCAGAGAACAGAGAACTTTCAGAAGAAGTCGGCATGAGGTTTATTCGGACATTCCATTGTTAACGGTCATTTGTAATGAAAGAACGTGCGGGCAGAGTCGCATGTCGGGCTGGACCCAACCGCGGGGGTCGCGGCAGGAAAAACACCTCCATTGGAAATCTTAACGGGCAAGTTGGAACATGCCCAAGCTGTTAAACAATTTCTCAGTTACTCACTTGTTGAAAGCCATTAAAAGCCGCCTGAATTCTACAAATGGTTTTCAACACGGAGGTGTTTTTCCTGTCGCGGCGCACACAGATTTGCCGAGTCGTCACGGAAACGACTCGGCGAATTTGCGCGTACGTCTTTCATTAAAAAAATGTCCTTAAAGTGGAATGTCCGCATAAATTCCTCATGCCGGCCTCTTCTGAATCTTCTCTGTTCTCTCACGATGTCCTGGGTGAATTAAGCCTTAAATTAGGATGTTTTCAGCTCGAAACAGGCCGACGACAGCGCCTGGAAGCGCTGCAGGATGTCCCGCTCCGTGGGAAGTCCTTACACCGACAGAAACACCCCATAATCTCTCATCAGCCGTTAAACTTTTCACAAAAAACAGCTTAATTTCTCGAATAGTGTCCACTCGGATATTCCTCACAGGTCCAGAAAATTTTTGATAAAGCAACGCGCGCTCTCGAGCAGCGTGTGAAACAAAGGAATTCAGCCGAGAGGGCGGGACCACATCTCACTCAGGCCTGCCCACGGGAAATGACTCACCGACACGCGTGAAAAAACTCACGCATGCGCACGAGGGTTCAAGCATGATCAATGCACGGGCATGGCCAATACCATGTATGTCAGAATGACAGTTTCAACAAAATGTTTAATTTCATCACAAATAATAATAATAATAATAATAAATCACAACTAACTCTGATTGTGTCCATTTTTGTCCCTTTCCTCATTCATTAAATGTATTGTAATTTCAGGTGGGCGTTTGACCAACTTTCTTCAGTAAAGGGGTGTGCTGATAGTTGGCCCTTGGCCCTCCGATGGGCAAATACTGTTTATCAGAAACACCCTGAAGATAATATGTCAGCTAATTAATTACTGTATCGGTCTAATTATAGGTGCTGCAGTTGCACCGATATTGTCTTTCACTTTCACAGTTTGAACTTCATGAGTGACTTCCTTCGATTTCCTCATTCTGCTTCTCCAGATATCACAACAGTAATGCTATAATCTATCTGATACTGAGAAAATAGAAAATAAAACTGATGTTGATGAATCATTTAATTAAGTCTGAGGCATTGCTTTGCTGTGATTTCAACAATTCCAGCTCTCTTACTAAACTTTTGTTAGATTGCATTCCTTGCATAGTAAGATTCTTTAATACAAGGCATTAAATCTAAATTTTCCTTCTTGTTTTTGCCCACAGCTATTGTGTTTAAATCTATAGAGGGTGGTGATTTTTCTTTGATTCTTTGTTCTGACAGTTAAAAAGGCATCTTGGCTTTATTTCACACAGCCACAGCTTGTGTCTTAATATTTGGCTCTATAACTCCTCTTAAGTACCGACTGCTCTGTGATGTTTTTGCTCATTATAAGCAAATTACTGCTCTCCTTTTGTTTAGCACAAATAGTGAACCTAACGTAGATCAGTAAACAGCCAGCAGCCCCTGCCCACTTGAGCCGCGGTTTGTCTTCCTGTCAATCACTTATAATTGGATCAACAACAGAAAGGACAGTTTATGAATCATTTGGCTGCGTGCACACACACACAATTATGTACACAAATGGGACAAAGATGTTTTTTGGAATGTACTGTACCACATGTATGCTGAATACAAACTAAGCCGCAACCTCGGGTGTTTAAAAATGAAGACGAGGAACTGCCTAAATCTGCAGTTCTTTGAATGGTCACTTGAGGCTTGTTCACAAAAGTGAGTTAGTCCTAGAGAAACAGCTAAAGCCCCTGTCACACCTTGACAATTTAGCCAGCATATGCCAACCATATTAAAAAAAAACTGGCATAAGTTCAATAACTTAAGGGTAAGTTTTTTATAAGTTAAGAGCAATTTGAAGCACGTTGAAACACACTGAAGCTCGCTGATATACGTCCTAAGACTGAGCTTCTCAAAAATTTTCAACGCATGCCAACATGTGACCAAGGGCGCAATTTAGAACGAGAAATTTGCGGGGACAAAGTGTGAGGCCCGCAGGGCTGAAGGCCATAGGTCGGGGGTCTGGGGACCGCTTTAGGCCCCCAGAAGCCAACGGTTTCTAGATAAGCTCAGATGCATTCTGAGCATCCAGAATAATAATTTTAATGTTTTGAGAAGACCTTAAAGTGGACACCATTTGACTTATGCAATTTGAAACTGTGGATATAGTACTTTGCAGCATTGATTTTATTAACATCCTGGAGTAAATAAGGTATCACCACATGTGTAGAACTCAAAAGAATGATAGGTTGAGTTTTCATTTAAAAAACAACTGCAATGAGGTAAAATGTATTCATAAATTTGAAAGAACAGGCTCTTAATAATTATTAACTATCGCATACTGTATTTTTTCTCAAGATTTGTTTTTGCATAAGTTTGAAAAACAACAGATCATAAGTTTAGGATAAATTACTTATCATGAATTTAATTTTCGAAGTGGCACTAATGACAACACTCATACTGAACATAATTTCGCTTGCATAGACTGATTTTGGAGATCAAGCAATAATTGCAGATGGGCTTTCCGAGGTCCCAGATAGCTTTTCTGATTTCTTTTTCTAACTTTCAGAATTTAGTAAATTAGCATATGGTCCATTGATACTTATGTGTAGACACTAGTCCCTAGAGGCAACTATTTTTGGTTTCAAATCTGGACAAATGCAGTCCCAGAAAATTCCGAATGTGACAAACAAGAACAGGTGTTGTAAACAAGTCAATGCTGCTAAAAATACAAACTTGCAGAAACAAAGATACTATTCTGACATGGTTTTGCACATAAGACTGGCACAGCATATTTCAAGTCCACACATATATGTCAGAAGGTGGGGGGGACATACCATATTCTGTCCCCCCTTGAAAAGGTGGGGAGGGACATGTCCCCCCTATCCCCCACCAAATTGCACCCATGCATGTGACTCACACACCCTGCACATACTGGACATAAGCTGTAGTTAAGTTATGTGATTGTTGGCACACGTTTATTGTAATTTACTCATAAGTCTAAATCCGTCCTTTAATGCTGGCCACTGATTGGCTGAAAGCCGTGGTCGGTATGCAAAATGGCTGTTTCATTCACATGCAGGAAAAATATAAAGTCTGACCTTCATTTCAGTCAAATTCACAATCACAGACGGACATGAATCCACATAAAACTCCTGATTTTTTAAAATGTACTCGGAAAATCCTTTAATTCCTGGCTGGAAATGTAGCATTTTAAAGCCAGTCTCTCTGTGGTTTTTCTGCGCCAGGTGCATTTCTCACGCTGGTATGGCTCTCTGAACACACAAAAGAGATGTAATGATTTAAACTTTTAAACCGCTGTCGCTGTGGTGTGATCATCAGATGACCTGATCGATCGGGGTGATTAATGCACTGTTTAAACATTTAAAGCGCCGTGGCTGTCGGTGATCACCACGCCAACAGATCACACTGACAGATCACACAGCACTTCCTTCAGATCACACCTGATTGCGGTCGACTGACATTTTAAAAGTTTAAATCGTCACAGCGTTTCATTATTCAGGTCTGTGATGACCTGATCAGCGGATGATCAGACCTGGTCAGATTCGCTGATCAGGTCCAGCAAGATAAAAAATAAAATAATGTTAAATTACCCTGTTTCTGACGCGCACCACACAGTGCAGTACCAACCAGAACCACTGGGTTGAAACAGGTCTGTCGGCAGGCGCTGGATAATCGTCAAGGTGTGACAGCTGCATTAATTTATTAGACGTACAACAGCGTGCGCCAGAGTTTTTAATACAGCAGGCATACGCTGGCTAAATCGTCAAGGTGTGACAGGGCCTTAAGATGAAGCAGCAAGTGGACTCCACGTACAGCATATGCACCATAACTGTGCCACTCTGTGGAGCAAGAAGTGCTCGTAAACACTGCAAACCAAAATAAAACAGTCACTCAACATAGAAGCAGTCCAGAATTTTTTGGGGTGTGAAAAATTAAAATGAATAAATCAAAAATACTTAAAAAAAAAAAAAAAAACGACCCTGCATTGCATACACCTGATCACGTCAGATCCCAGAGGTCACCCCTTTGAGACAGCGTTAATCAGCACTGTTTTACAGTATAAGCGGAAAAACATTCACTTTGTAAATCATGCATCAGCAGTGGATACTGAATGTCCAGGCAAACTGTAAAACAATACATAATAATACAAATTCATTATTTCTGTAGATTTTCAGTGTGCCAATGCACTTACATTTGTTCATTACAAACAGTACACTATCATCAAGCGCACTAATGCTCTTGGCCATGATGCAGTTTGTATTTCTTTTCTACATTTCTTTTATAAATAAATAAATAGAAATCAAATGGAATATTTTTTTTTTCCATCAGGTATTAGGCATTTCCCCAGCACACAGCAGCTCGCATACATCATAGAGCAGAATAAATTAAGTTGTACAAGAGTAAACAGGTAAAGCTGACCCACCGCTGCCTATTTGGTAGCATACAGTGATTTGAAGAATCCACTTTCTAATTCTTCTGTCTGTCTCCATTATCAAAAAAATAACCAAGTCTCCAGCCTGGTGTAAAAAAAAAATGCTTTTGGTCTCCATAGCTAGTCTCCCGCCTCATGACAACTGCATGGGGGATGAAGCCATGAAGTTATGTATAATTAGGAGAAAAGTTGTTTTGAGTGTCAGCCAGCTGTGGTGTAGTTGCATTCATTCAACTATTCACTAGCACTAGTGACTACTTGAATGAATGCAAATGCTCCTTTCTGAACATTTTAAGATAATTATCTGGGATAATACGACTTTCTGGTTGGTTAGTTGTACTAAAAACCATCTAAGAAGTCTGTTCTCATTTTATCAGTGAGTGAAATTGAAAGTTTTGTTGGTTTCTTCATTTTCACTCAAGGACGCTACGCTAGATCCAATATGGATCTGGATATAATTTAGCACAAATTCTATGACAGATGGCCTTTTAATTTGAAGTTTTGTCATTGCTCAAGTGGCACATGCATCAATCATTGGAAGAGTTCCAGGTTGGCACTGTGTTCTTTACTCAGAATTATTGTGTTCTTTTATTGAATATACATGCAAAAATGCATTAAATAAAAGTTGTTGATAGTTAATGTGCTTTGGCAGTTCTCTAAGCTTTGGCAATTACATTATTGCCATATTCCTGAAACATTAGAATATTAGCAGTGAAAATGTTAATCCATTTAGAGAGAACCAAACTAAAACTTTCCAGGTTCAGGTTACTTTATTGATACCCGTAGGTACATTTGTGTTGCAATAACAGAGAGCATGCAACGTATTAAATATATAGGACAGCAGTGACATACAAGACCTGACACAGACATGAATGTGCTCAGAGCCACACTAGACCACAGCCTGGCAACCACCTAAAATGGTGCCAAATTTGCTACGATGATGAGACTTTCCAGTGACTTTGTGCATCTGCTATGTAGTGCCATGCCATTAGGCTGCATGGATGGCTATGGATGTCATTAGGCCTCAAGATGGCTATGGCTCGAGAGTCCTCTACTGAGCCATAGCCATCTTGAGGCCTTCTCTGGCACTTCAGTGCTATTGCGAATGGCTCTTCTCCTCCTCACTCCATCAGTGCCTAACAGACTGAAGGCTCTGAACTGGGATCGGGCTGCAAACCCTCTGCATCCTACCCCTAGTTCTCCATCTGGCTTGTCGACACTCACTGACCAGTCCCTTTTACTTGGAGAGCTTCCTCTTCAGAAAATCTATGGGTTATGTCTTGGAGGGTCCATTCATTATTTTGACAGTCTATTACCGGGTTTCCCAGACTGTGATGCATGCACCCCTGTGGGTGCAAGGATTGCTACTATAGGGTGCACAAGAGAAAACTTGCAATGCCCGCTTGCTCCAATCAAGGGTCACAGTGGATTTTTTATTTTTAAATTTTTTTTCTGGCTAATACAGCCATCACTGCACATCACTGAATCTTTTGTTTTCTTTTTTTAGAATAAGCACTGAGCTATTTCACAGCACTTGTCAAACAATTTATTCATTTTAATCTGTGTGGACTGAACTTTGAGCCACATCTTGTGAAGTGTGAACTTACACAACACTGGTTATTGTTATGTCGTGGGGGTGGCAGTCACCATCATGTACACCCTAAAAAATCTGGGAACCACTGGTCTATGAGTTAAAAAAAGGCCTCAAAGGATGTGCGACACAACTCACATCAATGAAAGCAGGTGCAAGTTTTTTTGTTAATGTTCAAAGAAAACATTTTCGTCGCATCCAGCAATGGCATTTTTATAAGCCAATACATCTTTTGCTCACCATTTTCACTTGTCTCCTGGTGTAAACACAACCGTGACAGCCTTTGCATCTCTGCTGGTGAATCAGCCCGTTGAGACAAATCCTGGTTTACGCGGTAAATGAAATTCTGGCAAGTACAAAATACATTTTATTAAAATGAAGATTCACAGGGGAAAGCGGCTGTGCTGTTGCTACATGTTACATGAAGCTAAATACTTTATTAAAAGGCGGGAAGTTGTGCAACAGAAGAGCAAAAACCATTTGAAATAATCCAGCGTACAAACAAAAGAGAATTACACACTGCTGTTACCTCGCCATGCATCTTCAATGAGGTGTGTCATAGTGGTCCAAAAATCCTCTGCTGCATAGACATTATTAGAATGTGGGGCGGAAAACACCTTGTTCTGGTGTTTTGCTATTTTCATGTACTGTAACCAATGACGTGTAGTCAAACAGAATCATTTCACTGCAGCATATCCTTCAACTGCATTCTGAAAAATGCAGTCTGTGTTATAACCCAACATAGAATCAGAAAATCCCACTTGGATTGCTTCTTTTTTTTTTTTGCTTTCCAAACACATTTGCGGCATCTCAAGTCTCCGAAATGCTTTAAGGGCACAGTAAATCGGAGTCAGATGCTAACCTGTTTTTAGGTACGTCTAGAACATATATCTTCCTGAGCCACATCAAGGAGGCATATTGTACTCATAGCTTTCATTCCTCTAGGTCTATTTTTAAGTGAGGAGTTTCCATGGTAACCCAAGGTGCAGGTATTGCTTGGTGAAAGTGGTTTTTGCGTTCTAACCACAGAGACAGAATTTAAAAAGTAAGAAACAACAGCCTCTCTTTCAGTCTTTTCTTTTCTAACTGGACAGCCAGTGCAGACATGAAACAGTTGAACCGGGGATCCGTAAGAAACAGGTGGTAAGGGGAGGCAAATGCACCAAACTGTTGCTTGATAGATGCAACAAGAGATTTGGCAGCCGTTGTGTGTTGGAAAGCTTTGTCTTAATTTCGCCGTTTGTTTACAGGACAGTTTCGGAGTTGGCTCCACCGCTCATTATGGTGCGCACACAATCCCACGCTCTTAATTTGGAGGGCATTTCATATTGACCTCGTGGGAAAAATTAACAAGCAAATTGTGTTTACAAAACAAAACAGGAAATAAAAGCTTGATCTTCAGCCCTCTTTTTATGTTTGTTTGTTTTGCTTGTTATAAGCTTTCAGGACAGATTAAATGATGAACTGGTTGTTCAAAAACATTTTTTTCCTTCTCTACTGTGAATTTGCAGTCAGAATGGTCTGCAGAAATGACAACAGCGTCGATTCTATTGACTGCCCACAACAACACGGAGTGGAATGAATAGTTGTTGGAGATATTCAATAATGAAATCAAATATCACTGTCACTGTCATAAAGATTGATGTATCATTCACAGATGTGACAAGTCAAACCTTAAAACGAAGACCATCCAGACACATTCATGTAATATGAAATCACTAAACAACAAATTATTTTATGCAATACATTTATGACAATTTATGTATACAGTGCCAAATGCCCAACATCAGTCATTCCAAGGCCTTAAACATGAGCACGTTTTAACCATAGACTGTAGTATATACACTGGATAAAGCCTGCGTGATGTCATCATTTGGTTTTCTATAGAGACCTTGAATAGCCGTCACCCTGCTCAGCATGCCGTTCTCGTTGGAGCGACATCTCTGCTATTTTTGCATTGTGGGATAGCTCACCGGACTACTTTCGCCTGACCCAGCGCTGAATTTGCCAACACGAGAAGACTTATGATCATTTTGGCATAAAAACACACGAGATACACAAGTTCTTGTGCCAAATATACTCCTGATGTTTTTGTTACCCGTGAAAACGCACTGTCATCGCAGGTCTGGGAACTACTTTTTGCGCAGGAATTCATCAAGCACGTCGGCTGTGGGCGTGTACTAACACAGAATAACCCAGAATTAAAACGAGAGTGTCCACTTTTAGCTTGCCATAAGCTAAGCTTTTGGCGCTCATGAGAGTATGAACACCCATGTCTTGGTGTCGCCATGTTGAAAACCCTACCTGCACTGATTCATCGATGAACTCATTAATGCATAAAGGGCTGGAGCGTGGCTGACTCAGTATGTGTGACAAAAAAGCCTGAACAATTTACTTTGGTTTGACAGTAAAATTATGAGCCACTTTTTTTCTCAATAATCATGCATTAAGTGGACCTAATGAATCAGGCTACCAATGCTAACACCGTTAGCATTCAACATTAAATCCAAGAGTTTCACTCTGCATGAATATTGCCACGGAGACATGTTAGATGATCCGTTACAGGACGTTTCACCACACAAGTCGTATTATTCAGGTGTTTGTAATAAAATATGCCAAACAAACAGACACAGCAACAACAAACACAACAGTGAGGGTTTTTTTTTCTCTTTTTTTCCCCCAAAAAACATTTAGAATTCGGCTGGTACAGCTTTGACAAGTCTCAGAAATTCAGTAACTATCACTAGCTCCCTGTTCTTGCAAATTCATATTTTTTATTTTTATATTAAAGGATTATTAGCAGAGCATGAGGTCAGTACGGGAAAATATCCGACTGAGGTGTTGACAGTACAACATTATGTGCAAAAAAACCCAGAAGTCTGATATTCCTGTACAGACCAAGCAAGCGAGATTAATAATTTGTTTTTTATGTGGCTGTTTTTGTAGCTGCATTGACATTTTGCATGTGCACTTCGAGCTCGTTTGCTGTTAATTCCTCCAGTTCAAACACGTCAGTCTAACAAATTCGCTCAGAAAATAGTTCTCTTTGTCACTCAGAATTTCTTGTTTGCTTTTTTGTTTTATTTTGCTTTTAAATTCTTCCGTAATGAGGGAAATGTTGTGTGTCACCTTGGTTCCTGCTGGGTCCTGCCTCTGAGCTGATCATCACGGACGGCTGTCACTGATTACCTGCAGTATATCAACCCCGGTTCTACACTTCCGCCTGTACAAAGAAAGTCTTTTTTTTTTCTTTGCGAGAAACTCACTTCTCACCTCCAGAGATCCCGGAACCTCGTCAGCTCCATGGGCTTCCACTTGGCTTCGGACTTCATCGTCACCTCCTTGCAAAGTCCAAATGTGATATACCTTCCGGGCCGAATGTCATGGTAACTACTCTGATATGGGAAAATATCAGTCTGGAAATCAATCATAGCTATCAACAGCTATCAATCTGTCAATCCTTTCCATGTCCGGGGCCAGGTGAGGTTTCCCGTGTTGTGTCAAATTAAGCCGCAGGCTCCAGTCCTGGTGGTGCCTTTCTGTCAATTCCTTTAAGTTTCAGCTTTGCAACCATACTCCCGGCCGGAACCCAAAGATCAGAGCGCACGTAGCATCTCAGCCATATACAGTGGTCCCTCACTATAACGCGGTTCACCTTTCACGGCCTCGCAGTTTCACAGATTTTTTTTTTTTTTGTGCAATTTTGCATGCTTTTTTTTTTTAACAGCGCATTGTATTCTGCGTCCTTATCAGGCGGGCCAGTTGCGGCACCAGTCGGCATCACCATGATTGCTCTCACTGCCTCGGATGCGCTTACTGAATCTGCGGGCTCGGTAAACGCAGCAGCGAGCCACTCACACTGCCCTCCTGTCTGATGTGCGGAGCTGCGCCAAATCTGGCAACAGGTCCAGAGGCTACGCTCGCTGCATTGATGCAAATGTTGACCGCAGCCGCAGAGCTCCGTGGCCACCGAGAGAGGACTTGGATTCTTTGCGGGTCCTGCATCCGTACCTCCGGAGGCAGTGAGCAAAGGGAGTGTTCTGCGTGTGTCTGTTTATAATCTTCTCGCCCAGAAGAAAAAAGTGTTTACACAGGAGAGAAAGTGAGAAAATGTTAATGCCTGTTTGAGAAAAGTGTATAAGTGTGTAGTGAGGGGTTTTACAGCCTTAAAACATCTATAATAATTGCAAAAAATAGCGCTGACTACTTCGCGGATTTTGTTTATCGCGGGTTATTTTTAGAACATAACTCCCGCGATAAACGAGGGACCACTGTAATAATTATTTTATTTTTTGCTATTGACACATAAGATACTGAATAGTTGTGCAACATGTTACTTTTCCAAACTGATTGAGCTTTATGTGCCACCAAGAGGCCTTCATTCTCAGGGTGTTGGCTTGCTTTATGTTCCTAGTGTAAAAGACGGAAGTCATTTTCAGTTGAAGTGGTTAGGTCAAGATTTAAAACTCATCTTTTGTTATAATTAGCAGATGGTTTGTGTATCTTAACTCAGTGTGATCATATTTGAATGAGATTTGGATTTTTTGTTTATTCTTGTTTGTGGCTGTTTCTTTTGCTCTCTAAATTGTTTTATTGTTCAATTTTTGTGTTTTAATTCATATATTGTAAAGAACTTTGAAGTTTTTTTGGGATTTGGGCTGGAAATGTCGGGTAATAGTATAGACCCCATGCAGCTACCATCATCCTCATCAATGTCAGCATCATCATCATCATCACCAGTAAATCAATAATCCTATTCAGCGCTGTTTCATTTTCAGCCTTCAGCCTGGAAGGACACATGATGGTTTCATTTTCAGCGTACAGCTGCACCAGTTGGTAGAGACAATAGAAATACATTTCATTCTTCAAGTATGCATCAGACCCAGAAAGACAACCTAAATGATAAGCAGCAATGTATGAGGAGTCGCTCCCTTCAACAGTAGGATATTTAATATTAGAATATTTCCCTAATGGTCTGTTGTTCTCATCTTAGTTTTTTCTTGAATAGCGTTGGATAATTTAGATAAAGCTGAAAAGGAGGCTTATTTCTTCATATTATTTCTGGTACTTTGAGGACAATAAGGTAGTGTGTTACATTATCGAAGCAGACCCTATGGCTCCTGCACTCCAGCTAGTGAATGTTTTGGATGTAACATTCTTCAGCCTCACCACTGAAATCCTCAAAGGATTTAATGGACAGGCTTATATTTGGACTTTGCATTCTCGTCGCAAACCAAGTGAATGAATCCAACCTCTCCTCCATAAGCCAACATGGTAACATCACTGCTGTTACCATATTGGCATGTGACTGCATGCTCTCAATGTAAATGTGTTGGGCCCCTCCCCAATCGGACCGGGAGTGACATGTTTAGCCGCATGTTCTCTCTGAATTGCTGGCTGTCTGAGTGGTGTCCCAAAAATGAGGTGGGTTTCATAGATAATTGTCAAAGCTTCTGGGGAAAACCTGGTCTTGTTAGGAGAGACGGCATCCATCCCACTTTGGATGGAGCAGCTCTCATTTCTAGAAATCTGGCCAATTTTATTAAATCCTCCAAACCGTGACTATCCAGGGTTGGGACCAGGAAGCAGAGTTGTAGTCTTACACACCTCTCTGCAGCTTCTCTCCCCCTGCCATCCCCTCATTACCCCATCCCCGTAGAGACGGTGCCTGCTCCCAGACCACCAATAACCAGCAAAAATCTATTTAAGCATAAAAATTCAAAAAGAAAAAATAATATAGCACCTTCAACTCCACCACAGACTAAAACAGTTAAATGTGGTCTATTAAACATTAGATCTCTCTCTTCTAAGTCCCTGTTAGTAAATGATATAATAATTGATCAACATATTGATTTATTCTGCCTTACAGAAACCTGGTTACAGCAGGATGAATATGTTAGTTTAAATGAGTCAACACCCCCGAGTCACACTAACTGTCAGAACGCTCGTAGCACGGGCCGAGGCGGAGGATTAGCAGCAATCTTCCACTCCAGCTTATTAATTAATCAAAAACCCAGACAGAGCTTTAATTCATTTGAAAGCTTGACTCTTAGTCTTGTCCATCCAAATTGGAAGTCCCAAAAAACCAGTTTTATTTGTTGTTATCTATCGTCCACCTGGTCGTTACTGTGAGTTTCTCTGTGAATTTCGGACCTTTTGTTTGACTTAGTGCTTAGCTCAGATAAGATAATTATAGTGGGCGATTTTAACATCCACACAGATGCTGAGAATGACAGCCTCAACACTGCATTTAATCTATTGTTAGACTCGATTGGCTTTGCTCAAAATGTAAATGAGTCCACCCACCACTTTAATCATACCTTAGATCTTGTTCTGACTTATGGTATGGAAATAGAAGACTTAACAGTATTCCCTGAAAACTCCCTTCTGTCTGATCATTTCTTAATAACATTTACATTACTCTGATGGACTACCCAGCAGTGGGGAATAAGTTTCATTACAGTAGAAGTCTTTCAGAAAGCGCTGTAACTAGGTTTAAGGATATGATTCCTTCTTTATGTTCTCCAATGCCATATACCAACACAGGGCAGAGTAGCTACCTAAACTCTGTGAGTGAGATAAATTATCTCGTCAATAGTTTTATGTCCTCTTTGAGGACAACTTTGGATGCTGTAGCTCCTCTGAAAAAGAGAACCTTAAATCAGAAGTGCCTGACTCTGTGGTATAACTCACAAACTCGCAGCTTAAAGCAGATAACCCGTAAGTTGGAGAGGAAATGGCGTCTCACTAATTTAGAAGATCTTCACTTAGCCTGGAAAAAGAGTCTGTTGCTCTATAAAAAAAGCCCTCCGTAAAGCTAGGACATCTTACTACTCATCACTAATTGAAGAAAATAAGAACAACCCCAGGTTTCTTTTCAGCACTGTAGCCAGGCTGACAAAGAGTCAGAGCTCTGTTGAGCCGAGTATTCCTTTAACTTTAACTAGTAATGACTTCATGGCTTTCTTTGCTAATAAAATTTTAACTATTAGAGAAAAAATTACTCATAACCATCCCAAAGACATATCGTTCTCTTTGGCTGCTTTCAGTGATGCCAGTATTTGGTTAGACTCTTTCTCTCCGATTGTTCTGTCTGAGTTATTTTCATTAGTTACTTCCTCCAAACCATCAACATGTCTATTAGACCCCATTCCTACCAGGCTGCTCAAGGAAGCCCTACCATTAATTAATGCTTCGGTCTTAAATATGATCAATCTATCTTTATTAGTTGGCTATGTACCACAGTCTTTTAAGGTGGCAGTAATTAAACCATTACTTAAAAAGCCATCACTTGACCCAGCTATCTTCGCTAATTATAGGCCAATCTCCAACCTTCCTTTTCTCTCAAAAATTCTTGAAAGGGTAGTTGTAAAACAGCTAACTGATCATCTGCAGAGGAATGGTCTATTTGAAGAGTTTCAGTCAGGTTTTAGAATTCATCATAGTACAGAAACAGCATTAGTGAAGGTTACAAATGATCTTCTTATGGCCTCAGACAGTGGACTCATCTCTGTACTTGTTCTGTTAGACCTTAGTGCTGCTTTTGATACTGTTGACCATAAAATTTTATTACAGAGATTGGAGCATGCTATAGGTATTAAAGGCACTGCGCTGCAGTGGTTTGAATCATATTTATCTAATAGATTACAATTTGTTCATGTAAATGGGGAATCTTCTTCACAGACTAAGGTTAATTATGGAGTTCCACAAGGTTCTGTGCTAGGACCAATTTTATTCACTTTATACATGCTTCCCTTAGGCAGTATTATTAGACAGCATTGCTTAAATTTTCACTGTTACGCAGATGATACCCAGCTTTATCTATCCATGAAGCCAGAGGACACACACCAATTAGCTAAACTGCAGGATTGTCTTACAGACATAAAGACATGGATGACCTCTGATTTCCTGCTTTTAAACTCAGATTAAAATGAAGTTATTGTACTTGGCCCCACAAATCTTAGAAACATGATGTCTAACCAGATCCCTACTCTGGATGGCATTACCCTGACCTCTAGTAATACTGTGAGAAATCTTGGAGTCATTTTTGATCAGGATATGTCATTCAATGCGCATATTAAACAAATATGTAGGACTGCTTTTTTGCATTTGCGCAATATCTCTAAAATTAGAAAGGTCTTGTCTCAGAGTGATGCTGAAAAACTAATTCATGCTGTTGGGAAGGTGTCGTAGCACGGACCCACAACAGGGGGCGCAAAGGAATGGACAATGAATAAGCCAATAAGTAACAATTTAATGTTGTGACAACACACAACTAAATTCACACAAGATATAAATAGACAATTAACACCAGGTGACGTGTGGGCAGGCTCGAAGATAGAAGACCCCCGACAAGAGATGAGCCGCGTCCCACACGGCTTCCACCACCAACGGCCTGAAGAACACCGGAGCTGCCAAGTCCCGAGTCCCCAGGTGGCCTCTGTCTTCGGCTGTCGACCCCGGTACTGCTGGCAGAAAACAAAGACAGGATGGATGAGTGTGAATTCGCACACTCAGTAATCCCACAGTCTGTACACAGTTAGGAGGGAGACCCTCCACCTCCAAGTAGGAACACACTAGCAGCTCCTGTTACCACTTATCTGATTGGAGTGTGAAGCGAAGCTGTCACTGATCACACCAAACGCCAATCCCACAGATAAGGCAGACACCACAGGATAATGGCTGCAAAAGAGTTCAGATTATTACTCAACGATTTGAGTCAGCAGAGAAAATTACCTCTTCGGTAGTTGATTTCTCGGCGAGGAGGTGGAGTTGCAGTCCGGCCTTTATGGTGATGAGTTGAATGAGTGACAGCTGGTGCTGATGATGAGTGACAGCTGTCACTTCTTCTGGGTCTGGCGCCCTCTCGTGCTTGGAGCCCGCACTCCAAGCAGGGCGCCCTCTGGTGGTGGTGGGCCAGCAGTACCTCCTCTTCAGTGGCCCACATAACAGGACCCCCCCCCTCAATGGGCGCCTCCTGGTGCCCGACCAGGCTTGTCCGGGTGTCTCTTGTAGAAATCGGCCAGGAGGGCCGGGTCCAGGATGAAGCTCCTTTTTACCCAGGAGCATTCTTCAGGTCCATACCCCTCCCAGTCCACCAGATATTGGAAACCCCGGCCCTTACAACGGACGTCCAGTTGCCTGCGGACTGTCTAAGCAGGCTCCCCGTCAATGAGCTGGGCAGGAGGCGGCGTAGGTCCAGGAGCACAGAGGGGCGAGGTGTGGTGTGGCTTGAGGCGGGACACATGGAACACAGGGTGGATCCGCAGTGAAGCTGGGAGTTGGAGCTTCACTGCGGCCGGGTTGATGATTTTGAGGATTTTGAAGGGTCCTATGTATCGGTCCTTCAACTTCGGGGAGTCCACACAGAGGGGGATGTCCTTTGTCGAAAGCCACACCTCCTGCCCGGGCTGGTATGTGGGAGCCGGGGAATGCCGGCGGTCCGCATGGGTCTTGGCCCTCGTCCGGGCCTTTAACAGGGCAAAGCGGGCGGTCCGCCACACCCGGCGGCACCTCCTGAGGTGGGCCTGGACCGAGGGCACACCGACCTCTCCCTCCACCAGCGGGAACAATGGGGGCTGGTACCCCAAACATGCCTCAAAAGGGGAGAGGCCGGTAGCAGACGAGACTTGGCTGTTATGGGCATACTCGATCCAGGCCAGATGGTGACTCCAGGCCGCCGGGTGCGTGGAGGTGACGCAGCGAAGGGCCTGCTCCAATTCCTGGTTAGCCCACTCTGCCTGGCCGTTTGTCTGGGGGTGGTACCCGGATGAGAGACTCACGGTGGCCCCCAGCTCCTTACAGAAACTCCTCCAAACCTGCGAAGAGAACTGGGGACCACGATCTGATACGATGTCCGATGGTATCCCATGCAGCCGCATGACATGGCGGACCAGGAGGTCTGCCGTCTCCTGGGCCGTCGGGAGCTTCGGGAGGGCCACGAAGTGGGCCGCCTTGGAGAACCGGTCCACTATTGTGAGAATGATGGTGTTGCCCTGGGACGGCGGGAGGCCCGTGATGAAGTCGAGGCCGATGTGAGACCAGGGGCAGTGAGGCACCGGCAGGGGTTGGAGGAGTCCCGAGGTCCTTCGATGGTCTGCCTTGCCCCTGGCACAGATGGTACAGGCCTGGACGTAGTCCCGAACGTCGGTTTCCAGGGACGCCCACCAGAAGTGCTGCTGGACCACTGCCACGGTCCTACGCACTCCGGGATGACAGGAGAGCTTGGATCCGTGACAGAAGTCCAATACGGCAGCTCTGGCCTCTGGTGGGACGTACATTCTGTTCTTGGGGCCGGTCCCTGGGTCCGGGCTCCTTGCCAGGGCCTCCCGGACGGTCTTCTCCACGTCCCAGGTGAGGGAGGCCACAACAGTGGACTCGGGGATGATGGTCTCGGTGGGGTTCGACAGCCCCGCCTTGGCTTCTTCTTCGTGCACCCGGGACAACGCATCCGATTTTTGGTTTTTGGTCCCGGGGCGGTACGTGATCCGGAAGTCAAAGCGCCCGAAGAACAGAGACCAGCGGGCTTGCCTGGTGTTCAGCCGCTTGGCGGTCCGGATGTACTCCAGGTTCCGATGGTCCGTGAAAACCGTGAAAGGCAACGACGCCCCCTCCAGCAGGTGTCTCCACTCTTCAAGAGCCTCCTTCACCGCGAGGAGCTCCCGATTGCCGACGTCATAGTTCCGTTCAGCTGGGGTCAACCTGCGGGAAAAATAGGCACAAGGATGGAGAACCTTATCAGCCTCCACGCTCTGGGACAGCACGGCTCCTATCCCTGAGTCAGAGGTGTCCACCTCCACTATGTACTGGCGATCAGGATCAGGCTGCACCAGAACTGGTGCAGTCGAGAACCGGCGTTTCAACTCCTTGAACGCGGCTTCGCACCGATCCGACCAGGTGAAGGGGATCTTGGTGGAGGTCAGGGCAGTCAGTGGGCTAACTACCTGACTGTAGCCTTTAATGAACCTCCTGTAGAAATTTGCAAAGCCGAGGAACTGCTGCAGTTTCCTGCGGCTTGTTGGTTGGGGCCAATCTCTCACCGCCGCAACCTTGGCCGGATCAGGGGCGACGGAGTTGGAGGAGATGATGAACCCCAAGAAGGACAAAGAAGTGCAGTGGAACTCGCACTTCTCGCCCTTCACAAACAGCCGGTTCTCCAACAACCGCTGTAGGACCTGACGTACATGCTGGACATGGGTCTCAGGGTCCGGGGAAAAGATGAGTATATCGTCCAGATATACGAAGACGAACCGATGCAGGAAGTCCCACAAGACGTCATTTACCAAAGCTTGGAACATCGCGGGGGCGTTAGTGAGGCCGAACGGCATGACCAGGTACTCAAAGTGACCTAACGGGGTGTTAAATGCCGTCTTCCATTCGTCTCCCTTCTGGATCCGAACCAGGTGGTACACGTTTCTAAGATCTAGTTTCGTGAAAATTTGGGCTCCATGCAGGGGCGTGAACACTGAATCCAACAGAGGTAACGGGTAAAAAAGAAACCAGCACCCATCGGTGAGGTGGAGTTCCGGATCAGCCCGGCAGCTAAAGGGTCCCGGATGTAGGTCTCCATTGATTCACGTTCCGGACGTGAGAGGTTGTACAACCTACTGGACGGGTACTCAGCGCCCGGGACCAAATCGATGGCGCAATCGTACGGTCGGTGCAGGGGAAGAGTGAGCGCCAGATCTTTGCTGAAGACGTCAGCGAGATCGTGGTACTCCTTTGGTACCGCCGATAGATTGGGGGGGACTTTAACCTCCTCATTAGCCGTCATGCCGGGAGGAACCGAGGATTCTAAACACTCCCAGTGGCAGGTTTCGCTCCACTGCGTCACAACCCCGGAGGGCCAATCTATCCGGGGATTGTGCTTCACCATCCACGGAAATCCCAAAATCACTCGGGAGGTAGAAGGTGTTACATGGAACACGATCTCCTCCCTGTGGTTTCCAGACACAACCAAGGTCACAGGCTGTGTCTGATGTGTGATTAATGGAAGCAGGGTGCCATCTAGAGCGCGCACCTGCAATGGTGACGGCAGAGCCACCAGGGGGAGCCCTACGTCCTTTGCCCATCTGCTATCCAGCAGATTCCCTTCCGACCCCGTTTCTACCAGTGCTGGGGCGTGAAGGGTTAGATCCCCACAAAGGATTGTTACTGGGATTCATGCAGATTTGCGGGGTTTCCCCGCGTGCGTGTTATGGCCCACCCTTAGCCCAGTTTCTAAGGACAGGCGTTGTAGTTTGACCGTTTGGGGCAGTCCTTCTGCCTATGCTCACAAGAGCCGCAGACAAAACACTCCCCGCGGGCCAGCCTCCTTTGTCTGACTTTTGTCTTTACTTTGGCCCTGCTCATGTCCATAGCCTCCTCAGCAGGGGGAGCTGTAGCCACACAGAGCCCTCTGGCAGTGAAGCGTGGGGAACCGGAAGGGGGAGGGACGGCTCGTGCCTGGTCACGCCCCCCGGCCTGCTCCCGACGATGCTCATTCAAATGGTTGTCTAAGCGTATAACCAAATCGACAAGCCCGTCAAAATCCTGCGGTTCCTCCTTAGCCAGCAGGTGCTCCTTCAGGACCGGAGACAGTCCATTTACGAAGGCGGCGCGGAGCGCAACGTTATTCCAGCCAGACCTCGCTGCCGCGATGCGGAAGTCGACTGCACACTCGGCTGCACACTGGGCAGGCTCGAAGATAGAAGAAAAAAATTCTTCTTCTTACTTATAAGGTTTTGAATAATCAGGTCCCATCTTATCTTAGGGACCTCATAGTACCATATCACCCCAATAGAGCGCTTCGCTCTCAGACTGCAGGCTTACTTGTAGTTCCTAGGGTTTGTAACAGTAGAATGGGAGGCAGAGCCTTCAGCTTTCAGGCTCCTCTCCTCTGGAACCAGCTCCCAATTCGGATCAGGGAGACAGACACCCTCTCTACTTTTAAGATTAGGCTTAAAACTTTCCTTTTTGCTAAAGCTTATAGTTAGGGTTGGATCAGGTAACCCTGAGCCATCCCTTAGTTATGCTGCTATAGACTTAGACTGCTGGGGGGTTCCCATGATGCACTGTGTGTTTCTTTCTCTTTTTGCTCTGTATGCACCACTCTGCATTTAATCATTAGTGATTGATCTCTGCTCCCCTCCACAGCATGTCTTTTTCCTGATTCTCTCCCTCAGCCCCAACCAGTCCCAGCAGAAGACTGCCCCTCCCTGAGCCTGGTTCTGCTGGAGGTTTCTTCCTGTTAAAAGGGAGTTTTTCCTTCCCACTGTCGCCAAGTGCTTGCTCACAGGGGGTCGTTTTGACCGTTGGTGTTTTTCCGTAATTATTGTATGGCTTTGCCTTGCAATATAAAGCGCCTTGGGGCAACTGTTTGTTGTGATTTGGCGCTATATAAATAAAATTGATTTGATTTGATTTGATATCTCTGGATTTTCAGTCTTTGTGTTTGAGAGGCACCTGGGAAAAGCTTATAGAGTCATGAGGTTGCCGGAAAGAAGAGTTTGGTGATGACAATATCTTTGCAGGAGAACTGAGGTCCAACTCTTTGGGGTCCTGGCAGTTTGTGTCTTACTTTACAGTTGTGAGAACTGGATGGTAACCAGTGACCTAAAACAAAAACTGGATGTCTTTGGTGCCAGTTTCCTTTGATTGATTTTATTTAGCAAACATACATGTACCAAAAGCACCTGTGAAGCGCCTTGAGGCAACTCTGTTGTGATTTGGCACTATATAAAGGAAATAAATTGAAATTGAATTGAATTACATTGAATTATAAAGTACATATACTCATTCATAAACAAGGATAGCATAAAACTGTCTCAAAGACATATTTACATTGTGGCCCTCAACAAATTCAAAATGCACATTTCACTTCAACTAAATATATATTAAACAATATTATGTATGGATAATCCAGCACATGCAACTAAAAAGATTAATCCAGAGGTGGATGAGTGTTGAGGACACCCGTGGCTGGACAAGGCAAAAGGAACACCCATACTTCACCTGGCTGCAGCAGATGGATAGTTATTTTATAGATGAGCTGATGGACAGGTTGTTTGGCTGGGTGGTTGCCATCCAGGATCCAAGGCAGTTCCATGTTTCTGTGGATGTGGTGAAGCAATCCATAACTGATTTGAAGTACAAGTAGGGGTGCTGATTTGCCAAAGTACACACACAACATTGATATCAGGTGAAGAATATTAAATATGATCCTGTTCATTTGCCTCTAAATTCAGATCACTCCTTGATGTGGTGTCTACACACATCAAATTCTGTCTACACACTAAATTCCATTGTGTGTGTATATATATATATATATATATATATATATATATATATATATATATATATATATATATATATATATATATATATATATACGAGGTCTATTAGAAAAGTATCCGACCTTATTATTTTTTTCAAAAACCATATGGATTTGAATCACGTGTGATTACATCAGACATGCTTGAACCCTCGTGGGCATGCGAGAGTTTTTTCACGCCTGTCGGTTACGTCATTCGCCTGTGGGCAGTCTTTGAGTGAGGAGTCGTCCACCCGCTCGTCGATTTTTTTCATTGTTTAGGAATGGCTCAGAGACTGTTGCTTTGTTTGATAAAAATTTTTTCAAAACTGTAAGGCACAACTGGGTGGACACCATTCAATAAATTCAGCTGGTTTTTGGTAAAAATTTTAACGGCTGATGAGAGATTTTGGTCTGGTAGTGTCGCTTTAAGGACGGTCCACGGCGCCTGACGCCGATCTGCGCTTCGAGGCGGCAGCGTCTCGCCGTTTCAAGTTGAAAACTTCCACATTTCAGGCTCTGTTGACGCAGTAAGTCGTCAGAGAACAGAGAACTTTCAGAAGAAGTCGGCATGAGGAGTTTATTCGGACATTCCATTGTTAACGGTCATTTTGTAATGAAAGAACGTGCGGGCAGAGTCGCATGTCGGGCTGGACCCAACCGCGGGGGGTCGCGGCAGGAAAAACACCTCCATTGGAAATCTTAACGGGCAAGTTGGAACATGCCCAAGCTGTTAAACAATTTCTCAGTTACTCACTTGTTGAAAGCCATTAAAAGCCGCCTGAATTCTACAAATGGTTTTCAACACGGAGGTGTTTTTCCTGTCGCGGCGCACACAGATTTGCCGAGTCGTCACGGAAACGACTCGGCGAATTTGCGCGTACGTCTTTCATTAAAAAAATGTCCTTAAACAGTGGAATGTCCGCATAAATTCCTCATGCCGGCCTCTTCTGAATCTTCTCTGTTCTCTCACGATGTCCTGGGTGAATTAAGCCTTAAATTAGGATGTTTTCAGCTCGAAACAGGCCGACGACAGCGCCTGGAAGCGCTGCAGGATGTCCCGCTCCGTGGGAAGTCCTTACACCGACAGAAACACCCCATAATCTCTCATCAGCCGTTAAACTTTTCACAAAAAAACAGCTTAATTTCTCGAATAGTGTCCACTCGGATATTCCTCACAGGTCCAGAAAAATTTTTGATAAAGCAACGCGCGCCGTCTCGAGCAGCGTGTGAAACAAAGGAATTCAGCCGAGAGGGCGGGACCACATCTCACTCAAGGCCTGCCCACAGGGAAATGACGTCACCGACACGCGTGAAAAAACTCACGCATGCGCACGAGGGTTCAAGCATGATTGGTGTAATCGCATGTCATTCAAATCCATATAGTTAAAAAAAAAAATAAAAGGGTCGGTTTATTATCTAAGAGACCTCGTATATATATATATATATATATATATATATATATATATATATATATATATATATATATATTGCAAAACAAAAACCAACACTATTGCAAACGGGTTGCTGGGAGTAGAAAATATGTCTTTTTGAACACAAGTAAGGCCACAGAGGGGGGAAAAACCTGTTACTTAAATCTACACTCAACAAAAATATAAACGCAACACTTTTGTTTTTGCTCCCATTTTGTATGAGATGAACTCAAAGATCTAAAACTTTTTCCACATACACAATATCACCATTTCCCTCAAATATTGTTCACAAACCAGTCTAAATCTGTGATAGTGAGCACTTCTCCTTTGCTGAGATAATCCATCCCACCTCACAGGTGTGCCATACCAAGATGCTGATTAGACACCATGATTAGTGCACAGGTGTGCCTTAGACTGTCCACAATAAAAGGCCACTCTGAAAGGTGCAGTTTTATCACACAGCACAATGCCATAGATGTCACAAGATTTGAGGGAGCGTGCAATTGGCATGCTGACAGCAGGAATGTCAACCAGAGCTGTTGCTCGTGTATTGAATGTTCATTTCTCTACCATAAGCCTTCTCCAAAGGCGTTTCAGAGAATTTGGCAGTACATCCAACCAGCCTCACAACCGCAGACCACGTGTAACCACACCAGCCCAGGACCTCCACATCCAGCATGTTCACCTCCAAGATCGTCTGAGACCAGCCACTCGGACAGCTGCTGGAACAGTCGGTTTGCATAACCAAAGAATTTCTGCACAAACTGTCAGAAACTGTCTCAGGGAAGCTCATCTGCATGCTCGTCGTCCTCATCGGGGTCTCGACCTGACTCCAGTTCATCGCCATAACCGACTTGAGTGGGTAAATGCTCACATTCACTGGCGTTTGGCACGTTGGAGAGGTGTTCTCTTCACAGATGATGCCAAGGAGATGTGTTGCACTGCATGAGGCAAATGGTGGTCACACCAGATACTGACTGCTATCCCCCCTCAATAAAACAAAACTGCACCTTTCAGAGTGGCCTTTTATTGTGGACAGTCTAAGGCACACCTGTGCACTAATCATGGTGTCTAATCAGCATCTTGATATGGCACACCTGTGAGGTGGGATGGATTATCTCAGCAAAGGAGAAGTGCTCACTATCACAGATTTAGACTGGTTTGTGAACAATATTTGAGGGAAATGGTGATATTGTGTATGTGGAAAAAGTTTTAGATCTTTGAGTTCATCTCATACAAAATAGGAGCAAAACCAAAAGTGTTGCATTTATATTTTTGTTGAGTATATATATGAAGAAGCAGTTACCCTTTGATGCCACAAGGCTGAGACCAGAATAACATTCCTACCTGAAGAGTATTTCACAATCAATCTGTGCTGTGACTGTTGAGCGTCTCAACATGATGTTACATCATCAGCATTTGGCTGGCCTGTAGGAACAGGAAAAGTTTACCAACAAACTGGAAAAGAATTGTTCAGGTGAATATAATGCATTTGCCCTCAGAACTTCCACTGAGACAGGGTTCAAACACTGTAAAACAAGTGTTACGCAATCATTGCAGGTCTACATGCAGCTGTTGTATGCTCCTGCAAACATGTATACATGTCTGTAGCCCAGACCCAAGATGGGACTTAATTAGAGTGTCAGTAAACATACAGTAGCTATGAGAACTATAGTGGAATTTAACCTTTATTTAACCAGGTTAGTCCCATTGAGATCGAGACCTCTTTTGCAAGGGAGACCTGGACAATTATAATGTTTCCAGTTCACCTAACCTGCATGCCTTTAATCATGGGAGGAAACCAGAGCACGCGGAGAAACCCACGCAAACATGGGGAGAACATGCAAACTCCACACAGAAAGGCCACAGGTGTGAATTGAACCCATGACCTTCTTGCTGTGAGGCAACAATGATAATATAACAACAGACCAAACTTTTAGATGTCATATATAAACAACAGTGGGTGGTGCTAAATACCAGTGAAGCAAGCATGTCTCCCCTTACACAACAGGAAAATACTATACTCTTCAGCACACTTAACACTTTTGCCAAATAATGTTCTCCATTTTGGCACCACAGTCACTTATCTATACAACTTTAACAAGATCATTACAAGAACAAGCATATAACATTCACAAAGAACACAACAAATCATAATTATTTACAATCCTCAGAGGAATCATTAAGCACACTTACATGACCATAATAATCAGATAACTGTTGGTAATCAGCTAACTGTAATAACCTGATGTGAAGTATTTACATGCACTTCAGTAATGTAATAACTGGCAAAACCCACTTTACATGATTTCAGTTCATTTGTTGGATTTCTTTCCAAGTGGAGAAAGGATGTATGGCATCTCTTGAAGGAGAAAGCATAGACTATATGGAGAAAAAGACAGCAGCGGTTTCTCTCAGCGAGGAGGTGCGCGGAGTTGATGTCCTCACGCACAAACAGTGTAAATATGATGTCATGCTTTTAGCAATCTCCACTTAAGTCCAACATATTTGTCTATAAATGACAGATAACTCCAATAAATTTGCTCTTTAGAATGCTGAAGCAACACACAAGGGACTTTGAAGCACCCTTGTGTGTCATGGCAATTTTTTTGGACACACAACAGACTCTCTGAACTTTGTGATCTGATGAAGGATGTTACCAAGCCCACAGAGGCAACCATGCATCTTGCTTCCCTGTGGAAATGTGAGTGCCAACTGCTTTTACACATGCATAAATTTGAAAAAATTAAATCAGATTAATGGTAATCTTCAACTGCATACACGAGATCGGGTTGCGGGGGCAACAGCTCCAGCAGGGAACCCCAAACTTCCCTTTCCCAAGCCACATTAACCACCTCTGACTGTGGGATCCCGAGGCATTCCCAGGCCAGTGTGGAGATATAATCTCTCCATCTAGTTCTGGGTTGTCCCCAGGTTCTCATCCCAGCTGGAAGTGCCTGGAACATCTCCCAATTGAGGCTGTCAGGGGGCATCCTTACCAGATGCCGGAACCACCTCAGCTGGCTCTTCTCAACGCAAAGGAACAATGGCTCTACTCCGAGCTCCTCACGAATGACTGAGCTTCTCACCCTATCTCTAAGGGAGACACCAGCCACCTTCCTAAGGAAGTCCATTTCGGCTGTTTGTACCTGCGATCTAGTTCTTTCAGCCATGACCCAACTCTCATCTCATGACCATCAGTGAGAATAGGCATGAAGATTGACCAGTAGATTGAAAGCTTCACCTTTTGGCTCAGCTCCTTTTTCATCACACCAGTACAGCAGAGCGAATGCAATACCCTCCCTGTCGCACCAATTATCCAGTCAATCTCCATTGTCCCATCACTCCTAAACAAGACCACAAAGTACTTGAACTCCTTTACTTGGGGCAAGGGGCGGTTTGAACTTCAGCAAGTCATCTTCATCAAATCTAGATGCCTAAATGCATTGAGTTGCTGTCATATGATTGGTTGATTAGGTATTTGTGTTAACAAGCAATTGAACACGTGTATCTAATAAAGTGGCTGTTGCACGTATACCTATCTCAGTGTGCTTTTATTAGCATATTTTCAAATAAATCCTTTGAATTTCACAGAACCCCTTGCTCTAGGTGTTGGTAAGGTTAGACCTTACTTGCATGAAGCGCCTTGAGGCAGCTTTGTTGTGATTTTGGCACTATATAAAATGTAATAATAAATTGAAAATTAAAGAAACAGAATTTAGTCTTCAGACTGTATTTTTTCCAAAAATATGTGTGGAAATTCAGGGTGATCGTCTTATATTCAAGGCTGTCTTGTATTCAGTCCAGTACAAAAGCTTGTGTCTGCAAAACAAAGCTATTAAATAGGGATCCAAATGACACGGACCCACAACAGGGGGCGTAAATGAACGGACAATAGATGAGCCAAAAATACAACACTTTACTGTTGTGAAGCGTGCACAACAAAATATAGACAAATACAGAATTTGGACAGAGTCAAATGTACTAAGGTGACGTGTGGGCAGGCTCGAGGATAGAAGACGTCCGTCCAGAGAACAGCCGGATCCCACACGATTTCCACTGCCACCGAACCCGGAGAATATTGGAGCGGCCAAGTTCCGAGTCCCCAGGTGGCCACCGTCTCCGGCTGTCAGATCTGGTACTGCTGGCAGGAAGCAGAAACAGTTAGGTGTGGGTGTGTGTACACCCAGCAATGCAATCAACAACAGTTCCTCAATGGTGGATAAAACACCTCCACCTCCGAAACAGGAACACAGTAAGAATTAACAGTACCACCTACTACTTAACTGAATACGGCTGAGAAAATACCTCAAAGGCAAACGATATATCGGCAGCGGGGTGGAGATGTCGTCTGGCTTTTATGGAGTGATTGATGAGTTGGTGATAGGTGACAGCTGTCAGGAGTTAATGAGTGACAGCTGTCACTCCCGGCTGTCCTGTGAGGTGGCAGCGCCCTCTCGTGCCTGAAGCCCGCACTCCAGGCATGGCATCCTCTGATGGTGGGCCAGCAGTACCTCCTCTTCAGCTGCCCACACAACAGGAGCCCCCCCTCAACAGGCGCCTCCTGGTGCCCGACCTGGCTTGTCGGGGTGGCAGTTGTAGAAGTCGGCCAGGAGGGCCGGGTCCAGGATGAAGTTCCTCTTCACCCAGGAGCGTTCTTCGGGTCCATACCCCTCCCAGTCCACCAAATACTGGAACCCCCGGCCCATACGACGGACGTCCAGAAGCCGGCGGACTGTCCACGCGGGCTCCCCGTCGATGATCCGGGCAGGAGGCGGCGCCGGTCCGGGAGCACAGAGGGGTGAGGTGTGGTGCGGTTTGATCCTGGAAACATGAAACACGGGGTGGATCCGCAGTGAAGCTGGGAGTTGGAGCTTCACTGCGGCCGGACGGAGGACTTTGAGGATCTTGAAGGGGCCTATGTACCTGTCCTTCAGTTTCGGGGAGTCCACTTGGAGAGGAATGTCCTTCGTGGATAACCACACCTCCTGCCCGGGCTGGTATGCAGGGGCCGGGGAATGCCGGCGGTCTGTATGGGCCTTAGCCCTCGTCCGGGCCTTCAACAAGGCAGAATGGGCGGAACGCCACACCCGACGGCATCTTCGTAGGTGGGCCTGGACCGAGGGCACACTAACCTCTCCCTCCACCAGGGGAAACAATGGGGGCTGGTAACCCAAACACATCTCAAACGGGAAGAGGCCGGTGGCAGAGGACACCTGGCTGTTATGTGCGTACTCGATCCAGGCCAGGTGGTTGCTCCAGGCCGTCGGGTGCGCAGATGTAACACAGCAGAGGACCTGTTCTAGTTCCTGGTTAGCCCGCTCTGCCTGTCCGTTCGTCTGTGCGTGATACCCGTACGAGAGGCTCACGGTGGCCCCCAGTTCTCTGCAGAAGCTCCTCCAGACCAGGGAGGAGAACTGAGGACCATGATCCGAGACAATGTCTGTTGGTATCCCATGCAGACGCATAACGTGGTGAACCAGAAGGTTTGCAGTCTCCTGGGCCATTGGGAGCTTCGGGAGGGCCACGAAGTGGGCCGCCTTGGAGAAATGGTCCACTACCGTGAAGATGGTCATCATGCCCTGGGACGGTGGGAGGCCTGTGACAAAATCCAGGCCGATGTGGGACCAGGGGCGATGAGGCACCGGGAGCGGTTGCAGCAGACCTTGGGCTCTTGAATGGTCAGCCTCGCCCATGGCGCAGGTGGTGCAGGCCTGGACATACTCCCGGACGTCGGCTTCCATGGACACCCACCAGAAGCACTGCCGGACCACTGCCACGGTTCTTCGCACCCCTCGGTGACAGGAGAGCTTGGAACCGTGACAGAAGTCCAGAACTGCAGCTCTGGCTTCTGGTGGGACGTATAAGCGGTTCTTCGGACCTGTGCCTGGGTCCGGGCTTCATGCCAGGGCCTCCCGGACGGTCTTCTCCACGTCCCAGGTGAGGGTGGCCACGATAGTGGACTCAGGTATGATGGATTCCGGTGGATCCGACAGCTCTGTTTTGACTTCATCCTCGTATACCCGGGACAAGGCGTCCGACCTCTGATTCTTGGTCCCGGGGCGATAGGTGATCCGGAAGTCAAAACGCCCAAAGAACAGTGACCAGCAGGCTTGCCTGGGGTTCAGCCGCTTGGCGGTCCTGATATACTCCAGGTTCCGATGGTCCGTGAAAACCGTGAACGGCTCCAAAGCTCCCTCCAACAGGTGTCTCCACTCCTCAAGAGCCTCCTTCACCGCAAGAAGTTCCCAATTGCCCACGTCATAGTTCCGCTTTGCCGGGGTCAACCTGCGAGAAAAATAGGCACAAGGGTGGAGAACCTTGTCGGACTCCCTGCTCTGGGACAGCACGGCTGCTATCCCTGAGTCAGAGGCGTCCACTTCAACCACAAACTGGCGGCAAGGATCGGGCTGCACCAGAACTGGTGCAGTCGAGAACCGATGTTTCAACTCCCTAAACGCGGCTTCGCACCAATCCGACCAGGTGAAGGGGACTTTTGGGGAGGTCAGGGCTGTCAGGGGGCTAACTACCTGACTGTAGCCCTTAATGAACCTCCGGTAAAAATTTGCAAAACCGAGGAACTGTTGTAGTTTCCTACGGCTTGTCGGTTAGGGCCAGTCTCTCACCGCCGCAACCTTGGCCGGATCAGGGGCGACGGAGTTGGAGGAGATGATGAACCCCAGGAAGGACAAGGAGCGGTGGAACTCGCACTTCTCGCCCTTCACAAACAGCCGGTTCTCCAACAACCGCTGCAGGACCTGACGTACTTGCTGGACATGAGTCTCAGGGTCCGGGGGAAGATGAGTATATCGTCCAGATATACGAAGACAAATCGATGCAGGAAGTCCCGCAAGACGTCATTTACCAAAGCTTGGAACGTCGCGGGGGCGTTAGTGAGGCCGAACGGCATGACCAGGTAGTCAAAGTGACCTAACGGGGTGTTAAATGCCGTCTTCCATTCGTCTCCCTTCCGGATCCGAACCAGGTGGTACGCATTCCTAAGATCAAGTTTTGTAAAGATTTGGGCTCCATGCAGGGGCGTGAACACTGAATCTAACAGGGGCAGAGGGTATTGGTTGCGAACCGTGATCTCGTTCAGCCCTCTGTAATCAATGCATGGACGGAGTCCGCCGTCTTTCTTGCCCACAAAAAAAGAAACCAGCACCCATCGGGGAGGTGGAGTTCTGGATCAGCCCGGCAGCTAATGAGTCCCGGATGTAGGTCTCCATTGATTCGCGCTCCGGACGTGAAAGGTTGTACAGCCTGCTGGATGGGTACTCAACGCCCAGAATCAAATCAATGGAACAATCGTACGGACGGTGGGGGGGAAGGGTGAGAGCCAGATCTTTGCTGAAAATGTCAGCAAGATTGTGGTACTCAACCAGCACCGCCGTCAGATTGGGGGGAACTATAACCTCCTTATTAGCACTTAAACCGGGAGGAACCGAGGATCCTAAACACTCCCAGTGGCAGGTTTCGCTCCACTGAGCCACAGACGGCCAATCAATCCGGGGATTGTGTTTTACCATCCACGGGAAGCCCAAAATCATGCGGGAAGTAGAAGGAGTCACATAAAACTCTATCTCTTCCCGATGATTCCCGGACACCACCAGAACTACTGGTTGTGTCTTGTGTGTGATTAAAGGGAGAAGGGTGCCATCTAGTGCCCGTACCTTGAAAGGTGAAGGAAGCACCACCAGAGGGAGCCCTACCTCCCTTGCCCATCTGCTGTCCAGCAGATTCCCTTCTGACCCCGTGTCCACCAGTGCTGGGGCTTGAAGGGTTAAATCCCCGCTCAGGATCGTGACTGGGAGATGTGTGGAAATACGTGTATGTCCCACGTGAATGTCTGGACCCACCCTTAACCCAGTCTCTAAGGGCGGCGTTCGTGTTTAACCGTTTGAGGCAGTCTCTCTGCTGATGCTCATTTGAGCCGCAGAAAAAGCACTCCCCGCGGGCCATTCTCCTCTGTCTGTAAGATGATCTTAATCTGGCCCTGCTCGTGTCCATAGCATCGTCAGCAGGGGGAGCTGTTGCCACATGGAGCGCAGAGGCTGTTGAGCGTGGAGAGGGCGGAACCTTTTCGGACCCGGAAGGGAGAGGGACGGCGCATGCCCGGCCATGTCCTTCGTCTCGCTCCCGACGGCGTTCCTCTAATCGATTGTCTAAACATATAACTAGATCGATTAGACCATCCAAATCGCGCGGCTCATCCTTAGCCACCAGGTGCTCCTTCAGGACCGACGATAGTCCGTTTATGAAGGCGGCGCAGAGCGCAGTCGTATTCCAGCCGGACCTCGCAGCCGCAATGCGGAAGTCGACTGCATACTCAGCTGTGCTCCGACGTCCCTGTCTCATAGACAGCAGCACTGTTGAAGCGGTTTCGCCTCTGTTAGGGTGATCAAAAACCGTTCTGAACTCCCTCACAAACCCAGTGTAAGTGGTAAGGAGCCGTGAATTCTGCTCCCAAAGCGCCGTAGCCCAGGCGCGTGCCTCACCTCGAAGCAAATTAATTACATAAGCCACCCTACTGGCGTCTGAAGCGTACATTACGGGACGCTGTGCAAAGACGAGCGAACACTGCATTAAGAAGTCAGCGCACGTCTCCACACAACCTCCGTACGGCTCCGGGGGACTTATGTAAGCTTCAGGGGATGGTGGGGCGGTTCGTTGGACAACCAGTGGAATGTCTATATTCGGCACCGGGTCAACAGGAGGAGAAGCTGCAGCCACGCCCTGAGCGCGCGCTTCCACCTGCGCGGTGAGAGCCTCCATCCTACGGTTGAGGATGACATTTTGCTCGGTCATTAAATCCAACCGAGCAGTAAAGGCGGAGAGGATTTGCTGCAACTCACAGATTACGCCCCCTGCAGACGCCTGTGCACCCTGCTCTTCCATTGGCTGTCCAACAGATGGTTGACGCCCCTCGGGATCCATGACGTTGGCCGAGATATCCTGTTGTGTAAGTGTAATGACACGGACCCACAACAGGGGGCGTAAATGAACGGACAATAGATGAGCCAAAAATGCAACACTTTACTGTTGTAAAGCGTGCACAACGAAATATAGACAAATACAGAATTTGGACAGAGTCAAATGTACTAAGGTGACGTGTGGGCAGGCTCGAGGATAGAAGACGTCCGTCCAGAGAAGATCCGGATCCCACACGATTTCCACTGCCACCGAACCTGGAGAATACTGGAGCCGCCAAGTTCCGAGTCCCCAGGTGGCCACCGTCTCCGGCTGTCGGATCTGGTACTGCTGGCAGGAAGCAGAAACAGTTAGGTGTGGGTGTGTGTACACCCAGCAATATAATCAGCAACAGTTCCTCAATGGTGGGTAAAACACCTCCACCTCTGAAACAGGAACACAGTAAGAATTAACAGTAGCACCTACTACTTAACTGAATACGGCTGAGAAAATACCTCGAAGGCAAACGATATATCGGCAGCGGGGTGGAGATGTCGTCCGGCTTTTATGGAATGGTTGATGGGTTGGTGATAGGTGACAGCTGTCAGGAGTTAATGAGTGACAGCTGTCACTCCCGGCTATCCTGTGAGGCGGCAGCGCCCTCTCGTGCCTGAAGCCGCACTCCAGGCAGGGCATCCTCTGATGGTGGGCCAGCAGTACCTCCTCTTCAGCGGCCCACACAACATGATTGGTATAATTTCATAATGGAGTCACACAGAAGTCAAGTGATGACGCCATAACATGGTCAAAAACACCATTACAGGTATCTGTATATTTATGTATATATTTATATCATGGTGTGTACTCCATACAGGGTATGCATCAGCAATCTGATGCCTTTCACTTATTGATGTCATTAAAAAATAAAATGTCTAGGCACCCAAGGATTCCCAAACCTTTGCACACCACCGTATTCACTGAAGTTGAATTATGAGACAGGACCTATGTTTTATTGTGTTTTTCCTCTTTGTGGTACTAATCTGATCAGTTGCTAAATCCCAGTGATTACCTTGCTGCAGTGATTCATTCAGTTTCCATGTATAGATTTGTTCTTCTCATTGTGCCACAGCTTGATACCCTCACCACCAAACACCAACTCCACCGAGGCAGGAGTATTAATCAAAAAACTGTGTCTCCCTATTCCCTCCTAATAAGTGGAGAGTGAATGCATGGCTGCCTCCATCACAAACAGCAGCGAGACCTTGGACTCCATTACCATAGCTCTGTTAATTTATGAAGTGGGTTTCTTTTTTTGCTCCCTGCTCCTGGAGGTCTCCTGTTTCACATTCCTGTTTTACATAGTCTTGATACATTTTTTTTATTTTATTTTCACACTTTCACCCCTCTCTTGTCACTGTCACATTCCAAGTAGTACCACATTATTCCATGTTGGAGTGCTTCCAGCCCAAACCATGTCCCGTTTCATAATTCAGCAGTGTACAAGCCGGAACAAGTTATTTCTGGAACTGAAGGACAAACACAGAGGTAATCATGACACTTAGCGTGCCTTCTACCAGAAATGGATTTATCAAACTGGGATTTTAAAGCAGCCTGACATTATTCAGTCCCATTTATCAATAAATTTCTCTTTTTTTAATGTTCCACTTTCTCAGAGTTATTATGGAACACAAACCCATTGTCATGATCTCTCGTTATCTGTCCTTGTCTTCTGGTTCCCCCTTGTAACTGTTACTAGTGTTGTTGCGTTATTTGGAGTCCCATGTGGGTTTTCATGTCACTGTGTGCTGTCTGTTTCCTTGTATGTCTTTGGGGTCTATTGAAATAATCTGCAGTATTGTTCTTGTGTTACTGTAGTCTGGTTTTATTGTGTTTCATTCCTGTGTTTATTTTTTATCATGGTTGTGTTTCTGTATTTATTCTAGTTAGTTCTGCATGTTTTATTTTAGTGGTCTTGGTTTCCTTGTGTTTTGTTAACTTTCTTCCTGTGTCTCTCCCCAGCTGTTGTCAATTATTGTTTACCCTCACCTGTGCCTCATTTGTCTGATTATCCTCAGTGTGTATTTATACCCCTGCATTCCACCCGTGCGTTGCTTGTATGTTTGTATTTTGTTGCTTTCTTCTTTCTGATATCTCGAGTGTTTTCTCGTGTTTTACTTTTTTTTATTTTTATTTATTTCATTCATTTAAAAGAAAAAGACAGAAAAAAACAGAAATGAAATTTACAAAACTTTGAATGAAAAAGGAGCAGAGAGAAGAACAAGTCTTATATTTTCTGCTCCTTTTTTACAACACAATCTTTCAATTTTAAGTATCATTATTCAGCATCACTAAACAGATTACACTTCTGACTTATCACACACCACTGACCCATTTCATAACTTTAACCATTATCCAAAAGATTACATCCCTGACAGGCCACACTTTAAACTTAAAACATTCTAGACATCATCAACAGATCACACCCTAGGCTTTGTCATAGCCCACTGACTAATTTCATAGTTTCATAGTTACTTAATACATCTAATTTAATACGTTTTTTTAAATAATTTGAGCAACCTTGATTCTTTGATTTCTTTGTTGAGGTTGTTCCATAATTTTACACCATTCACTGCAATACTCCGTTCCTTTATGTTGTGTGGGCCGCTGAAGAGGAGGTACTGCTGGCCCACCACCACCAGAGGGCACCCTGCCTGGAGTGCGGGCTCCAGGCACAAGAGGGCGCTGCCGCCTCACAGGAGCCGCCGGGGTGACAGCTGTCACTCATCACCTATGACAGCTGTCACCAATCATCTGATCTTCATCTGTATATCAGCAGGACGACATCTCCACCTCTTTGCCGAGATATCGCTATTCTTAGGAGGTAACGAGCTCAGCCGATTGAATTATCTTTCTGACAGCAGAATATTGTTGCTTTGTGTTTTTGACAGCAGAGTGAGTGCTTGCAGCTGGAGACCGAGTTGGACTTTTCTCCTACCTGTTGATAAGTAACCATACTCCTGCATTACCAGCTTTTTGATGAGAGGTGGAGGTGGACTTTCCCACCATACGTGTTGCTGGGTGTAAACCCACCTACATCTAACTGTTTTTGTTCCTCGCCAGCAGTACCAGATCCGACAAGCGGAGGCAGTGACCACCTGGGAGTTCGGGACTTGGCGGCTCCAGTATTCCCGGGGTTCGGTGGCGGAGGAAATCGTGTGGTTCCGGTTCTGCTTTGGACAGACGTCTCTTATCTTCGAGCCTGCCCACATGACACGTTCTGTACATTGACTTCATTGCATACTATTGTGACCTGCCGTGTTTGTTGTGCTCATTCACAACAGTAAAGTGTTGTTATTTGACTTCCTCCATTGTCCGTTCATTTGCACCCCCTGTTGTGGGTCCGTGTTCCTACACTTTCACAACACTTTACTTTGGTTCTGAATCTTGGTTTTTTAAAGATTTCTATTCCTTTCAAATTATAACTATTTTGAATGTTTATTGGTAAGGTATTTTTGTTAGCTTGATGCATTGTTTGTAATATTTTCAAATCAACTAAATTATGAAATTTAAGTACCCTATACTTAATGAATAATGGATTAGATGGATCTCTAAAATGACTATTACTAATCATTTTTAAAGCTCTTTTCTGCAGAATAAATAATGGTTGTGTATAAGTTGTACATGTCGATCCCCAGATTTCTACACAATAAGTTAAATATGGGACAATCAATGAATTGTACAATGTTAATAAACCATAACTATTTAATGAAAATTTTACTTTATGCAAAACAGCAATGGCTTTCGCTATTTTTCCTTTTATGTAATTTATGTGTGACTTCCATGTAAGATCTTCATCAATCATGACTCCTAGAAATTTCATTTCTTTTACCCTTTGTATGTCCATTCCATCTATTTTTAATGACACATCATTATTTCCCACTCTGTCATTAAATAATATGAAATTTGTCTTATTAATATTTAGTGACAATCTGTTTATATCTAACCAATATTTAACTTTTTCCAACTCTATATTTATCACTTGTACTACTTCCTGTATATCTGATCCAGAGTAAAATAATGTTGTATGATCAGCAAATAATATGCTGCCAAGTACTTTAGATACATTCACAAAATCATTGATATACAAAATAAACAGTTTGGGTCCAAGTACCGACCCTTGTGGTACACCATAAATAATGTTACACAATTCTGATTTAGTATTATTTATCTGAACAAACAGTTTTCTATTTTCTAAGTAGCTTTTTACCCACTGATGTGCAATACCTCTAATTCCATATTGTTGTAACTTGTGAAGCAATCTTGAGTGGTCGATAACATCAAAAGCTTTTTTCAGGTTGATAAAGATACTTACAAAATAATCCTTATTATGTATTGTTGTTGATATTTTCTCTGTTAATTCCATAATTGCCATAGCTGTCGAACTTTTTCCATAATTTTAGAAAACTGTGCAAGCAATGACACTGGCCTGTAATTTGAAAAATTATGTTGTCTCCATTTTTTTATAATGGGACTACCTTGGCAATTTTCATTTCATCTGGGAAAATTCCTGTTGACAGAGACAGATTACAAATGTAAGTGAATGGTTCAATAACAGTTTCTATTATACTTTTTACAGTCATCATGTCTAAATCTTCATAGTCAGTTGATCTTTTGCTTACACAGTTTTTTACAATATTTCTTATTTCATCTTTTTCCACATTGTCAAGGAAAATACTATTGACCGTATTTACAAGTGTATTTAATTTATCTTCTACTGTTAGTTTATTTTCCATCAGACTTGATCCCACATTTGAAAAATATTCATTAAACTCATTTACAACTTCCTTTGTGTCATATATCTCTTTGTTTTCCTTGACAAAGTAATTTGGAAAAGTTGATTTTGCTCCATCACTTTCAATCACACTATTTATAATTCCCCATGTTGCCCTCATATTATCTTTACTCTTATTTAATTGTTCACTATAATAATCTTTTTTTGTTTCCTAATTATTGTCAATAGTTTTTTCATTTTTATATTGTTTGTATCTGTGTTCTGTTTCCTTTGTTTGCTTTTTTAAAGCGCACCTATATAAATAGTTTTTCTTTACACAAGCATTTTTTATTCCCTTAGTCAACCATGGTTTATTTACTCTTTTCTTACTAGTTTTTATTAATTTACAGTTTTTATTATATGATTTCATAAGTATTTTCATAAATGAATTATATGCTACATTAACATCACCAACATAAACTTCTTCCCAATTTTGATTTTTAAGGTCATAATTTAATGCCTCTAAGGCTTTTACTGACTTATCTCTTTTAAAGTTTATAACAGTTTTTTTCTTGTACCTATTTTTGTATTTAAATATTGAAAAAACTGGCAAAAGATCTGTCATCAAGATCCCATTCTTAATAATTTAATCTGTTCTATTTGTGAATATATTATCAATTACCGTTGCACTTTGCGATGTAATTCTGGTTGGTTTTGTTATCAAGGGGAATAACCCCAAACTATACATTGAATTCACAAAATCACTTGTTCTTTGGCAACTAGAGCTTTCTATATTAATGTTAAAGTCTCCACACATAAAAAGCGTTTTGGTTTTGATTTGATGGAATAATTCTATTATTTTATCTGTAAATTTCACAACACAAGAGTCTGGTGCTCTGTATACACAACTGATTAGAATATTCTTAGATGTTTCATGTACAATTTCCACTGTTACAATTTCTATGACATCATCAATTGTACATGTCAGATCTGTTTTTGTGTACAGAGCAATACCTCCACCTTTTTTATCCCTTCTGTTTACAAAATACAGCTCATATCGCTCCATTTGAACATCAGCCATGAGGTCATCTTTAAGCCAAGATTCTGTGATTGCAACAATGCTAAATCTATTTTTAAACTGATTTAAATAGTCTTTTATTTTTGACATTTTACAATACAAGCTTCGGCTGTTTATATGTATGAGTGACAGGGTATCTTCTGTAACTTTTTCACTATTTATCTGTTCTTCCATATAATACTCACAACCAATTGTTTTTAAGTCAAATATACTTTCATCAATGTTGGTGTCTATGTCATATAGACTTCTGTTACTGTACCTGTTTTTCCCAGTGTCCTTTTAGATTTTGCCTGCCGTTTTGGACATTTTGCTTGTTATTGCTTCTTGTGCTTTTGGACCTTTTGCTGCATCTTTGACCGCTTTCTTGCCAAACCCCTCACAGACACTGCTGCCCGTTTTGGACTGCTCCCCTGTGTATTGAGCTTTGACCTCTCTAAGTGAGTCATTAAAAACTGTATTTTTGCATTACTTTGTGTTCATCTCTACGTTGGTGTCTCAACCACCCTTCCACTCATGACACCTATATCTGAGGAAAATTCAGTTGCTGTATCTGGGGAAAGACATCCAGTCTACTTTTCCCTCTTATTATCTTCTTGGTAATCTGTTGATATATTTGCCTTTCATCTTGTTTTTAATTTAATTTAATTTTAAGTTTGGAACTGAATAAAATGAAATGTAGCGGTGTAGGGGTGACACAAGCAAAGAAATACCCCACAAGAATTTGGTGCAAATCTGGATCTAAAGGTGCATCCACATCCTAAAATACATGTAATTTCAGGAAGAACAAAGGCTTTCTGGTGAAACTATAATAAATAACTGATTATTTCAATCTTTTTGCATCTTCATCCTGGAGGTAAATCAGTTTCGGTCAATATGATTAAGAGGTCTGTTGTGAAACGTACCTGAGGTTTGCACTTAAGTTTTGCTTTATTTGTCATAGTTTCAGTATTGCTGTGAATGTAAATGCAAAGTTATACCAAATAAACAGTACAAGTCAGTGTTGAGTGGTATATAAATTAAAAGCATACTTTCTTTTCTTCTTTGGTATTTTTGTGATATAGAGATATGCAGAGATGATTGTTTGATTTTATGTAAACAATTCATAATTCAACAGGTGGGTATGCACTTATAATTCAGATCTACATCTGTGTTTTTATATAATATATTTTTGATGGTAAATATCAGGGATGGGACGATAGGTTTTTTCCCCCGATTCGATTCTCTCCCTATTTTTTTGGGTGCCGATTCGATTTAAATTGTGATTTTTGCAATAATGCAGATTTTTGCGATTCTTAGTTTAGCTTTCTTAATACCAGTGAAAAACTTGCATAATGATGTCTACAGTCTATATCAGGAGGCATATTTCCCCCCAAAATACACATCACATGTTAATCGGTTTTTCATATTTATTTAGCAGGTATTTAACTGTTCTGCTCAGTCAGTGCTGTAAAAAAAAAACTAATTTCACAAACAGAACACCTGAACCTGAGCACCTGAAAACTCAAATGTGAGTCTTTTGTTTCAAAGAAATACTTTCTGGAAGGTATCACGTACTTCAGCTCCAATATGTGTAGCATGTTCCTGAAACCCGTATTTTCCACAGCAGGTCTTTGCAAATAAAGTCTGCGATTGATTTTGTGATGCGTTTCGCTTTGTCAGAACTGCTGGGTACATTGGAAAATGCTGCTTTCAGTGTCTGCTGACTTGCTGCTACAGGATGTTTGGCTGGAAGCTCTGCATTTACTTCAGGATGATGCCTTGCTAGGTGGGCATTGAGGTTTGTTGTATTTCTGCAGTACACAACGTGTGCATTACAGATTTTACAAATAGCTTTCAACATGTCCAGTTCTGCTTTTCCCTTCAAAGCAAAAAAATCCAAAATGTGATGGTGGGTGTTTTATCCCCGTGCCACATAGCGAGTTGTCTGTCATTCACCGCTTTCAATTTAAGTTTTAATTTAGAGTCAGAACAAAGCATTCCGCCCTCTGTTGGAAAAAAAGCGGTAATTTTTACAAACCCCGCTGATAAATGTAGTCTAAAATGAAGCATTCATATTTAGAAAAATAACAATATTTTTGTAAAAAATCAATTTAAAAATCATAAAACAAAAAATTGAGATACTTATGCGAATCAATTTTTTTCTCCCACCCCTAGTAAATATACTGTGTAAATCGAAAAATATTCCAGAGCTAGTCTGTGCAACATCATGGTCTGCAGCGCTATAAGATATATCATTTGAGTGTCGTCATTGTGATATTCACAGTAGTTACATCGCAGGACATGCAAGGCAAATTAAATCAAACGCATCACCCTACAACTTCTTTGTTACTTGGTTAAGAGAAAAAAGTGTGTGGTACTTATCTTCCATAACTAATCAACAAGAAAAGTCTAATATAATACAATATTTGCCATGTCAGGCTGGTTCCTGCACATTCTTGCTATGTGTGATGGAGGCTTTTGAACCAAGACATTGCCCATCCTGACTGCAATGGGAAAAGGTGCAGGTTTGGAAGAAAAAAGTCCTTTGATTCACCTTAAGCAGACCGAAGGCCAGTGTGACACCTCTAACAAAATCCTCAGGACATCCCAGACCACTTTCTCAGCTCCATGTACAGCCTGGAATTTCCATCAAGCCATGTACTACAACCCCTTGCAAAAATTATGGAATCACCAGCCTCTGAGGATGTTCATTCAGTTGTTTAATTTTGTAGAAAAAAGCAGATCACAGACATGACAAAACTAAAGTCATTTCAAATGGCAACTTTCTGGCTTTAAGAAACACTATAAGAAATAAAGAAAAAATAATTGTGGCAGTCAGTAACGGTTACTTTTTTAGACCAAGCAGAGGGAAAAAAAATATGGAATCACTCAATTCTGAGGAATAAATTATGGAATCACCCTGTAAATTTTCATCCCCAAAACTAACACCTGCATCAGATCAGATCTGCTCATTAGTCTGCATCTAAAAAGGAGTGATCACACCTTGGAGAGCTGTTGCACCAAGTGGACTGACATGAATCATGGCTCCAACACGAGAGATGTCAATTGAAACAAAGGAGAGGATTATCAAACTCTTAAAAGAGGGTAAATCATCACGCAATGTTGCAAAAGATGTTGGTTGTTCACAGTCAGCTGTGTCTAAACTCTGGACCAAATACAAACAACATGGGAAGGTTGTTAAAGGCAAACATACTCGTAGACCAAGGAAGACATCAAAGCATCAAGACAGAAAACTTAAAGCAATATGTCTCAAAAATTGAAAATGCACATCAAAACAAATGAGGAACGAATGGGAGGAAACTGGAGTCAACGTCTGTGACCGAACTGTAAGAAACCACCTAAAGGAAATGGGATTTACATACAGAAAAGCTAAACAAAAGGCATCATTAACACCTAAACAGAAAAAAACAAGGTTACAATGGGCTAAGGAAAAGCAATCGTGGACTGTGGATGACTGGATGAAAGTCATATTCAGTGATGAATCTCTAATCTGCATTGGGCAAGGTGATGATGCTGGAACTTTTGTTTGGTGCCATTCCAATGAGATTTATAAAGATGACTGCCTGAAGAGAACATGTAAATTTCCACAGTCATTGATGATATGGGGCTGCATGTCAGGTAAAGGCACTGGGAAGATGGCTGTCATTAGATCATCAATAATTGCACAAGTTTACGTTGATATTTTGGACACTTTTCTTATCCCATCAATTGAAAGGATGTTTGGGGATGATGAAATCATTTTTCAAGATGATAATGCATCTTGCCATAGAGCAAAAACTGTGAAAACATTCCTTGCAAAAAGACACATAGGGTCAATGTCATGGCCTGCAAATAGTCCGGATCTTAATCCAACTGAAAATCTTTGGTGGAAGTTGAAGAAAATGGTCCATGACAAGGCTCCAACCTGCAAAGCTGATCTGGCAACAGCAATCAGAGAAAGTTGGAGCCAGACTGATGAAGAGTACTGTTTGTCACTCATTAAGTCCGTGCCTCAGAGACTGCAAGCTGTTATAAAAGCCAGAGGTGGTGCAACAAAATACTAGTGATGTGTTGGAGCGTTCTTTTGTTTTTCATGATTCCATAATTTTTTTCTCAGAATTGAGTGATTCCATATTTTTTTCCCTCTGCTTGGTCTAAAAAAGTAACCGTTACTGACTGCCACAATTTGTTTTCCTGATTTCTTATAGTGTTTCTTAAAGCCAGAAAGTTGCCATTTGAAATGACTTCAGTTTTGTGTCATGTCTGTGATCTGCTTTTTTTTCTACAAAATTAAACAAATGAATGAACATCCTCTGAGGCCGGTGATTCCATCATTTTTGCAAGGGGTTGTATGACTCCCCTGGATTATATTTAGAATACCCTCAGATATTGAACACCTCCTGCTTTGGACACTATTTACTACACTGCTGTTAATTCAATTCATCTTTAAAATGGCAAATCACAACAAAGGTTGCCCCAATGCCAAAGGTTGCCCAACATACAGTAAAGTATATATATATATATATATATATATATATATATATATATATATATATATATATATATATATATGGAATAGCCTGTAAATTTTATTGTATAAAGCTGTTATAATTTGCCAAAACATGTACATTTCAAGTGAGTAAATCCAACAGGTTTTTGTTTTTGTTTGTTTTTTTGTTTGTTTGTTTTTGTTTTTGTTTTTTGGCTAAATTGATATTTTCACTCTGTTTTGAAAGTAATTATTTCTGTAGAATGTAAATGGAGTTGTAACTTATTGTGCACTGAAGCCCATTCAATGAGATTTTGTTGTGCTGATCCCATTTTGCTCAGAGCCACCACAGGAGATTAGGCACGGGATTCACATATAGATCTGTTTTGTTGTTTTTGTCAGAATGTGAGGTTCTGCCTGGTTGTGTTTTCATGCTTTTGCTATGTTTGCCTCGCTGTAGTCTTATTCTCTTGTCTGGGTTTTTCCTTGCTTGGGTTTTTCTGTCCCTGTCTCTCTTGGTTGTATCTTCTGTCTCTTGGTGGTGGGTGTTTCCCTCTCCCTGGCCACACCCGCATTCTGGTGAGTTCCAGGCACACTTGCTCCCAATCTACACTTGATCACTTGGGTGTATTTAAGATCCTCTTTTTGTTCTGTTACCTCACCAGATTGATGCGCTCTATGCCTTCTCTCCAGCCTTCTTTGACTTGTTCTTGACCTGCTTGCTTCCCGTGTGCTTTGACCTCTTGCTTGTATTTTTGACCACGCACCTGCCTGATGTATTTGCTCTTGTTCGCTTTGTTGGATTGCCTGCCCGTGTACCAGACCCTGTTTTTTGCCCAAGTAAACTGTTTTTGCCTACCAAGCCTTGAGTTCGAGTCCAGCATTTGCATCCTGTCACACCCGTTTTCCAGTCTTGATGGATCAATCTGGCCAACGATGGATGCAGCGGACTCGGCTCCATTCCAAAATGCCGTACGCCACCACAGTAGGCAACGTGCTGAGCAAGAAGACCGGCTCACTGCTCTCAGTGCCAGTTTTAGTGAGCTTGCACAGAGACAAGAGACCTTCATGACATCCGTAAGTTCCCAAATGGAACTTCTCATATCTATGCTCGACATTCATTCTTGTGTGTTTCCACTCTGTGTTTGCACTTACCCATGCGTGCCTTTGTTTGAATGCGCTTCACTGTACATCTGTGCGTAACGCTGCAGCAGACTCTCCTCGACTTAATCACAAGTTCAGAGTGATTCGGATCTTCGGAGTGAGATTGCATCAGAATTTTGGCTCTCTGTTGGGACTGTTTACACAGAGACTGCTACCTGCTGCTTTGGACTTGAACTAACAGTCTTTTTCAAGACTTTTTTACTTTTTTACCTTTTTACTTTTTTTAACTTTTTTTACTGTGCTCCAACGCCTAAGGAAGACCTCTAACGGTCGAAACATCGCGACGGAGCACTTTTATCAGCTAACTTTCATTAGCGTTGGCAAGCTAACTAGCTTGCTAACGCTTTCGTTTTTATTTTTTTTTATTTTTATTTTATTTTAGCACCGTTGTCGTGCGTTCGCTGTTGTCGTGCGTTGCCTGTGCTGCTTCATGGCCTGTTTGGTGCCTTGATTGGGGCACTCCTTCTGCTGAATCACCTCTGGATTATTTGCACATTATTCACTTTGTGTGTTTTTGGGAATCCGCTAGCTTAGCGCAGCTACTAGCTCTTAGCCGGTTTAGCATGGCGGCTTCTCCTGTCTCTCCCGTACTTTTCTGCTCTGGGTGTGAAATGTTTAGTTATTCCTCGGCCTCCTTTAGCAGTAATGGTACTTGTAATAAGTGCAGCTTATTCGTAGCTTTGGAGGCCAGGCTGGGCGAATTGGAGGCTCGGCTCCGCACCGTGGAAAATTCTACAGCTAGCCAGGCCCCTGTAGTCGGTGCGGACCAAGGTAGCTTAGCCGCCGTTAGTTCCCCCCTGGCAGATCCCATGCAGCCGGGAAAGCAGGCTGACTGGGTGACTGTGAGGAGGAAGCGTAGCCCTAAACAGAAGCCCCGTGTACACCGTCAACCCGTTCACATCTCTAACCGTTTTTCCCCACTCGACGATACACTCGCAGAGGATCAAACTCTGGTTATTGGCGACTCTGTTTTGAGAAATGTGAAGTTAGCGACACCAGCAACCATTGTCAATTGTCTTCCGGGGGCCAGAGCAGGTGACATCGAAGGACATTTGAAATTGCTGGCTAAGGCTAAGCGTAAATTTGGTAAGATTGTAATTCACGTTGGCAGTAATGACACTCGGTTACGCCAATCGGAGGTCACTAAAATTAACATTAAATCGGTGTGTAACTTTGCAAAAACAATGTCGGACTCTGTTGTTTTCTCTGGGCCCCTCCCCAATCAGACCGGGAGTGACATGTTTAGCCGCATGTTCTCCTTGAATTGCTGGCTGTCTGAGTGGTGTCCAAAAAATGAGGTGGGCTTCATTGATAATTGGCAAAGCTTCTGGGGAAAACCTGGTCTTGTTAGGAGAGACGGCATCCATCCCACTTTAGAGGGAGCAGCTCTCATTTCTAGAAATCTGGCCAATTTTTTTGGATCCTCCAAACTGTGACTGGACCGTTGGGACCAGGAGGCAGAGCTGTGGTCTTATACACCTCTCTGCGCTTCTCTCCCCCTGCCATCCCCTCATTACCCCATCCCCGTAGAGACGGTGCCTGCTCCCAGACCACCAATAACCAGCAAAAATCTATTTAAGCATAAAAATTCAAAAAGAAAAAATAATATAGCACCTTCAATTGCACCACAGACTAAAACAGTTAAATGTGGTCTATTAAACATTAGGTCTCTCTCTTCTAAGTCCCTGTTGGTAAATTATATAATAATTGATCAACGTATTGATTTATTCTGCCTAACAGAAACCTGGTTACAGCAGGATGAATATGTTAGTTTAAATGAGTCAACACCCCCGAGTCACACTAACTGTCAGAATGCTCGTAGCACGGCCGGGGCGGAGGATTAGCAGCAATCTTCCATTCCAGCTTATTAATTAATCAAAAACCTAGACAGAGCTTTAATTCATTTGAAAGCTTGTCTCTTAGTCTTGTCCATCCAAATTGGAAGTCCCAAAAACCAGTTTATTTGTTATTATCTATCGTCCACCTGGTCGTTACTGTGAGTTTCTCTGTGAATTTTCAGACCTTTTGTCTGACTTAGTGCTTAGCTCAGATAAGATAATTATAGTGGGCGATTTTAACATCCACACAGATGCTGAGAATGACAGCCTCAACACTGCATTAATCTATTATTAGACTCTATCGGCTTTGCTCAAAAAGTAAATGAGTCCACCCACCACTTTAATCATATTTTAGATCTTGTTCTGACTTATGGTATGGAAATAGAAGACTTAACAGTATTCCCTGAAAACTCCCTTCTGTCTGATCATTTTTAATAACATTTACATTTACCCTGATGGACTACCCTGCAGTGGGGAATAAGTTTCATTACACTAGAAGTCTTTCAGAAAGCGCTGTAACTAGGTTTAAGGATATGATTCCTTCTTTATGTTCTCTAATGTCATATACCAATACAGAGCAGAGTAGCTACCTAAACTCTGTAAGGGAGCTAGAGTATCTCGTCAATAGTTTTACATCCTCATTGAAGACAACTTTGGATGCTGTAGCTCCTCTGAAAAAGAGAGCTTTAAATCAGAAGTGTCTGACTCCGTGGTATAACTCACAAACTCGTAGCTTAAAGCAGATAACCCGTAAGTTGGAGAGGAAATGGCGTCTCACTAATTTAGAAGATCTTCACTTAGCCTGGAAAAAGAGTTTGTTGCTCTATAAAAAAGCCCTCCGTAAAGCTAGGACATCTTTCTACTCATTACTAATTGAAGAAAATAAGAACAACCCCAGGTTTCTTTTCAGCACTGTAGCCAGGCTGACAAAGAGTCAGAGCTCTATTGAGCTGAGTATTCCATTAACTTTAACTAGTAATGACTTCATGACTTTCTTTGCTAACAAAATTTTGACTATTAGAGAAAAAATTACTCATAACCATCCCAAAGATGTATCGTTATCTTTGGCTGCTTTCAGTGATGCCGGTATTTGGTTAGACTCTTTCTCTCCGATTGTTCTGTCTGAGTTATTTCATTAGTTACTTCATCCAAACCATCAACATGTTTATTAGACCCCATTCCTGCCAGGCTGCTCAAGGAAGTCCTACCATTATTTAATGCTTCAATCTTAAATATGATCAATCTATCTTTGTTAGTTGGTTATGTACCACAGGCCTTTAGGTGGCAGTAATTAAACATTACTTAAAAAGCCATCACTTGACCCAGCTATCTTAGCTAATTATAGGCCAATCTCCAACCTTCCTTTTCTCTCAAAGATTCTTGAGAGGGTAGTTGTAAAACAGCTAACTGATCACCTGCAGAGGAATGGTCTATTGAAGAGTTTCAGTCAGGTTTTAGAATTCATCATAGTACAGAAACAGCATTAGTGAAGGTTACAAATGATCTTCTTATGGCTTCGGACAGTGGACTTATCTCTGTGCTTGTTCTGTTGGACCTCAGTGCTGCTTTTGATACTGTGACCATAAAATTTTATTACAGAGATTAGAGCATGTCATAGGTATTAAAGGCACTGCGCTGCGGTGGTTTGAATCATATTTGTCTAATAGATTACAGTTTGTTCATGTAAATGGGGAATCTTCTTCACAGACTAAAGTTAATTATGGAGTTCCACAAGGTTCTGTGCTAGGACCAATTTTATTCACTTTATACATGCTTCCCTTAGGCAGTATTATTAGACGGTATTGCTTAAATTTTCATTGTTACGCAGATGATACCCAGCTTTATCTATCCATGAAGCCAGAGGATACACACCAATTAGCTAAACTGCAGGATTGTCTTACAGACATAAAGACATGGATGACCTCTAATTCCTGCTTTTAAACTCAGATAAAACTGAAGTTATTGTACTTGGCCCCACAAATCTTAGAAGCATGGTGTCTAACCAGATCATTACTCTGGATGGCATTTCCCTGATCTCTAGTAATACTGTGAGAAATCTTGGAGTCATTTTTGATCAGGATATGTCATTCAAAGCACATATTAAACAAATATGTAGGACTGCCTTTTTGCATTTACGCAATATCTCTAAAATCAGAAAGGTCTTGTCTCAGAGTGATGCTGAAAAACTAATTCATGCATTTATTTCCTCTAGGCTGGACTATTGTAATTCATTATTATCAGGTTGTCCTAAAAGTTCCCTAAAAAGCCTGCAGCTAGAGTACTGACGGGGACTAGCAGGAGAGAGCATATCTCACCCGTGTTGGCCTCTCTTCATTGGCTTCCTGTTAATTCTAGAATAGAATTTAAAATTCTTCTTCTTACTTATAAGGTTTTGAATAATCAGGTCCCATCTTATCTTAGGGACCTCGTAGTACCATATTACCCCATTAGAGCGCTTCGCTCTCAGACTGCGGGCTTACTTTAGTTCCTAGGGTTTGTAAGAGTAGAATGGGAGGCAGAGCCTTCAGCTTTCAGGCTCCTCTCCTGTGGAACCAGCTCCCAATTCAGATCAGGGAGACAGATACCCTCTCTACTTTAAGATTAGGCTTAAAACTTTCCTTTTCGCTAAGGCTTATAGTTAGGGCTGGATCGGGTGACCCTGGACCATCCCTGTTTATGTTGCTTTAGACGTAGACTGTGGGGGGGTTCCCATGATGCACTGTTTCTTTCTCTTTTGCTCCGTATGCATCACTCTGCATTTAATCATTAGTGATCGATCTCTGCCCCCCTTCTCGGCATGTCTTTTTCCTGGTTCTTCCTCGCCCCAACCAGTCTCAGCAGAAGACTGCCCCTCCCTGAGCCTGGTTCTGCTGGAGGTTTCTTCCTGTTAAAAGGGAGTTTTTCCTTCCCACTGTGGCCAAGTGCTTGCTCATAGGGGTCGTTTGACCGTTGGGGTTTTTCATAATTATTGTATGGCCTTGCCTTACAATATGGAGCGCCTTGGGGCAACTGTTTGTTGTGATTTGGCGCTATATAAGAAAAAAGTTGATTGATTGACATTCAGGCCAGCCCCGCCCCGGCGAGATCCAGCCAGCCGCCACCTGAACCACCAGCCGCCCTACAGGCTTCCGTAGCTGAGTCTGCTCTTTGCACGCAGCTCTCCCGTCCGGAGCGATTCTCCGGGGAGACCGGTGATGTTATGCCATTCATAACCCAATGTGAGCTGCATTTTGAACTAATGTCCACCATGTTCCCGTCAGACAGGTCCAAGATAGCCTACATGATCTCGCATTTATCTGGCCGGGCTGCAGCATGGGCTACAGCAGAGTGGAGCCGTCAGGCGCCATCTTGCTCCTCCCTCCAAGCATTCACTACAGCCTTGAAGCAGGTCTTCCAGCACACATCTCCGGGACGCGAGGCGGTGTGCTCCCTTCTGTGGCTGAAGCAGGGCACTCGCCGGGTGGCAGACTACACTGTTGACTTCTGGGTCCTCGCTACCAAGAGTGAGTGGAATCCTACCGCCCTCCTCAACGCCTTCTACCAGGGTCTGGCTCCCGACATCCAGGATCAGCTTATTTCCGTCGATCTGCCCTAGGAATTGGATGATCTGATCGCCCTCGGCATCTGGATCGACCAACGCTTATCCGAGTGCTCGCACTGCAAGCCTCATTATGCTCCTCGACACTCTGTAACGCCTCATCCCGGAACACCAAGCCCCACCCGCGCAGAACGACGAGCTGACTCGTCAGGGCCCCGACGAACCCATGCAGCTGGGCCGAACTCGGCTGTCGCTGGAGGAACGGTGCCGCAGACGGACGAAGGACTTTGTTTTTTATGGTGGACAATTGGGTCATGTGTTACTAGTTGTCCAGTCAGGGGTGCCGCAATGAGATCTCAGGGCGTCAGTACGGTGAGTCCCAGTTCAGTTTCTTCTTCTCATTTTCTCAATGTTAGTACTGCTACATTGGAATCTGATTATTGTTCCGAGGTTGTGCATGTCTTTGTGATTCTGGCTCAGATGCCAATTTAATGCTATCATCCTCTTGGCAGGTCCCTGCACCTTAAGTTTTTTTCACGTTGGTCGCCCTCTGGTGGTCAGGGCAGTGGACGGCCACGAATTAGGACACATTACCCATAAAACCCAGCCTGTCCGACTCACAATAAACAGCAACCATGTTGAAACCATTAGCTTCCATGTGTTTGATCAAATGACTCACTCGGTGATCTTAGGGCATCCCTGGCTGCAACTACACAGCCCCAATTTTGATTGGTCTAAGGGCATGATCAAGGAATGGGGTTCCTCCTGTTCTGAGAAATGTTTAATTAAATGTGAATCCCAGCCACAACCTGTTTTTTTGGACCTCCAGGAGGTTCCTCTCTGCTATCATAATCTAGCACCCGTGTTTAGCAAAGCTATAGCTAAATCTCTCTCGCCTCACCATCCTTATGATTGTGCTATAGACTTATTGCCCGGAACCAGTCCATCTTGTGGTAAATTGTATTCACTGTCCGTCCCAGAACACGCCGCCATGTGGGAGTATATCCAGGAATCACTCAACGCCGGCCTGATACGACCGTCTTCCTCACCAGCTGGGGCAGGATTCTTCTTTGTTGAAAAGAAGGACAAGACCCTACGTCCGTGTATCGATTATCGGGGTTTGAATGAAATAACAGTTAAGAATCGCTACCCACTGCCACTGATGTCATCCGCCTTTGAATTATTAGAGGGGTCCAAAATTTTTACCAAGCTAGATTTATGAAACGCCTACCATTTAGTCAGGATTAAACAAGGGGATGAGTGGAAGACTGCCTTCAATACCCCCACCGGCCACTATGAGTATCTCGTCATGCCTTTTGGGCTTATAAATGCGCCAGCAGTGTTCCAGACCATTGTTAATGATGTATTGCGCGAATACCTTAACAGGTTTGTTTTTGTTTATTTGGACGATATTCTCATTTTCTCGCCAGACCTTGAAACCCACACTCGACACGTGCGAACCGTATTACAGACCCTCCTACAAAATGATCTTTATGTCAAGGCGGAGAAATGCAAATTTCATAAATCAACAATTTCCTTCCTTGGCTTTGTTATTTCCGAGGGAAGGATTCAGATGGACCCCGACAAGGTGGCAGCAGTGCGGGATTGGGCGGTGCCCAGCAGCCGGAAAGAGGTTCAGAGGTTTTTAGGATTTGCGAACGTCTACCGTAAATTAATTCGTAACTTTAGCTCAGTTGCCGCACCCCTTTACAATGTGACCTCCTCTCTCCGGGCATTTAAATGGACCCCGGAGTGCGATGAGGCCTTCAGGGTTCTAAAGCAGCGGTTCACAGCCGCCCCCATATTACTCCTTCCTGACCCCGCACGGCAGTTTGTGGTGGAGGTCGATGCTTCTGATATTGGTGTGGGTGCCATCTTGTCACAAATGAGTCCCACAGACAGTCGGCTGCACCCGTGCGCCTATCTGTCCCGTAAGTTGTCTCCGGCGGAGTGCAACTACAGCATCGGCGACTGCGAATTGCTGGCGGTCAAAGTGGCCTTGGAGGAGTGGCGACACTGGCTCGAGGGGGCACAAGTACCATTTCTCGTGTATACCGACCACAAGAACCTGGCCTATTTACGCACGGCAAAACGCCTGAACTCGTCAAGCTCGGTGAGCAAATTTCTTTAGTAGGTTTAATTTCGTCCTTACTTATCGACCCGGGACTAAGAACGGCAAACCGGATGCGTTATCCAGACAATTCGATGGTCCTGACCTTCCTGCAGAACCTGGTTGTATCCTCCCGGCTTCTTGTTTTGTTTCAGCCCTCACATGGGACATCGAGTCACGGGTTAGAAATGCTCACTGTAATGATGGTACTCTGGCGGGTTGTCCGGCAGGGAAGCTTTTCGTTCCGGTCACAGTAAGAGGGGAGGTTATTGAATGGGGTCACAGTAGCCGGTTTTCCTGCCACCCTGGTATAAAGAAGACCTTGTATGTAGTGCAACAGCAATTTTGGTGGCCACAGATGGTTGCAGACATTACCGAGTTTGTTAACACCTGTCACGTATGTGCCATGAATAAGACCTCCACTTGTCCTCCCGCTGGTTCATTATATCCACTGTCTATTCCTCGGCAACCCTGAACTCATATCTCGCTTGATTTTGTCACCGGTCTTCCGCCCTCAAGGGGTCATACTGTGATTTTAACTGTTGTAGACCGCCTCTCGAAGATGTGTCATTTATGCCTTTGTTGAAACTGCCCACAGCTAAAGAACTTGCTGGAATAATGCTTACACATGTCTTTCGTCTCCATGGCTTTCCGCAGGATATTGTCTCTGACCAGGGTCCACAGTTTATTTCTGGATTTTGGAGGGAGTTCTGCCGTCTCCTCGGGGCCACCTCCAGCCTTACATCCAGGTACCATCCCCAGGCAAACGGTCAGTCTGAACGGTTTAATCAAGAGTTGGAAAAGGGTCTCAGAATTCTATGTTCTCAGCATCCATCTACCTGGTCCTCACAGATTTCTTGGATAGAACTCGCCCACAACAGTTTACCATTGGCGTCTTCCGGGTTTTCTCCTTTTCATGTGGTTTACGGTCATCAACCTTCTCTCTTCTCTTCCTCTATCCTTCGTTCCTCTGTTCTGTCTGCCCTTAGTCTAATTGTCAGGTGCCGACGGACCTGGGAGCGGGCTCGTCGGGTCCTGGGTCGCTCTTCAGCCCTTTATAAGGTGGCTGCTGACCGTAAACGGTCAGTTGCCCCAACCTACTCGGTGGGACAGAAGGTTTGGTTGTCCACACGTCACTTGTCACTCCGTGGGGTCACGTGCAAGCTGGCTCCCAGGTTCGTTGGTCCCTTTCCCATTTCAAGGATCATAAATCCTGTTTCTGTCCATCTTCGGTTGCCTCCGTCTATGCGTGTTCATCCCATGTTTCATGTTAGTCACGTCAAGCCGGTGAAGTCTAGCCCTCTGTGTCCTCCGGCCGTTCCCCTGCCTTCCGCCCGGTTTGTGGGCGGGGGGCCAGTGTTTTCTGTGCGGCGGCTTCTGGCTTCGCGTCGCCGGGGTCGGGGTTTTCAGTATCTGGTTGATTGGGAGGGGTATGGTCCCGAGGAGTGGTCGTGGATCCCTTCCCGTTTTATCCTGGACCCCGGTCTCATCCGGGGTTTTCACATTGCCCATCCTGCTGCTCTGGGGCCGTCTGGGGCCGGCCTTTGTGGGGGGGGGGGGGGGGGGGTACTGTCAGGATGTGAGGTTCTGCCTGGTTGTGATTTCATGCTTTTGCTATGTTTGCCTCGCTGTAGTCTTATTCTCTTGTCTGGGTTTTTCCTTGCTTGGGTTTTTCTGTCCCTGTCTCTCTTGGTTGTATGTCCTGTCTCTTGGTGGTGGGTGTTTCCCTCTCCCTGGCCACACCCGCATTCTGGTGAGTTCCACGCGCACTTGCTCCCAATCTACACTTCATCACTTGGGTGTATTTAAGATCCTCTTTTTGTTCTGTTACCTCACCAGATTGATGTGCTCTATGCCTTCTCTCCAGCCTTCTTTGTCTTGTTCTCGACCTGCTTGCTTCCTGTGTGCTTTGACCTCTTGCCCGTATTTTCGACCACGCACCTGCCTGATGTATTTGCTCTTGTTCGCTTTGTTGGATTGCCTGCCCGTGTACCAGACCCTGTTTTTTGCCCAAGTAAACTGTTTTTGCCTACCAAGCCTTGAGTTTGAGTCCAGCATTTGCATCCTGTCACACCCGTTTTCCAGTCTTGATAGTTTTGTTTTATTTTTTTCTTTTCCTAAACCAACTCCAACAGTATAAGGAGAATGGGGCTCTTGCAGCTTTGAATATGAGATACTTTCCTTTGGGAGCAAGCACACTTACTATTTGCACCACTGTGTACAATCAGAATTCATCAGAAAATGTAAACTGTATATCATATTGCCAGATTAATTTTTTTTACTGTATCTGCATATATACACGAGGGTTGAATAAAAAGTAATGCATTCAAGAAAATAACTTAAGGCTGGATAAGAATATTTTAAGGAATGAAACAAATATTTTCTTTACAATTTCTTCCTGTGACTCTCCACAGCTGTTTTCAATCTGATTACTCTCACCTGTCTCCCATTTATATCATACCTCCCTGTGCATTTTGGACACTGTCGCCAGTTACTCTGTTTGCTGTCCGTGCCTTGACCTCTAGCTGTGTTTTTGGACCATCCACCTGCCTATGTCCTCTTGGACACTGTCGCACTCATTTGCTTCGGTTCAGCACTAAAAATCATCTGAATTTAACTTCTTCATAAAGTTCTCAACTGCAGGGCTTTATATCATGAAAACATTTTGTAACATTTGTCACTGACCCTTACAGAGTGCATTGCTGGATGACCGAATGCGATACCGTCTCCACCTGCAGCAGGTGCCACTGCACCTTGGCCTCCCTGCTGTCACGGACATAGATCGAGGGGCCCGGTAATATTTGCAGAGCTCATTTGCACTCTGTGTGGCACATGAAATTGCCACTGACTGCAATCTTGCAAGCTCTCAATAGCCTCACATCGGCAGTGCTTGTTAAAACTGTACCATGAATAAGTCCTAGGATAGAGACACACGCCTCAGGGGAGTCTGAGATGGCTAACACACATTATATGGCAACTATGTAGTGCACATTGTTTACACCCACAATGGAAGATGACATGCACATGCGTGCGCGCACACACACACACACACACACACACATGGAACTAGACGTGCGCTTACATTTAAAACTGAAACGTTGAAGGTAAATGGAGAGGCAGTGCGAACGAAATTAGCTTATTAAGCAAAACACTTAATGGCGGCCACAGCCTACGAGTTGAGGATCACAAGCAGCACAAGTGCCAACAAAAGGATCAGGTGGTCGGGATAACGAGTGCAAAGTGGTTTTGAGGTAGCAATTAGCTGTCAGCCGCCGCGGTGAGGGCTGTTTGTCTCGTCTGATAGTCTGTAACAAAAGAAATCTCGTTTGCACAGTTTGTTTCTGCACTTCTTTTCTTCCTCTGCGGTCCTCCTCTGCACTCTGGTGCAGTCCCAGGTAATCTGATTTCTCACATGGGCAACTTTTCTCCTACTAAGAGATGATTTCAATATAAATAAATAAATAAATAAACTTCCCCCGCAAGGCATGATCACAGGCCAGATGATCCACTCAGAGAACGTGGCTTTAAAAATGAATAATGCATATGTTCGCCGAGGTAAGGTCTTGCAAGCTTAAAAAATAAAATCTGTGCACCATTTTCCACGCAGTTAAGCCAAAAATTATTTTTTATTTTCTCTGCATTAAACGCAGGGAAGCAGGGTACATAAAATCAGTAAGAGTTTGAAATGTAACCCTTTTTTGTGGTTAATATATATTTTAAATGCTATTTGTGTAAGTTTTTCCTATCCACATTTAACTTTAAATGTATATATTTTTTTTTTTTCAGGAAACATTTAGGTAAGGTACACTAGGTTAGGTATAGTCGTGCATGTATCCCTGCGGCAAAAATGTATAAACTGTGAAATATGCTGTAATACTATGTGTACCCTTGAAGTATTAGCTGCAAAGAAGTCAAACATGTCTCAGTCGAATTTGGAAGATTAGCCTTTATCCCTCTGTTTGATTGTTTTTTTTTTTTTGTTTTGTTTTGTTTTTTAATTACTAACTGGTCTAGGATGCGTAAACCCCTGTAGGAATTTTACTGCCTCACATCTGCCTTGACCTCCAGCATTAATTAAATACACTGTAAAAACATTAACAAGTCTCTGCAATCAAACAACAGGTGATCGGCGAGACAGCAAAACAATCTACAGTAACACCTCATATATTTTAACATTCATGAGGAACTAAAACCATATTTCCACACAATCACACATCTCCTACCCACACCTGCTTGAATCACATTCTTCTCAAATTTATTACATTTTTCAGTCACATACACACGTTTCTTTCTGTTTGACATTGACCAACATGAGAGAATTTCTTATGTTACAATCTGATATGTAGTGAAGGCAGACTACGGGGCCCAGCTTTTTAAACTGATACGTGTTTCTATTAACTGTTGAAGGTCATACATGTAGCCCTAATTAAGAGAAAACTAGATATCAGGGTGATATATCTTTGTATTATTAGTTCATGACATTCAGGTTGATACTGTAATTCAATCAGTCAGTCATTCATTTTCTATCCTTACTCCAGTTAAGGGTCATGGGGCAGCTGGAGCCTATCCCAGCAGTCAGTGGGCAAGGCACATCCTGAACAGGCTGCCAGTCCATTGTAGGGCCACAAGAAGACTGACAAACACATTCACATGCCAATTTAAAATTTACAATTAACTGACCATGGGGACAACATGCAAATCCCACACAGTAAGGACCAGGTGCAAAGCGATTCCATGAGACAGAACTGTGAGGTTTTCTGGTGAGAAATTGAATCACACATTAGCAGATCATTTACAGGAACAGCAGTCATCAACCAAAGCTCCCTGAGGTGAAGCAATAGCATGCATTGCTCTTGCAACACATCCTCTGATACCCCCTATTTTCCACCAGATGCAGACAGACCCATGATGCACCTGGACTGTGGGCAGCCAACACCGTAAAATAAACCTTAAATCATATACAGAACCCGAGGCTCACTGGTCCTGGTGCTCATCTCTAGATTTGGTAGCATGAAGAGAATGAGAGTCTGCGCCTCCCCTTGGACAGGATTCCAGTCTAAAGGTCCGGTCCCACTGGCGTTTAGGAAGATTTGCGTATGAATTGCGCACAAACGTGGTTTATATTCGCTAAACATCCGCAATATCCGTGAAACATGCTTGTATGACTCTGCCGACATCCGCACACATCTGCAATTATCCACAGAGGCACGTTTTTCTGTTGCCAGGATTTTTGAGCTGCACAAAATTTTAGGTGAGGATGATATCCACCTTACATACGCAATACATGCTCAATACATAATCTATGCGCTGTATATCCGCTGTTATCTGCAACTGACAGGGCATTGCGGCTTGGCAGTGGACTGGGATAGTGTGTAAAATGGATATATAGCATGCCTATCACGTCCAGATCAGGAACTAAAATAAGTTGTAGCGAATGCATACAGAGTGGTCACGAATAAAGCGTTTGTATTACGTCTGCTTTGCATCTGACTTGCGGACAATTTGCGAATGCACAACAAACACTTCACGTAAACCCAAAGTACTATTTAAATGTGGCAGAAATTGACATACTTGCCAGTCATTGCAAGTTCAGCTGTGGAGACGTACAGATGTAGTTATGGATCCCCAAAGATATAGTGTGATAGTTGCTGCCATCCAACAACATACCAATCAACTTGTCCAAGTCCAGCAATTGCTCCAGAGGCTATGGTGTTGGTGTGAATAGTGATGCCGAAAGGCCCGAGTGCACTTCTTTTATGACCACAATGCAGATGCCGTGCATGCGCAATACAACCGCTGTTTCCGCAACACGTGCGCAATGCATTCTCAATACATCTGTAATACTTCCGTGATAATCGCAATGTGTCCAATCCATTTCCTCAATACATGCGTTATACATCCATGACTGTTCATCATATATTCGCTATATATTATTAATATATCCGTAATTCATACTGAGACATTTGTCATTCTTGGCCAGTTTTGTTGCAGACGACAATGAACGCCTGAAATTTGTATACTCAATTCATGCGCAATTAATCCCCTCCCCAGTGGGACTGGGCCTTAATGCAGGTTACATGTCCAGTCAAGGCTAGTACCCATGCATAGCTGGGTGGACTGAGACAAAGCACATCAACGCTTTAGAATTTTATGAAACTCAGTTATCTATTACACTGCTATGATGAGTAGTGTCATTATGCATGTTGATTTTATAATAGAATCTAACTGGTTTGTGTCATTTTCCTTCGTACTTGTCATCCTACAGCCCCGATAGTTCAGGAATGTAAACACAACAATGTAATCCCTCCGGCTACCACCGAGGATTTAAAGTTTAAGATTGCAAAAAAGGAAGCACATACTTGCCTGTGTGTGGGTTGTGGCTAAATCTGGGGACCCAAGCAATCAATTTTGTCTCACCACAGGGAACAATATACCATTCACAATCACAACTGTTGCTTATGGCCCAGTCACATGGCACATGACGATTCCTGAATGAAGGGAAAAAAGCAAAAAAAGTCACAATTCATTGAGAAAAGACAGACGAAAGAGCTTTATCACCGAATAGCCTGCGAAGCCAGAGCGCAAAAGGGACAAAAGAGGAACTAAGCGAAACTGAAGCTAACGTTCATCTCAATGCATTATACGAAACCTGGAGTCACAGCTGGAGCAGTGTGTGTCTGCATCTCTGCGTTCCAGGACTCAGCGCTGGGATGGAGCACATAGCGCCTGAGTCCTGGAGAAACTGAAAACGGAAGCTGTGGAGATCTGTGCGCACATTGGTGGACCCACCTGCTGTGGTTCCTCGTCCAGAACAAAAGAGGAGGGATCATCTCCATCATCAGAATCCATCCAATTAAAAAAAAAAAAACCCTCTGGTGTGCTGTGGTGCTGATCTATCACTGTATTATGTTCCTAAGCCATAAACAAGGTCTGTTAGAAAAGTATCCGACCTTTTTTTTTTTTTTTTGCAAAAACCTGATGGATTTGAATCAAGCGTGCTTGCATGAGCCAACCTTGAACCTTCATGTGCATGCATGAATTTTTTCAAGCCTGTCGATTGCGTCATTTTCTGCCAAGCAGCATTTGTGTGAAGTCGTGTGTAGTGCTCTCGGTGGTTTTTCATTGCAAGGAAAATGACGGAATGACTGGAGCAAAGCTACTGCATCAAATTTTGCCAGAAACTGGGCAACAGCCAGGTGGAAACCATTCGGAAGATTCAGACAGCTTTCGGTGATGATGCTATGGGCGTCACACAGATTAAGGAGTGGTACAACTGGTTTAAAGACAGCCGCACAACAGTGGAGAGCGAGCCACGCTCAGGTTGGCCATCAACATGCTCAAATGACCAGATCATTTCCAAAGTGAATGCTGTGGTGATGCGGGACCGTCATGTGACTATCCAAGAAATTGCGGAAGAGGTGGACATCAGCACTTTTTCGGCACATTCCACTGTGACAGAAGATTTGGCCATGAAAAGAGTGGCAGTGAAATTCATGCCGAAGCAACTGACGGCGGAGCAAAAGCACCTTTGTGTTGAAGTCTCACAGGACATGCTGGACTCCAAAAAATGATGCCCACCTCTTCCACAATTTCTCAGATAGTCACACGACTGAAAAGCCACCGAAAGCTGTCTGAATCTTCTGAATGGTTTCCACCTGGCTGTCGCCAAGTTTCTGGCAAAATTTGATGCAGTAGTGCTGCTCCAATCGTTCCGTCACTTTTCTTGCAATGAAAATCCGCCGAGAGCACTACACACGACCTCACACGCAATCGACAGGCGTGAAAAAATTCACGCATGCGCACAAAGGTTCAAGGTTGGCTCATGCAAGCACGCTTGATTCAAATCCATCAGGTTTTTGCAAAAAAAAAAAAAAGGTCAGATACTTGTCTAACAGACCTTGTATATTGATTTATAAGAGAAAACTGTCAAAAGGGGGAATAAATATAAGTGTAAAGATGATTGAATATATCACAGTAGTAATTTGATCAGTCTGTGTGAACGCTCATTGATTCCCCATGTGCAGTTATTCCACCAACTGCAGCTGATCCACAATGTGAATTCTGCCTTCCAGAACAGCTCTTTATATAATCATTTGAATCATCTACCTGTTGCCACATGTACATAAGGGCTGGGCTGTCATTCCTACACTCATATTGTTATATTTAATAAAAAATAATAAGCGCACGCAGGAGCTGTTGCTGCCGCTTACGCTGCAGTTGCTTGTGGCAAAATAATTAATTGTATCCACAGAAAAGATTACTTCGGGCCTATATAAGCTGCCTGAGCCCAGTGAAGCTGACCCCCACCCAAAGAATCCAAGCAAACAGGGTGAATTTGCCCTGTAATTTCTGACGGTACATGAACGCAGCAGCAGCCTCAGCCTCAGTGCTCACAAACCGGCTTCTGCACTGTGTGAAAGCATTCAGCTGGTCAAAGGAAGTCAAACTAAACACTAACGTTGCAAAAACTAAGCAAACGATAAAAAAAAAGTCAAGAACGACAGCAAAACAAAACACGGATGAATTGAGGTTTTCGTTGCCCTTCATTCAAATTTTTCAACAGTTTAAAAATCCTGACAAAGCGATCGCTGCAGGAACAAAGCTGAGCAAAGGTTAAATGACGCCAATAAAACTCAACACAAGTCCAGATTTCTTGTTTCGTTAGGACTTTGTTGCCCTTCGTTAAGTGCCGTGTGACTGGGCCATTAGTTTCCGAACAAATTATTTGTTTTCATTTTACAAAGTAAAGACTGTAATTAATGTTTTAGTGCAGGAGTAGATTGTTTTTTGCATTTAAATGAGGGTAACTGGTAGCTAAGTGAGATGAACCACAGCTTGCACAGTCTGCATTGTGCAGCTAACAATTACCTGATTGCAGTGACTGATGTCATCATGCAGCTTGCACACAGCACAATTATCGAAAAGGATCTGGATGAAAATATTTACTGACATGATATGGGAAAAATACTTTAAGTATATTTTGGGTAATTCTAAGCCTTTACTTTGAATATACAATGTTGCCATGAGAAACTGTGACACCAAGCATCATGAAACATTACTCTCCACCCCACAGTGCAGATGAGCCTGTCATCTTCTGTTCTAGTGGCGAGGGTAAGGCTGTAATAGTATGGGGGGGGGGGGGGGGTGCTAGAATATCTGTCATTACACCAACAGTTTGTTGCGGTAATGTTACCCATGTTTCATGTCCTCCCGTCATAAACAGTGTGATCATGGTAGACCTTCTCAGCCAAACACAACACAATTCCATTTCTACTGTACTGCTGCTGTTCTGGGTGGCATGGTGGCTTAGTGGTTAGCACTGGTGCCCCACAGCAAGAAAGTCGTGGGATCACTTCCCAGCCTTTCTGTGTGGAGTTTGCATGTTCTCCCTGTGACTGCGGGGGTTTCCTCTGGGCACTCCGGTTTCCTCCCACAGTCAAAAACATACTTACTGGGAGTCTGCTCCATTCTCTGCCCCTGACCAAGGCAGTGTATCTACATCTGGAGTTGGTCCCCAGGCGCTGAACTGTGGCTGCCCACTGCTCCTAGTGGTTGGATTGTGTGTGACTGTAATTAGGATGGGTTAAATGCAGAGGACAAATTTCGTTGTATCTATGTATGTATACAATGTCGATAAAGGCTGGAGTCTATTCTGTTCTGTTTCCACTATACTGTCACTTACACACATGTGAACATTCTTATATATAAGAATATAGAATAAGAATATATATTATATATATTGTTTTATAGCTGTATGTAAATGGTAAATGGACTGCATTTATTTCGCACTTTTCCATCAGCATCAGGCGTTCAAAGCGCTTTACTATATTGCCTCACATTCACTGCCATACAAGATGCTCACTACACACCGGGAGCAACTAGGGGAGTAAGGACCTTGCCCAGTCAGGCTGGGATTTGAACCAACAATCCTCTGGTCTCAAGCCCAACGCTTTAACCACTAGACCATCACTGTTAAAGTCATTAAACATTTTTTCACCAACAAAAGTGTGAAAGTCACTGGTTTCCACAACCCTACCCAACATCCGGTGCATGCATACACTGAACAGTGTACGAAGTACCTGCACTTGGATGGCATGTGTTTGCTGTCAGAACACATCCCTGACAAACATGAGCTTTCACTGGGAAAACCTCAGAGTCTCTGCCTCCACTCATAGTATCTGTATATATATATATATATATATATATATATATATATATATATATATATATATATATATATATATATATATATATATATATATATATATGCAGCTATGATGTCCAGTAACCTTATGGAGATCCCATGAATTCTCTTGACATCCCAGAGAACAGTTCAAACAACTGAATAAAACACTTTGCAAAAATTATCAGGCTGCAAAGAAGCAGTGTCGATAAGCAAGCACTTTGATTCCTCTGTAAGCATGCCGAAGGTCACTAGACCAGAGACGGTGTGTCACCTGGACAAAGACTCCTCTAATAAGCACCTCCTTGTCCACTCTCAGGGTCATCACAGCCGCTGTATGCAACGGCTGCTTCTATGGAAAGTGGCAGCTCCAATACAATCCTCAACCATTTTTAGCACCTGGTTGTGGAAGAACTTCCATAGCCTATTTAGATCACCAGTTGTGTCCATGTCTGCAAGTTCTGCAGTCATGCAAATTCCTGAGACACAGTCTGATATTGAAGTCTGGCCAGATTTAATTTTGGGCACAAGACATCAAATGAAGCCACAACATGTCTGTGGCTGGAATCCACAAACTAGGTACTTCTGTAGACCCTATGGTTTTGCAGAATTTGGCCACAATGACATGGTCAGTTTCCTTGGTAGCACCATCAGTATTAGAATACAGTGTCCAGTGGTGTATATCTAAGCATTGAAACCAGGATCCTACACCTGTTTTTATGCAAATCAAAGAGTATTGAAATCTGAAAATTTGAGATTTGTCTTGAAAAGTCATGTTCAAAAGGGGAAGGGGGGGATTATTATATGTCTAGTGGGCTACTGTAGCAATATGGCAGCTTCAATAAAGGAGCCAATGAACATATGAATGGCTCGTTTTAAACTTATACAAACACTCTGATTCACTGTTACAGGTAATTACCCACTAATGAACAGATTCTAATTTCAATTCTGCTAAGAAACACACCTAAATCCTCCACACTGTTGGTTTAAATTTCACTCACTTTTTGGCAGAAGAGGATAATTTCAGAATCCGACTTGCACTAAGAAGGAAAACACAGGAGAGGAAGTTGCTACAAACCACCTGTACACTCAGATGGCATGTGTTCGCTGCTATAATAAGGTGATGGTTGACTATTTGTCAGTGACATCTGCCTTATTATCCTTCCAGCAGTCAACTACATGATTCCTAACATAACGGGCTGTTAAGATATCTTATTTTAAAAATACCTCATTTTCCAAAAAAAAAAAAACTACTCATAAAAATATAGATGCTACTCTGCATAGGAAGTATTTTTGCATGACAGGAGCATCATTAAAATGACAGACAAATAGAGATGTAATTATACTGATGAGTAATTTTTTTTCTACAGATGAATTTCAAAGTGAAATAGTTTCTTGATAGCTGCATCCAGGGGAAGAGGACGGGGGAGCACCCAAAAGCGCCTGCCAACACAGGCCATTAGCAGCTCATATACTGATCAGTCCCACATTTCTATTATAGCAGCCAGGCTCGTCATTTCTCATGCACAGCCACGAATTGTCACTCATATCTCCCATCTTTAGGCCACTCATCTTTATTCAGATGATCTGATTACAGTTTGCATTTTCAATTAATGCTACAAAGGAGAGAAGGATGAGAGGGGATGGGGGGAGAAAGAAGAGCTGATTTCTGAGATGAAGTTGTGACTGATTATGAAGCTGCTTGCATGGAAGAGAGACCAAAAAAAAAAAAAAAAAAAAACGAGAGAGATGCGCCAGTCCAGATTTTATTGAAGTACATCTGGAATGCCGTCAAATGCCCTGAGGGCATCGCTAAGAGGAGAGACAGATAGAAAATGAGAGCGAGAGCTGGCTGGCAGTCTTTTTTTTTTTTTTTTTTTTTACTGTTAAGCAGCTGTTCCTTCCAGAAAATTGTGTTTTATGTGCTCTCAAAGAGACACTTTATAAATGCATATAAGCACAAAAGCTTACTGCACATTCTGTATAATTATGGAGTGTGTCACATTGCCATGTTGGACACATCAGTCTGCTCCAAAAATACTGATGTGCAGGGAGATGCTGCTGCTATGCGAAGAAAAAAAAAACACCTGAAAGCAGGTGCGCCTCTACAGGTGGTGCCCCCCCCCCCCCCCCCCCACTCCACTGCATCCCAGCCAAGTGACTTCATAAAACAGTTTCCCTTCTTCACGATAGTGTGAAAAATGGGTGTGATTGTTTCTATTCTGTTGTATTCATCTCTTCCACATATAAAAACAATAATTAAAAATAGTAAATTATTGCGACAGTCCGTGCACGTGGGAACATACTGCCAGCAGCTGCACGATGTGGAGAAGAAAAAAATACAAGCTGTGACGGTTTTGTGCACACGGGAACACAGCAGCTTTTCACAGCAGTTGCACAATGTGGTTACAAAAAATAAAAATTACATGCCACCCAAGGGACTCAAACCCACACCTTCCAAAAGCTCTGATTGCCAGTCAGAAACTGTACCACTGAGCTACAATTGCAGTCCTGTGAAAGTTGCGGGAACCTGCCTGAAGTAAACCCACACACCATATAAAAATGCCGCATTTATCAAGTGGGCAATACAAATATGATCCGTCTGTTCCTCTGTAGATGACCCATGGTCACAGACATACAGTCATGAAAGGGCCGCTAAATAAACCCTGGTTAAATAAAAAGAAAAAACACCACAAGATTTGAACCCACACACTCTGATTACCAAATGGAAACTTTACCACTGCGCTACAATCACTGCCTTTTAACAGGAGTGTGAAATGGGTCAAATCAACAAGCAAATAAATATATTTTCTAAAAAAAAAAAAAAGCGCTGTGATAACTGACCAAACATTGTTTGGTACGGCGCATTTCTGCTAATACGTGACTGAAAGTGGTGTATTTGTCATACTCTTGGCTTGTTCTGGTCATGCGGTGCACCGCTTACATCCCGATATGCATGTCCTGTCAGACGTGACATTCAGATCTCCTGCTGCGTGTCCACATAGACTGACAGTCCATTTCTCCTCCCATCGCAAAAGCAATATATGTTTTTATGTATTCCCACACAAACAGACACGTCCATCCGTCAAAACACGAGACGTGTGCTGCAGCTGTGATGTCCAGAACCTGAGATGACCCAACAGCTGTGGGTAGCCAGCCACGCCCCCTGTCCTGTCAACCCACAGACCAAGATGTCACTCTGTGATCAGATGAGAGATGCCTTGCCTGCGGGGGGGGCAAACCACATGATAGATGTGTTGTGGGGGGCGAAACATGTGTGGGGGGAGCCGACACTGAGGCACGCCACATGTGCACTCAACAATTTCACAGTTGTGGGGCACATAGACAAATTTCACATCCAGCTTGACAGTGATTGTCTGCTGACTGTTTTTGTGATGATAGTACGAATGGCCACACATTTTCTAAGTGCCATGCAAGCGGTGTTAGATGTTCGTGCGTGTCAGCTGAAATTTGGCTGACACCTGCCGCGAGAGGGTTTGATGGGCTCCCACAGCGCACACTCTGTCTTTCAGCCGCTGGTGTGTGAAAATATTTGTAGCAACAGCTGTATGAGACGTTGGAGGCAACTATGAAATTACACATTTTGCACACGATTCCTGCTTCATGTACACTTTCTGCGCAAGTCGACCAAATTCGCACTATGTGTGAAGCGGTCCTTAACACAATGAACCTAAATTCACACAAAAACATAAAATCTGAATAGGAAAAAAAGTTTCAGTTTTTTTTACTGTGAAAACCACAAACATGTTTAACAAACCATATTTATAACTTAGAATGCAAGTATACATTTGAAAACATATGCACAAATGTAGCAAAAAACAAAGTTACATAAACACAACTATTTACATTACAATGCAGGAATTGCTTCAGGTATTTTATTGTACAACAATTTAGAATGTAATAAGATGCCACAAAAATTATTTGTGCCACTCGGAAAAATAATTCCAGTTCATTAAATGTCCTGTGTTGAACATCACAGGCCTGACACTTCCTCCTGTTGTCCACCTGGAGGCAGCATTGGCAATTAGTAATCAAACTTGATTATTTTTAAGATTGAGAAATCACCAAAGTAACTATTAGTTGTTAGTTACATTCAGCAGATGCTGACAAGTTGTCAGCAGCTGCTAATAAAGTAACTGTATAAAGTAATTAATAAAGTAACTTCTCAAAGTAAGGGCCCTCTCACACATAACACGACCTTGGGCAAATGAAGCAGCAACCGGAAGAAAATCCGTGAACAGAAAATGAAATGGGGAACCAGGAAACATTCCACCTGCTGTCGGGAGGGACACACGGTCAGATAGGCATGCAAGATACAGCGGTGAGGGTTTTGTGCATGCACACAGTGCAAGCACCTGGAACATGTTGCACCACATCACGTTGCTGCTGTGGGAAAAAAACACACACAAAAAAAGTGGACAATACAAGGATGATAGTATGATCCTTCTGTTCCTCTGTACATGACCCATGGTCACAGATGTACAGTCATGAAATGACATGAATGAAGAAGTGTGCTCTTATGTCCACTTCTGCTGGTCCCATGCACGTCAACCGAACAGCGCGCCAGAGGACACCACATCATTTGTGCCAGAGCTGACGTGGGTGACATGCAGTGGTGGGCACAGTTCAGCTAATCCCATAGCAGATAATTATCAAAGCTTGTGTTTTTGCTATCGGATTAGCTTTTCAGGTAAGTTTTAAAACCATAATCGGACCAATTATCTTCCGATAAATTTAGTTCTGATCATTTTCAGTCCAATAACATTTTCTTTGCTGCTAAAGTTTAACGGTCAAAAACATTTGTAAACCCTAAAATCAAACATTTTAGTCCGTTTGTTGTGTATTTGTAGCCACTGAGCAGACTGGCTGCCTGTCTCTTGCTGCTGACGTCATCATTAAGTGCAAAATGTGATTGGCCGGTCAACGCAGGGAGCATTGTGGGTAGTGTAGTTCAGGTTCACTTTGGACGTTACAGACACAAAAACAAAGCAGACTAATTTTAACATTACTTTATTTCTTTGTGGCTGTAATTTAATCGCAAAGAGTTGATGGGGGAGAGGATCTGTACAAAGGGAGGGACTTCTCTTCACGTTTAGACACTGTTTTGGATTTTTTCAAAAAGGACACTTTATGTGGATTATTTATTCAGATGAATCCCCCTGAAACTAACAGGTAAGATTTTATATTCACTACGTGTATTTTACTCTGCCAATCAGCACATTAATGGACGTAGTTCAGTTGTTTAAGCCGCAGGGTTCAAAGCATGCAAAAATGTGGCAGCTTTTACCTTGTAAATGACGGTGTATCTAATACTGAGATAAACTGTGACTTCTAATACTATGTTTTACTGGTTTTGAAAGATGATGACAGTGTTTGGGGTTTTATTTTTTTATTCATTTTTCAGATGTTCCTTGTGTTTGTGATCCTTGAATTTAACCAGCAGCCCCTGCGGCACTTAAAGTGAAACTGGTTTATCAGAAGCTGACAGTGTAATCTGATGTGGCTGCGTCCGAATCAATACTAATAGTTATCGGCTATCTGTAATAAAGATAAATCTTTTGGCAGTTTATTGGTTTATCATCATAAAAGATAACTTTTCAGTTATCTGATTAATGGTTATCGAAGCTAACCTTTTGGTTAGCTGCGCCCACCACTGGTGATGTGACATTCAGATTGCAGTTGAGTGTACACATGATCAGATGGTCATTTTCACATGGAGCAGCCTGTTGGTGTACGCGCTATGCAGCCGCTCCAGCCAGTGGCAAAGGCAATATATGTTTTTATGTATTTCCACATGAGGACAGCAAACACACACATGCACCTCATGGTGTAGAGTTGTAATGTCATGTCCTTCAAAACATACGTACGTGTTCTCCAGCTATGACTCGCAGGGCCAGAGATCTCAACAGTAGCAGCTCGTGTGGACACGCCCATCCATCTATTTGATCAGCCCACAGAACAAAGTGTCACTCTCCTTTTCTTTGCTCTGTGATTATTTATTTTAGTTATTTGTTATGTAAGTGTGTATGTAGTTACTGTAGTATTTGTATTTATATGCTTGTCTTGGCTATGCTCTGTGTTTTTAATTACGTCGTGTGCACCGAGCGGTCATTTCAAATTGTCAGTGAGTGGCTGACTGGTGATCAGCTGAGATGCGTCGTGCTGTGCTGTGCGCACTCAGACATGGGTGGCCGGTCCCCATGTGACCTTGTCTGTCCATAATTATCAGCATGTCATGCCAGTGTGCCCCCCCCCCCCCCCCACACACACACACACACACCACATGTGTTGTGGGTGGGGCAGTGATACATACGCATGCCACGTGTTGAGGGTAGAGTCGACACACTGGCACACCACATATGTTGGGAGTGGAGGTTTGGCACAGCACATGGGTGTGTTGTTTGGTAATGCCACCCTTGTGTGGCATTTAGACAGTTTTCACAGACAGCTTGAATGTGGTCGCCTGCTCTCTACTATCGTGCCAGGAGCACGATTACCCCCGCCTTTTCTAAGTGTCCAGTGAGACGTGCTGGATGCTCGTGGGCCACATGGAATTTGGCCGACACCTGCCAAGAGAGGGGTCAAATGGGCACTCGCTGTCTTTCGGCCGCTGATGTGCGCGAATGGTTGTGGCGACAGCTGTACGAGGCGTTTGAGGCAGCTACGATTTTTCACAAGTGCCTTGCAGTTCCTCCTTCATGCGGTAGTCGGCTTCAATCATGTTATATGTGTAGGGGCCTTAACTGTGGGAACATTGCTCCAGAGAGTTAAGATCAGTGCCTCAATAGCTGACAAGGGCTTCATAATACGTGTATTTTGTTGTTTTTGGCTATTTTAATGATAATGCTTCTGTTTGTGACAAAATGCTGCATTAGACTCTGTAAAACTACTTGTAAATTGCAAATAATGTAAAAAAAAACTTGTAAATTGCAAATAATCTGACATCAACATTAAGACTGTATAAGGAGTAGAATGAAATCATGGAAGCACTACACATGCTTCTTTATGTGGTTTTTATATGGCTTGTGCAATCACCAAAAAAAAAAAAAAAAAATTCTGGAAATGTTAAAATTTAATTTTCAACAGAAAAACTGTTATAGGGCACATTTATTTAAAACAAAAAAAAACTGCTGTGTGTATGAAGTCATGCAGAAAAAGCAGGTTTTATGGAGGCACAGATGAGTCCTCATTTGGATGCAGTTAATTAGAGGGTTGATTGATTTGATGGCACTCGTGGGGCGGGGCAGCAAAGTGCACTGGTCTGTGAAGGAGTCCACGCGGCGTAGGTCGATATTTACGCCTTCCAGGGAAGCTCTAATAACAACATTAAAGGCTCTGTGAAAGAGCCTCTCTCCTTTCAGTGTTTGGAGACCTTTTTTTAAATATATTTTGTGTTGTGCTATAGCTTACGTCCAAATAGCTCGTGAAACACTCCGGCAACTCTGGTTTACAGTGCGCACTTCTATCACAGAGTATTGATTTTATGTAAGATGCAGAAATAACACGTTTTAATGAAGCACTTTTTTTGAGCCGTGTTTGTGCAGGAACATCTAACGCTCTTTTGATGGTGACGATGGAGATAAGTTTCACGCCACATCTACATATCATTTGGGGACCATGTGTGTGTGTGAAACACGAACCCCTGCTGAGCTACTTGTACATTTCTTCAGCCTATCTACCCTATTTTTCCCTATTCAGGCGCAGCAGTTGCACTTAACAGCATTTCAAAACCGAGCAACTGAATGTCAGAATGCCAGAGATATTAGGTTTTTTTGTCAGGACATATTGTCAGTGAAATAGTTGATGTGACAAGTATCGACTTGTTGCACAGGGAAGGCAAGCACGTTGCTGTTGAAGCTTCTCAGAGGCAGCAGCAGAGAGCACAAATTTTCTGCAAAGCTCAAATCTGTTTCCAACATTCAAATCACATGGGAGTGGCCAGCTCTTCAAAACAGTAACATTTCCTGTTTAAACAGAGGAATATCAGAATAAATCTGAGCAAAGAATAACATGTTCTTGAGGGAAAATGCTGGCGTTTTCTATAGCAATGCAGGGTCTACAGATGTGCCCGTTTTGTGAATTCTAACCACAGACCTGTTGTGGCTTCCTTGAGTATTCAGTTGATGGCTTAGAGACTTCCATCCAACATTCAGTCTGGCCAGACATCAAAGTGAGACTTTATTTTGGAAATTTATGAGCAATCTGGCTGCAAGACTGGCAGATGTTGAGAAAACTGATAATCTGAATGTGAGAGGTCTTCCACGAACAGATCATGAACCTACCATCCCTGGTTCTCAAGACCATGCACCTAAGTGGCTCTACTCTTCTTTTATTAGATATACCTTAGTATACACTAGTAGAGTTCTACCTTAGATTTGGAATGTATAATAGAAGATATACCTTACTGAATTTTCATGAAAGCTGTTGGGGATTGTATTGGAGTTGCCAGTGTTGTTTCCTCATTCAGAGAAATAAAATTTCAGGTTCTATAAGGAGTAGGTTGTGATGGTCCTGAGGGTAGATAAGGAGGCATCGAGAGGAGTCTGTGTCCAGATGACTTACCATCTGTGATCTAGTGACCTTCAGTCTGCTTACAGGGAAATCAAAGCATTTAATTTCTCCAAACCTACACCTCATCTCACTGTAGTTATGACAGGTGATGGCTTAGTCCTGACAGAGGCCTCTGCTGTACTGTTCCATTGGGCTGGCTACTTTGAGATGTGATATAAGGGTGGCTGAGCTGTTAAGACATCTCCAGTGCCAGAATTCTTCTCTCTGATTCTCCACTCTGCCAACCACCCAATATTGGTAAGATTGCAAAGGTAGAGAAACATATGAGGGCAGGGAAAGCTTCAGGGAACTGTGACATTGCAGCTGATCACTTCTAGGCAGATGGAGATACGGCTCTTCTGTCTTTGCATTATTGGGCATCGGCTGCATCTTAGATCTACCAGTAGTCACTGAAGCTTATGTTGATTTTGGCAAAATGTTTGATTCGGTTGGCCAGGATGCTCTCTGGGACATCCTGAGAATTTGTGGCATATCCAAAAGATGATGGACATCAAATCCAGCCTATACACAGATGCTGTGAGTGCCATGAGGAGTGGGGCAGAATATCTGACTTGTTTCCTAGTGAATGCTGGCTTCATCAAGAATGTGTTCTGGGTCCTACACTGTTCGATGCTTGCATGAACTGGATGTTAGATAGTGGAATTTATTAAAACACTCACTGCTGTAGTGAAGTAGCTACAAAGTGAACCACACAGGTAACAACTGTTAGCTTACTAGACTATATCTTGACATGCTGCATTCTTAAATCACCTGTGTGTGTGTGTGTGTGTGTGTGTGTGTGTGTGTGTGTGTGTGTGTGTGTGTGTGTGTGTGTGTGTGTGTGTGTGTGTGTGTGTGTGTGTGTGTGTGTGTGTGTGTGTGTGTGTGTGTGTGTGTGTGTGTGTGTCATTTAAATTCTGTTATTTATAAAGCACCAAACCACAACATAAGTCATCCCAAAACACTTCAAATGGTAAGTCTAACCTCCCTCAGGTGTTGTTTAATTATAGGAAGAAACCTCAATCAGACCAGACTGGGAGGAGAGACCATCTACACTGGCCATGGTACCAGAAACAAGAAGTCAGATAAGCAAGGCACAGCAAAGAATTATCAGACATGCAAAGATAGAGATGACAGAACTAGTCATCCAGGAAATTGTCCAGTCCTTTGATCATAATGATCATGAATCAACCAGGAGGTAAAGATAATGGACTCGTGTCCGTCATGGTTAGCAGATAGTTCATTCCCAACAGTATTTTACAACAGCAAAGTAACACATAGGATGCTAACATGATGGCTGGAAACATAGCCCTACGTTTCACAGACAATCCCAGAATTTAGATGTGGTGAGAATGAGTCCAGTTTTCATGGGTAGTAACGTAAATTTGTGAATGAGAAGTTAATTCAATATAGGCCAATTAGTCACACAAAAGAGAAAACTGTTGCCTTAAATCTGGATTTGAATGAATTGATGGAATGAGATTTTTTTTTTTTATCTCAGCAGGCAGACTGTTCCACAGAAAAAGTGCCTAATATTAAAAAGTTCTGTGACCTGCTGACTTCTTTTTAACCTTTAGAACACACAGTAATCCTGCATCCGAAGAACATAGCACATGAGCTGATACATATGTTTTAATTAGATCAGTCAGATAAGGAGGAGAATTTTATGTGCTTGTAACAAAAGCTTAAAAGCTGACTTCAGATGGACAAAAAGCCAGTGGAAGGAGGCCAAAATTAGGGTAATGTGATAAAATTTTCTTCTTCGAATCAAAACTCGAGCAGTAGCATTTTCATCCAACTGAAGACCTCTTATCCTTGTCTGCAGTAAACCCAAGAATATAACATTACAGCAATCTAATCTAGAAGAGACAAAAGGTATAAAATTAATATCTGTGCATCGCTATAGGTAAAATAGGTTGAATCTTTGTAATAGTACAGATATACTGTAATAGGAAGCACTCAGTGATTTCTCTAATGTGTAGGTCAAATGATCGTGTGGGATCAGAGTTTTTTCCTCACATTGACTGAAATTGAATTGATAATTGATTTGAATATTATTGAGCTTGGTCATCACAAGAAACAGGAGCTAGATACTATTGTTGCCATCCACCCTAAAAACAAGAATAACTAGAGCACCGCGCTCATACAGCGCAAACCTCCACCAACAGTAATTTCCAATTCCACAAAATTTTACTTTAGAAAAAATTTTCAAAATGTCAAAGTCCTGTTAGAAGTGAATTAGATGTGATCAAATGTCAGGATTATGTATTTAGTTCATGTACTTGAATCAAAGGGGTTTTTTTGTGGTGCCAACTTTGTCAGTTTTAGAATTCAATTTTCAGATAATTTTCACAGAATAATGGATTATTTTTGCTATGTACAATTTGTCATTGCTTTTTGGCACTTGGTTTCCGACTGCTAACTGGAAGATACGAGGTTTATTAGAAAAGTATCCGACCTTATTATTTTTTTCAAAAACCATATGAATTTGAATCACGTGTGATTACATCAGACATGCTTGAACCCTCGTGGGCATGTGAGAGTTTTTTCACGCCTGTCGGTTACGTCATTCGCCTGTGGGCAGTCTTTGAGTGAGGAGTCGCCCACCCTCTCGTCGATTTTTTCATTGTTTATGAATGGCTCAGAGACTGCTGCTTTGTTTGATCAAAATTTTTTCAAAACTGTAAGGCACAACTGAGTGGACACCATTCGATAAATTCAGCTGGTTTTCGGTAAAAATTTTAACGGCTGATGAGAGATTTTGGTCTGGTAGTGTCGCCGTAAGGACGGCCCATGGTGCCTGACGGCGATCTGCGCTTTGAGGCGGAAGCGTCTCGCAGTTTCAAGTTGAAAACTTCCACATTTCAGGCTCTGTTGACCCAGTAAGTCGTCAGAGAACAGAGAACTTTCAGAAGAAGTCGGCATGAGGAGTTTATTCGGACATTCCATTGTTAACGGACATTTTGTAATGAAAGAACGTGCGGGCAGAGTCGCATGTAGGGCCGGACCTGACCGCGGGGGTTCACGACAGGAAAAACACCTCCGTTGGAAACCTTAACGGGCAAGTTGGAACATGCCCAAGCTGTTAAACAATTTCTCAGTTACTCACTTGTTGAAAGCCATCAAAAGCCGCCTGAATTTTACAAATGGTTTTCAACACGGAGGTGTTTTTCCTGTCGCGGCGCACACAGATTCGCCGAGTCGTCACGGAAACGACTCGGCAAATTTGCGTGCACGTCTTTCATTACAAAATGTCCTTAAACAGTGGAATGCCCGCATAAAGTCCTCATGCCGGTCTCTTCTGAATCTTCTCTGTTCTCTCATGGCGTCCTGGGTGAATTAAGCCTTAAATTAGGATATTTTCAGGTCGAAACAGGCCGACGACGGCGCCTGGAAGCGCTGCGCGATGTCCCGCTCCGTGGGAAGTCCTTACACTGACAGAAACACCCCATAATCTCTCATCAGCCGTTAAACTTTTCACCGAAAACCAGCTTAATTTCTCGAATAGTGTCCACTCGGATATTCCTCACAGGTCCAGAAAAAATTTTGATAAAGCAACGCACGCAGTCTCGAGCAGTGTGTGAAACCAAGAGGGTGGGACCACATCTCACTCAAGGCCTGCCCACAGGGAAATGACGTCACCGACACGCGTGAAAAAACTCACGCATGCGCACGAGGGTTTGATTGGTGTAATCGCACGTCATTCAAATCCATATAGTTTTTTAAAAAATAAAAAGGTAGGATACTTTTCTGATAGACCTCGTAGACCATCCAATTTGGGTGGTGTAGGTAAATCCATAACAGAAAAATTAGTGACTGGCGTGCTTTTGATTGAGATATAATGCTAAATGTACACCAAATGGGCTTTTCAATATTAAATTCAAATGTCCACAAAATTCACAATCTGGATCAAACTTTGTCAGGTGATAGCGAGTGCCAGTCTGCACCTCACTTTCAAATATGAGAATGACTGGGGCATTTGATTAAATAAATGGCGTTTTCAACATTAAATTTAAATGGCCACAAAATCTGTAATCTGGATCAGATCTGGATCAAACCTTGTCAGTCAATAAAGGATACAATCCTACATAACACCCTCACATATGAAAGAAATTTGATCTTTGAAAATTCATTATAATGTTAAAGGATTGGGATTTTCCAATTTTCCCAGATTTTTCCTCACTTTGACCTGTGACCTTGAAAATTGAATCAGTTCTTGCCTATCGGGATATGAATCTTCAGTAAAAAAAAAAAAATTCATAATGATATATGAAAAACTGTGGGCTCCAGGCTGTTCACAAAAAAAAACAAACAAACAAAGGCAAAAACATAACCTCCTCCAAATTTGTTGATGGCGGTAATAAGAAACGTTGTTGGCCATGAAAATTGTGGAAAATTATGGCGCCACATAACACACAACAAAGTTCATGTGTATTACATTTTTGCTTTATGCTGTTATATTTGTGATATTTTAATTACTAAGGCAATCCACCTCCGGGATTCTAAATATTTCTATTAATAGCTCCATCATTGTATTTGTGTAGCATTCAAAGGCTTTACATTGGTAAGTGCAATCCTGTTTCTTTTCATTTTTGGTGCTGTTAAAACCTTAAATTTCCTCTCCTTTTTCTGGCTTTCTGAAAAACATTTCCAAAATATCAATTGTCTTTGTTTCTTCACTGATTATAATTGAAAACATAAACTTGCTTTGTACTCTGACAAACATCATCATTCTGAACAAGCCTTCATAAGCATCAGAAAACATTAAAAACACATTTAGTTGTTGTTTAGTGTTAGTCCTTAAAGACCTATCATTTAATTTGGAAGTAATAGGCAATTTCATTCATGCGTTCTGAATTTTGGTAGTGCATTGGACCGTTTTGTTTATATCTGAATTTCAGACTGGAGCTTTAAAGAGGATTTATATATATTTATATAAATCAGTCATTTTACGTTTTGAGGCTGTAACTTTAAAACAGACATTTAATTTCAACATAAACCTAAAAACACTCCCATCATGCATTGGTTGATTTTAAATCTAGACTAGATACTATCTCTGAATAAACTAAAAAGGTAAACAGGAGTATGTAAAGAGGTCAGATACTACCATCCCTTTAGAGTCCTTATACAGCGGAGTGCAGAAGGGCATACATCAGCTGATCCTCGAGCATTCATTTCATGTGGAAGGCACAGATGTTGACGTGATCAAGGGAAACTCCATCATGGGATTTTTTTTTCCTGCACTTGTTTCAGGATCTTGTGACATTGAGGGTGACATCATTCATCAAAGAAGTCTCCCTGTTGACAAACGTAGAATTATAGACGACTGGGGCCCGGAGGTGCTAATAGGTGCCCCATTTGAGTTGTATTGACCCACCCACTAGACAGCTGGAATTTGTGTGAGCCCACTGCTGATGGAAGAGGTTTCCCCTCCTTCTCTGGTGCAAGAACTGCTGGCTTGGAGCGGCAGTGTTTCACAAAGGTGTCGCTATGTCTTACCCCAGTAGGTGGTTTCATGTAGGGTATTTGAGCTTCTTTTTTTTTTTTACCTGTCTGACACCTGGACATATCTTTTTAGGCCATTTGGTCTGTTTCTCTGGACATGATGCAGCATGCAGGTGACCCAATGTTGAGGATTCGAGCAGTTGAAGAAGGCCAAGAGGATGCCAATGTTTCACCTGACTATAGTAGATACATGATTATGTTTGAGAGATGGGGATGGACCAGTTGCCTGCCTGGTTGGTTGACATCCAGGATAGTTTCTTGGTGTGGTGAATGTGGCAAAATGTGGCACCAACGCATGCTACCAGACCTGACCTCTCATTAGGACTTGGGGTATGTGTCCTCTGTCTCATGCTCACAGGGTTAATTTGTTCCAACATGAAGGGTGGTTGGATGCATTTCTTCGTGCGATGGCTGGTCTGCATTGTCTGTGGTCACTCCTTACCTCCTTGCCAGCAATTATCTGTTGCATTATTAAAAATTTTATGGATGCATAATGCTGTCAGGTAGCTATGACTCATGCAAGATTTACAAATACAGATAAATTGGAAGAAATTGTTGTGTGGGCCACTGAAGAGGAGGTACTGCTGGCCCACTACCACCAGATGGTGCCCTGCTTGGAGTGCGGGCTTCAAGCACGAGAGGGCGTCGGAGCCGCTGGGAGTGACAGCTGTCACTTATCAGCACCAGCTGTCACTCGTTCAACTCATCACCATATAAGCCGGACTGCAACTCCACCTCCTCGCCGAGAAATCAGCTACCATTCAGGTAATTTTCTCTGCTGTGATTATTCATTGTTGTAAACAGTGGTCTGTGTGCAGCTGTGTTCCTGCGGGGTCTATTGAAGGCTGGATTGGCGGACAGTGAGAGGATGACGGTCTTCGTCTCTCACTCCATCCAGGAAGGAGACCAACAGGAGCTGCACGGGTGATTCTGTATCTGGAGGTGGAGGTTTTCCCTCCTGGAGGGCTAAGCACTGTAAGATTGCTGGGTGTGTATTCACACACCCACCACTAACTGTTTCTGTTTCTGCCAGCAGTACCGGGTCTGACTGCTGAAGACAGTGGCCACCTGGGGCGCAGGGCTTGGCGGCTCCGGTGTTCTTCAGATCCGTTGGTGGTGGAAGCTGTGTGGGATCCGGCTCTTCTCTCGCCAGACGTCTTCTATCTTCGAGCCTGCCCACACGTCACCTTGTGTATAATTGACAATCCACATTATTGTTATTGTCTGTATTTCGTTGTGCGATTCACAACATTAAATTGTTACTTTTGGCTTATCCATTGTCTGTTCATTAACGCCCCCTGTTGTGGGTCCGTGTCACGACACCTTCCCAACAGAAATATAAATTAAAATTAATCATTAAAGAAACCTTTAATTTAATTTGTGCTGATATTACTGTGCAAAGGCTCATTAAAAAAGGCCTTCTAAGTACCATGTATCTGCGTAGGCAGTAAAGTGTTGCTGAGCCAGCTGCATACATTCTTGATGCTAAAAACAAGAGCAGTTCCCAACGATGAAGTTCTGACAGCAGATTTTATTAAGAAGAGATATTAATGATAATGTTGAAGAAAGCCGTCAAAGATGGAGGCCACAGTATTCTATAGTGTCATGTCAGATTAAGAGGCAGTTAGTCTTTGTTGGACTTAGGGTCCCTTCACACATAACACAAAGTTGGACGAAAGAAGCAGAAATCGGCTGAAAAAGAGCGAAAAAAAAAATCAAAACTAATTAGTGATCCACAAAAACTTCCACCTGCTGGAGAGACGGACACACAGTCGGACAGGTGTGAATGAACCAGCACCAACGGTTTTGTAAACGCGCACATGAGCGTGCAACAAACACAGTGCGACCACGTAGAAAGTCACACTCCCACAGCAGCGGAGAAATGAGATGCTAGCATTTGACGATTTTCGGCCGCTGGTGTGAAGGCTGCCTGGATGGCGTCATTCAGCCATGGTTTGACATGGACGATAATTTCGTGTAGCTGCTCAGCCACTGCATGATATGTCCGACCTGCATACGACATGCCATTCAAATGCTGCGAGCATGATCAGATGGCAATGCGACCTCATTATGCCCGCCGTTCAGTGGGTTTCCAGCGTGAGCATCATGCGAATATAGAGTGCATGTGCCGTGTCCCAATGAATGTGGCGACTGCTGTATGAGGGGTGTGAGTGCGGCTCCGATTTCCCACGAGTGCCATTTGACTCCTCCTTTGTGCGCCATTCTGCCTCAATTGTGTTATGTGTGAAGGGACCCTTAACAAGGTAAACAGGTTACATAAAAAATAATGACTTGTATATTTATCTCCAAAAACAAGAATTTCTGCCAAAGGCATTGCAGCTATTTTGGAAAATGGCTGCACTTGAACATAGAAGCTGACCCAATTAAGGCAAATATAAAAAAAGATGGCAAATTTTGCAGTTCCTTGAATGGAAGTTGGAGGCTCCAAAAGTGAATCAATCCCCATAGACTAGACAACTTTGGAGCAGAAATATACATGTTTATGGCCTTGTACCAAAAAATAAACCCATCATTTTCAGAAATTTTAAGGCTAAAGTCATGAATAATTAGGGGCACAGTCGCTTTGACTGACAGCTAGTGTGTGTCGGGGAGCTGTGTCTAGAGCCCCCACGAGCAGACGCCGCTGGCTGTTGTAGACTGACCATGTATGCCCTTTCTGAGAATTTTACTTCATACATCTGAGATGGTGCAAGAGCTGGGCATGTTAGGGCTTGTCCTGTGAGACCAACACGGAGGTGCTTTTGTCCCGCGCCATGAGCGGCTCTGTGGCGAATTTCTCCGCTCCTCTTTCCATTACAAAAACTCCTGTAACAGTGGAATGTGCTGAAAAAGTGCTATGTCCAGCTGTCTTGCCATTTCTCTGGTAGTCAGACGACGTCCCGGATCAACAAAGCATTCACTTTGGAAATGATCAGGTCGTTTGAGCCTGTCAATCGCCGCTCAGTGCGCGGCGTGCCATCCGCCGCTGTGGGCCGTCTTTAATCCAGTTGTAATTGTCCTTAATCTGTGTGATCCCCATAAGATCTTCACAGAAAGCCATCTGAATTTTCCAAATGGTTTCCACTTGGCTGTCTCTCACACTTTCTGAAAAAATTTTGATGAAGCAAAGCAGCCAATTTCCTGACAATGAAAATCCGACGAGGGGGCTGTACCACTCCTCCCACAAGGCGTGCTCACAGGCAAATGACGCAACCGACAGGCGTGAAAAAACTCACGCATGCGCATGAAGGTTCAAGCTTGGCTGATGCAATCACACATGATTCAAATCCATACAGTTTTTGCAAAAAATAAAAAGGTCCGTTACTTTTCTAACAGACCTCGTATAAATTAAATGAATTGAATTGGATTGAGTTGCTGATGACAGTCTGGATGTTTTGTTGTTTTCTTAATGCGGATTTTTTTTTTTTCATCCTTGATCCAAAAAAAGCCCTGGAACACTGATTCAGCTGACCACAATACACATTTCCTCTGTGTCATGGTCGAACCCAAAAGCATCTGAGCCCAGAGATGTCAACATTACTTCTGGCAATGTTAAGGGCCCCTTCACACATAGTACGAATGTGGTCGAATTGCACATGAATTGAGCATGAAGCAGGAATCATATGCAATACGTGTAAAATTGTAGCTGCATTCCATCGCCTCATATAGCTGTTGCTACAAATATTTGCACACACCAGTAGCTGAAAGACAGAGTGTGTACTGTGAAAGCCCATTCAATCCCTCTTGCGGCAGGTGTCAGCCAAATTCCAAGTGACACACATCAACATCTACACCATTGGCACTTAGAAATTTGTGGCCATTTGTACTGTTAGCACAAAAACAGTCAGCAGATGATCAGTGCCAAGCTGGATGTGAAATATGTCTAAGTGCCCCCACGAGTGTGGCTTTGCAAACAGCAACGCACATGTGGTCTGCATATTTGTCGCCCCCCCCGAACACAGTGGCATATGTGTGGCCACCCCCCCCCCCACTCCCCCAACACATGTAGCATGCTGAGGGGGCACACTTGCATAAAATGCTGATACATACACATGCTGCACAGACATGATGACATGAGGGCCGAACAGGCAGGTCAGAGCACACACAGCACAGTGAGGTGCCTGTCAGCTGCTGACCAGAGACTCGCTGACAGCTCACATAACACAGAAACAGAGTGACATGTTGGTGTGTGCACTGAACTGACGGGGGTGTGTCGGCCGACAGAAGTGGCTGTGGAGATCTCTGGCTCTGGACATCCAGCTGGAGAACATGTACAGTGTTTGGACGGACGTGACCTGCCCACTGTGACGTGCGTGTATCTACTCTCTGTCCTCATGTGGACATACATAAAAACATGTTGCAATGGGCTGCAGCGAGCAAGCACATGCCACGCACATTAACAGGCTACCCCAGGTGAGCATACCAACAGATCATAACATGCAGCAGGCGATCTGAATGTCACGTCACCCATGTGAGTTCTGTTCCACATGGCGCAGTGTCTGTCCTGTGGTGTGCTGTCCACAAGACACACGTGTCGGGCAGATGTGTACATGATAAGAGCGCCCTACTTCATCATTCATGTCATTTCATGACTGTATGTCTGTGACCATGGGTAATCTACAGAGGAACAGATGGATCATACTTGTATTGCCCGCTTGATAAGAGGGATTCAATAAAATGTGGTGTTTTTACATGGTGTGTGATTTTATATTTTTAAATATGTCCATGTCCTTCTTGATATCAGCCATTTTCCTGCACCTTTTACAGGGCAGGGATGGTAGGTCAGTGGTAAAGTTTCTGGCTGGCAATCAGAGCACTTGGAAATTACAGGTTTGAATCCTGTGGGTGGCATGTATTTTTCTTTTTTTCACAGCAGCTGCGCAATGTGGTTACACATCGCGCAGTGTTCCCACTGTGTTCCCACATGCATAAAACCACTGTGGCATGTAGTTGTATTTTTTTGTTGTTGTTTTGTGTTTTTTCACAGCTCACACGGCGTTCCCGCATGCACAACCCCATCGCAGCGGCATTGTTCATGCCTGCCCGTCGGCTCCATGTTTTTGTGGTTCTCTCATACAAGGTGTTCTACCGTAATTTGCCCTGATTTGTACTTATTCGTACTATGTGTGAAGGGGCCCAAACATGAGGCTTTTTCTTTGCACAGTAACATTTTAACTGTCATTTGTGTGTGTCTATCTTCATATTGTAGAGCTAGACAAAGGTTTCCCATTTTGTCCGTCCGTTGATGAATGACATTTAATGATGCAGTGCCGTTTCAGGGACCGGAGATGTTAGGTTGAGGGTTCAGCTTGACCTTTACACACTGAAATTATAAATACATTTCAAAAATAGGGTTGAAAGCACAGTTAAAATGGTGTATTCACAGTTAAGTGTACAAGTAAATTTTATAATGGAGCACTACCTCCCATAGCAAGGCAGAGGAAAGTCTGGGGTCCTCTGCTAGAGCTGTTGCCCCCGTGACCCGATCTTGGATAAGCAGTTGAAGATGATGAACTTTGTGGCATGTTTGGTTTACATACATAGTTGTAAATGAAAAAAAGTGTTATCTTGTATTTGCAATTTTGAATCTACTGTGATAACAGTTATGCATGGTTGCATTATATATTTGTATATTATATATATTTGTGATTTTGCATTATTGCATTATTCCTTTGTACAATCAGTTTACAGCAACTGCACAGAGTCCACTATTTACATATGTTCTTTGTTGTTTTTAAGGCTCAGTTTAGCACAGTTTTATTACAGAAATATAACTCTTTGCTGTTCTGTCCATCACCTTTTTACATTTATGGTTTTGTATTTGCAACATTTAAATGTGGAAGTTCTTTTACAACAAGACTTCATACACTATCAGTCAAGCATTTGAACACTTTTTCCACTCAGTTGACTGGCAAAGTGTGCCCAAGCACACTACTGTATTTACATTTACTCATTTAGCAAGTGCTTTTATCCAAAGTGAGCTACAATCAAACTCAAGCAAAGTAAAAGACATTAGAGTGACCACTAAGAACTAATTACTGTATCTACTCATAGCGGAGCGTAAATGCAGAATCGGACAGTGATGTAAAAAGTTTGGTATGTTTGTGGTTTTAGAGGGTTAGGAGAGGAGGTGCCCTCAGAAAATATGAGTCTTCAAGAGGTTCTTGAAGGTAAAGAAGGATGCACCAACTCTGATAGCAGTGTGTAGCTTATTCCACCATCATGTAATTGCGACTGAGAGTAGTCTGGACTTGGATTGCTTTGTGTGTATGGATGGCAATGCCAGACGGCGTTCATGTGTCGAACATAGTGGCTAAGATCAAATAGGATTGAGTTCAAGTAGCTGGGTGAGAATGCAGTAATCACTCTGAAAGCAAGGATTAGTGACTTGAATTTGATTTGTACTACTATGGGAGCCTGTTCAGACAAGGAGGTATTTCATCTCAGAGGGCTCTCTGAATATCACCTAGAGTAGGTGTAGTGCATGGCTTGGTGATCATTGTGGTCTCTATAAAGAGCTGAGAAAGTGGGTTGTGATGACACTGAGGATAAGTAAAGAGTCATTTGGTTGAGAAAGCACTGAGCAGGTTACACACTATCTAAGCTTACTCGTCTGGTGAAGACTGCCATGAAAGTTGCAGGGAGTGTTGTGTGGGCCGCTGAAGAGGAGGTACTGCTGGCCCACCACCACTAGAGGGCGCCCTGCCTGGAGTGCGGGCTCCAGGCACCGGAGGGCGCTGCCGCCTTACAGGAACAGCCAGGATGACAGCTGTCACCCATCACTGGAGACAGCTGATTCCAATCAACCGGGAGGTATATCAGCAGGACGGCATCTCCACCTCATTTGCCGAGATATCGCCTAATCAAAGAGGTAACAATCTCTGCCCAAACATATAAATAACCATTGTTGTATTTCTTGTTGAGCATTTGTAGGACAGCTGACTACTGAACAACATTTGGATAAGTACTCACCTTCCTACACTCCTGTATTGTTGTTAACGAGAGGTGGAGGTGGACTCTCCACCCTCCGTGTTGCTGGGTGCAGCCGCATCCACACCTGACTGTTTTTGTTCCTTGCCAGCAGTACCGGATCCGACGAGCGGAGGCAGTGGCCACCTGGGGATTCGGGACTTGGCGGCTCCAGTATTCCCGGGGTTCGGTGGCAGAGGAAATCGGGTTGGTTCCGGTTCGACTTGGACAGACGTCTCCTATCGTCGAGCCTGCCCACACGACACCGTTGTTATTGGACTCAGTCTCAATATTGTAATCGGCTGTGTTGTTGTGCCTGTTTTCACAACAGTAAAAACAGTGTTATTTGACTCCTCCATTGCCCGTTCATTTGCGCCCCCTGTTGTGGGTCCGTGTTCCTACACTTTCACAACAGGATATCTCGGCCAGCGTCATGGATCCTGAGGGGCGTCAACCGGCTGTTGAACGGCCAATGGAAGAACAGGACGCGCAGGCGTCCTCGGGAGGGGTGATCAGTGAGTTGCAGCGGATCCTCACCGCTTTCACGACTCGGATGGATTTAATGACCGAGCAGAACGTCCTCCTGAACCGCAGGGTGGAGGCTCTCGCCGCACAAGTGGAAGCGCGCCCCCCGGGCGCCGCTGCGGCTCTCCCTCCCGTCGACCCATCAGGGGTGGCCATGTTCGGTCCTCGAGAGCCACCTTCCTGACACTCTTAGTTGTCTCCCTGCTGCAACACACCTGAATCCAATGAAAGGCTCATTAAAAGTCTGCTAACGAGTCTGTCATTGGATTCAGGTGTGTTGGAGCAGGGAGACAACTAAGAGTGTCAGGAAGGTAGCTCTCGAGGACCGAACTTGGCCACCCCCAAGCTACATTATTAAAAGGCATGCTATAAGCATTTTGTAGGCCTATGATACATCAATCAGTCAGTGTGTCACTGGCCATCCCGTTTAAACAGGTATTGAACGGTTACAATGTGCATGGAGAAGATTTCTATTGAGGAAAAGATCTGCATGGATAGGTGAATGCACGGAACGAGCGTGCAAAAGAGACAAACACTGGATGTTTCCATACACACATCTTACTCTGCTATATAAATCATGTCCACTGACCAGGCATGAGGCATGCATGTAAAAGGTAAAAATAAAAAATGCAAAATGGACTAATGATTTTCATAAATCACCCCAACCCTACTTGACACATATATTTTTTGATAAAAATAAGTTTTTTTATCTGAGGAATATGTAAATTTGTGTTTGCAGCTGTATGATTCTGACATATTTTTGATGTGTGAGTCTCTGTCTCTCTCTCTTTCTTAAATCACCATCAACGGATGGGTAAACACCGCTTTTGCTACGTTGAAGAAGTGACAATTAACTCCTGGTTTGGTATCGTGATCACCAAAAAGATAATGAGCTCTTCGTCCTAATGCACACTAATATTTTAAACAACGTATATCAAAAATGGTTGAACAATTCTGCTAACAGACAAACTGAGGCAAAAACAAGCTGTAATGCTCAAAGAGACACCATGCATATTTACACTCATGTGAGAGGCAGTTGTTGAAGAAGTAAAATAAAAATGAACAATTGACAGTGTGTGCTTCAACCTCTAAGGCATTAAACAAAAAAAAAAATTGTGGATTTCTGAGTAGCTGCCATTTTGAAGATGCAAGGTCTTCCCTCACCGATATGGACCTGACATCACAGTCTGACAGACAGAGAAGGGCATAAATAAATATGCATGCGCTCATACAAACAATGAAATCAATCATTTTCTTTTGACATCTAAATTAAAACTAAGCATCCCCCAGAGGATTGTATTAGCCGAGTGCCGCCTGCTTATGACAGCTTCATCACAGTCGTATGAAATGCAGACCAGGCCAGAGAGACACTCGTGTTTACCCCCAAACCATTACCCACTGTTCTGTCTTATAAATCATTCTTTGCATTCTTTCAGCCTTGTGCCTGTTTTACACAGAGTATCTGCTGTTTTATTAATACTCACACCCTTCATGCTTGACTGAACAAGATGAACTGAAGACTTCTGGCGTCATGCATACACCTCTTCACGTGGAACTGAATCGGTTGCGCCTGTCTGACAAAGTCCAGAATGTCTGCAGATGTCTCATCCAGTGGTCCTCAACACTGAGGCACCTACGTGCTGGATCATGCCCAGAGAAACACATCGCCAAAATGCCACAGCAGACATTCTTTTACAACGTAAGTGATAGGGGTGCCACAAAAAATCGATTCACGTCCGAATCGCGATTCTTATTTATTACGATTCTGAATCGATCCAAAATGTCCAAGAATCGATTTTTAAAAAGCATTTTTTTAAACATTTTCTTGCTTACTCACTGCATGTACTGTTTGTCAGGCAATGGCTTCCGTACTACAGCGTCCCCGCGAGGGGAGGGTCCGGCATAGAGTTCAGTGGCTGCAGCTTAGCATGGTGGACGAAGAGTTAATTCAGCCAGCACCGCATTTTGGATTTTTATTATTTGCTGCGTAAGAAGGAGCTTGACATGACTTATGCAGTGTGCAAAATCTGCAAAATGAAAGTCAGTACTTCGGAAACACTTCAAATCCGCAAGCCCACATGCGATGCCATGACCCAGAGCTAAAAGGAGCAGAGCAGCGGTCTCTGCCGACTACTGACCAGCGCTTCGCTAAACTACCAGCCAACTCTGAACAAGCAAAGCAGATAAGTAAATTTATATCTAGAATCACTTGATTAACCTTGTAAAGCTGCATTTTCTTAAACATAAACATTTTTAAGTAATGTAACTATTTCTCAGAGCTCTTTGAATCGAAAATCGATTCTGAATCGAATTGTCACCCCAAGAATTGGAATCTAATTGAATCGTGAGTTGTTGTACAATTCACATCCCTAGTAAGTTGTTGTGTGGGCCGCTGAAGAGGAGGTACTGCTGGCCCACCACCACCAGAGGGCGCCCTGCCTGGAGTGCGGGCTCCAGCACCAGAGGGCGCTGCCGCATCATGGGAGTAGCCTGGGTGACAGCTGTCACCCATCACCAGACACAGCTGTTCCACTCAGCACAGAGGTATATCAGGAGGACGGCGTCTCCACCTCAGTGCCGAGATATCGCCTAAGACTAAGGTAGTATTCTCTGCATTTATATATTGCATAACCAGCTAAACCTGTTAAACCTTTTCAGGACTGGTGACTACAGATAGCTTCATTGTTTGGATAAGTACTCACCTTCCTGCTGTTCTTTGACAAGAGGTGGAGGCGGCTTCTCCCCTCTCCGTTACTGGGTGCGGTCATCCACGCCTGTGTGTTGTTGCTCTCTCCTGCCAGCAGTACCGGATCCGACGAGCGGAGGCAGTGGCCACCTGGGAATTCGGGACTTGGCGGTTCCAGTATTCCAGGGTTCGGTGGCAGAGGAGATCTGGGTGGTTCCGGTTCGACTGAGACGGACGTCTCCTACCTTCGAGCCTGCCCACACGACACCAGCGGATTCGACCCCAATTGTGTTTGTTATATTAATTGTGCTTGTTTCACAGAAGTAAATCTTGTTATTTACCTTCTCCATTGTCCGTTCATTGCGCCCCCTGTTGTGGGTCCGTGTTCCTACACTTTCACAACAGGATATCTCGGCCAGCGTCATGGATCCCGAGGGGCGTCAACCGGCTGTTGAACGGCCAATGGAAGACAAGGCGCGGCGGAGGCTTCGGGAGGGGTATCGGTGAGTTGCAGCGGATCCATCACCGCTTTCACCTCTCGGATCGATTTAATGACCGAGCAGCACGTTCTCCTAACCGCAGGGTGAGGCTCTCGCCGCACAAGTGGAGGCACGCCCTTCGGGCGCCGCTGCGGCTCTCCCTCCCGAGGACCCTGCGCGCGAAAGTGACGTTCCACTGGTCGTTCAACGGTCCCTCCCTCCATCCCCTGAAGCCTACATAAGCCCCTCCAGAACCGTACGGAGGCTGTGTGGAGACGTGCGCGGACTTTCTTATGCAGTGTTCGCTCGTCTTCGCCTCAGAGTCCCGTGATGTACGCGACTGATCTAGCAAAGTAGCTTATGTGATAAATCTGCTTCGCGGGGAGGCACGCGCTTGGGCTACAGCGCTCTGGGAGCAGAACTCACGGCTCTTTCATACATACGATGGTTTGTACGGGAGCTCAGAACGGTGTTCGATCATCCCACAGAGGAGAGTCCGCTTCAACCGCACTACTGTCCATACGACAGGGGTCGTCGGAGCGCATCTGCCTATGCAGTCGCCTTCCGCATTGCTGGCGGCGAGATCCGGCTGGAATAGCACTGCCCTCCGCGCTGCCTTTGTAAACAACTGTCTCTGGTCCTAAAAGATCACCTGGTGGCTAAGGACGAACCGCGGTATTTAGATGGGCTCATCGATCTAGTCATACGACTCGACAACCGGTTAGAAGAACGCCGTCGGGAACGAGGCGCAAGGGCGTGGCCAGCACGCGTCCCTCTCCCTTCCGGGTCCGATCGAGCTCCGCCCTCCCCACGCTCCTCTGTCTCTGCGCTCCGTGCGCCTATGGCTGCCCCCTGCTGACGAAGCTATGGACACGAGCAGGCAACATTTAGGGCACCTGGAGCACAAAGGAGGCGGGCCCACGGAGCTTGTTATGTTTGTGGCTCGAGTGAGCATCTCCAAACGACTGCCCCGAGCGGTTAAACTCCAACGCCCGCCCCTAGAGACTGGGCCAGGGTGGTGGGCCAAACATTCACGTGGGACACACCCACATTGCTACAGCGACTCCCAGTCACGATCCTTTATGAGGATTCAACCCTGAAGGCCCCAGCACTGGTGGACACGGGCTCTGAGGGGAATCTGCTTGACAGTAGATGGGCCAGGGAGATAGGGCTCCCTCTGGTGGCTCTTACCTCGCCTGTGCAGGTTCGGGCGCTAGATGGCTCCCTACTCCCACCAATCACACATAAGACACCTCCAGTACTCTGGTGGTGTCAGGTAACCACCGGGAGGTGATCGAGTTCTTCGTGACTCAGGCCACCTCCCGTGTGGTTTTGGGGTTCCATGGATGCTAAAGCACAATCCCCGGATCGATTGGCCGTCCGGGGTAGTGGTTCAGTGGAGCGAAACCTGCCATCGGGAGTGTCTAGGTTCCTCGGTTCCTCCCGGCTCCCAAGCTAAGGAGGAGGTCCGAGTCCCGCCCAAGCTGAAGGCGGTGCCAGCGGAGTACCATGACCTCGCTGACGTGTTCAGCAAGGATCTGGCTCTCACGCTTCCTCCCCACCGCCCGTACGATTGTGCCATTGATTTGGTTCCAGGCAGTGAGTTTCCGTCCAGTAGGCTGTACAACCTCTCACGGCCGGAGCGTGAATCAATGGAGACCTACATCCGGGACTCATTAGCTGCCGGGTTGATCCGGAATTCCACCTCTCCGATGGGTGCTGGTTTCTTTTTTGTGGGTAAAAGGATGGCGGGCTTCGTCCATGCATTGACTATAGGGGGTTGAACGAAATCACGGTTCGCAATCGATACCCGTTGCCCCTGTTGGATTCGGTGTTTCACCCCCTTGCATGGAGCCAATATCTTCACCAAACTTGATCTTAGGAATGCGTATCATTTGGTTCGGATCCGGAAGGGAGACGAATGGAAGACGGCATTTAACACCCCGTTGGGCCATTTTGAGTACCTGGTCATGCCGTTCGGTCTCACTAACGCTCCCGCGACCTTCCAAGCGTTGGTAAACGATGTCCTGCGGGACTTCCTGCACCGGTTCGTCTTCGTGTATCTGGACGATATACTCATCTTTTCCCCTGATCCTGAGACTCATGTCCGGCATGTCCGTCAGGTTCTGCAGCGGTTGTTGGAGAACCGCCTGTTTGTGAAGGGCGAGAAGTGTGAGTTCCACCGCACTTCTTTGTCCTTCCTGGGGTTTATAATCGCCTCTAACTCCGTCGCCCCGGATCCGGCCAAGGTTGCGGCGGTGAGAGATTGGCCCCAACCTACAAGCCGTAGGAAGCTGCAACAGTTCCTCGGTTTTGCTAATTTCTACAGGAGGTTCATCAAGGGCTATAGTCAGGTAGTTAGCCCCCTGACAGCCCTGACCTCTCCAAAAGTTCCCTTCACCTGGTCGGATCGGTGCGAGGCCGCGTTCAAGGAGTTGAAACGGCGCTTCTCATCTGCACCAGTTCTGGTGCAGCCCGATCCTAGCCGCCAGTTAGTGGTTGAAGTGGATGCCTCGGACTCAGGGATAGGAGCGGTGCTCTCCCAGAGCGGGAAGACCGATAAGGTCCTTCACCCGTGTGCCTATTTTTCTCGCAGGTTGACCCCCGCTGAACGGAACTATGACGTCGGCAATCGGGAACTCCTTGCTGTGAAAGAGGCCCTCGAAGAGTGGAGACATCTGTTGGAGGGAACAGCCGTGCCATTCACGGTTTTCACTGACCATCGGAACCTGGAGTATATCAGGACCGCCAAGCGGCTGAACCCCAGGCAAGCCCGCTGGTCACTGTTCTTTGGCCGTTTTGACTTCCGGATTACCTACCGTCCCGGGACCAAGAATCAGAGATCGGATGCATTGTCCCGGGTGCACGAAGATGAGGTCAAAACGGAACCGTCGGATCCCCCGGATCCCATCATCCCGGAGTCCGCTATCGTGGCCGCCCTCACCTGGGATGTGGAGAAGACCGTCCGGGAGGCCCTGACCCGTGTCCCGGACCCCGGAAACGGACCAAAAAACAGACTATACGTCCCACCAGAGGCTAGGGCTGCAGTCCTGGACTTCTGTCACGGTTCTAAGCTCTCCTGTCACCCAGGGGTGCGAAGGACCGTGGCAGTCGTCCGGCAAACGCTTCTGGTGGGCATCCCTGGAGGCCGACGTCCGGGACTACGTCCAGGCCTGTACCACCTGCGCCAGGGGCAAGGCCGACCACAGGAAGACCTCAGGGCAGCTACAGCCACTGCCCGTGCCTCATCGCCCTGGTCCCACATCGGCCTGGACTTCGTCACAGGTCTCCCCGCCGTCCCAGGGAAACACCGTCATCTTCACGATAGTGGACCATTTCTCCAAGGCAGCCCACTTCGTGGCCCTCCCGAAGCTCCCTACGGCCCAGGAGACAGCGGACCTCCTGGTCCACCACGTCGTCCGTCTGCATGGCATACCATCAGACATCGTCTCCGATCGCGGTCCCCAGTTCACCTCACACGTCTGGAGGAGCTTCTGCCGGGAACTGGGGGCCACGGTCAGCCTCTCGTCTGGGTACCACCCCAGACCAACGGGCAGGCAGAGCGGGCGAATCAAGAACTGGAGCAGACACTTCGCTGTGTGATAGCCGCGCACCCGCGGCCTGGAGTACCCACCTGGCCTGGTCGACTACGCCCAAAACAGCCAAGTGTCATCAGCCACCGGCCTCTCCCCGTTTGAGGTGTGCTTGGGGTATCAGCCCCCCTTGTTTCCGGTGGTTGATGGGAGAGGTCGGTGTGCCCTCGGTCCAGGGCCCACCTACGGGAAGATGCCGTCGGGTGTGGCGTGCCGCCCGCTCTCCTTGTTGACAGGCCCGGACGACGGGCGACGAGAAACATGCAGACCAGCGGCGAGCCCCGGCCCCCCAAGTATCGTCCTGGGCAGGAGGTCTGGTTGTCCACCAAGGACATTCCTCTACAGGCTGACTCACCACAAACTCCAGGAACGGTACATCGGACCGTATAAGATCCCTCAGGCAGGACGTCACCCCTGCCGCAGTGAGGCTCAGATTCCGGGCCTCACTGCGGATACATCCAGTTTTCATGTTTCCCGGATAAGCCCCCTTCACACCTCACCCCTCTGCACCCCGGGTCCGGCGCCGCCTCCCTGCCCGGATCATTGATGGAGCGCCGGCTTGGACTGTCCGCCGGCTCTTGAGGTCGTCGGATGGGCCGGGTTTTCAGTATCTGGTGGACTGGGAGGGGTACGGACCCGAGGAGCGCTCCTTGGGTGAAGAAGGGTTTCATCCTGGACCCGGCCCTCCTGGCCGACTTCTACCGTCGCCATCCGGACAAGCCCGGTCATGCGCCAGGAGGCGCCCGTTGAGGGGGGGGTCCTGTTGTGTGGGCCGCTGAAGAGGAGGTACTGCTGGCCCACCACCACCAGAGGGCGCCCTGCCTGGAGTGCGGGCTCCAGGCACCAGAGGGCGCTGCCGCATCATGGGAGTAGCCTGGGTGACAGCTGTCACCCATCGCCAGACACAGCTGTTCCACTCAGCACAGAGGTATATCAGGAGGACGGCGTCTCCACCTCAGTGCCGAGATATCGCCTAAGACTAAGGTAGTATTCTCTGCATTTAATATTGCATAACCAGCTAAACCTGTTAAACCTTTTCAGGACTGGTGACTACAGATAGCTTCATTGTTTGGATAAGTACTCACCTTCCTGCTGTTCTTTGACAAGAGGTGGAGGCGGCTTCTCCCCTCTCCGTTACTGGGTGCGGTCATCCACGCCTGTGTGTTGTTGCTCTCTCCTGCCAGCAGTACCGGATCCGACGAGCGGAGGCAGTGGCCACCTGGGAATTCGGGACTTGGCGGTTCCAGTATTTCCAGGGTTCGGTGGCAGAGGAGATCTGGGTGGTTCCGGTTCGACTGAGACGGACGTCTCCTACCTTCGAGCCTGCCCACACGACACCAGCGGATTCGACCCCAACTTGGTTTGTTATATTAATTGTGCTTGTTTCACAGACGTAAATCTTGTTATTTACCTTCTCCATTGTCCGTTCATTGCGCCCCCTGTTGTGGGTCCGTGTTCCTACACTTTCACAACATAAGTGACACCCTCATCTAAGACGAGCATGCCTTTGACTCACACAATAGCACGATTTGTGTAGTGCTGGAGAGTAAACTCGTCTTTAGCGGGTGCAGACAGGACGCCAGAGAGGCGCTGGTGCGTGCTATTGCACACAGAGAATTTTGAAATGTTCAAAAAATCTTTCACGCACAAATCGTGCTATGTGGTGCAATCTAATCTCCTATACAACGTGCAGCTCGTCAAGTGGAGTAAAGAAAAAGTGAACAGAGTGAGTGGTGATGTCAGCGGATCGCATCAGAGTGCAGCTCGTCTGAAGGATTATACCAAGACGTTAAATCTATCATAAACATACTTTAACAGCTGCACACAAGAAGGAAAAAACACACAACTGTTTTATCAACCCATGATAATGTAAACATGAGAAATAATTACCTTTTTAGACGGCTCAAAATGCTTTCTGCAAGTAGTTATGCGCACTCGTGCACGCACCCACGAACGGCTCCGGCTGCAGCCTCCTCTGTGATTCAGGATGGATTAGATAAATAATTATTTTATATATGCAGCATCCAGTGCAGAGCACGTGGCAGCTGGTAGAACAAACAAGGGCGTCCAGCTGTGAACACAGCAGGTGGGATCGTCACAACGATGTTAGTGCTATTGCAATGAGTCACAGGCATGCTTGTGTCAGTGGGCCTTAAAGGTGCATTGACACTTGCACACATTTAACCCCCACAGTGCTGTGCAATTCACTGTGACAATGCCATCCACTGTGTTCCCAGCTATATGCCGCGGTTTGTGCCGCTGGATGCTGCGTATATAAAATAATTATTTTGTAGCGGATTAATCATTTCCTCTCAGAGTTTGGCTGATGAAAGCACCTCTAATCCCCGTTTCAGCTGCAGCTTTTCTCTCTCTCGCTCTCTCTCCACCGTGCGCTTCATGAGGTGGAGAATGTATTTGGAACAGTCTCAAAGGTAATTAATTGTAATGTTTATATTGTAATGGCTTGGTATAACAGTTGCATCTTCATTCCTTCTTGTGAGCAGCTGTAAAAGTACGTTTATGATAGATTTAACATCTCCTTGAAATCTTTCAGATGAGCTGAGCTGTGATGCACTGCGCTGACACAATCACAAACACTCACGCTCAGTGTTTTTTAGTTTGCGCAATGTTCACATGAAGTTCACATAATTATGTATGACAGAGATTTTGAACATTTCTAAATTTTTCCTTGCGTACTTGCACAAAGCCGCACACAGTTTCCAACAGTTTACAATGAGTTTACAATGAATTTACTCTCCTGCATGGCAGATTGTGTACCAGCGTGCGAATCAAATTCATGCAAGTGTCAAGGCACCTTTAGTAACTGCTCATTTGACACACAGTCATTCCAGTGGTCCTTAAGAATCCTCCGAAGAGAACTAGTACCAAAGACATCCAGTCATTGCCTTAAGTCACTGGTGAGTGACCAATCATGTCGTGAGACAAGAAGCACCGCAACCCTTAAGACGTGGAACTTCATTCTTCTGGAAACACCTCTGTCCAGTAAACCTATGACTCCATAAGTTCCTCCCAGGCATCTCTGGGTCTCATAAGCTGAGGACCCAGAGACCTGAATGTTACTGCTGATATAAATAAATGCTTGTACAAGTTCAGCAGTTTCACCTCACATAGATACACAGGAAGTCGTTGGAATCCTGGCTCTTACTTTTGAGCCAGGACAATAAAACCCACTCAAATTCCTCACTCAGCTTCGCAAGTGCTTCAAATTTAAGACTGATGTTTTCCTATTTACATTTTCACAGCAACAGCGTTAATATCTTTCATGTAGTTTTATCTTGATTATTTGCATTCATAAGATAAAGCAATGAGGGGCAGATTATTGAATTTAAACAAAACAGCAATGAAAGTGCATTCACAGAGCTCATGAGATCAATGAGTATAGTATAGTATTTGAGATCAGTAAGTATATGTATATTGAGATTAGTTTTTCAAGAAAGTGAAACTGGATACGAGTTACTTACAAATATAAAACTGAAATACAACAAAATAAAATTGTATTTGTACCCCCCATATGATGACAATAAAGACTATTCTATTCTATTCCAAGCCTAAGAAATACAAAATGATCAATAGCACCATCACTAAAACAATATGGAAAAATACACTGATGAAACCTTACAATACATACAACTAACATGTACAACCCCAATTCCAAAGAAGTTGGGACATTGTGTAAAATGTAAATAAAAACAGAATACAATGATTTGTGAATCTCTCCTCAACCTATATTGAATTGAATACACCACAAAGACAAGATATTTAATGTTCAAACTGATAAACTTTATTGTTTTTGTGCAAATATTTGCTCATTTTGAAATGGATGCCTGCAACACATTTCAAAAAAGCTGTGACAGTGGCATGTTTACCACTGTGTACATCACCTGTCCTTCTAACAAACAAATAAGCGTTTGGGAACTGAGGACACTAATTGTGAGTGTCATGATTGGGTATAAAAGGAGTATCCCCAAAAGTCTCAGCCATGCACAAGCAAAGATGGGGTGAGGATCACCACTTTGTGAACAATTGCGTGAAAAAATAGTCCAACAGTTAAAAAGAAAAATGTTTCTCAATGTTCAATTGCAAGGAATTTAGGGATTCCATCATCTACAGTCCATAATAAAATAAGAAGATTCAGAGAATCTGGAGAACTTTCTATACGTAAGCGGCAAGGCAGAAACTCAACATTGAATGCCCATGACCGTCGACCTCTCAGGCGACACTGCATTAAAAACTGACATCATTGTGTAAAGGATCTTACCGCGTGGGCTCAGAAACACTTCAGAAAACCACTGTCAGTTAACACAGTTCGTTGCTACATCTACAAGTGCAAGTTAAAACTTTACCATGCAAAGTGAAAGCCATACATCAACAACATTCAGAAATGACGCTGCCTTCTCTGGGCCCGAGCTCATTTGAAATGGACAGATGCAAAGTGGAAAAGTGTGCTGTGGTCTGATGAGTCCACATTTTAAATTGTTTTTGGAAATCATGGATGTCGTGTCCTCTGGACAAAAGAGGAAAAAGACCATCCAGATTGTTACCAGCGCAAAGATGGTATGGGGTGTGTTAGTGCCCATGGCATGAGCAACTTACACATCTGTGATGGCACCATCAATGCTGAATGGTACATCCAGGTTTTGGAGCAACACATGCTGCCATCCAAGCAACATCTTTTTCAGGGACGTCCCTGCTTATTTCAGCAAGACAATGCCAAGCCACATTCTGCATGTTACAACAGCGTGGCTTCATAGTAAAAGGGTGTGTGTACTAGACTGGCCTGCCTGCAGACCAGACTTCCCGCCAATTGAAAATGTGTGGCACATTATGAAGCACAAAATACAACAACGGAGACCTCGGACTGTTGAACAACTGAAGTCATTCAACTGAATATAGGTTGAAGAGGATTTGCAAATCATTGTGTTTTCTTTTTATTTACATTTTACACAATGTCCCAATTTCATTGGAATTGGGGTTGTAAGTGATGTTTTGTTTTTGTTTTTTTTAATGTAAGATGGAGTTCACAAGGAGTCAAGACTATAAATGTGTTTTAAAAAGAAACTAAAATGAAGAGATCAACCAATGTGTCTTAATCTCCTCTGGAAGATTGTTCCAAACTCTGGGAGCTCTGATGGTAAATGCTCTGTCAACTTTGTTTTATAGTCTGGATTAGAAGAGCAGCATTTGATGACCTCAGGGCCCACGGTGGCACATGAGGAGTTAAAAGGTCACAAATATAGCTTGGGGCCAAACCTTTTGCGTGCTTTAAAAGTGAAAAGTAAAGTTTTAAAATCCACTCTAAAACGAGGGGACAGCCAGTGCAAAGACGAAAGGATAGGTGTAGGTGTAATATGTTCTCGTTTTCTGCTGCCTTTTAAAATCCTATTGATGCATTTTGGAATAGTTGAAAGAGGAGAGAGACTTTTTTATTATAAGTAAGTAGTAGTAAGTAAGTAAGTAAACTTTATTTATATAGCGCTTTTCACAGACAGGGGTCACAAAGCGCTTTACAAGGTAAAACAATAAAAATATACAGTAAAACACACTCAGTACTAAAAGATTATTGGCCATGAAAAGCCTGTTTAAAAAGTAGAGTCTTTAGTTGCTTTTTGAACATCTCAACAGAGTCCAGGGATCGCAGGGACAGAGGGAGTTCGTTCCAGAGACGAGGCTACGGCTTTAAAAGATCGGTCTCCTTGAGTTTTAAAGGAGGTTCGAGGAACCATCAACAGGTTCTGACCTAAAGATCTGAGGCTGCGGGCTGAGGTGTAAGGCTGAATCAAGTCAGCAATGTAATCAGGAGCCTGACCATGTAGTGCTCTGAAAGTCAAAACCAAGATTTTAAAATTAATTCTGGAGGCAACAGGGAGCCAGTGGAGGGATTCCAAGATAGGCGTAATGTGGGCTCTCCTGTTGGTGCGGGTCAGAAGCCTGCAGCAGAGTTCTGGACATACTGCAACCGATTTATCTCCTTCTTACCCAGGCAAGTGAACAGGCTGTTGCAATAGTCCAACCGCGTGGAGACAAAGGCATGGATGATTTCCTCTAATTCTTTCTGTGACACCTTTTTAAGTTTGGCGATATTTCGCAGTTGAAAGAAGCAATTCTTCACAAGCTTGCTTGCATGCTGAGCAAGAGACATTCCTTCATCGAAAATAACGCCAAGGTTTCTAAGGCTTGTTTTTGCGTTAAGCCCAAGTCACCAAGGAGGCTCCTGATAACAGGAACAGCACTGTCAGGGGCAACAATAAGTGTCTCAGTTTTTTCAGAGTTCAGTTGCAGACGGTTTCCATTAAGCCACTTCTTCACCTGTGACAGGCAGTCAAATAAAGAGTTCAATTTGTGGACTTCTGAAATCTTAAAGGAACAGTACAGTTGTAAGTCGTCCGCAAACAGGTGGTAGGAAATATCCCTGAAGCCCTGAATCAACTGGCCGAGGGGAAGGACATACAACTGAAACAGCAGTGGCCCAAAACAGAACCTTGCGGGACACCATACTGTAAAGCAGCTGTTTCGATAGTTTATGGCCAGCCAACACACTAAAGGTCCTCTCCTCCAAGTATGAGGCAAACCACTTCAGCACGGACCCCAACAACCCTACCAGATCGTGCAGCCAGTTGACCATAATGCTGTGGTCGACGGTGTCGAAGGCTGTGGACAGGTCTAGTAGGACTAGGACCGTGTATCTTCCTGCGTCAGCAGCCATCATGATATCACTAGACACTCTCAGTAGTGCGGTCTCGGTGGAGTGGTGTTTCCGAAACCTGACTGAAAAGTGTCATAGATGTTGTGCATCTCAAGGAAAGACGTTAGTTGTTTTGTGACCACTTTTTCCAGTATTTTTGCTAGAAAGGGGAGCTTCGATATTGGCGGAAATTCTTAAGCTCAGACTGGTCCAAGTTAGGCTTTTTGAGTCTTGGTTCCACCACAGCATGTTTAAATGAGCTCGGAAAGAGACCGGATGACAGGGACATGTTGAACATTTTCATGACCCATGGCCCGATTGAGTCAAAAGTATCTAAGAAAAGCTTGGAGGGAAGGACATCAAATGGGCATGAGGTCAGGTTCATTTTAGTTGCAACTGCTGCAATGTCTTCTAGTGACACTCGGTTGAAAGACGACCAGACCTGTAGTGGCAGTTCAGGCCGGACTGGGCCAGACCACAAGGGGTCAGTAAAGGCATTTTTATGTGTCTGACCTTATCAACAAAGAACTCCAAGAGGTCAGTGCCATCTGCTTTACAAAACTCAGAGGTTGCAGAGGCAGCATGGGACACGAGAGAGTTAATTGTGTTAAAAAGCACCTTGGATTTCCCTTATTGGACATTATCAGGCAATGGAAATATTTAGATCTTGCCTCTCTTAATGCATCATTTAACGTGGAAATAAGGTCCCTGAGATGTAGCCTATGGACCTCAAGGTGCGTGGATTTCCACAAGTGCTCCGTTTTCCGACACAGTCTTCTTAACTCCAAGATACTGTCATTTATCCAGACATGACTTCTCACACATTATTTGTTTTGAAAGGGGCCACCAAGTCCAATAATGTGGCACAGTGAGAGTTAAAATGATGTATAAGATCATTGACATCCGTACAGTCATTAAAAGCACTGGGATCAAATAAGGCACAAAATCTGTCAGCTGTATTTGTGTAATGATCCTCCTTTCTGCCCTTTTAGAGACAGGCCTAGGCTCAGGGGGAACATCAACCTGAAAAAAAATACAGCTGTGGTCACTCAGGTGGACGTCTTCCACATGCATATTTGTGACGTGTAGGCCAAGAGAAAACACCAAGTCCAGAGTATGACCCTTAGAGTGGGTGGGGCCTGATACAATGCTTATAATGCTGCAGACAGAGAAAACAGTTGGAGTAATCTGTCTCCAATGAAATAAAAGCACAGAGTAAAATCACCAGTGTTAAATTAACACTGCCAGTGAACATATGGTCCCACGTAGAACCATATGTACACTGGCAGTGTTAGTTTTACACTGGTGATTTTACTGTGCAGGAATGACTAGTTCATGATTTTTGGTGGGGGAAATGTCTCAGTTCTAGAACATATTTTACGTTGAAAAACGAATGATTGTATGGCAGATGTGATATGGTTGATCAAAATGCGATTGTTGTCAAATAATAAACAGAGGTTTCTCCAGTGTGTAATAACAAGATGGAAGAAGTGTGAACCCAGTGTGTGTCAAATGTAAGTGTTGGAGGAGTCCATGCCAAATCAAAGAATCTCAGTCATTTCCTCTTTTTCCTGTTTAGCTGGAGGAGCCAACCATTATGAATGTCTCCAAGACAGTTTATGATTGAAAATATTTCATTTTACTAATAATCATTCCATGACTAATTGTATAGTGGCACTATTTTTGTGCACCACCACAATGGAGTTGGACAAAACAAGCCTAGTGTGCATGTAGTGTGGATTTTCAGCTTTAAAGGATTTAGCAGAAACATCGCTTTAACCATTTAAGTGTTAAAGCGATGCACAGTCTCTCCATTTTCACAAACCATAAGTATCTAGATAAACCAACTCTCCAGTCATTGTTGAACTGGGCAATTCTATTTCAATAGAATTATAAACACAGAAAATTTTTAATGGTAAGCTAAAATATGGCCAGGTTTTGCTGTAGTTGTAATTATGTTACCATAGAATTGGCCAACTGTCCAATTACTGTTAAACTGTTAATACAATCATAACCTTGATAGCCAGTTTTCTTTAGATACCTCAAGGGATGGATAAATGAACATTCACTGAACATGTCTTGGACTTCATTTACATCAATCATTAAGAAACACAAATAGTACAGTACTGTGTTGTTATGTTTTAGAGGCAGAGTGAAAATCAAACCCCAAGATGCAGACAGCAAGGAGACAAAACCAGGTGCAAAAACCACAGTGCTTTAATTATCCTCAGTAAACAAACAATCCAACACACCAGTGACGAGACGAGCATGCAAAAAGAGTTCAAACCAAAAATAGTGTGTGGGTGTGTGTGTGTGTATATATATATATATATAAATAATATATATAATATATATTATAATATATAATATTATATATATTATATATTCAAGCCTTATTCAAAAATGGAAGAAATTATTATTTTTTCCTCAAAATTCTACACACAATACCCCATAATGTCAATGTGAAAAAAGTTTTTTTTTTTTTTAGGTTTTTTAAAAAATTATTAAAAAATAAAAAGCCTAAAAAATCATATGTACATAAGTATTCACACCCTTTGCCATAAAGCTCAAAATTGCATCATGTTTCCACTAATCATCCGTGAGATTATTCTACAGCTTAACTGGAGTCCACCTGGGGTAAATTCTGTTGATTGGACATTTGGAAAGGCACACACCTGTCTACATATAAGGTCCCAGAGCTGCCAGTGCATGTCAGAACACAAACCTAGCATGATGTTAAAGAAACAAAATAAAGGGGTAGAAGGGCCTTAGTCAGGGAGGTGACCAAGATCCCAATGGTCACTCTGTCAGAGGTCCAGCATTCCTCTGTGGAGAGAAGAGAACCATCCAGAAGGATAACCATTTCTGCAGCAATCCATCCAGAGACATCCCAGATGAAAACCTGCTCCGGAGCGCTCTTGACCTCAGACTGTGGCAACGGTTCATCTCTCAGCTGGATAGTGACCCTAAGCACAACCAAGATATCAAAGGAGTGGCTTTAGAACAATTGTGTGAACGTCCTTGAGTAGCCCAGCCAGAGCCCAGACCTGAATCCGATTGAACACCTCAGGAGAGATCTAAAAATGGCTGTGCACCGACGCTCCCTCCATCCTGATGGAGCTTGAGAGGTGCTGCAAAGAGGAATGGGGAAAACGGTCCAAAGACAGGTGCACCAAGCTTCAGGCATCATATTCAAGAAGACCTGAGACTGTAATTTCTGCCAAAGGTGCATCAACAAAGTACTGAGGAAATGGTGTGAATACTTACGTACGTGTGATTTCTTAGTTTTTATTCTTAATAAATTTGAAAAATTAAAAAAAAACTTTTTTCATTGTTGTCATTATAGGGTGTTGTGAGTACAATTTTGTGGGGAAAAATGAATTTACTCCATTTGGAATAAGGCTGTAACATAACAAAATGTAGAAAAAGTGAAGCGCTGAGAATAATTCCGGATGCACTGTATGTTCTCCAGTTGTGTTTTGCTGTATTTCACCCCCTCAGGGTATGCACAGCAGATGTGGTATGAATCTGCATGTTAATTTGGTACAACTTAGATGCCCTTCCTGATGCAACTCCAGATGTACATGGAGACAGGGGCATGTGTGGCCTTGAACTAAGGACACTTTTGAAAACAAGCTCAGTAACTGTTTGCTGTTTGCACCACATGCTGTCCCAAAAGCACAAAAGATATAACATGCACAACACAAAAAGAAGAAATGTCTGAGCTACAAAGTGAACCACACAGGTAACAACTGTTAGCTTACTAGACTATATCTTGACATGCTGCATTCTTAAATCACCTGTGTGTGTGTGGTGGTGTGTGTGTGTGTGTGGTGTGTGTGTGGGTGGTGTGTTGTGTGTGTGTGTGTGTGTGTGTGTGTGTGTGTGTGTGTGTGTGTGTGTGTGTGTGGTGTGTGTGTGTGTGTGTGTGTGTCATTTAAATTCTGTTATTTATAAAGCACCAAACCACAACATAAGTCATCCCAAAACACTTCAAATGGTAAGTCTAACCTCCCTCAGGTGTTGTTAATTATATAGGAAGAAACCTCAATCAGACCAGACTGGGAGGAGAGACCATCTACACTGGCCATGGTACCAGAAACAAGAAGTCAGATAAGCAAGGCACAGCAAAGAATTATCAGACATGCAAAGATAGAGATGACAGAACTAGTCATCCAGGAAATTGTCCAGTCCTTTGATCATAATGATCATGAATCAACCAGGAGGTAAAGATAATGGACTCGTGTCCGTCATGGTTAGCAGATAGTTCATTCCCAACAGTATTTTACAACAGCAAAGTAACACATAGGATGCTAACATGATGGCTGGAAACATAGCCCTACGTTTCACAGACAGTCCCAGAATTTAGATGTGGTGAGAATGAGTCCAGTTTTCATGGGTAGTAACGTAAATTTGTGAATGAGAAGTTAATTCAATACAGGCCAATTAGTCACACAAAAGAGAAAACTGTTGCCTTAAATCTGGATTTGAATGAATTGATGGAATGAGATTTTTTTTTTTTATCTCAGCAGGCAGACTGTTCCACAGAAAAAGTGCCTAATATTAAAAAGTTCTGTGACCTGCTGACTTCTTTTTAACCTTTAGAACACACAGTAATCCTGCATCCGAAGAACATAGCACATGAGCTGATACATATGTTTTAATTAGATCAGTCAGATAAGGAGGAGAATTTTATGTGCTTGTAACAAAAGCTTAAAAGCTGACTTCAGATGGACAAAAAGCCAGTGGAAGGAGGCCAAAATTAGGGTAATGTGATAAAATTTTCTTCTTCGAATCAAAACTCGAGCAGTAGCATTTCATCCAACTGAAGACCTCTTATCCTTGTCTGCAGTAAACCCAAGAATATAACATTACAGCAATCTAATCTAGAAGAGACAAAAGGTATAAAATTAATATCTGTGCATCGCTATAGGTAAAATAGGTTGAATCTTTGTAATAGTACAGATATACTGTAATAGGAAGCACTCAGTGATTTCTCTAATGTGTAGGTCAAATGATCGTGTGGGATCAGAGTTTTTTCCTCACATTGACTGAAATTGAATTGATAATTGATTTGAATATTATTGAGCTTGGTCATCACAAGAAACAGGAGCTAGATACTATTGTTGCCATCCACCCTAAAAACAAGAATAACTAGAGCGCCGCGCTCATACAGCGCAAACCTCCACCAACAGTAATTTCCAATTCCACAAAATTTTACTTTAGAAAAAATTTTCAAAATGTCAAAGTCCTGTTAGAAGTGAATTAGATGTGATCAAATGTCAGGATTATGTATTTAGTTCATGTACTTGAATCAAAGGGGTTTTTTTGTGGTGCCAACTTTGTCAGTTTTAGAATTCAATTTTCAGATAATTTTCACAGAATAATGGATTATTTTTGCTATGTACAATTTGTCATTGCTTTTTGGCACTTGGTTTCCGACTGCTAACTGGAAGATACGAGGTTTATTAGAAAAGTATCCGACCTTATTATTTTTTCAAAAACCATATGAATTTGAATCACGTGTGATTACATCAGACATGCTTGAACCCTCGTGGGCATGTGAGAGTTTTTTCACGCCTGTCGGTTACGTCATTCGCCTGTGGGCAGTCTTTGAGTGAGGAGTCGCCCACCCTCTCGTCGATTTTTTCATTGTTTATGAATGGCTCAGAGACTGCTGCTTTGTTTGATCAAAATTTTTTCAAAACTGTAAGGCACAACTGAGTGGACACCATTCGATAAATTCAGCTGGTTTTCGGTAAAAATTTTAACGGCTGATGAGAGATTTTGGTCTGGTAGTGTCGCCGTAAGGACGGCCCATGGTGCCTGACGGCGATCTGCGCTTTGAGGCGGAAGCGTCTCGCAGTTTCAAGTTGAAAACTTCCACATTTCAGGCTCTGTTGACCCAGTAAGTCGTCAGAGAACAGAGAACTTTCAGAAGAAGTCGGCATGAGGAGTTTATTCGGACATTCCATTGTTAACGGACATTTTGTAATGAAAGAACGTGCGGGCAGAGTCGCATGTAGGGCCGGACCTGACCGCGGGGGTTCACGACAGGAAAAACACCTCCGTTGGAAACCTTAACGGGCAAGTTGGAACATGCCCAAGCTGTTAAACAATTTCTCAGTTACTCACTTGTTGAAAGCCATCAAAAGCCGCCTGAATTTTACAAATGGTTTTCAACACGGAGGTGTTTTTCCTGTCGCGGCGCACACAGATTCGCCGAGTCGTCACGGAAACGACTCGGCAAATTTGCGTGCACGTCTTTCATTAAAATGTCCTTAAACAGTGGAATGCCCGCATAAAGTCCTCATGCCGGTCTCTTCTGAATCTTCTCTGTTCTCTCATGGCGTCCTGGGTGAATTAAGCCTTAAATTAGGATATTTTCAGGTCGAAACAGGCCGACGACGGCGCCTGGAAGCGCTGCGCGATGTCCCGCTCCGTGGGAAGTCCTTACACTGACAGAAACACCCATAATCTCTCATCAGCCGTTAAACTTTTCACCGAAAACCAGCTTAATTTCTCGAATAGTGTCCACTCGGATATTCCTCACAGGTCCAGAAAAAATTTTGATAAAGCAACGCACGCAGTCTCGAGCAGTGTGTGAAACCAAGAGGGTGGGACCACATCTCACTCAAGGCCTGCCCACAGGGAAATGACGTCACCGACACGCGTGAAAAAACTCACGCATGCGCACGAGGGTTTGATTGGTGTAATCGCACGTCATTCAAATCCATATAGTTTTTTAAAAAATAAAAAGGTAGGATACTTTTCTGATAGACCTCGTAGACCATCCAATTTGGGTGGTGTAGGTAAATCCATAACAGAAAAATTAGTGACTGGCGTGCTTTTGATTGAGATATAATGCTAAATGTACACCAAATGGGCTTTTCAATATTAATTCAAATGTCCACAAAATTCACAATCTGGATCAAACTTTGTCAGGTGATAGCGAGTGCCAGTCTGCACCTCACTTTCAAATATGAGAATGACTGGGGCATTTGATTAAATAAATGGCGTTTTCAACATTAAATTTAAATGGCCACAAAATCTGTAATCTGGATCAGATCTGGATCAAACCTTGTCAGTCAATAAAGGATACAATCCTACATAACACCCTCACATATGAAAGAAATTTGATCTTTGAAAATTATTATAATGTTAAAGGATTGGGATTTCCAATTTTCCCAGATTTTTCCTCACTTTGACCTGTGACCCTTGAAAATTGAATCAGTTCTTGCCTATCGGGATATGAATCTTCAGTAAAAAAAAAAAAATTCATAATGATATATGAAAAACTGTGGGCTCCAGGCTGTTCACAAAAAAAAAAAAAACAAACAAAGGCAAAAACATAACCTCCTCCAAATTTGTTGATGGCGGTAATAAGAAACGTTGTTGGCCATGAAAATTGTGGAAAATTATGGCGCCACATAACACACAACAAAGTTCATGTGTATTACATTTTTGCCTTTATGCTGTTATATTTGTGATATTTTAATTACTAGGCAATCCACCTCCGGATTCTAAATATTTTATAATAGCTCATCATTGTATTGTGTGAGCATTCAAAGGCTTACATTGGTAAGTGCAATCCTGTTTCTTTTCATTTTGGTGCTGTTAACAACCTTAAATTTCCTCCCTTTTTCTGGCTTTCTGAAAAACATTTCCAAAATATCAATTGTCTTGCTTTCTTCACTGATATAATTGAAAACATAAACTTGCTTTGTACTCTGACAAACATCATCATTCTGAACAAGCTTCATAAGCATCAGAAAACATTAAAAACACATTTAGTTGTTGTTTAGTGTTAGTCCTTAAGACCTATCATTTAATTTGGAAGTAATAGGCAATTTCATTCATGCGTTCTGAATTTGGTAGTGCATTGGACCGTTTTGTTTATATCTGAATTTCAGGACTGGAGCTTTAAGCGAGGATTTAAGATTATATTATATAAATCAGTCATTTTACGTTTGAGGCTGTAACTTTAAAACAGACATTTAATTTCAACATAAACTAAAAAACACTCCCATCATGCATGGTTGATTTTAAATCTAGACTAGATACTATCTCTGAATAAACTAAAAAGGTAAACAGGAGTATGTAAGAGGTCGATACTACCATCCCTTTAGAGTCCTTATACAGCGGAGTGCAGAAGGGCATACATCAGCTGATCCTCGAGCATTCATTTCATGTGGAAGGCACAGATGTTGACGTGATCAAGGGAAACTCCATCATGGGATTTTTTTTTCCTGCACTTGTTTCAGGATCTTGTGACATTGAGGGTGACATCATTCATCAAAGAAGTCTCCCTGTTGACAAACGTAGAATTATAGACGACTGGGGCCCGGAGGTGCTAATAGGTGCCCCATTTGAGTTGTATTGACCCACCCACTAGACAGCTGGAATTTGTGTGAGCCCACTGCTGATGGAAGAGGTTTCCCCTCCTTCTCTGGTGCAAGAACTGCTGGCTTGGAGCGGCAGTGTTTCACAAAGGTGTCGCTATGTCTTACCCCAGTAGGTGGTTTCATGTAGGGTATTTGAGCTTCTTTTTTTTTTTTACCTGTCTGACACCTGGACATATCTTTTTAGGCCATTTGGTCTGTTTCTCTGGACATGATGCAGCATGCAGGTGACCCAATGTTGAGGATTCGAGCAGTTGAAGAAGGCCAAGAGGATGCCAATGTTTCACCTGACTATAGTAGATACATGATTATGTTTGAGAGATGGGGATGGACCAGTTGCCTGCCTGGTGGTTGACATCCAGGATAGTTTCTTGGTGTGGTGAATGTGGCAAAATTGTGGCACCAACGCATGCTACCAGACCTGACCTCTCATTAGGACTTGGGGTATGTGTCCTCTGTCTCATGCTCACAGGGTTAATTTGTTTCCAACATGAAGGGTGGTTGGATGCATTTCTTCGTGCGATGGCTGGTCTGCATTGTCTGTGGTCACTCCTTACCTCCTTGCCAGCAATTATCTGTTGCATTATTAAAAATTTTATGGATGCATAATGCTGTCAGGTAGCTATGACTCATGCAAGATTTACAAATACAGATAAATTGGAAGAAATTGTTGTGTGGGCCACTGAAGAGGAGGTACTGCTGGCCCACTACCACCAGATGGTGCCCTGCTTGGAGTGCGGGCTTCAAGCACGAGAGGGCGTCGGAGCCGCTGGGAGTGACAGCTGTCACTTATCAGCACCAGCTGTCACTCGTTCAACTCATCACCATATAAGCCGGACTGCAACTCCACCTCCTCGCCGAGAATCAGCTACCATTCAGGTAATTTTCTCTGCTGTGATTATTCATTGTTGTAAACAGTGGTCTGTGTGCAGCTGTGTTCCTGCGGGGTCTATTGAAGGCTGGATTGGCGGACAGTGAGAGGATGACGGTCTTCGTCTCTCACCTCCATCCAGGAAGGAGACCAACAGGAGCTGCACGGGTGATTCTGTATCTGGAGGTGGAGGTTTTCCCTCCTGGAGGGCTAAGCACTGTAAGATTGCTGGGTGTGTATTCACACACCCACCACTAACTGTTTCTGTTTCTGCCAGCAGTACCGGGTCTGACTGCTGAAGACAGTGGCCACCTGGGGCGCAGGGCTTGGCGGCTCCGGTGTTCTTCAGATCCGTTGGTGGTGGAAGCTGTGTGGGATCCGGCTCTTCTCTCGCCAGACGTCTTCTATCTTCGAGCCTGCCCACACGTCACTTGTGTATAATTGACAATCCACATTATTGTTATTGTCTGTATTCGTTGTGCGATTCACAACATTAAATTGTTACTTTTGGCTTATCCATTGTCTGTTCATTAACGCCCCCTGTTGTGGGTCCGTGTCACGACACCTTCCCAACAGAAAATATAAATTAAAATTAATCATTAAAGAAACCTTTAATTTAATTTGTGCTGATATTACTGTGCAAGGCTCATTAAAAAAGGCCTTCTAAGTACCATGTATCTGCGTAGGCAGTAAAGTGTTGCTGAGCCAGCTGCATACATCTTGATGCTAAAAACAAGAGCAGTTCCCAACGATGAAGTTCTGACAGCAGATTTTATTAAGAAGAGATATTAATGATAATGTTGAAGAAAGCCGTCAAGATGGAGGCCACAGTATTCTATAGTGTCATGTCAGATTAAGAGGCAGTTAGTCTTTGTTGGACTTAGGGTCCCTTCACACATAACACAAAGTTGGACGAAAGAAGCAGAAATCGGCTGAAAAAGAGCGAAAAAAAAAATCAAAACTAATTAGTGATCCACAAAAACTTCCACCTGCTGGAGAGACGGACACACAGTCGGACAGGTGTGAATGAACCAGCACCAACGGTTTTGTAAACGCGCACATGAGCGTGCAACAAACACAGTGCGACCACGTAGAAAGTCACACTCCCACACCAGCGGAGAAATGAGATGCTAGCATTGACGATTTTCGGCCGCTGGTGTGAAGGCTGCCTGGATGGCGTCATTCAGCCATGGTTTGACATGGACGATAATTTCGTGTAGCTGCTCAGCCACTGCATGATATGTCCGACCTGCATACGACATGCCATTCAAATGCTGCGAGCATGATCAGATGGCAATGCGACCTCATTATGCCCGCCGGTTCAGTGGTGTTTCCAGCGTGAGCATCATGCGAATATAGAGTGCATGTGCCGTGTCCCAATGAATGTGGCGACTGCTGTATGAGGGGTGTGAGTGCGGCTCCGATTTCCACGAGTGCCATTGACTCCTCCTTTGTGCGCCATTCTGCCTCAATTGTGTTATGTGTGAAGGGACCCTTAACAAGGTAAACAGGTTACATAAAAAATAATGACTTGTATATTTATCTCCAAAACAAGAATTTCTGCCAAAGGCATTGCAGCTATTTTGGAAAATGGCTGCACTTGAACATAGAAGCTGACCCAATTAAGGCAAATATAAAAAAAGATGGCAAATTTTGCAGTTCCTTGAATGGAAGTTGGAGGCTCCAAAAGTGAATCAATCCCCATAGACTAGACAACTTTGGAGCAGAAATATACATGTTTATGGCCTTGTACCAAAAATAAACCCATCATTTTCAGAAATTTTAAGGCTAAAGTCATGAATAATTAGGGGCACAGTCGCTTTGACTGACAGCTAGTGTGTGTCGGGGAGCTGTGTCTAGAGCCCCCACGAGCAGACGCCGCTGGCTGTTGTAGACTGACCATGTATGCCCTTTCTGAGAATTTTACTTCATACATCTGAGATGGTGCAAGAGCTGGGCATGTTAGGGCTTGTCCTGTGAGACCAACACGGAGGTGCTTTTGTCCCGCGCCATGAGCGGCTCTGTGGCGAATTTTCTCCGCTCCTCTTTCCATTACAAAAACTCCTGTAACAGTGGAATGTGCTGAAAAAGTGCTATGTCCAGCTGTCTTGCCATTTCTCTGGTAGTCAGACGACGTCCCGGATCAACAAAGCATTCACTTTGGAAATGATCAGGTCGTTTGAGCCTGTCAATCGCCGCTCAGTGCGCGGCGTGCCATCCGCCGCTGTGGGCCGTTCTTTAATCCAGTTGTAATTGTCCTTAATCTGTGTGATTCCCCATAAGATCTTCACAGAAAGCCATCTGAATTTTCCAAATGGTTTCCACTTGGCTGTCTCTCACACTTTCTGAAAAAATTTTGATGAAGCAAAGCAGCCAATTTCCTGACAATGAAAATCCGACGAGGGGGCTGTACCACTCCTCCCACAAGGCGTGCTCACAGGCAAATGACGCAACCGACAGGCGTGAAAAAACTCACGCATGCGCATGAAGGTTCAAGCTTGGCTGATGCAATCACACATGATTCAAATCCATACAGTTTTTGCAAAAAATAAAAAGGTCCGTTACTTTTCTAACAGACCTCGTATAAATTAAATGAATTGAATTGGATTGAGTTGCTGATGACAGTCTGGATGTTTTGTTGTTTTCTTAATGCGGATTTTTTTTTTTTTCATCCTTGATCCAAAAAAAGCCCTGGAACACTGATTCAGCTGACCACAATACACATTTCCTCTGTGTCATGGTCGAACCCAAAAGCATCTGAGCCCAGAGATGTCAACATTACTTCTGGCAATGTTAAGGGCCCCTTCACACATAGTACGAATGTGGTCGAATTGCACATGAATTGAGCATGAAGCAGGAATCATATGCAATACGTGTAAAATTGTAGCTGCATTCCATCGCCTCATATAGCTGTTGCTACAAATATTTGCACACACCAGTAGCTGGAAAGACAGAGTGTGTACTGTGAAAGCCCATTCAATCCCTCTTGCGGCAGGTGTCAGCCAAATTCCAAGTGACACACATCAACATCTACACCATTGGCACTTAGAAATTTGTGGCCATTTGTACTGTTAGCACAAAAACAGTCAGCAGATGATCAGTGCCAAGCTGGATGTGAAATATGTCTAAGTGCCCCCACGAGTGTGGCTTTGCAAACAGCAACGCACATGTGGTCTGCATATTTGTCGCCCCCCCCGAACACAGTGGCATATGTGTGGCCACCCCCCCCCCCACTCCCCCAACACATGTAGCATGCTGAGGGGGCACACTTGCATAAAATGCTGATACATACACATGCTGCACAGACATGATGACATGAGGGCCGAACAGGCAGGTCAGAGCACACACAGCACAGTGAGGTGCCTGTCAGCTGCTGACCAGAGACTCGCTGACAGCTCACATAACACAGAAACAGAGTGACATGTTGGTGTGTGCACTGAACTGACGGGGGGTTGTGTCGGCCGACAGAAGTGGCTGTGGAGATCTCTGGCTCTGGACATCCAGCTGGAGAACATGTACAGTGTTTGGACGGACGTGACCTGCCCACTGTGACGTGCGTGTATCTACTCTCTGTCCTCATGTGGACATACATAAAAAACATGTTGCAATGGGCTGCAGCGAGCAAGCACATGCCACGCACATTAACAGGCTACCCCAGGTGAGCATACCAACAGATCATAACATGCAGCAGGCGATCTGAATGTCACGTCACCCATGTGAGTTCTGTTCCACATGGCGCAGTGTCTGTCCTGTGGTGTGCTGTCCACAAGACACACGTGTCGGGCAGATGTGTACATGATAAGAGCGCCCTACTTCATCATTCATGTCATTTCATGACTGTATGTCTGGGACCATGGGTAATCTACAGAGGAACAGATGGATCATACTTGTATTGCCCGCTTGATAAGAGGGATTCAATAAAATGTGGTGTTTTTACATGGTGTGTGATTTTATATTTTTAAATATGTCCATGTCCTTCTTGATATCAGCCATTTTCCTGCACCTTTTACAGGGCAGGGATGGTAGGTCAGTGGTAAAGTTTCTGGCTGGCAATCAGAGCACTTGGAAATTACAGGTTTGAATCCTGTGGGTGGCATGTATTTTTCTTTTTTTCACAGCAGCTGCGCAATGTGGTTACACATCGCGCAGTGTTCCCACTGTGTTCCCACATGCATAAAACCACTGTGGCATGTAGTTGTATTTTTTTGTTGTTGTTTTGTGTTTTTCACAGCTCACACGGCGTTCCCGCATGCACAACCCCATCGCAGCGGCATTGTTCATGCCTGCCCGTCGGCTCCATGTTTTTGTGGTTCTCTCATACAAGGTGTTCTACCGTAATTTGCCCTGATTTGTACTTATTCGTACTATGTGTGAAGGGGCCCAAACATGAGGCTTTTTCTTTGCACAGTAACATTTTAACTGTCATTTGTGTGTGTCTATCTTCATATTGTAGAGCTAGACAAAGGTTTCCCATTTTGTCCGTCCGTTGATGAATGACATTTAATGATGCAGTGCCGTTTCAGGGACCGGAGATGTTAGGTTGAGGGTTCAGCTTGACCTTTACACACTGAAATTATAAATACATTTCAAAAATAGGGTTGAAAGCACAGTTAAAATGGTGTATTCACAGTTAGTGTACAAGTAAATTTTATAATGGAGCACTACCTCCCATAGCAAGGCAGAGGAAAGTCTGGGGTCCTCTGCTAGAGCTGTTGCCCCCGTGACCCGATCTTGGATAAGCAGTTGAAGATGATGAACTTTGTGGCATGTTTGGTTTACATACATAGTTGTAAATGAAAAAAAGTGTTATCTTGTATTTGCAATTTTGAATCTACTGTGATAACAGTTATGCATGGTTGCATTATATATTTGTATATTATATATATTTGTGATTTTGCATTATTGCATTATTCCTTTGTACAATCAGTTTACAGCAACTGCACAGAGTCCACTATTTACATATGTTCTTTGTTGTTTTTAAGGCTCAGTTTAGCACAGTTTTATTACAGAAATATAACTCTTTGCTGTTCTGTCCATCACCTTTTTACATTTATGGTTTTGTATTTGCAACATTTAAATGTGGAAGTTCTTTTACAACAAGACTTCATACACTATCAGTCAAGCATTTGAACACTTTTTCCACTCAGTTGACTGGCAAAGTGTGCCCAAGCACACTACTGTATTTACATTTACTCATTTAGCAAGTGCTTTTATCCAAAGTGAGCTACAATCAAACTCAAGCAAAGTAAAAGACATTAGAGTGACCACTAAGAACTAATTACTGTATCTACTCATAGCGGAGCGTAAATGCAGAATCGGACAGTGATGTAAAAAAGTTTGGTATGTTTGTGGTTTTAGAGGGTTAGGAGAGGAGGTGCCCTCAGAAAATATGAGTCTTCAAGAGGTTCTTGAAGGTAAAGAAGGATGCACCAACTCTGATAGCAGTGTGTAGCTTATTCCACCATCATGTAATTGCGACTGAGAGTAGTCTGGACTTGGATTGCTTTGTGTGTATGGATGGCAATGCCAGACGGCGTTCATGTGTCGAACATAGTGGCTAAGATCAAATAGGATTGAGTTCAAGTAGCTGGGTGAGAATGCAGTAATCACTCTGAAAGCAAGGATTAGTGACTTGAATTTGATTTGTACTACTATGGGAGCCTGTTCAGACAAGGAGGTATTTCATCTCAGAGGGCTCTCTGAATATCACCTAGAGTAGGTGTAGTGCATGGCTTGGTGATCATTGTGGTCTCTATAAAGAGCTGAGAAAGTGGGTTGTGATGACACTGAGGATAAGTAAAGAGTCATTTGGTTGAGAAAGCACTGAGCAGGTTACACACTATCTAAGCTTACTCGTCTGGTGAAGACTGCCATGAAAGTTGCAGGGAGTGTTGTGTGGGCCGCTGAAGAGGAGGTACTGCTGGCCCACCACCACTAGAGGGCGCCCTGCCTGGAGTGCGGGCTCCAGGCACCGGAGGGCGCTGCCGCCTTACAGGAACAGCCAGGATGACAGCTGTCACCCATCACTGGAGACAGCTGATTCCAATCAACCGGGAGGTATATCAGCAGGACGGCATCTCCACCTCATTTGCCGAGATATCGCCTAATCAAAGAGGTAACAATCTCTGCCCAAACATATAAATAACCATTGTTGTATTTCTTGTTGAGCATTTGTAGGACAGCTGACTACTGAACAACATTTGGATAAGTACTCACCTTCCTACACTCCTGTATTGTTGTTAACGAGAGGTGGAGGTGGACTCTCCACCCTCCGTGTTGCTGGGTGCAGCCGCATCCACACCTGACTGTTTTTGTTCCTTGCCAGCAGTACCGGATCCGACGAGCGGAGGCAGTGGCCACCTGGGGATTCGGGACTTGGCGCTCCAGTATTCCCGGGGTTCGGTGGCAGAGGAAATCGGGTTGGTTCCGGTTCGACTTGGACAGACGTCTCCTATCGTCGAGCCTGCCCACACGACACCGTTGTTATTGGACTCAGTCTCAATATTGTAATCGGCTGTGTTGTTGTGCCTGTTTTCACAACAGTAAAAACAGTGTTATTTGACTCCTCCATTGCCCGTTCATTTGCGCCCCCTGTTGTGGGTCCGTGTTCCTACACTTTCACAACAGGATATCTCGGCCAGCGTCATGGATCCTGAGGGGCGTCAACCGGCTGTTGAACGGCCAATGGAAGAACAGGACGCGCAGGCGTCCTCGGGAGGGGTGATCAGTGAGTTGCAGCGGATCCTCACCGCTTTCACGACTCGGATGGATTTAATGACCGAGCAGAACGTCCTCCTGAACCGCAGGGTGGAGGCTCTCGCCGCACAAGTGGAAGCGCGCCCCCCGGGCGCCGCTGCGGCTCTCCCTCCCCGTCGACCCATCAGGGGTGGCCATGTTCGGTCCTCGAGAGCCACCTTCCTGACACTCTTAGTTGTCTCCCTGCTGCAACACACCTGAATCCAATGAAAGGCTCATTAAAAGTCTGCTAACGAGTCTGTCATTGGATTCAGGTGTGTTGGAGCAGGGAGACAACTAAGAGTGTCAGGAAGGTAGCTCTCGAGGACCGAACTTGGCCACCCCCAAGCTACATTATTAAAAGGCATGCTATAAGCATTTTGTAGGCCTATGATAACATCAATCAGTCAGTGTGTCACTGGCCATCCCGTTTAAACAGGTATTGAACGGTTACAATGTGCATGGAGAAGATTTCTATTGAGGAAAAGATCTGCATGGATAGGTGAATGCACGGAACGAGCGTGCAAAAGAGACAAACACTGGATGTTTCCATACACACATCTTACTCTGCTATATAAATCATGTCCACTGACCAGGCATGAGGCATGCATGTAAAAGGTAAAAATAAAAAATGCAAAATGGACTAATGATTTTCATAAATCACCCCAACCCTACTTGACACATATATTTTTTGATAAAAATAAGTTTTTTTTATCTGAGGAATATGTAAATTTGTGTTTGCAGCTGTATGATTCTGACATATTTTTGATGTGTGAGTCTCTGTCTCTCTCTCTTTCTTAAATCACCATCAACGGATGGGTAAACACCGCTTTTGCTACGTTGAAGAAAGTGACAATTAACTCCTGGTTTGGTATCGTGATCACCAAAAAGATAATGAGCTCTTCGTCCTAATGCACACTAATATTTTAAACAACGTATATCAAAAATGGTTGAACAATTCTGCTAACAGACAAACTGAGGCAAAAACAAGCTGTAATGCTCAAAGAGACACCATGCATATTTACACTCATGTGAGAGGCAGTTGTTGAAGAAGTAAAATAAAAATGAACAATTGACAGTGTGTGCTTCAACCTCTAAGGCATTAAACAAAAAAAAAAATTGTGGATTTCTGAGTAGCTGCCATTTTGAAGATGCAAGGTCTTCCCTCACCGATATGGACCTGACATCACAGTCTGACAGACAGAGAAGGGCATAAATAAATATGCATGCGCTCATACAAACAATGAAATCAATCATTTTCTTTTGACATCTAAATTAAAACTAAGCATCCCCCAGAGGATTGTATTAGCCGAGTGCCGCCTGCTTATGACAGCTTCATCACAGTCGTATGAAATGCAGACCAGGCCAGAGAGACACTCGTGTTTACCCCCAAACCATTACCCACTGTTCTGTCTTATAAATCATTCTTTGCATTCTTTCAGCCTTGTGCCTGTTTTACACAGAGTATCTGCTGTTTTATTAATACTCACACCCTTCATGCTTGACTGAACAAGATGAACTGAAGACTTCTGGCGTCATGCATACACCTCTTCACGTGGAACTGAATCGGTTGCGCCTGTCTGACAAAGTCCAGAATGTCTGCAGATGTCTCATCCAGTGGTCCTCAACACTGAGGCACCTACGTGCTGGATCATGCCCAGAGAAACACATCGCCAAAATGCCACAGCAGACATTCTTTTACAACGTAAGTGATAGGGGTGCCACAAAAAATCGATTCACGTCCGAATCGCGATTCTTATTTATTACGATTCTGAATCGATCCAAATGTCCAAGAATCGATTTTTAAAAAGCATTTTTTTAAACATTTTCTTGCTTACTCACTGCATGTACTGTTTGTCAGGCAATGGCTTCCGTACTACAGCGTCCCCGCGAGGGAGGGTCCGGCATAGAGTTCAGTGGCTGCAGCTTAGCATGGTGGACGAAGAGTTAATTCAGCCAGCACCGCATTTTGGATTTTTATTATTTGCTGCGTAAGAAGGAGCTTGACATGACTTATGCAGTGTGCAAAATCTGCAAAATGAAAGTCAAGTACTTCGGAAACACTTCAAATCCGCAAGCCCACATGCGATGCCATGACCCAGAGCTAAAAGGAGCAGAGCAGCGGTCTCTGCCGACTACTGACCAGCGCTTCGCTAAACTACCAGCCAACTCTGAACAAGCAAAGCAGATAAGTAAATTTATATCTAGAATCACTTGATTAACCTTGTAAAGCTGCATTTTCTTAAACATAAACATTTTTAAGTAATGTAACTATTTCTCAGAGCTCTTTGAATCGAAAATCGATTCTGAATCGAATTGTCACCCCAAGAATTGGAATCTAATTGAATCGTGAGTTGTTGTACAATTCACATCCCTAGTAAGTTGTTGTGTGGGCCGCTGAAGAGGAGGTACTGCTGGCCCACCACCACCAGAGGGCGCCCTGCCTGGAGTGCGGGCTCCAGGCACCAGAGGGCGCTGCCGCATCATGGGAGTAGCCTGGGTGACAGCTGTCACCCATCACCAGACACAGCTGTTCCACTCAGCACAGAGGTATATCAGGAGGACGGCGTCTCCACCTCAGTGCCGAGATATCGCCTAAGACTAAGGTAGTATTCTCTGCATTTATATATTGCATAACCAGCTAAACCTGTTAAACCTTTTCAGGACTGGTGACTACAGATAGCTTCATTGTTTGGATAAGTACTCACCTTCCTGCTGTTCTTTGACAAGAGGTGGAGGCGGCTTCTCCCCTCTCCGTTACTGGGTGCGGTCATCCACGCCTGTGTGTTGTTGCTCTCTCCTGCCAGCAGTACCGGATCCGACGAGCGGAGGCAGTGGCCACCTGGGAATTCGGGACTTGGCGGTTCCAGTATTTCCAGGGTTCGGTGGCAGAGGAGATCTGGGTGGTTCCGGTTCGACTGAGACGGACGTCTCCTACCTTCGAGCCTGCCCACACGACACCAGCGGATTCGACCCCAAATTGTGTTTGTTATATTAATTGTGCTTGTTTCACAGAAGTAAATCTTGTTATTTACCTTCTCCATTGTCCGTTCATTGCGCCCCCTGTTGTGGGTCCGTGTTCCTACACTTTCACAACAGGATATCTCGGCCAGCGTCATGGATCCCGAGGGGCGTCAACCGGCTGTTGAACGGCCAATGGAAGACCAAGGCGCGGCGGAGGCTTCGGGAGGGGTAATCGGTGAGTTGCAGCGGATCCTCACCGCTTTCACCTCTCGGATCGATTTAATGACCGAGCAGCACGTTCTCCTAAACCGCAGGGTGGAGGCTCTCGCCGCACAAGTGGAGGCACGCCCTTCGGGCGCCGCTGCGGCTCTCCCTCCCGAGGACCCTGCGCGCGAAAGTGACGTTCCACTGGTCGTTCAACGGTCCCTCCCTCCATCCCCTGAAGCATACATAAGCCCTCCAGAACCGTACGGAGGCTGTGTGGAGACGTGCGCGGACTTTCTTATGCAGTGTTCGCTCGTCTTCGCTCAGCGTCCCGTGATGTACGCGACTGATGCTAGCAAAGTAGCTTATGTGATAAATCTGCTTCGCGGGGAGGCACGCGCTTGGGCTACAGCGCTCTGGGAGCAGAACTCACGGCTCTTTCATACATACGATGGGTTTGTACGGGAGCTCAGAACGGTGTTCGATCATCCCAACAGAGGAGAGTCCGCTTCAACCGCACTACTGTCCATACGACAGGGGCGTCGGAGCGCAGCTGCCTATGCAGTCGCCTTCCGCATTGCGGCGGCGAGATCCGGCTGGAATAGCACTGCCCTCCGCGCTGCCTTTGTAAACAAACTGTCTCTGGTCCTAAAAGAGCACCTGGTGGCTAAGGACGAACCGCGGGATTTAGATGGGCTCATCGATCTAGTCATACGACTCGACAACCGGTTAGAAGAACGCCGTCGGGAACGAGGCGAAGGGCGTGGCCAGGCACGCGTCGTCCCTCTCCCTTCCGGGTCCGATCGAGCTCCGCCCTCCCCACGCTCCTCTGTCTCTGCGCTCCGTGCGCCTATGGCTCCCCCTGCTGACGAAGCTATGGACACGAGCAGGGCAACATTTAGGGCACCTGGAGCACAAAGGAGGCGGGCCCACGGAGCTTGTTATGTTTGTGGCTCGAGTGAGCATCTCGCAAACGACTGCCCCGAGCGGTTAAACTCCAACGCCCGCCCCTAGAGACTGGGCCAGGGGTGGGCCAAAACATTCACGTGGGACACACCCACATTGCTACACGACTCCCAGTCACGATCCTTTATGAGGATTCAACCCTGAAGGCCCCAGCACTGGTGGACACGGGCTCTGAGGGGAATCTGCTTGACAGTAGATGGGCCAGGGAGATAGGGCTCCCTCTGGTGGCTCTTACCTCGCCTGTGCAGGTTCGGGCGCTAGATGGCTCCCTACTCCCACCAATCACACATAAGACACCTCCAGTAACTCTGGTGGTGTCAGGTAACCACCGGGAGGTGATCGAGTTCTTCGTGACTCAGGCCACCTCCCGTGTGGTTTTGGGGTTTCCATGGATGCTAAAGCACAATCCCCGGATCGATTGGCCGTCCGGGGTAGTGGTTCAGTGGAGCGAAACCTGCCATCGGGAGTGTCTAGGTTCCTCGGTTCCTCCCGGCTCCCAAGCTAAGGAGGAGGTCCGAGTCCCGCCCAATCTGAAGGCGGTGCCAGCGGAGTACCATGACCTCGCTGACGTGTTCAGCAAGGATCTGGCTCTCACGCTTCCTCCCCACCGCCCGTACGATTGTGCCATTGATTTGGTTCCAGGCAGTGAGTTTCCGTCCAGTAGGCTGTACAACCTCTCACGGCCGGAGCGTGAATCAATGGAGACCTACATCCGGGACTCATTAGCTGCCGGGTTGATCCGGAATTCCACCTCTCCGATGGGTGCTGGTTTCTTTTTTGTGGGTAAAAAGGATGGCGGGCTTCGTCCATGCATTGACTATAGGGGGTTGAACGAAATCACGGTTCGCAATCGATACCCGTTGCCCCTGTTGGATTCGGTGTTCACCCCCTTGCATGGAGCCAATATCTTCACCAAACTTGATCTTAGGAATGCGTATCATTTGGTTCGGATCCGGAAGGGAGACGAATGGAAGACGGCATTTAACACCCCGTTGGGCCATTTTGAGTACCTGGTCATGCCGTTCGGTCTCACTAACGCTCCCGCGACCTTCCAAGCGTTGGTAAACGATGTCCTGCGGGACTTCCTGCACCGGTTCGTCTTCGTGTATCTGGACGATATACTCATCTTTTCCCCTGATCCTGAGACTCATGTCCGGCATGTCCGTCAGGTTCTGCAGCGGTTGTTGGAGAACCGCCTGTTTGTGAAGGGCGAGAAGTGTGAGTTCCACCGCACTTCTTTGTCCTTCCTGGGGTTTATAATCGCCTCTAACTCCGTCGCCCCGGATCCGGCCAAGGTTGCGGCGGTGAGAGATTGGCCCCAACCTACAAGCCGTAGGAAGCTGCAACAGTTCCTCGGTTTTGCTAATTTCTACAGGAGGTTCATCAAGGGCTATAGTCAGGTAGTTAGCCCCCTGACAGCCCTGACCTCTCCAAAAGTTCCCTTCACCTGGTCGGATCGGTGCGAGGCCGCGTTCAAGGAGTTGAAACGGCGCTTCTCATCTGCACCAGTTCTGGTGCAGCCCGATCCTAGCCGCCAGTTAGTGGTTGAAGTGGATGCCTCGGACTCAGGGATAGGAGCGGTGCTCTCCCAGAGCGGGAAGACCGATAAGGTCCTTCACCCGTGTGCCTATTTTTCTCGCAGGTTGACCCCCGCTGAACGGAACTATGACGTCGGCAATCGGGAACTCCTTGCTGTGAAAGAGGCCCTCGAAGAGTGGAGACATCTGTTGGAGGGAACAGCCGTGCCATTCACGGTTTTCACTGACCATCGGAACCTGGAGTATATCAGGACCGCCAAGCGGCTGAACCCCAGGCAAGCCCGCTGGTCACTGTTCTTTGGCCGTTTTGACTTCCGGATTACCTACCGTCCCGGGACCAAGAATCAGAGATCGGATGCATTGTCCCGGGTGCACGAAGATGAGGTCAAAACGGAACCGTCGGATCCCCCGGATCCCATCATCCCGGAGTCCGCTATCGTGGCCGCCCTCACCTGGGATGTGGAGAAGACCGTCCGGGAGGCCCTGACCCGTGTCCCGGACCCCGGAAACGGACCAAAAAACAGACTATACGTCCCACCAGAGGCTAGGGCTGCAGTCCTGGACTTCTGTCACGGTTCTAAGCTCTCCTGTCACCCAGGGGTGCGAAGGACCGTGGCAGTCGTCCGGCAACGCTTCTGGTGGGCATCCCTGGAGGCCGACGTCCGGGACTACGTCCAGGCCTGTACCACCTGCGCCAGGGGCAAGGCCGACCACAGGAAGACCTCAGGGCAGCTACAGCCACTGCCCGTGCCTCATCGCCCCTGGTCCCACATCGGCCTGGACTTCGTCACAGGTCTCCCGCCGTCCCAGGGAAACACCGTCATCTTCACGATAGTGGACCATTTCTCCAAGGCAGCCCACTTCGTGGCCCTCCCGAAGCTCCCTACGGCCCAGGAGACAGCGGACCTCCTGGTCCACCACGTCGTCCGTCTGCATGGCATACCATCAGACATCGTCTCCGATCGCGGTCCCCAGTTCACCTCACACGTCTGGAGGAGCTTCTGCCGGGAACTGGGGGCCACGGTCAGCCTCTCGTCTGGGTACCACCCCCAGACCAACGGGCAGGCAGAGCGGGCGAATCAAGAACTGGAGCAGACACTTCGCTGTGTGATAGCCGCGCACCCGACGGCCTGGAGTACCCACCTGGCCTGGATCGACTACGCCCACAACAGCCAAGTGTCATCAGCCACCGGCCTCTCCCCGTTTGAGGTGTGCTTGGGGTATCAGCCCCCCTTGTTTCCGGTGGTTGAGGGAGAGGTCGGTGTGCCCTCGGTCCAGGCCCACCTACGGAAGTGCCGTCGGGTGTGGCGTGCCGCCCGCTCTTCCTTGTTGCAGGCCCGGACGAGGGCGAAGAAACATGCAGACCAGCGGCGAGCCCCGGCCCCCAAGTATCGTCCTGGGCAGGAGGTCTGGTTGTCCACCAAGGACATTCCTCTACAGGTCGACTCACCAAAACTCCAGGAACGGTACATCGGACCGTATAAGATCCTCAAGGACGTCAACCCTGCCGCAGTGAGGCTCCAGCTTCCGGCCTCACTGCGGATACATCCAGTTTTTCATGTTTCCCGGATTAAGCCCCTTCACACCTCACCCCTCTGCACCCCGGGTCCGGCGCCGCCTCCTGCCCGGATCATTGATGGAGCGCCGGCTTGGACTGTCCGCCGGCTCCTTGATGTCCGTCGGATGGGCCGGGGTTTTCAGTATCTGGTGGACTGGGAGGGGTACGGACCCGAGGAGCGCTCCTGGGTGAAGAAGGGTTTCATCCTGGACCCGGCCCTCCTGGCCGACTTCTACCGTCGCCATCCGGACAAGCCCGGTCATGCGCCAGGAGGCGCCCGTTGAGGGGGGGGTCCTGTTGTGTGGGCCGCTGAAGAGGAGGTACTGCTGGCCCACCACCACCAGAGGGCGCCCTGCCTGGAGTGCGGGCTCCAGGCACCAGAGGGCGCTGCCGCATCATGGGAGTAGCCTGGGTGACAGCTGTCACCCATCGCCAGACACAGCTGTTCCACTCAGCACAGAGGTATATCAGGAGGACGGCGTCTCCACCTCAGTGCCGAGATATCGCCTAAGACTAAGGTAGTATTCTCTGCATTTATATATTGCATAACCAGCTAAACCTGTTAAACCTTTTCAGGACTGGTGACTACAGATAGCTTCATTGTTTGGATAAGTACTCACCTTCCTGCTGTTCTTTGACAAGAGGTGGAGGCGGCTTCTCCCCTCTCCGTTACTGGGTGCGGTCATCCACGCCTGTGTGTTGTTGCTCTCTCCTGCCAGCAGTACCGGATCCGACGAGCGGAGGCAGTGGCCACCTGGGAATTCGGGACTTGGCGGTTCCAGTATTTCCAGGGTTCGGTGGCAGAGGAGATCTGGGTGGTTCCGGTTCGACTGAGACGGACGTCTCCTACCTTCGAGCCTGCCCACACGACACCAGCGGATTCGACCCCAACTTGTGTTTGTTATATTAATTGTGCTTGTTTCACAGACGTAAATCTTGTTATTTACCTTCTCCATTGTCCGTTCATTGCGCCCCCTGTTGTGGGTCCGTGTTCCTACACTTTCACAACATAAGTGACACCCCTCATCTAAGACGAGCATGCCTTTGACTCACACAATAGCACGATTTGTGTAGTGCTGGAGAGTAAACTCGTCTTTAGCGGGTGCAGACAGGACGCCAGAGAGGCGCTGGTGCGTGCTATTGCACACAGAGAATTTTGAAATGTTCAAAAAATCTTTCACGCACAAATGTCGTGCTATGTGGTGCAATCTAATCTCCTATACAACGTGCAGCTCGTCAAGTGGAGTAAAGAAAAAGTGAACAGAGTGAGTGGTGATGTCAGCGGATCGCATCAGAGTGCAGCTCGTCTGAAGGATTATACCAAGACGTTAAATCTATCATAAACATACTTTAACAGCTGCACACAAGAAGGAAAAAACACACAACTGTTTTATCAACCCATGATAATGTAAACATGAGAAATAATTACCTTTTTAGACGGCTCAAAATGCTTTCTGCAAGTAGTTATGCGCACTCGTGCACGCACCCACGAACGGCTCCGGCTGCAGCCTCCTCTGTGATTCAGGATGGATTAGATAAATAATTATTTTATATATGCAGCATCCAGTGCAGAGCACGTGGCAGCTGGTAGAACAAACAAGGGCGTCCAGCTGTGAACACAGCAGGTGGGATCGTCACAACGATGTTAGTGCTATTGCAATGAGTCACAGGCATGCTTGTGTCAGTGGGCCTTAAAGGTGCATTGACACTTGCACACATTTAACCCCCACAGTGCTGTGCAATTCACTGTGACAATGCCATCCACTGTGTTCCCAGCTATATGCCGCGGTTTGTGCCGCTGGATGCTGCGTATATAAAATAATTATTTTGTAGCGGATTAATCATTTCCTCTCAGAGTTTGGCTGATGAAAGCACCTCTAATCCCCGTTTCAGCTGCAGCTTTTCTCTCTCTCGCTCTCTCTCCACCGTGCGCTTCATGAGGTGGAGAATGTATTTGGAACAGTCTCAAAGGTAATTAATTGTAATGTTTATATTGTAATGGCTTGGTATAACAGTTGCATCTTCATTCCTTCTTGTGAGCAGCTGTAAAAGTACGTTTATGATAGATTTAACATCTCCTTGAAATCTTTCAGATGAGCTGAGCTGTGATGCACTGCGCTGACACAATCACAAACACTCACGCTCAGTGTTTTTTAGTTTGCGCAATGTTCACATGAAGTTCACATAATTATGTATGACAGAGATTTTGAACATTTCTAAATTTTTCCTTGCGTACTTGCACAAAGCCGCACACAGTTTCCAACAGTTTACAATGAGTTTACAATGAATTTACTCTCCTGCATGGCAGATTGTGTACCAGCGTGCGAATCAAATTCATGCAAGTGTCAAGGCACCTTTAGTAACTGCTCATTTGACACACAGTCATTCCAGTGGTCCTTAAGAATCCTCCGAAGAGAACTAGTACCAAAGACATCCAGTCATTGCCTTAAGTCACTGGTGAGTGACCAATCATGTCGTGAGACAAGAAGCACCGCAACCCTTAAGACGTGGAACTTCATTCTTCTGGAAACACCTCTGTCCAGTAAACCTATGACTCCATAAGTTCCTCCCAGGCATCTCTGGGTCTCATAAGCTGAGGACCCAGAGACCTGAATGTTACTGCTGATATAAATAAATGCTTGTACAAGTTCAGCAGTTTCACCTCACATAGATACACAGGAAGTCGTTGGAATCCTGGCTCTTACTTTTGAGCCAGGACAATAAAACCCACTCAAATTCCTCACTCAGCTTCGCAAGTGCTTCAAATTTAAGACTGATGTTCTTCCTATTTACATTTTCACAGCAACAGCGTTAATATCTTTCATGTAGTTTTATCTTGATTATTTGCATTCATAAGATAAAGCAATGAGGGGCAGATTATTGAATTTAAACAAAACAGCAATGAAAGTGCATTCACAGAGCTCATGAGATCAATGAGTATAGTATAGTATTTGAGATCAGTAAGTATATGTATATTGAGATTAGTTTTTCAAGAAAGTGAAACTGGATACGAGTTACTTACAAATATAAAACTGAAATACAACAAAATAAAATTGTATTTGTACCCCCCATATGATGACAATAAAGACTATTCTATTCTATTCCAAGCCTAAGAAATACAAAATGATCAATAGCACCATCACTAAAACAATATGGAAAAATACACTGATGAAACCTTACAATACATACAACTAACATGTACAACCCCAATTCCAAAGAAGTTGGGACATTGTGTAAAATGTAAATAAAAACAGAATACAATGATTTGTGAATCTCTCCTCAACCTATATTGAATTGAATACACCACAAAGACAAGATATTTAATGTTCAAACTGATAAACTTTATTGTTTTTGTGCAAATATTTGCTCATTTTGAAATGGATGCCTGCAACACATTTCAAAAAAGCTGTGACAGTGGCATGTTTACCACTGTGTACATCACCTGTCCTTCTAACAACACTAAATAAGCGTTTGGGAACTGAGGACACTAATTGTGAGTGTCATGATTGGGTATAAAAGGAGTATCCCCAAAAGTCTCAGCCATGCACAAGCAAAGATGGGGTGAGGATCACCACTTTGTGAACAATTGCGTGAAAAAATAGTCCAACAGTTAAAAAGAAAAATGTTTCTCAATGTTCAATTGCAAGGAATTTAGGGATTCCATCATCTACAGTCCATAATAAAATAAGAAGATTCAGAGAATCTGGAGAACTTTCTATACGTAAGCGGCAAGGCAGAAACTCAACATTGAATGCCCATGACCGTCGACCTCTCAGGCGACACTGCATTAAAAACTGACATCATTGTGTAAAGGATCTTACCGCGTGGGCTCAGAAACACTTCAGAAAACCACTGTCAGTTAACACAGTTCGTTGCTACATCTACAAGTGCAAGTTAAAACTTTACCATGCAAAGTGAAAGCCATACATCAACAACATTCAGAAATGACGCTGCCTTCTCTGGGCCCGAGCTCATTTGAAATGGACAGATGCAAAGTGGAAAAGTGTGCTGTGGTCTGATGAGTCCACATTTTAAATTGTTTTTGGAAATCATGGATGTCGTGTCCTCTGGACAAAAGAGGAAAAAGACCATCCAGATTGTTACCAGCGCAAAGATGGTATGGGGTGTGTTAGTGCCCATGGCATGAGCAACTTACACATCTGTGATGGCACCATCAATGCTGAATGGTACATCCAGGTTTTGGAGCAACACATGCTGCCATCCAAGCAACATCTTTTTCAGGGACGTCCCTGCTTATTTCAGCAAGACAATGCCAAGCCACATTCTGCATGTGTTACAACAGCGTGGCTTCATAGTAAAAGGGTGTGTGTACTAGACTGGCCTGCCTGCAGACCAGACTTCCCGCCAATTGAAAATGTGTGGCACATTATGAAGCACAAAATACAACAACGGAGACCTCGGACTGTTGAACAACTGAAGTCATTCAACTGAATATAGGTTGAAGAGGATTTGCAAATCATTGTGTTTTCTTTTTATTTACATTTTACACAATGTCCCAATTTCATTGGAATTGGGGTTGTAAGTGATGTTTTGTTTTTTGTTTTTTTTAATGTAAGATGGAGTTCACAAGGAGTCAAGACTATAAATGTGTGTTTTAAAAAGAAACTAAAATGAAGAGATCAACCAATGTGTCTTAATCTCCTCTGGAAGATTGTTCCAAACTCTGGGAGCTCTGATGGTAAATGCTCTGTCAACTTTGTTTTATAGTCTGGATTAGAAGAGCAGCATTTGATGACCTCAGGGCCCACGGTGGCACATGAGGAGTTAAAAGGTCACAAATATAGCTTGGGGCCAAACCTTTTGCGTGCTTTAAAAGTGAAAAGTAAAGTTTTAAAATCCACTCTAAAACGAGGGGACAGCCAGTGCAAAGACGAAAGGATAGGTGTAGGTGTAATATGTTCTCGTTTTCTGCTGCCTTTTAAAATCCTATTGATGCATTTTGGAATAGTTGAAAAGAGGAGAGAGACTTTTTTATTATAAGTAAGTAAGTAAGTAAGTAAGTAAACTTTATTTATATAGCGCTTTTCACAGACAGGGGTCACAAAGCGCTTTACAAGGTAAAACAATAAAAATATACAGTAAAAATACACACTCAGTACTAAAAGATTATTGGCCATGAAAAGCCTGTTTAAAAAGTAGAGTCTTTAGTTGCTTTTTGAACATCTCAACAGAGTCCAGGGATCGCAGGGACAGAGGGAGTTCGTTCCAGAGACGAGGCACTACGGCTTTAAAAGATCGGTCTCCTTGAGTTTTAAAGGAGGTTCGAGGAACCATCAACAGGTTCTGACCTAAAGATCTGAGGCTGCGGGCTGAGGTGTAAGGCTGAATCAAGTCAGCAATGTAATCAGGAGCCTGACCATGTAGTGCTCTGAAAGTCAAAACCAAGATTTTAAAATTAATTCTGGAGGCAACAGGGAGCCAGTGGAGGGATTCCAAGATAGGCGTAATGTGGGCTCTCCTGTTGGTGCGGGTCAGAAGCCTTGCAGCAGAGTTCTGGACATACTGCAACCGATTTATCTCCTTCTTACCCAGGCAAGTGAACAGGCTGTTGCAATAGTTCAACCGCGTGGAGACAAAGGCATGGATGATTTCCTCTAATTCTTTCTGTGACACCAATTTTTTAAGTTTGGCGATATTTCGCAGTTGAAAGAAGCAATTCTTCACAAGCTTGCTTGCATGCTGAGCAAGAGACATTCCTTCATCGAAAATAACGCCAAGGTTTCTAAGGCTTGTTTTTGCAGTTAAGCCCAAGTCACCAAGGAGGCTCCTGATAACAGGAACAGCACTGTCAGGGGCAACAATAAGTGTCTCAGTTTTTTCAGAGTTCAGTTGCAGACGGTTTCCATTAAGCCACTTCTTCACCTGTGACAGGCAGTCAAATAAAGAGTTCAATTTGTGGACTTCTGAAATCTTAAAGGAACAGTACAGTTGTAAGTCGTCCGCAAACAGGTGGTAGGAAATATCCCTGAAGCCCTGAATCAACTGGCCGAGGGGAAGGACATACAACTGAAACAGCAGTGGCTCCAAAACAGAACCTTGCGGGACACCATACTGTAAAGCAGCTGTTTGCGATAGTTTATGGCCAGCCAACACACTAAAGGTCCTCTCCTCCAAGTATGAGGCAAACCACTTCAGCACGGACCCCAACAACCCTACCAGATCGTGCAGCCAGTTGACCATAATGCTGTGGTCGACGGTGTCGAAGGCTGTGGACAGGTCTAGTAGGACTAGGACCGTGTATCTTCCTGCGTCAGCAGCCATCATGATATCACTAGACACTCTCAGTAGTGCGGCCTCGGTGGAGTGGTGTTTCCGAAAACCTGACTGAAAAGTGTCATAGATGTTGTGCATCTCAAGGAAAGACGTTAGTTGTTTTGTGACCACTTTTTCCAGTATTTTTGCTAGAAAGGGGAGCTTCGATATTGGCTGGAAATTCTTAAGCTCAGACTGGTCCAAGTTAGGCTTTTTGAGTCTTGGTTCCACCACAGCATGTTTAAATGAGCTCGGAAAGAGACCGGATGACAGGGACATGTTGAACATTTTCATGACCCATGGCCCGATTGAGTCAAAAGTATCTAAGAAAAGCTTGGAGGGAAGGACATCAAATGGGCATGAGGTCAGGTTCATTTTAGTTGCAACTGCTGCAATGTCTTCTAGTGACACTCGGTTGAAAGACGACCAGACCTGTAGTGGCAGTTCAGGCCGGACTGGGCCAGACCACAAGGGGTCAGTAAAGGCATTTTTTATGTGTCTGACCTTATCAACAAAGAACTCCAAGAGGTCAGTGCCATCTGCTTTACAAAACTCAGAGGTTGCAGAGGCAGCATGGGACACGAGAGAGTTAATTGTGTTAAAAAGCACCTTTGGATTTCCCTTATTGGACATTATCAGGCAATGGAAATATTTAGATCTTGCCTCTCTTAATGCATCATTTAACGTGGAAATAAGGTCCCTGAGATGTAGCCTATGGACCTCAAGGTGCGTGGATTTCCACAAGTGCTCCGTTTTCCGACACAGTCTTCTTAACTCCAAGATACTGTCATTTATCCACAGACATGACTTCTCACATTCATTATTTGTTTTGAAAGGGGCCACCAAGTCCAATAATGTGGCACAGTGAGAGTTAAAATGATGTATAAGATCATTGACATCCGTACAGTCATTAAAAGCACTGGGATCAAATAAGGCACAAAATCTGTCAGCTGTAATTTGTGTAATGATCCTCCTTTCTGCCCTTTTAGAGACAGGCCTAGGCTCAGGGGGAACATCAACCTGAAAAAAAAATACAGCTGTGGTCACTCAGGTGGACGTCTTCCACATGCATATTTGTGACGTGTAGGCCAAGAGAAAACACCAAGTCCAGAGTATGACCCTTAGAGTGGGTGGGGCCTGATACAATGCTTATAATGCTGCAGACAGAGAAAACAGTTGGAGTAATCTGTCTCCAATGAAATAAAAGCACAGAGTAAAATCACCAGTGTTAAATTAACACTGCCAGTGAACATATGGTCCCACGTAGAACCATATGTACACTGGCAGTGTTAGTTTTACACTGGTGATTTTACTGTGCAGGAATGACTAGTTCATGATTTTTGGTGGGGGAAATGTCTCAGTTCTAGAACATATTTTACGTTGAAAAACGAATGATTGTATGGCAGATGTGATATGGTTGATCAAAATGCGATTGTTGTCAAATAATAAACAGAGGTTTCTCCAGTGTGTAATAACAAGATGGAAGAAGTGTGAACCCAGTGTGTGTCAAATGTAAGTGTTGGAGGAGTCCATGCCAAATCAAAGAATCTCAGTCATTTCCTCTTTTTCCTGTTTAGCTGGAGGAGCCAACCATTTATGAATGTCTCCAAGACAGTTTATGATTGAAAATATTTCATTTTACTAATAATCATTCCATGACTAATTGTATAGTGGCACTATTTTTGTGCACCACCACAATGGAGTTGGACAAAACAAGCCTAGTGTGCATGTAGTGTGGATTTTCAGCTTTAAAGGATTTAGCAGAAACATCGCTTTAACCATTTAAGTGTTAAAGCGATGCACAGTCTCTCCATTTTCACAAACCATAAGTATCTAGATAAACCAACTCTCCAGTCATTGTTGAACTGGGCAATTCTATTTCAATAGAATTATAAACACAGAAAATTTTTAATGGTAAGCTAAAATATGGCCAGGTTTTGCTGTAGTTGTAATTATGTTACCATAGAATTGGCCAACTGTCCAATTACTGTTAAACTGTTAATACAATCATAACCTTGATAGCCAGTTTTCTTTAGATACCTCAAGGGATGGATAAATGAACATTCACTGAACATGTCTTGGACTTCATTTACATCAATCATTAAGAAACACAAATAGTACAGTACTGTGTTGTTATGTTTTAGAGGCAGAGTGAAAATCAAACCCCAAGATGCAGACAGCAAGGAGACAAAACCAGGTGCAAAAACCACAGTGCTTTAATTATCCTCAGTAAACAAACAATCCAACACACCAGTGACGAGACGAGCATGCAAAAAGAGTTCAAACCAAAAATACTGTGTGTGTGTGTGTGTGTGTGTATATATATATATATATATATATATATATATATATATATATATATATATATATATATATATATATATATATATATATATTCAAGCCTTATTCAAAAATGGAAGAAATTATTATTTTTTCCTCAAAATTCTACACACAATACCCCATAATGTCAATGTGAAAAAAGTTTTTTTTTTTTTTTTAGGTTTTTTAAAAAATTATTAAAAAATAAAAAGCCTAAAAAATCATATGTACATAAGTATTCACACCCTTTGCCATAAAGCTCAAAATTGCATCATGTTTCCACTAATCATCCGTGAGATTATTCTACAGCTTAACTGGAGTCCACCTGGGGTAAATTCTGTTGATTGGACATTTGGAAAGGCACACACCTGTCTACATATAAGGTCCCAGAGCTGCCAGTGCATGTCAGAACACAAACCTAGCATGATGTTAAAGAAAACAAAATAAAGGGGTAGAAGGGCCTTAGTCAGGGAGGTGACCAAGATCCCAATGGTCACTCTGTCAGAGGTCCAGCATTCCTCTGTGGAGAGAAGAGAACCATCCAGAAGGATAACCATTTCTGCAGCAATCCATCCAGAGACATCCCAGATGAAAACCTGCTCCGGAGCGCTCTTGACCTCAGACTGTGGCAACGGTTCATCTCTCAGCTGGATAGTGACCCTAAGCACACAACCAAGATATCAAAGGAGTGGCTTTAGAACAATTGTGTGAACGTCCTTGAGTAGCCCAGCCAGAGCCCAGACCTGAATCCGATTGAACACCTCAGGAGAGATCTAAAAATGGCTGTGCACCGACGCTCCCCTCCATCCTGATGGAGCTTGAGAGGTGCTGCAAAGAGGAATGGGGAAAACGGTCCAAAGACAGGTGCACCAAGCTTCAGGCATCATATTCAAGAAGACCTGAGACTGTAATTTCTGCCAAAGGTGCATCAACAAAGTACTGAGGAAATGGTGTGAATACTTACGTACGTGTGATTTCTTAGTTTTTATTCTTAATAAATTTGAAAAATTAAAAAAAAACTTTTTTCATTGTTGTCATTATAGGGTGTTGTGAGTACAATTTTGTGGGGAAAAATGAATTTACTCCATTTGGAATAAGGCTGTAACATAACAAAATGTAGAAAAAGTGAAGCGCTGAGAATAATTCCGGATGCACTGTATGTTCTCCAGTTGTGTTTTGCTGTATTTCACCCCCCTCAGGGTATGCACAGCAGATGTGGTATGAATCTGCATGTTAATTTGGTACAACTTAGATGCCCTTCCTGATGCAACTCCAGATGTACATGGAGACAGGGGCATGTGTGGCCTTGAACTAAGGACACTTTTTGAAAACAAGCTCAGTAACTGTTTGCTGTTTGCACCACATGCTGTCCCAAAAGCACAAAAGATATAACATGCACAACACAAAAAGAAGAAATGTCTGATATAAAAGGGGATATAAGTGGAACAAGCGGAGGTCGGAATGACTCTTCTCTGTTGAGTACAGAATGGCACATTGGCATCAGAATTAGAGAGACCTCAGTGCTGTCTTTCACATTATGCACCTGGTTTATACAGTACCCAATCGGGGACACAACACTTCCAGATTAAGGCAACACTAGCAAATGCAGAAAACTCTTACATCAATTTTACAACAGGTTGTTGCATCAAAGATTGTCTTGCAAATTAATGAAAGTTCACAAAACAGAGATCACAACAAATATACCCTTCAGCACATGTAACCACTAAATTTGATTAACTGTTTGCTGCAAATTTACACAACACATTCAAACACATTAATGCTTTGCAAAGCTCCACAACACAATGGACATAGTAAGAACACAACAGAAATACTGATAACGCAAAAAGAACTTCCTGGAAGACTTAAACTGATGGAATATTCAGTGCTCTGTTATCTTTATCTCTTCCTGCTTGGCAGATCTAAGTTTATTTATTTACTTTATTGATGATTGCGCTCTTAAACTAGCTTATGAATTAGGCTCAACTAGCTAGTTTTATTAGTTTATTTGCAATACACTAAGGAGTAGAAATCACTAAAGGTCCTCTGGACAGAAACTTCTTTGTGTGTTGTTTGTACTTCTGTTATGTTGTGGAGCTTTGGAAAGTGTTTGTGCTTGAGTGTGCTGCGTGAATTTGCAGCAGACATATGAACAAATTATATTGTTATGAAATTGTTAAATTGTGCTGTAGGTTATATTTTTGTTCTCAGTGTTTGGAAGAATTTTTCACAATTTGCAAGAGTTTTTGAAGCAACAACCTGTTGTTTAATTGATTAATTTGTAAATGCAATCTGCATCTGCTTATGTGGTCTTAATTTGGAAGCGTTGTGGCTCCATCATTCAGTGTAGGTTTAACTAAAATATGCACATTTGGTTCTATCCCCTTGGAGATTTCATATTACATCAGGAAGGGCATCTGGCATAAAACATACAACAAATTAACATGAGAATCATAAAAATCAGATCCATACTGGTTCCATATAGCACTGGGTTCATTAAAAGATAATTCACTTTTTTTATTGTGAGATCTGAATTTATTTGGTGACAGTAGACGGGAGCCGCTCAACTGAAATGTGTTGTTGGTGCTGCTGTTCAAAGCAGGTAACTCATAATTTACTGTCTCCTATAAAATACATGACAATGATTTCTGAGCCCTTCATCTTCACATCTGTTGTCTGACTGTATTATGTCCCTGCAGAGGGTGACTTTTATTTCCTTTGCTGCTGTTTATTTAAACAATTATTCATGGTTACATTTCCCTACACTCAAGCTACCATAAAAATCCTGTAATTGGTTATTTGTGTGAATCACTTTGGCTAGTTTCTGGATTTAAAAAAAAACCTGTGATTCGCTCAGTTTATTCAGGCACTTGAGAGGTAATATCAGGATGATGACCATTCTAAAGCGCTGACGAGATTTTGGCATTCTGTAAAGGCATGCATGTTGATTGGCAGCTTATGCCTGACGCTGCCTGTGACCTTTAGAGTCAATCAGAGCAGAATATGGGAAAGCCCGACATTATGCTTTGGGGTATATTGACTGTTCTCAGCAGATGGTACGAGCCATTTCATGTCGCTGTGGAGACCGAGAGGCCGTACACTACCCTTTGTTCTTTGCACAAACACACTTCAGGGCTGATGCCATGAAATCAATCTTGTCGTGACAATGTTCCCCGTAGTAACTAGGGGCCTAAAATTATTGGTCAAAATTAGGATCCGACCCAGAGCCTTTCTCTCAGAGGACACTACAAGTAGTACAGATTGGAAAGCAAATTTCGGACACTAATGTTGGCAAAATACTAGTTTCTCAAAGGATCCCAACGGTACTTATTGGTGAGTGATGTTGGAGCCAGAGTCTTCAATCCTCAAATACAGCATTAGCTTGTGCACTCTAAAGTAGGCTGCATACTCTCAAGATAGTTTGGTAAAACTGGCAGTCACATATTGTCCAGAGCTCATGTATGTCACACGTGGAGTATAGGGATCCAAAAATGAATCACTGTTATAGTGTTCACTTAAAGTAATTAATGTTAAATGACATGCAGTTTAAAGGAAGATACTTTTGACTTGATGTTTATGATAGCGTACGTCATCCTCACTGATCCACTGATCAAAATGTAGTAAGTATACAGAACAGTTAGCACAGCAATGTAGTGATTGAACCATACAGGGTGTATGTCTTATCCTGGTGCCACTGTGTCTCAGCCAAACCTAACTCAGTGGTCAGATTTGTCAACATGACCTAGTGTTAAGGTTAATGTCATATACTGATGTTTTGTTTGTGTTTTATGTTAGTACAGTGAAATAAATGGTAGTGCTGGAATGTTCTGTGATGCATGTCCAAATGTCCTCAGACCACTTAATATTACAAACTGGATTTGACCTGACTGCTTTACGTACAGACATGACGCATGTCCAAATGTCATCATTTGTGTGCAGTCAAAACTGATAAAACCAAGTGCTTCATATCTGTCAGGGACAAACCTCAGCACCATGGAAACATTCCGCTATTGATATCACTCTCACACAAACACATTCATCACAAAGTTTTGATATCATACATGTTGCCTGAACATACAACGCGATCACGTCACCCACTTACATGTCAACACACCACTACTTTGTAGCCAATCACATAGCTCCACTGATACACACGGCAGGAAAAAGTCCGACCACCTGAGGGCAGGTCCAGAGCAGGAATAAAGAGCAGCTTAGCCCTAATGTCGGGGCTCTTGTTTGCAACGGTGCATGAGGTGCTTACTTCAGCAGACAGAAAAACCCCAACAGTAGCTTTTTGTTTGTTCAAAGGTCACGCTTACATTCATAAAGCTAAAGCTGCTTCTACTGTTATTGTCTGCATTAACCATGAAAGACTATGTTAGGGGTCGAACCAGGTCACATCCTGGAGCCTGCAATAGTGCTGCACATTGCTTCATCCACCACAACACAGAGCCACCATGGGTGCTGGATGGCAACCACCCAAACAGGTAACCAGTGGGTAACCATCCCACCTATTAAAACTAACAATGTATCCACTTGAACATGGGTGTCCTTCTTGGCCTTCTCCAACTACTGAGGTCCTCAACACTGAGGCAGCTACATGTTTGATCATGCCCAGAAAATTGTGCCTCACATGTTTTTTATTACTATTATTATTTTGCTATGTTGCACTGTATTGTATGTACTTTATGTGAGTGCATTGTTGAGTGTAGGTGGTCTTCCATGGTCCATTTTGGGGGGTGGGTGAAATGATTGTCAACGCTGGACACAGAAAAAGAACTGTTGTTTTAGCACTCTGTGGAAGTAAATCTGCAGCTGCATTCCGTTTGAGAATAGCATGCTATGAAGAGAATGTAGCTTCAAGAGTCTTGTCTTTGGAAGGTGGCATCTGATGCAGTGCTGAGGGATCATCTACTACACAGTAGTGCCCAGGTCTAAATCTGAAGCAGCTAATGTAGCTGTGACCCTGAAATATACTTTCCCTGAGCAAGGATGACCATGATCCCCTGCTGTTGAGGGAGCTTGGAAACCTTGGTGGGCCATGTGATATATATTTTGGCATCCAATTTTTCAAAACAACTTCCTGGTCAAAAATGTTGATGATAGTATTACTTTTCAGTGATGAAAGTACACAGAAGTGCAGGGAGATGTGGCAAAGGCTAAGGAATGTGTACATAACAAGCTGTACATGAAGCTGAACACTAAGGAAGGAGAAAAGGACTTGCACCAATTGCCCCGACAGAGGAACAGAGCTGGAAAGGATATGCAGCAGGTTACAGTAGTAAAGGATGCTGATGGAAATGTGCTGACAAGTGAGGACAGTGTGTAGAGAAGGTGGTGGGAGCATTCTGAGGAGCTGATGAATGAAAAAAATAAGAAAGCAGGCTGGATTACGTGGAGAGAGTAAATCAAGAAGTGCAACTGATATGTAAGGATGGAGTGAGGAAAGCTATGAACGGGATGAAGAGTAGAAAGGCAATTGGCCCAGATGACATTCCAGTGGAGGCATGGAAATGATTAGGAAAGATAGCAGTGCAGCTTTTAACTAGATTGTTTAACAAAAACTTGGAACATGAGAGTATGCCTGAGGAGTGGAGACATTTACTGTGCAGAGCCACAGTAACTGCAGAGGCATAATTTATCAGCCACAGCATGAAATTATGGGAAAGAGTAGTGGAAGCTCGGGTTAGGAAAGAGGTGAAGATCTTTCAGCAGTAATATGGTTTCATGCAGAGAAAGAGCACTACAGATGCAGCATTTACACTGAAAGTGTTTATGGAGAAGTCCAGAAAAGGCCAGAAAGAGTTCCACTGTGTGTTTGTGGATTTATAGAAAACCTATGACATGAAGACAAGAGAAATCAGTGATGTTGTATAAGGATGTCTAGAGTGGCAAAGAAGTATGTGAGAGTGGTGTAGGATATATATAAGGACTGTGTGATAGTGGTGAGATGCACAGTAAGAATGACAGAAGCATTAAACAGATTACATCTGTTGTATGGCTGGGGGGGCCTGGCTGCCTTTTGTTTCTGTCTTCTGTGCTGTCTCTTGTTTTTCCTTCCAGGTGGCACGCGTTTAGGACTGAGTGGCTGTGTGGCTGAGTCATCAGGACCTCACCCTGATCACCTGAGGCTGATCATGTGCAGCTCGTCAGGACTCACAGCTGTGGTGCATCTACACGGATTGGAGCATGGTGGCATTTAAGTCTGGAGTACACAGTGTGTATTTGCCAGAGACTCGACCTTGTGACCAGACGGGTGAGATCGTCGCCTCGAGAGCCATCTCATCATCAGTGGATGCAGAGACTGTACCAGGTTTGACATCATGGTCTGTGAAAGAGGAGGGGGTGAGGTCTCACGCTCGTCAGCACACTTCCTGAGGTACGTTAGATTTTGTGACTAACATTTGTACAGTCAGTATATGTGGTGTCCCTCACACCTTATTGTATTGAGCTGTTATGTTAGTCGTTTAATCAGCTTCCACTGCAGTTTGAGTATGTGAACAGGGTGTTCCATGCCTGCAGGGTGGGAAGCTGATTAGTAATTAAGCCAGGAAGTGTTTGCTGTTTATGTACACCTTTGAGCGGTCTCTCTGTGTGTGGACTCACATGATGGTTTCTTCTTTCACAGACTCGGTTTGTCGCGGCCACCTGGGGGGTGTCGGCGGGGTCCTTGGGTCCGAACTGTTTCTGGCTCCGGACCGTTAGTGCTGCTGGGAGCACACCGCAATTCCACCACGCCAGACCGCGCACTCATTTGTTGTACTTAGCACATCACTGTTATGTTTATTAAATTTTGTTATCCTTTGTACCGTGCTCTGCTTATTTCATACTGGGTCCTTCAAACGCTGGTTGGTTCTCCGGGCTGCGTCCGACACATAACAACATCAAGGATCAGCTCTGAGCTCTTTCCTCTTTGCAATGTCGATGGACAGGATGATGGATGAGATCAGACAAGAGTCTCCATGGACTATGATGCTTGCAGATGACTGTGATCTGTAGTGAAAATAAAGAGCAGATTTTGACCAACCTGGAGAGGTGGAGATATGCACTAGAGACAAGTGCATATCACAAGTGCATAAAACATTTAGGTGGCAGGACTGATTTTGTGACAAAAGGGTATCTACAAGAGTAAAGGGTAAAGTTTACAATATGGTAGAGAGACCGGCTATGTTGCATGCAGGGGCGTAGGTTTGCATATGGACCATAGGGACAAGTCACAACCAATATTTTGGGATGGCAAAATAGTCCCTACCAATATTTAGCATTTTTTTATATAACAAAATCATTCACTATTTTTTTTGCAAACTCGATACTATAATTTTAGTCGTCACGTTTTGTGTTTTCGACGTGCCAGAGTGACAGGGTTACCCATGTTGCAATTTCATTGGCTCACGTTCTTCTCACATGGACGTAAACAAAGCGCATCTCGTGGTGGCAGGCAGTGCTTAATTTGTAAAGTGGGAGGTCCCGGAGCGCAGAGGATTGGTGGCTCCGGTGCAGAAAAACAAGAAGGGCGGGGGGGCTTGCCAACAATGCTGTGCGCCACACTTAAAATAAACTGCACACCCACACAAACACGCACACACACATTCACAAATGACACTAACACCCTGCCTTTTCCTCAAAAATTACTACATTTATGTTTGCTGTCTGTCTCTGTACTTTTCTGTCACTTTTGCGCTCTTTTTCATACTTTTCCCTCGTTTCAAAAGTCACCGAACGCATTTTACCGTAATATATGCAACATATAGCATACTGTTGGAAAGCACGGGTTCTTGGCTTGCTGTCAGTGTTGAAATTTTTCAGAATGAGGGCTTACATGAGAACTTACGGTAATGAGAATCAGCGGCGCACTAGTGTGAAACGTCCGTGTTTTTCCTCTGTGTTATGACATCACAGGCTTACGTTTACCGTAATACACCATATATATCATTGGAAATCCCTTTTTTTTTTTGGCAAATTAGGTTGCCAGATATCTACAACTGCATTATTGATGAAGAGAATAGATTATACATCTTGGTTGCAAAAACCTTTTTTTTTTTTTTTTTGTTAGCTCCACAAGTATTTTTTTGTTGTTGTTGTTGTCTTGTTCTCTCAGGTGTAGGCCTATAGAATAGATTTGTGATTTTGGGTGCAATTTTGTTATTTAAGCTATTTGTTTGTTTGCCTACACACTTAATATTGTAAATAAAGTGTTAAATTATTCAGCATTATGTCGTCATGTGTTATGTATTATGCTGTACTTGTGCATCTAATGGTATGAGTGGGTTAGGGGGTGGTGGTGGTGGGCAGGGGGACCGGGGGAGGGGGTGGTATTATCCCTACCAAAGCTGAGACCAAACCTACGCCCTTGGTTGCATGGCTCAGAGATGGTGGTGCTAACAAAAAGACAGGAGGCAGATCTGAAGGTGGCAGAGCTGAAGATGCTGTGATTTTCCTTGGAAGTGATGAGGATGGACAGAATTGGAATGAATCACTGGGATATTACAGATATGACAGTTTGGAGAAACCAGAAATTGGGGAGAAGAATGCTGAGGATGGAGCCACCAGCCAGAAGAAGAGGGAGGCAAAGAGGAGGTTTATGGATGTGCTGAGGGAGGACATGCAGGTGATTGGTGTGACAGGGGAAGATACAGAGGAAGGAGGAAGATGGAGATGGTGATCTGCTGTGGTGACCCCTAACCGGGGCAGTTGAAAGAAGAAGAAAAAATAAATGGTAAAGTCTAACGTTTGGCCACTGTTCCAGTCCTATGGGAAATATGTCCACAAATGTCTTCAGACTCATTTGAGACTAGTATACATAAAATCCAAATTCTGTCAGGCACTTTGTCTTGTTGTTTATCCTATGACCATACAGACAAGCATATGAGTGGAACGCATCCCAGTATCCCAAGGCGTACAATAAAAACTACCGTTAGGATGACTGGTCACAACAGTCAACTACGACTGGCTGATATCCAACCTCTTGACTAATTTTCTAATATTTGGGTAACTCAGATTTTCCCACACAGCTATTAAAAACAGAGACAGTACACTTGCAGAGACTGCTTCACCAAGGGCAGAGATCAAGGAGAAACCAAGACCCACTAGAAATCCATTCATTTAAGAAAAAGAAGAGTCCTATATAAGTCCTGAGGATCGTTGGTGACCGTCCTTAAAGCCATATTCTGTAGCATCAAGCAGATGAGAGTCCACTACTCTCCCTGAACAGGACACTAGTCTGGTGCAGGTTACTTCTATTACTACTGGGTGGAGTGAGGCAATGAGGATTAAGTGCCTTGTCCAAGAAAACAGACAGACAGGACAAACAGGGTTCAAACCCCGCTCTACATATTGACAGGCCTGCTCCTTATCCACTTAGCTTCCTGCTCTTTAAGGGCTTCAAACATATATATTCAGCTGAGTAGTACCACAAACATTGTTTCAACATAAAGGTTCATTTATGCACCACTTGCATATACCATATTTGCCCTTTGGAGGCAAGCATAGCCAATCCTTTTTTTTAAGAAAGTTGCCTGAAATAAAATAAAATTACATGGAATACTTTTAATGAATAAGAAAACGATTAAAAAATGGACAAAATCAGGTGAGTCATTCGTGATATATTTTTTATTTGTGATGCAATTACACATTTTATTGAAATTGGCATTCCAATATACATGATATTGGCCATGCTCGTGCACTGGCCCACCCCCTCTTCAGGCAGAAATTCGCATGGACATCCCTGGGCCCTCTGATGTGAGAATGGGGTATAAATCTATCCATATGACAGTGTAACTGTCATATCCCTACATATTTGCACATGTCTTTAATATTGGCGTGGTGTTAAGTAAAATATCTGCTGGAGGGCAACGAGGACACCCTCAAATGTTTCTGACATCATCAAACGTTGCAGTTATGTATTTACAGCAAAAGATTAGGCAGAACTTTAGATGAAGGTAATCTCCCCGTATCTGTATTCATCATTGACTGGATGGTAAACTCAACTAGTCAAATAATAATTTACATTAGTAATCTCAACGCTTGCCTATGATTTGCCAAGCATAAGAACAAGGTGATTGCTTACAGCTGTGCTGTTCAGTATCCAAGTAGTTAAATGCTTTTGAAGAAATTTATTTGAGGCATTGGGATGGCTGAATCCAACATGCCATAAGCCAGACTAGTGTGAGCATAGTGAGCTAAAGGAAACGATATCAAACAAGTCCCTTGGAGGTGTTATATCTTCTATTCTAATCCAATTATATTTTTCCGAAAATCTGATTGGTTAATCATGTGAGATTTCAGACCATATAATATCGGGGTAACGGTGGCAAAATATTCGACCATTTCATATTTAGATGTATTAGTCTGGACCCTGACCGGTGTTTGGACAAGATGTCATTCCTGTGAAATATATTCCTGTCCTCCGCACAACTGCGCATGCATGCGCAGCATTGTTGGGATGCGGAACTGTCGATTCATGCGACAGGACGCGCAATTCGACGGAAAACCAGCCGCACGCTGCTAGCTGTTAGCGCTGTTAGCTGAAAGCGAGAGAAAGTCGCGTGCCGCCGCCGCCAAAATGGGTGAGTTTAAGCTACCATACGAAAGTATCAGTGTGGATTCTGATAGAGAATTTTTCACATTTAATGGATTTGATGGATTTTCACATTTGATGGGTTACTCCGCGCCGACTGCTGTTGGAACAACGCTGCCTCACGGTAAGCCTCGCCGACCGAATAACCTACAGAAAAATAAATCGTGCAAACGATGGAAATGAATTAGAATGGGAATAACCCCCTGTGCCTGATGATTTGCGGATGTTCATTCTGTTATACGGTCGCAAATAGCCGTTGCTGGTAAAGTTCAATTTGTGACTGTATAACCAGCATGAATGTCTGCAAATCATCAGACACAACAGGGTTATTCCTTAATCACATACATTTTTAAAATGTGAGTGAAGCTGCTGAGACTTCTAGACAAGGAAGTCTGCCACACTCGCTACTCCCTGGTCCATCTCAGCAACTTGTAAGGCTGATATTGTCATCAGGGAAGAACACCTGCTGCAGTTTAACGAGCACACCAATCAGTAGCGTGCGGACATATTTGCATATTCTCAAACTTAAGTATGCCCACCAGCCATACACTTGGTCCTACAGATGGCAAACACTACTGCGGTTGTACACTGATGTGCCCTGCTGGATTGTCACAGCGACCGACTCACACTGGTGGGTGTGCGAGGTACATGCAAATTACAACTACTAACCAGGCTTGTTAATGCAGCAAAGTATCCTGCTTATTATTTTGATCATTATGACATGAAGCATCAGTTTCTCCAGCGTAGATCTGTCCTTCATGTGCAGTACATCTGGAATGTATTCATAGCACTTCACTTATTCTAAAATGAACTAAATTTATTTTTTCCTCAACCTTCTGCACATTCCCATATTGGCAATGTGAAAAAAGTTTTTTGAGAATTTTGAAAATGTATTAAAAATTAAAAAAAAAACTCGTATACATAAGTATTCACAGCCTTTGTGTTGAAGCTCAAAATTGAGGTCAAGTGCATTATGTTTCCACTGATCATCTTTGAGATGTTTCTAATTGGAGTCCACCTGGAGTAAATTCAGTTGACTGGACATGACTTGGAAAGACACACCTGTCTACATATAAGGTCAGACACTTGACAGTGCATGTTAGAGCACAAACCAAGTATGAAGTCAAAGGAATTGTCTGTAGACCTCTGAGACAGGATTGTCTGGAAGCCCAAATCTAGGGAAGGGTACAGAAGCATTTCTGCTGCTTTGAAAGTCCCAATGAGCACAGTGACCTCCATCATCCATAAATCGAAGAAGTTCAGATCCACCAGGACTCTTCCTAGAGCTAGCTGCCTGTCTAAACTGAGCAACCAGGACAGAAGGGTCTTAGTCAGGGACTAAAAACCCAATGGTCACTCTGTCAGAGCTCTAGCAATCCACCAATCAGGCCTATATGGTAGAGTGGCCAGACGGACGCCACTCCTTAGGGTCCTGTCATAGCTTGACAATTCACCCAGCACATGCCAACGTATGAAAAATGCATACACTGGAAATACAGTGTATACACTAAATACTGCATACACTAAATACACTGGATAATTTGAATATTTTATGCAGCTGTCACACCATGACAATTTAGCCAGCGTATGCTGACAGCCCAGTTTCCACCTAGCGGTCCGCATCGGTATGACATGTAATGTACGGGTTGGAACAGTTAAGTCTAACTTAGTTTGTGTTTCCACCACCAGCAGAACCCTTTTCTTTGGTAGGCGGTGCATGTACATATTGACAAGCACGTCATCGAGCACACGTACACTGTCGCAGGCCTTTCCCCTCCACACAGAGGCCAAAGAGAGTAAATTAACATTTTTTTCTTTCTTTTTTTTTTTTTTTTGGCTGGGTGATACATGGGATTTATTTTCATTGCGTGCAGAATGCTGATGAGATGACTGATGTCTGTGGTAAACACTGATGTGAATGAATAAGGTGCTGTGACTTTTTCAACTTTTAAAATAAGTTTATTGTCATGGTGTGGCACATACATAGCACCGGCATTCTCTGGTTCAGGCTGAGAAAGGCACCAGGAGCAGACAAACCCCTTTGAGACTTCTTTTAAAACACTACGTTTCTTCAGCCACGACAAGGAACTAAAGTATTTTCAGATGTCGTTTTCCAAAAATCAGGACGCTTCAGGTGGATACATTGTCCTCAGGCTGTGATGATGAATCCAATTGAAACAAACAGATAAGCTTAAGACTTTATATTTACTCCGTGTGTGAATGGTTTAAATATTTGAAACTGTTTGCTTTAAGACTGCAGTTTTCAGTTGTTGAGCCAATCAATGGACAGCATCAATGGGCATATTTCGACTTATGAGTAACTTACAAGAAATGTGTCAATAGTCACATAACTTACCGACAACTTATGAGCCACGTATGCAGGACGTATCAGCCATATGCTGGCATGCATTGAAAATATTGTGTATTCTCATAATTGTTCAACGTACTTGCCATATTATGACATACTGTATGTATATGTGCGTGCTTCAGTGTGCTCTTAACTTACACGTAACGTATCAGATGCACGCCTGTGTATGTCAGCGTTTTCAATACAGTCGTATACACTGGCTAAATCGTCAAACTGTGACAGGGGTGTTAGTAAAAGGCACATGGCAGCCCACCTGGAGTTTGCCAAAAGGCACCCGAAGGACCATGAGAAACAAAATTCTCTGGTCTGATGAGACAAAGATTGAACTCTTTGGTGTGAATGCCAGGCATCATTTTGGGAGGAAACCAGGCACCATCCCTACAGTGAAGCATCATGCTGTAGGGATGTTTTTCAGTGGCAGGAACTGGGAGACTAGTCAGGATTGAATGCAGCTATGTACAGAGACATCCTGGATGAAAACCTGCTCCAGAGCACTCTTGACCTCAGACTGGGGCGACGGTTCATCTTTCAGCAGGACAATGACCCTAAGCACACTGCCAAGATATCAAAGGAGTGGCTTCAGGACAACTCTGTGAATGCCCTTGAGTGGCCCAGCCAGAGCCCAGACCTGAATCTGATTGAATATCTCTGGAGAAATCTGAAAATGTCTGTGCACTGATGCTCCCCATCCAATCTGATGGAGCTAGAGAGGCGCTGCAATGAGGAATGAGCAAAACTGCCGAGGCCAAAGATAGGTGCATCAAGCTTGTGGCGGCACGGTGGATTAGTGGTTAGCGCTGGTGCTTCACAGCAACAAGGTCGTGGGATCACTTCTCGCTCTTTCTGTGTGGAGTTTGCATGTTCTCCCCGTGTCTGCGTGGGTTTCCTCTGGGCACTCCGGTTTCTTCCCACAAGCAAAACATGCTTATTAAGGGTCTGCTCCTTTCTCTGCCCTTAACCAAAGCAGTGTCTTTACATCTGGAGTTGGTCCCTGGGTGCTGGACTGTGGGAGCCCACTGCTCTTAGTGGTTGGACTGTGTCTAACTGTAATTAGGATGGGTTAAATGCAGAGGGCAAATCTTGTTGTATGTGTATATGTACAATGAAAATAAAGGCTCATCTCTCTTCTCTTGTGGCACCATATTCAAGAAGACTTGAAGCTGTATTGTACTGAGTAAGTATTGAGCAAAGAGTGTGAATACTTGTACATGTGATTTCTTAGTTTTTTATTTTTAATAAATTTGCAAAAACTTAAAAAAAACTTTTTATGTTGTCATTATGGGGTGTTGTGAGGAGAATTTTAATGGGAAAAAAAAATAATTTACTCCATTTTGGAATAAAGGCTGTAACATAAAATGTGGAAAAAGTGAAATGCTGAGAATAATTTGTAGACGAAATGTAAACTTTCAAAGCACTGAACAAGGAATGCTACGCCTCCTTAAAAATCCAGCATTTGTTGGCTGTTATAAATATACTTAATGAGGTGCAGAATATCTTGCATTCAAGGAAGAAGCCGGTGATTCACAGTTCATTTAAAAAGAGAGGTGCAATCAAAGCAGAGCTAACCTACATAATTACCAACTCCAAACCATTGCCTCATCAAAGAATTTTCAGAAATTACTTTCTATATATCATAGACCATCAATGCCAAGGCTGAGGCTTGTGGGAAGGTGTCTGAGATCAAACATTGACACGCTTTATTTACTTTTCAGGTGAACAAAACTAAATTAATGTTCACTTTTTTGTGATGCTACCATTCAAAGAAAAATTGAAAATGATCATTATTCACTCACACTTTCATTAAAACTGAAGCCAGCACAGAAGTGCCAAAACTTGTAGTTCCTTGAAAGACCACTTGACTGGATGGATGGATGAGATTTATTGTTATTGTCATTACAAGTGCAATAACAATGAGATTACGTCCACACTCAAATTGCCACAGACAAGATACAGCAATTAATCCACAATTATTACTTGTTTACCGTAATAATGACACACATCAGAATTAAGACAACACATATACATTTGACATTATTTATGTGCACTAAACATGAAACAGTCCATTTTCTAAATTGAGGTGAAGTGAGTGTGTGGTAGCCGCAGCAACATGAGTCGCGCCGCCTCCAGCTTGGGAGGGAACGGGGACCTGCCGCAGCTAAAACTGCGCAGCCCCCGGAGGGGAAAAAGGGTGGTGTGAGCAGTGGCCGGGATGGGGTGTGTGATGGGGGCAGGAGGGGAGGTGGGGGGGAGGTGGAGCATGCTTCAGTCTTTATCCATGTGTGAGTCAGTTTCTGTCCTTGTGTACTGGAGTTAGAGAAGATAAGGGGGCAGCCAAATGTTCACCAAGGCCATACAGATTCTTCTGGAGGAAAACAACGGGGCATTTTGTCCTTCAGAGGCTGATAAGCCTGCCGTGTTTGTGGTTGAGCAGTGAAAAACACTTTTACAGTCTCACATGAACAATATTCCCCAGTCTCTGAAGTCTTCCACTGCAAAGTGCGCATTTGCTCTGAGATGTTATCCAATTTGCGTCTGAGTTCAAGGGTTAACGCAGTCTGAGAATGCATCTCCTTGCCCAACTCATTAATCATGATGGACAAGTGAGGGGTCATGGTTTTGGCGGCAGCCATCTTGCCAATTTTCCAGTAGGTCAGGGCAGCACATAAGCCAGTAAATACCAGCCTTCCTACTATGAAACCAAATATAAATAAATCCTCCATGTCCTCCACAGAGAAGGGTGCAAAGCATGCAACTCGCCACGTCTCCCAGGTGTCGAGAACATAGCCCACAGGTTAGGTTCCATCTGGGCACGCAGGGTCCCCCGGCCTTGATCGTCTTGTAGAAAAAATTGTGTCAATAGCGTTCAGGGACCAGCTGATCAATTCCATGGTTAATCCAATATAGTTTGAAGAATTTACAGTCTGGTGAAGTAGGGACTTTGAAGGTTGGAGCAGAGATAGAGGAGAGAGGAGGAGATGTGACTGCCCTCGCCAGAGTCCCAAGCAGAATCTTGAGGCTTGCTATGAAAGCAGGTCACTCGTCATAGACTCCAATGTTAATATCACCAATTTTAGAGCAGAAATAAGCACCCTGGGACAAAAAGAGAACATTTTGGTCTTCATAGCTAGCTTCCCATTCATGACAACATATGTACATGAATAATGAATAGGGAGTTATGAATAATGAGGGGTATGTTCAGTTTGAGTTGAGTTGACAGCTATACACTGACAAGAGAGTCCAGAGTCCAGTGTCCTTCTAGCAGGGGCTGCTAGCTACTATGGACGTAACTGGATCTGTCCTGTCTGAGCATTTTACTATCTATATCTAATAACTCTGTGCTTCAGTATTTCTGCTGTGTAAAATTTTAGTATTCTTTAATTTACATGTTAGGGCCACTCACACTGGTAGCACTAATTAGCAGGTATTGGAAGCTTGGTGACAAACTGTAGGTATACTGATGGTGCAATTGGTACTGAGGCAACATACTGGTCATACTTTGTTATACCCATCACAAGCAACCTGTTATGAAAACCACCATCAAGTTTGCAAACATATGCTTTATTCAAACACTCATACCCAAGCCAACTTAGGGAGGTGATGGTCTAGTCCAGGGGTGCTCAAGTTCGGTCCTCGAGAGCTACCTTCCTGATACTTTTAGTTGTCTCCCTGCTCCAACACACCTGAATCCAATGAAAGACTCGTTAGCAGGCTTTTAATGAGCCTTTAATTGGATTCAGGTGTGTTGGAGCAGGGAGACAACTAAGAGTATCAGGAAGGTAGCTCTCGAGGACCAAACTTGAGCACCCCTGGTCTAGTCGTTAAGCATTGGGCTTGAGACCAGAGGATCCTTGGTTCAAATCCCAGCTTGACCAGAAAATCACTAAGGGCCCTTGGGCAAGGTCCTTAATCCCCTAGTTGCTCCCGGTGTGTAGTGAGTGCCTTGTATGGCAGCAGCCTGACATCGGGGTGAATATGAGGTATTATTGTAAAGTGCTTTGAGCGTCTGGTGCAGATGGAAAAGCGCTATATAAATGCAGTCCATTTACCATTTCAGCCTGCTACCCTCAGGTTGTTTGGAAAGTCCATGTCGGGGTACGTGTTTGGGTTTGATTGATCTCACCCAGGGAATGCTGGTGTTGCCTGTGCTCCACCTCTTTACCCATTTATGGGTTGCTGGGACTGGGAGTTAGGAAGAGTCAGGCACTGCCAAAATAGGCACATTTGGAACAATGCCATTTGACCTTCAAACTTGTTCTTCAGAAGACCTTTAATTGATTCTTCACCCAGCAGGCAAAAATATCATCGTTCCCATGATGAACCATCTTGAAATTTCACGTTGAATCAATGTAGAAAATATGGCAGATTTGAAAATTGGATCGACGCAGAAATCCCAACATTGGCTCCGTAGATATTCAATATAATATTCAATAGGGATGTCCCGATCAGGTTTTTTGGTCCCGATCCGATTCCGAGTCATCTGATTTTGAGTATCTGCCGATACAGAGTCCCGATCCGATACTTTAAAAAACTCAATGAACAATGAACAAATGCTAAATATATAATATTTTCATTTTAATCACCTTATTTTATTATTTATCACTTAAACAGTGCACTTCTCCTTGAGGTAGATTGAACAATCAAGTAATAATCTACCAGACTTAAAAAATGTACAAGTTTCCATGTTCTTTTATTGTCTAAAAATAAATGTCCTAGGTTCCTTATGTTAAACAAGAAATTATCTAATCTGAAATAACAGGTGGTTTTAATTCACAGATGAAAGGTTTCTAAAGAACCATTTATTGATTTAGCTATTTTAATTACAAGTGTTCTAAACTTTTTTAAACAGTAATCAGAAATTTTGAGGTAACAAACAACAACAAAAAACATTTCCAAGGATTTTTCTTCAGAAAACTGCTCCTGTTTTGTAGAGATCAGTGGTTTCTGCACCAATCTGTTTTGTACAGATCAGTGGTTTCTGCCACTAGTCTTCCGTGTTTTGGCCCGACGCGTCGTTCCTATTGGACAGCGCAAAGCTATATCACAGCTCAGAGTGTCGAAAGTTGGATTGGGTTGAACTTATGGTTTTTTCTTTTGTTCAATAAAATAAAATAAAATAAAAAGACTGGGTTGAACTTCGACCGCGTCAGCCTGCCGACAAGCGGCAATGTGTGCTCCCGTCACAAGCATCGCTTTAGCTCGGCTTTTGATGCGACGCTTCACGCCTCTAAAAGCAACACGTCTCATTGAAAATAATGCTTTTTAGACCGATTCTTGAAGCCTCTGATGCCTCTGATGCTTCCGACGCATGAAAGGCCCATTAATCTGCAATAATGAGTTTGAAATAGCGCTGATCAAAATAATGACGATAAAATCTATATCGGATTCCTCATCGGAATGCAACATCCGATTTCGATCAAGTCTGAAACCACGTGATTGGGCCCGATTTCCGAACATGTGATCGGATCAGGACATCTCTAATATTCAACTTATAATAAATGTTAAAATCAGCAAGAAATCCAGCTGTTTTGTAGTGAGAAGCCTGCATCCACCATTCAACCTCCTAAGTTTGCATTAAGCAGAAGTCATAAAAAGCATTCTTCAAAGAGAAACCCATTCCAACCAAGACATGGGAAATATCAAGTTGTTAAAGGCTTTAATGACCATAGCACAGGATGGCCAGCTGTCATCACCCCCCACCACTAACAGGATTTAAGATTCTCTAAAGTGCATTCCTCAAAGAGCTGTGAATCCCCTTTATCAGCCCCGAAACCAGATGTTGCCAACTCCTTTCTCATCTAAAAAAAAAACAGACCACAGAAAGGCCTATTTTCTCCAAAGTCCAAAAACTGTGCTTTTTACTGCAAATTCCATACAAGGCCATACAACAGAAGGATTACTCTCAACTTGGGAATCACACTGTAGTTTGTCTGGTTCAAATCAATGCAGGATTGACAGATATAATATTTTGCGATGAAATCCAAAACCCAGTCCCTTCCAGTCCGTGAACCAAGAGTGACCCCATTGGACAAATTTGGGAAGGGCATGCAACTTAACTTGTACAGTATTATGGAATTGTGACCATGTTTAAAAAGTTGCAGTATTATAGAATTGTGACCATGTTTAAAAAGTTGTATTTTGGTTGTTGTAACAAAAAAAGAAAGAAAATAACCTGTAATCATTTAATCTCACCCATGGAGTTCATGTATATCCACACTTTTGCTCTGATCATAGATTGTAGAAAGTTTATCCAATGTGCTTTTTCATATATAACTGTGTTGGGTGGTAGTTCTAAGGACTTTGTTTATTAGAGTTTCACAATACATGACTTGCTTGGTTTGTAAGCAGGAATTTAAGAATAACAGACGCTGATTTATTATAAAACTAGATAAAGGAATGAAGAAGAAAAGTACAGTACCCAGAATTCTTGGGGGTGGTGCTTTTAATCCTTTAAAAGCATGCGCCCCCAGGGAATTGCTCTTCCTCTTAAGCTTTTCCTCTGACTCCGACTCTCCTCTTCTCTTCGTCTTTTCCTGGGTCTCGAGACGCTGCCTAGCCATCCAAATTCTTATGACCCTTTGTCTGCAATTTAGCGCGATGGCCTCGATTAAAGAAAATATATTAATCCTCTCTCAACACAAAAACCCACTTGATGCAAAGACTGGGTTTCCACCTCAGTGGAGAAATTCCTAAGTCATCAGGAGATCTTCAGATAAGTTTTGGAGACATCACCCCATGGTCCAACACTGCTTTCTAGAGAAAAACAAGGTTGTAAATCATGAATTACATGATATGATAATGGCTTAACGTCAGAATTTGAGATTTTCCAGGACAGGAGGACACCTAAAGTATGAGCCAACTAAGGCAGCCACCTCTCCAAAGTGCAAAACTTCCCCCACAACCAGATGGGCCATTAATCGTTGATTCTTCACCACTAACTTTTATCTTGAGTAAAGCAAAGGCCTTTGGTTTGAAATAAGAACTGACATCAGTATGTCTCTCATTTATATCTAAAGACTTATAACGTTGTTGCATTTATTAGTCAAACGAAATGCTTTGCATGTAGTCATTCCATTTATTGATGTGCTCATGTTAACTGATGTGTGTGACCTTTCTGCAGTATCTAAAATGCTGATGTTGAAGTACTCTGTTTATCCAAAGGATGTGTTTAAGTGGCGAGTAATAATACGTGTCCATGTGAGTGTTTTTGAACAAATAGTATTTCAAATTAATTAATGTGTTTAGATAGTTGAATCATTTGAGTTTGATTCTGAGGACATGAAGTTTCTGAGATTGCACACACCCTAAATGGGCGGAGTTTAGTGATGTAAGTCCCCCTTTAAAAGTTAGAATAGAGTCTTTGCGCTTTCTCTGCTCTTCCCCCTTCTCTTCCTCTTCTCTCTTCTCCAGCCTCTCTTCTCTCTTCTTTGTAAATGCTTAATTTATTTTGGGCCAAGAGCCATTGCTAAGCTAAGCTACCACGTGGCATTCATTCATTCTTAACCTTTGGGACAAACTCAAAGTTTAACCTGACGCTTTTAAGGTGCATCAAGCTCTTGAATTTTTAAGAGAACTTCCGAGCTGAGCTTTTCAAATTAAGAGCGAATTTACAGAAAAAGCGACTTTTCCTTTTTCATTCAATTTTCAATGCTCTTATTAAAGTTTTACTTTTCTAAAGTCACAAAGACTTTAATTTGGCTCCAACCATTTTTAAGCTACCAGGCACCATTTTCAACCAACACTTTCCACCTCTGGGTCACTGCAAGCTGACAACTTCACTGATTCCACACCTGACTGCAGTAGCTGGTGAAACCAGCCGACACAAGCCCTGGGATCACCCGGGGACACCTGAGTGAACCCCTCCGACCCAGGTGAGCTCATGCTGCCCAACAGCGACGACAGACGGACGGAACCAGCCCTCCAACAGCAGCTAATCGACCCAGTCCAGGCTCCATGAAGGAGGTTTATTGTCAATGGATACAGGTGGCTCATCATCTTTTTCTTTAAAGACATTCATGTAATATTTTTTCTTCATAATTGGCTTCAAAATTCATCACTAAATTCCAAGCAGATTTATTTACTTAAAGTTTTAAGCTTCACCTCTTTCTTCCAACGTCTCATGAGTGAGTAAGTAAATTGTTTCCCTGAATGAACGTATTTTTCATCACTGTCTATAAAATGCCAGTCAAATGTTCATTTCTTGTATAAATTGTAAATAAATTGTAAATATTTTCAGCTGTGGTTTATTTTGGGTACAGAAGGAAACTCTTGGTCAACCGTATTGTGAAGTCATGACTTTCAGATCAGAGATTGATTAAATTAAATCGAGACTAATTAATTAATTTGAGACTGATAAATTAATGTTTAAATCAGAGTACCTATGCTCTTAACAATAAATAGGTGGTGCCCCATTAATGCTTAAATAATAAGTATTAAACCCTAAATCAATTATTTTGGTGACCCGTTATTTTGGGGCCTAATCCAGTCTAATTCAATTTGGGAATTTAATTACTTATTCACTACAACTAAATGCTACATATAATTGGTCCGTGTAGTGAGGCCTGAATATATGTAAAGCAAAGTGTCTCGACTCAAATCAATAAAATAATTCACTACATTTACATTATTGGTGCCCCGGTGTGAGCTGATCGTGGTTAATAATCACTACTTTCTACATTTATTGGTGTCCCGTGTGGAGGCTTTATTATTAATATTGTTACATTTTATTGGTGCTCCGTGTGAGCGCGATTCAGTAAATTATTAATAAATTTATTCCGATAAATTTATTAATATTTGTTACAGCAACCACGTGTTGTCTAAACTTATTTCTTGCTTGTGCACGCAAAACTAGAAGTTACTTTTTCCTTTTTTGTACAGATAACTTTTGCAAAGTTAAACGCGCAGGCGCATTTAACTATCTTTTGCGATTTTTCAAATTAAAACCTTTTTTCTTCTTGAACTCCAAATTCATCTCGCAAACATTTTCTTACAAAGTCCACTATTTTTCTATTGAGTTTTGTGATTTGATCCGGCTTCCAAAGACGACGATGAAAGATGAATTTTTGTTTTAGCGAATAGAAAATAAAGACACTCAAGCCTTTATTCTGACAATCCCAGACTACAAGCGCTGCAGAGAATAAAAACATCCAGGTCAGCTGAGACTCAACAGCGATTTGAACCGCCGCCTTAAGTCACAGCCTAACAATGGAAAGCGTCCCCGGTAACCCACGAAACTGGACCGGTGACCGGCAGAGTCTCTTTGTCAAGGTCCCTGAAGCAGCTGTGTGATGGATGGATCATCGACTGAAAACAAGATGATTCCCAGCCCCTGACCTATGGAGACCGATCTGCACAGCGTCCACGTAAGACCGTGGAAGGGTGTCAGAGCTAAAAGAGTGGCTTTATTTTAATTTTATTCACTGTCACTAACCATCTTTTGTTAATAAATACCAAAGTAATTTCCCTGATGATTAAGATGGAATTCATTCTTAAACTCCTGCAACTAAACCAAATTATCTGAACGTCATACAATAATTGCTCAGTGAAATTCATCATCATCAGAGTGCTTACTGTGATATGTCCTGTTATTTAACTCCTGCCTGAGTTAAATAAATATCTTAAACATGTGAAGTTGTCTATGATTTTGTATGTTTTACAGAGAGGGTCAGACTTGATCTGTGGAACTTACAACTGTAAGTTTAGAGACTGATTTTAATATTTCCTATTGACTGACCCTAAAATCATAGATATTATAACCTTGTTATAATATCATTCAGTCATAGGTGGTGCCCCCAGTATTCGAGGTAAAATTATCCACAAGTAATAATTTCAAATATCCTAAAACACATATTATATCCTTTCCTGCTACAGTTGCTTTGTGTGAATGAATAAATAAATAAATAAATACCCTTGGGTTTCTGACAGAAATTAAAAATAGATCAAAATACATGAGGAATATAAACACGTTTCAAAGCCGTATCAATGTCATATGACATTGTAACAACACTGGGAGATTGACATTGGAGTGACATTGATATGGTGAATTACGTCAAAACATAATATCACACACACAAAAAAAACATTGATACAACTTTGCCATACTCACTGGGCACAGTTTGGCCAGTCAGTATATATAATCTATGGTTAAAATGTATTTCCAAACATTTATTGTTGTTTGGTTTTTTGGGGGGTTTTTTAGATTTCTTGGATTGCAAGATATTTTAAGTTACATGATTAACTTTAGGCCCAGCTAAAGATGAATAAATGTGCACACGGTCTGCAATGTTCACAGCATGTACCTTTTTTTAATAACCAGAGCTTTGTCTACACATACTTCCACCATGTAGGTAATAGCAATAATGATAATAATACCAGCTGAGAATATTGTACAGGCTTACTGAGGTTTGTTTAATGAAAAATCTGTTTGATTATATGTGCTCCTCCCATTCAATTTGTCTGCCGCCATGCTGACTTTCTTTACACATGATTGAATTTGTCTACTGCAGGTTGCTATACCAGCAGTACAGTATGATGTTTTATTGCAGGAATAATGTGATACTTCGAGAAATTGAGCTTTGTGGGGAACAGTGTCTTTTTTCTGAGCAGGTAAGATTTGGGGTCAACATCAGAGCAGCAGTCCTGCTGAACTGCCAGTCAGTCAGGCAGAAGCTTGACAACAGCTTGGAAAAAGTTATGCCTTGAATTTGGATCTTTCTTTTAAAGATGTACTGCAGAGTCACTACTGAGATGCATCTCAGTAGTGACTCTGCAGTACATCTGTATGAGTGTTACAATATATTTTTGGTTCTGGTTCTGTTTTAATCAAAACAGAAGATGCAAAAAAAATTTAGTTTCATTGAATTGCATATATGGATAGACAGATCTTATGGACTAGGTATTTACTGTGTAGCAGCCGGATGTACTACTATGCCTTAAATGGTAAATGGACTGCATTTATATAGCGCTTTTCCATCTGCATCAGACGCTTAAACGCTTTACAATAATGCCTCACATTCACCCCATTGTGAGGGTGCTGCCATACAAGGTGCTCACTACACACCAGGATCAACTATGGGATTAAGGACCTTGCCCAAGGGCCCTTAGTGATTTTCCAGACAGACTGGGATGTGAACAGAGGGCTTAAATAACCAGTGCGATTAGGGAAAATGAGGAACAGGTGTGGGGGAATAACCAGGAACAGGGTGTGGCAAACAAGGGGACTAAGACACACCCAAATCCCAACCACCCGACAAGAGAGTGTAGTTAACAAAACGCAAAGCAAACCACCACCAGAACATAATAACCAGACATAGCATGAACATAATGATCAAACATAACCACCCCACATGACATCTCCAACTTAAAAGCATCCAATTAAACCAATGCACTATTAAAGTCTATTTTACTGGCACACGAATTATCACATCCTGGTTGCCTTTTCCCGTCTCTGTCATTTTAACGTTGGACTGCATATGGTTGCTTAGCTGCAACATTTCTGTCATTGCATGTTCTGACAATCTTGTGTTTTGTCTTTTTTTGTTCGGATGGCCATAGCAATTGGTAACCCAATTGAAATCGGTCTGCTTGATGTTTCTTCCTATCATCAAAGCACCACTGTCACTATTGTGCTTGCTCATGGGATATGTAAGGTCTCAACCTTGTTTGTGTATTGTGTTTTTAGTGCAGCAGATATGTGTAAAATATCACTACGGTTATTACAACGATCATGCAAGCTCAATTATTTATATCATTTATATTCATTATTTATACCATTTATATTTTTGTCATTATTTATACATACTTATTCCAATTAAGGTTCATGGGGGAGCTGGTCGAGAGACTGGGTGCACCCTAGACAAATCGCCGATTGCAAGGTCACCTATAGACAAACACATTCACACACACTCACTCACACCCTTGGTCAATTTGGAGTCACCAATTCACCTAACCTGCATACGTTTGGAAGTGGGATGAAGCTGGAGCAGCTGGAGGGAGCCCACACAAAGACAGGGAGAACACAGAAACTCTAAAATTTGCAAAATGTGGTACCTTCACCATAAAACACCATTGTTTCACATACTGTATCTGTGCCACGATTTGAGATGACTTATGATTTGGTGCTGTATGAATTGAACAGAATTGATCTGTGTAAAAAAAAAATCATGTCTTTTATGTTTTCAATACATTTCAGACAGATTTTTTTTTAACAATGGTGGCTTTAAATGGCAAATTTAAATCTACAGTGTGTAGGATTTAGTGCCGTATTGCAGTATGGTTGCAAACCTCTTTGCTGACTGGGATTCATGTTCCCTTGTGATAAGAAAGTTAGTATGACTGGCCTTTTTTTAAAATAAAAAAAAAAAACAACGGTTCTCAAACTCCTTAGCCTGCACTAGCAACCAGTAGACAGTGTATAAGGAAACAACTATTGAGTCTTCTTCTTTTTCTTCAGTCTTGCAGTATGTTATATGTTATGTTATACAGTAGCCCAAAAGACCTACTGTATGGACATGGCGGTGCAACATGGCAGCCTCCATATCTACTCCCATGTAGATATGAAGGACTCAGTCCATCTTATGAAAACATTGATTTGTCGTTCCAGGTAAATTATACATTAACAAGTGCAGTGCCTGTAGGAAGTATAGGTTCCTATAGAAAAGTGGAAGCTTTGTTGACGATCTTTGTCGAAGCTGTTCCGCCTTGTGATAATAAAGCAAGAAGCATCTGTGTGTCTGTCTGTGTGTCTGTGGCTCACATATCTCTCAGACTGTTTGTGTATTATTTATTTCTTTAATTTATTTCTTCCATCTCTCCCCCGTGAACGTGTTAGAGATAGACATCTGTTTAAGGCGGACAGTGACTCATCTTTGTCGACAATTTTTATCGAAGCTGGTGCGTGAGAATGTTCCGCCTTGAGCCAATAGTGATGATGACTTCAAAATAAAGGTTTTGAAAATTAATTTTAAAAAATCATAATAAAGGATGACATCATTGTGCCATGTGCAAGCCATATCCGAAAGCTGAGGCCAATCTCACAAACAGTCAGAGAGATAAGTGAGCCACATACACACACAGACACATCTTACTTTCTAGGTAGATAAACGGATGGTTATGAACGCTACATTTCGTACAACTCTAAATCCTACACACTGTAGCTTTAAAAGACACAAAACCCACAACAAACATCTGTGTTTTTATTATGATAGAAACACCTCCATCGGATCTCGATTAGAGCCCTGTGGCTGACATACTAACATTTAAATTAGAGTCCAGAGATCAGGTATTTCAGTTCTCAATATGTCTGTGATGTATTGTAGAAATGATAATAAAGCTGACTAAGACTAAGACTAAATTACATCAACAAAGACAGCAAGGTTTGCTGTCATACCCATTTACAACATTGTTATGTTCACCTCCAATTTTAAGTCAGTCTTCAGATTTTCAATTTTTTTTTTCTGCACTAAATTAAGCGGTGAAAGAAGAGAACATTATTTTCCCCATCACACAGAAAACACATCAAGTAAGACCTCTGTGAACCTGAACAGCACACCTCCATTCAAAATTTATGTTTCCAGGTACTTCGCTGGCTTCACGCGTGTACATGAGCAACTCATTCTATCTGTGCTCCCTGTAGGTCTAATTAAGCCAATAACTCAAAAACGGTGTGTTTTCTTTCATCGGGCTGTGGCCTCCACTCTGGTGCCTCAGCAGCCCCGGTCTATGAAGCAGAGTAAAGAGGGAGCAAAGCCTGAGAGTGAGCGAGAGATCACGGAGTAAGGTAAAACCCCGAGGGCCGGGTAATAGACGGCGTCAGACTCTTGCTATGATGCACATGAGTGATATCACACCTCCCCTCCCCTGCCGAGTGGCCTTTCAACAACAGCTGAACAGCAAGGCGTACACACGCCATGTGATCCACGACTGTCTGGTCCAGCATGCAGAGAAGCCCACACGAAGCCTGCAGGTCTAGAGAGCACCTTTACTCCCCTCCAACTCTCCATCCACCCTCGCCTCACTGCATGACTGCCACTGCCCTTCATATCCGAAACATATACCAGATTAAAATATGTATCAGCACTTACTGGTAAGACAATCGCTCTGCCTCTCCCTGTTTCGATTTCTTACTTTTCCTTTTCAGGAAACATCGACGGAATCTCAGATCGCTCTGCATTGACATTTCAAGGGGATGAGTATCAATTCATTGGTGTGAGTGCAATAGAATGATTGCAGTTCACTGCCAACAGCATCTAAGGCTAGATCCCCATCCATCAGTGCATGAAATATTCATCAGCACAGCGGCCCATCCTGAACGGTGTAACAGCATTACGGCAGCACAGTCAAATAGAGCCATATCATCGACTTGACTCAAACTTGATTCGGCGCTCGTGTTTTACACACTTCAGGATGCAGGGGAGTTGGAGTTCTGTGTAACAACAGAACCCCAAGAAAGTCTAATTGCCTGAGTGTGTTGTTTCCATGCGAGGCTGCGCTGTCACAGTCGCAGCGTATTTGCTCTGCTGCTGACGTTTATGAATTCAGGCCCGACTACCTGCAGACGCGGTACAGTTATCGCCAACTTTAGATAGCTGCTTTCTTAGTGCCTATTAGCAAGAGACTGAGGATTTATCACTAATGTCAGAGAGGCATGAGTAGACTTAATGAAATTTCACGTTGTTCTTCAAGCAACATTATCGCCGTGACCCCCTCGCTTTTCACTACGGCAAGGTTTAAGTGCTGAATGTCAAACGGGCAGCTAAGCCTGTGGCATCAAGCTTAGTCCCCAACCTCCCCCTTTTTTTTAATCTGTGCCTATTTGGATTTGTTACTGAATAATAGAAAATAATGAACACCCCCCCCCCCCCACCCACCCACCCAACCACCCACCGCCCAACCGACCCCCGCCTCCCGCCAAACTCTTTTCAGATTTAGGTGGGATGCAAGTTAATGACATGGGGCCCGGTTGCGCTTGGTCGCGTCCCCATACATAATTATGTCACAAAATTGTCACCGCAGATGCCGTAAACCCTTCTCAAGATTAACAAGAAGGCAAATTATCTTCAGTGCACCCGCTCTACTCCCATAACCACCCTGACGTAAATAATTAAAATTTAGCTTTGCAATGACAGATCAATCAATCAATCAATCAATCAATTTTTTTATATAGCGCCAAATCACAACAAACAGTTGCCCCAAGGCGCTTTATATTGTAAGGCAAGGCCATACAATAATTATGTAAAACCCCAACGGTCAAAACGACCCCCTGTGAGCAAGCACTTGGCTACAGTGGGAAGGAAAAACTCCCTTTTAACAGGAAGAAACCTCCAGCAGAACCAGGCTCAGGGAGGGGCAGTCTTCTGCTGGGACTGGTTGGGGCTGAGGGAGAGAACCAGGAAAAAGACATGCTGTGGAGGGGAGCAGAGATCGATCACTAATGATTAAATGCAGAGTGGTGCATACAGAGCAAAAAGAGAAAGAAACAGTGCATCATGGGAACCCCCCAGCAGTCTACGTCTATAGCAGCATAACTAAGGGATGGTTCAGGGTCACCTGATCCAGCCCTAACTATAAGCTTTAGCAAAAAGGAAAGTTTTAAGCCTAATCTTAAAAGTAGAGAGGGTGTCTGTCTCCCTGATCTGAATTGGGAGCTGGTTCCACAGGAGAGGAGCCTGAAAGCTGAAGGCTCTGCCTCCCATTCTACTCTTACAAACCCTAGGAACTACAAGTAAGCCTGCAGTCTGAGAGCGAAGCGCTCTATTGGGGTGATATGGTACTACGAGGTCCCTAAGATAAGATGGGACCTGATTATTCAAAACCTTATAAGTAAGAAGAAGAATTTTAAATTCTATTCTAGAATTAACAGGAAGCCAATGAAGAGAGGCCAATATGGGTGAGATATGCTCTCTCCTTCTAGTCCCCGTCAGTACTCTAGCTGCAGCATTTTGAATTAACTGAAGGCTTTTTAGGGAACTTTTAGGACAACCTGATAATAATGAATTACAATAGTCCAGCCTAGAGGAAATAAATGCATGAATTAGTTTTTCAGCATCACTCTGAGACAAGACCTTTCTGATTTTAGAGATATTGCGTAAATGCAAAAAGGCAGTCCTACATATTTGTTTAATATGCGCTTTGAATGACATATCCTGATCAAAAATGACTCCAAGATTTCTCACAGTATTACTAGAGGTCAGGGTAATGCCATCCAGAGTAAGGATCTGGTTAGACACCATGTTTCTAAGATTTGTGGGGCCAAGTACAATAACTTCAGTTTTATCTGAGTTTAAAAGCAGGAAATTAGAGGTCATCCATGTCTTTATGTCTGTAAGACAATCCTGCAGTTTAGCTAATTGGTGTGTGTCCTCTGGCTTCATGGATAGATAAAGCTGGGTATCATCTGCGTAACAATGAAAATTTAAGCAATACCGTCTAATAATACTGCCTAAGGGAAGCATGTATAAAGTGAATAAAATTGGTCCTAGCACAGAACCTTGTGGAACTCCATAATTAACTTTAGTCTGTGAAGAAGATTCCCCATTTACATGAACAAATTGTAATCTATTAGACAAATATGATTCAAACCACCGCAGCGCAGTGCCTTTAATACCTATGGCATGCTCTAATCTCTGTAATAAAATTTTATGGTCAACAGTATCAAAAGCAGCACTGAGGTCTAACAGAACAAGCACAGAGATGAGTCCACTGTCCGAGGCCATAAGAAGATCATTTGTAACCTTCACTAATGCTGTTTCTGTACTATGATGAATTCTAAAACCTGACTGAAACTCTTCAAATAGACCATTCCTCTGCAGATGATCAGTTAGCTGTTTTACAACTACCCTTTCAAGAATTTTTGAGAGAAAAGGAAGGTTGGAGATTGGCCTATAATTAGCTAAGATAGCTGGGTCAAGTGATGGCTTTTTAAGTAATGGTTTAATTACTGCCACCTTAAAAGCCTGTGGTACATAGCCAACTAACAAAGATAGATTGATCATATTTAAGATCGAAGCATTAAATAATGGTAGGGCTTCCTTGAGCAGCCTGGTAGGAATGGGGTCTAATAAACATGTTGATGGTTTGGATGAAGTAACTAATGAGAATAACTCAGACAGAACAATCGGAGAGAAAGAGTCTAACCAAATACCGGCATCACTGAAAGCAGCCAAAGATAACGATACGTCTTTGGGATGGTTATGAGTAATTTTATCTCTAATAGTTAAAATTTTGTTAGCAAAGAAAGTCATGAAGTCATTACTAGTTAAAGTTAATGGAATACTCAGCTCAATAGAGCTCTGACTCTTTGTCAGCCTGGCTACAGTGCTGAAAAGAAACCTGGGGTTGTTCTTATTTTCTTCAATTAGTGATGAGTAGAAAGATGTCCTAGCTTTACGGAGGGCTTTTTTATAGAGCAACAGACTCTTTTTCCAGGCTAAGTGAAGATCTTCTAAATTAGTGAGACGCCATTTCCTCTCCAACTTACGGGTTATCTGCTTTAAGCTACGAGTTTGTGAGTTATACCACGGAGTCAGACACTTCTGATTTAAAGCTCTCTTTTTCAGAGGAGCTACAGCATCCAAAGTTGTCTTCAATGAGGATGTAAAACTATTGACGAGATACACTATCTCCCTTACAGAGTTTAGGTAGCTACTCTGCACTGTGTTGGTATATGGCATTAGAGAACATAAAGAAGGAATCATATCCTTAAACCTAGTTACAGCGCTTTCTGAAAGACTTCTAGTGTAATGAAACTTATTCCCCACTGCTGTGTAGTCCATCAGAGTAAATGTAAATGTTATTAAGAAATGATCAGACAGAAGGGAGTTTTCAGGGAATACTGTTAAGTCTTCTATTTCCATACCATAAGTCAGAACAAGATCTAAGATATGATTAAAGTGGTGGGTGGACTCATTTACTTTTTGAGCAAAGCCAATAGAGTCTAATAATAGATTAAATGCAGTGTTGAGGCTGTCATTCTCAGCATCTGTGTGGATGTTAAAATCGCCTACTATAATTATCTTATCAGATGCAGACTGGAAATTAATTGCAGTGCCTTAAACATAAATTTCAAATTTTTATCAAATCTAATGGCAAAAAGAAGATAGCAGGACAATACATGATCGGATATTATGCCCATTATGTTTATTTATATGCCTTCATGGTTACTTTTAATGTGTCTTTTTATAAACTATGAACATTATACGACAGATTATGGAAAGGGAAATACCAATGCCCCAGCTGTTGCAGTGAAGTCATATCTGAGTTAATATCCACACTGTTATATCTTCTGCAAATCACAAGCAGGTTTGAAACTTTTTACATATTACTTTTTCGAGTCACTATTGGTTAATGTTGTACAGAGAGTTGAAGAGAGATTTTTTGCATGGCTGATGCAGCAGCAATATCCACAGTTTTGCTGTACAGAAATGATAAAGCTTTCTTTGTGTGCTCTTCCAAAACAAGAAAGCTTTTTAAGAATAGAATTCCTCTGTGGCCGTCAACTCAAACGGCAAGCACAATCACATGAAAAGTCTGTTCTGGCACTACCTTCTGATAATTGCTGCAAGCTGAGCAACTGTGTTTTTCACTTTTATCTTCAAAAGCACTCATGTGGAAAGATTTTCATACAAGAACACAGATCAAATCTAGGCTTGAGTCTTCCATGTGCCTTCTGGCAAACTGTAGCTGAAACTTCACATCTTTTTCAGAAAAATCCTTCTCCATTCCACTCATGGAGCTGTATATGAATACGAGAGAGCGCAGTTGCAATGCTGCCTGCCTAATGTGAATGTTCTTTTGTGTAGAGTGAGCCGGTGTCGCAGTTAGAACAGTCCCCCTAAAAATTGGTCCGCCCTGCCTTCACTGCAGCAATTCACTGATTATCACCTCGTTTCTGATTCAAACTGCACTCCAGTCATCATCTATCTCAGCGACAGATATTTGAAGCTTTTGTACAACAATCATTTCCACATAAATTTAGCAATATTTCATAATAAAAGATGGGGGAGCGATCAGAGTGCCACAGCAGCACACCTGAGACTGACTCTCTGAGTCTGACTCTCCACACCCAAAGCAATCAAAGGGAATAATGAGATTATTAACCTTCAGATGACAAAGTAAAACCTCTTAAATAATTCTAAAGTCAGTTTTAAGCAGAAACAAGCGGAAAATCTGTGAATCGCTGTTGACGCAGTGAAGGCAGGGTGGACCGATTTTTGGGGGGGCTGTTTGGTTGGCAACACCAGCATTTTCTATCCAGGAAAAATACTGACGAAGTGCCTGGATGTGAAATGTTTTTGTGCGCATTTTCAGTGTTGATGTAAATACGCAAGTAAACACACATGGAAAAAAGCTTGCAAAATATGTGTTAAAATATCCTTCTGTAGCAGGAGGAGTATTCTCCTTCTCTCCCCTGATAGTCATTTGGTTCATCCAATCCTCGCTAGGGGCGCACTTTAAAAGGAGTAGTGCCTTAGTGGTTGGCCCCTTCCTGGTTGTGTATGGCGTTGAGCAGGCACTCTTAGCCGCTCGACTTCCGCCACCTGGTTGTTTGCTTCACTCCCGGTGCAGGTATGTAGCAGTGCTGTGCTGCGTATCAACCTTATTGTTTTTGTGTTCATTGCTAATGATTTAATTCTGTAGCACGTCATCATGCAGCGAGCTGCCAGCCTCCTTCCGTGCACTACCTGGGTATGCGCCTCGCTTTCTGCAGTTCAGGTACGTTGCGGTAATCGCACTGCCTGCAAGATGGCTAAAAGAGGCTATAGCTCATTATTATATTTGTAAATTTACAGCAGACAGGAAATCTGTACTATCGTGTTGTGGGGAAACGTAATCCGCAGGTTGTTACGGCGGCATCATCAGCTGTGGCGCTCCTCCCTCCCTTCCTGTGACCAAGTGGCTCTTATACTGGTATGTAGCTCAATGCGTTAGCAATGCACATATTATGACCTTTTAGCAATTTAATAATTTGTAATGTCATGGCAGATTCCTGGGGTGGACAGCAGCTCTGCATTGGCTGCATAGGACCACTGCTGCTTTGCCTTATCTGGCTTTAGCGTGTGTTTTCTGACCGTGCTAACGTTGGCATACCTTCTGGCAGCTAACTTAGACACCCGCAATATATCCAGGTCTTTTGGTGCAGTAGCTCTTGTGGGTGTTCGAGCCAGAGTTTATTAATTTTTATTAATTTTATTCTTTTTTTTTCTCTTTGAACTGTTTTGTGTTTTTTTTTTTTTTTTTTAATGTTGGCTTATATGTTTGGTTTTTTTTGTGTGTGTGCCTAGTTGTTTGTGGCTAATTTTAAATTCTTTTTTTTAATTGTTTCATTTGAGGGATTGTCTTGATTTCTTTTATTATTTGCTTTTCAGTTGTTGGGCAACGGTGGTGGTGTAGGGGCCCAGGGTGTTGGATCCCTTGATTTTGGTGTGTTGTGTTTCACCCACCCTGCAGGATTGGACCTTCACAGTGTGATTGTGGCGTGTGTGTCACGTGTGACTGGGGTGCTTATCTTTTTCTTCGGGGACCATCACTGCTGGTGCCTCCTTCTCACCGGTAAGCCCTCACTGTTGACCAATCTGTCAATTTTAAATATTTGGAAATAAAATTGTGAATTATTGTAACTTGGAACCACGCCTCTGCCTGTCCTTCTTTACCCTAGTTTGAGAATCTTTTTTTGTTGGTGACATGTAGGGGTCGTCACAATCCGGGATGAAGGTCCCGGGTCCTGATTGAAAAGACACTCTCACTAGCTTGGCTAATGGGGAATTCCCCTTTGGCTGAAATGGTAGAGGAATGGTCTTTAGTGCGAGCCGTCTGGGTTTGATCCCACTGCCGTCCCGGCCACAAAGGTCCTGCGGTCACAATCTGGCATCACGAACAGGATGTGGGTAGTCACAGAATATGCTTAAATGCACCTGTGATTTCGGAACGAAGTCAAAAATGCCGGGGAGATATGTAGCGGGATGAAGGTCCCGGGTCCTGATTGAAAAGACATTCTCACTAGCTTGGCTAATAGGGAATTCCCCTTTGGCTGACCTGGTAGAGGAATGGTCTTTAGTGCGAGCCGTCTGGGTTCGATCCCACCACCGTCCCGGCCACAAAGGTCCTGCGGTCACACTTCTTACCTGGATATTGACCCAGTAAAATTCATTTACATTACTTTATGTAAGGAAAGGATTAAACTTACCCTGACACGCACACATTCCAAAATATTAGTGTTGAAAATTTACATGGAGCCGATCTGCTCCAACGTCAATTAAGTCCTTTGCAGATGATCATTCATGAGTCACATTTTATTCCAGGCACTGCCAGGCAATATCAAGCACATAATTTGAAGTTTAACATATAATCAAAACAAGTTCAGCCAACTTGACATTTGCACGAATTTAATCCCGGCACTGCACCGCTCAATTCGTTGTGCCGATGCAACCCGCTTTTATCCCACTTGATGCCACACTACAGTATATAAAAATAAAATTATCATTTTGTAGCCGTTGACACATTTGCTCTTAGAACCTGACTGCTGAAACAATTCTCTCATCGCTCTCAGAATCACAGAGAAATTATTTACAGCTGCATTGTCTCATGCGTGTCATGCAGCAGAGAACGCATTTGGAATCATCTCAAAGGTAATTATTTACAATATATATATTGTAATGGTTTGGTAAAACAGTCGAATTTTCATTCCTTATGAGTTAGATATTGTATCTGTAAAATTGTATTTATTATAGATCTCATCATAATCACAGTGCAGCGCATCTGAATGATTCAATTTATTAATTTATATAGGGCCATCTCACTACAGAGTCGCCCCAAGGCGCTTCACATAACATACAATTTATAACAGAGTAAATTAAAATCAAAAAGGGCACGATAAAAAGGTAAAACACAGTAGAATAAAAAGACATTACTAGGCAACCATAAAAACACAATAAATTAATAAGACAGTCTAAAAAAAGTGGGTCTTCAGTCTTGATTTAAAAGTCTCCACCATGTCGGACTGCCTTATAGCTGCAGGTAGATCATTCCAGAGAGTAGGGCTCGTGATTATGACGAAATGTTACATCTATAATAAACATAAATTTACAGGTACAGCCAAGGTTACAGCCAGGTTCTGAGAGCATATGCCTCATCGGCTACAAAATTATTTTATTTTTATGTAGCGTGGCATCAAGCATGAGAAATTGCACGGCCCAGTGCGGGGATCACATTCGTGCAAGTATCAAGGTGGCTTTAGTGTTGAAAGATTACACAGATTCGATATGTTCCAGCTTCCAAATTCTGCAGACATAACAAGGCACAATATCGCCATACACACAATCCAGACATTCCAGGTGGTTTCTAAATCCTCAGATTGGGTACAGGCCCTTCAAAAGTTACAGTACAAATCCAACAATCAATTATTTTGCAGGTGATCATTCATGGGTCACATTTTATTCCAGGCACTGCCAGTATCGTACATACATGGTATGCAACTTCATATTCATGCATTGCACAGGCATGATGCTCTGCAAGGTACATCAGTTTATATACCAAAAGTCATGGAAAAAATAACAAGAATAACTAAAACTACTTACTTATGGAAGGAAATGCTGTCTCCCTTCTTCCTCCAGTTGTGGCAATGCCAACATGTGCAACTTTCTGGCATTTTTCAGCTGTTTCTTGAGAAGATTTATGAGCTACGTCGGTGCGCACAGCCACTGAGTTGCCCAGTGACCATGTCTCATTGCCGGCAGAAGTGTCAGTGCGACTGCGCTCTTGAGTACTCATATACAGCTCTATGGTTCCACTCCACCATGAAGCTGAATAACGGAAAAGAAGTTGCACAATGTAGTTTCTCCGATCACAGTCACAGAACGATATAAGTTCTTCTCCTTGCACACTAACTTGATTTTTAACCGTGGAAAAAGAAAATAGCCCATACACATTTTTAGGACTAAATAAAAAGTAAAACGTGTATTCAGGCTGACAGGACCATTTTTGCTTGGGTTTTTTTCAGCATGTATGAGGGCTTAGTGGCAGTGTGCATGATTCTGACTCCTGAACAGAGCAATGATGCACTCTGAATGCACTTGTTGAAGTGGCAGGTAGATAATCACAGACCTATGTGACATTTTCTGGCCTCTACGGTTGGCTGTGAGGCAAAGATCATGTAGAACAGGGATTGAAAGAGGTGGCACTCTGTATTTTCAGGAAGTTATTGAATGATGTTTCCATGGCATTCTATCACTGACTGATAAATAGGAACTTGAGGAAAATCAGAGTTGGCCGCACAGATGCGTCTGTCAACCTTAGGGCCGGCCACACAGCACACGCCAATAGTTGAACGAAGGAAAAGAAAGTCACAAATCGGCGAGAAAAGGTGGATGAATGAGCCTGCACTTCTGCAAACACCAAAAAAACTGAATCAAGAGCGCATAAAGTAACATAACAAAACCGAAACTAACAAAAGAAAAACAAAGTGAATGCCGTCTTGACATTGTAAACAAAACATGCGAACCTGCGCACAGCCATTCCAACCGCAGATGGCTGGAACGTGCATAAATAGATAAAGTAATTGATAAAACATTCTTGCCGCTATTATTTATGTGTGACAATGTTGCTTTTTGTCCCACACATGGATGAGTCATGCTCAGCTCGTCGGATCTTTAGTTATTGATCCACTCAGATATCGTCAACGTTCGTGCAAGACGTCGGACGTGGGGGGTTGAACGAAGTTGGACGACAATCAAACAGAATGCTGATGGTATGGGAACTATGCAAACGAAGGGGAACCATCAAGACTGAAAGCAAAACGGAATACGGACAAATTGAGGTTGTTGTTGGGATTCGTTCACGGGTGATTCTTAGACTACGGGCACTTATGTCCTTTGATCATATTGTATGAAAAACAGAAAAAAAGGGAAATTTCACACTTTATAGTTATCTCACAATGAAAGTGTGAAGAAATTTGTTCTAGTAGTCTATGATGACTTTTTCACCTTTTTCAGCATCATTATATGCAAATATTGCCATTTTGTGCTTGTCCCACACCCAGACTTTTGATCTTCAATGATAAAAATTAATGGTAAAGAAACATTTTTTCTAATGTTTTAAAATATCTCTGAATAAAATATCAGTAAAATAATCAAAACATAATTGGGGTAGTCAATGTCATACAACTGTTGTGATTTTTTTTAAACAAAATGTAGTTGTCCCACACTATTGCCGTAATTTCCACCATAACACTGTAATGTCCCTAAACAGTTTGTATGAAAGATTGTTTGGGTAGTTTCTATGGAGATAAACAGTGACATCAGAGCACATGTATATAGCGCCAAATCACAACAAACAGTTGCCCCAAGGCGCTTTATATTGTAAGGCAATGGTGTGGTGGAAATTACATTTACAAGGCCAATAGTGCCCATAGTTAAAGAATCACCCTCACATTTTTCAACAGTTTGAAAATTCTGACGAAGTGCCAGCTACAGAAACGAAGCTGGACGACAGTTAAACGATGTCTCCGAAAGTCAACGTAAGTCCAGATTTGTTGTTTGTTGTGGCTTTGGTGTCCTTCGTTAGTCCCGTGTGACCGGGGCTTAAGAGGACTAACTTGCCAGAAAACCTCTCACTTGTATCCACTTTTGAAATTTCAGTGAACCAAGTTCCTGGAGCAATCCGACTGAAAAACTTAATTTCCACATCGTATATGTGTACGAAGTCTTGACATCATTTACCGATTCATTTCTATGAATGCCTCTGTGATGCATGATGTAGTGTGAAGCTCCTCCTTATGCCCCATCCACAATATGTAATTCCCCCAAGTGTGTTAAAAAATTGAACTTTGTTGTAGATTTCACAGAGACTGTATGCAATGTGTCAGGTAGCTAACTTCGGAAAGCTGATAAAGCTCTGAAAACTAAGAAACTAGCTGCTTTATTTCAATTACTTTACTGTGGACATTCCAGCCCAGTCTCACGTTTTTTTTCATGACCCACAAAAAGTGCCCCATTTTTGTGACACAGTTTTCTTATTTTGCTGTTTATAATCCTCCCCCTTCTCCTAACTCTAACCATAACCATAGCATAAGTGTCTACCCTCTCCTAACCCTATCCCCCCTCCGACCCCACCTGTCACCCCACATTTAGTGCCCCCGTCACAAAATGAATTCATGCCCCCGTCAGGAAAAGCGCCCCATTTTTGTGCGACGTTACAAATCCTTAGATTAATGTACTTTCATATTGCCGCCACAAACTGCCGTGAGACTGGGTTGGCACATTCAAAGCATAGTTGGAGAAGCAAAAAGAAAATAGTTTAATGACTTTAACAAATTGTTAATATTACTTTATAAATAAATTTGTTGTCTCTTGTTTTTGTCTCTATAGTGTTCTGTGTGCATATTCCACACAACTGGGTGATGAAAAACAGTCAAAAACAGCCTCTTGTGGCTGCTGTGGTGTCAGTAATGAAATGCATTTCTTTGCACTGAATACTCAATGGAGTACCACGTATACTGCAGACAGTTCATAGCTTATGTGGAAGGAAACCATGAATTACAGAGCATGACAGGTGATGCTCTTACAGGTTTAATTTATTGTATGTTATGCCTATGACACTCCCGTGACTAAGTAAGCTGATATATCCAGTCCCTTTGCACCCTGCTCTTGATTTTGCAGGCAGAATCAGCCCAGTCTCACGTTTTTTTCGTGCCCCATCACGACAGCGCCCAATTGTCATGAAATGGGTTTTTATTTTGCTATTTATAATCCTCCCCTTCTCCTAACTCTAACCATAACCACAGTGTAAGTGTCTACCCTTCCCTAACCATAGATGAATGTACTTTTCGGAATACTGTCACAAACTGTCATGAGACTGGCAGAGGTGGGAGTAAGTCACCATCAAGTCATTCTCAAGTCATCAATCAGCAAGTCCCAAGTCAAGTCTCAAATCAGCTGTCAAACACTTGGTAGTCATTATGACTTGAGACTTGACTTTGGACTTGCTGATTGATGACTTGAGAGTGACTTGATGGTGACTTACTCCCACCTCTGGAGACGGGGTTGCACTGAATACATGGACTCCAAATAGCAAAATAGGGTTGGACACACCCCAAATAGACTTTCTTAAAATTGGGCCCTGGGGTTCTGTTTTTTGTTTTTTGTTTTTGTTTTTTTCTTGCTTTGTCACCACTCCCAGCATCTTTACATACTGTTGATGTGTTGTGTCCTGGTGGGGTCCAATGCAAGTTCAGCCATATCAAAGGGAATTGATAATGTGTATGACACATGGCCAGGTGTGGCAGCTGGCTGACACGGGTGAGAAAGCAGTGGAGGAATGACACACAATTAAACCACTGAACACATTTGACATTTAATTTTTCAGTCGGTAGGTTTCCAGCTTCTCTGTTGTTTCATTTCTCAGATAAACCGTGTGGTAAATTGAAGTTCTCAGTGCTCCCAGTGGATGTGTCATTGCAGAATACCGTGGAGGCAAACGTGAAGGACTCCGCAAACTGTAAAACCAGGACGCGCACCTCTCTCTCCCGCAGACCCCTCCTGGGACGTACCTCCAAGTTCAGGTGGTTGGTCGCCATGGTAACAGCTGAGAGTGAGGGCTATTTGCATTGTTAGTGCTTTCATCTCTAAAGCCATGTCATTATCCATACAGTACAGGTACTTGTGTTTATTTGTATGCTCCAGCCGGCCTGATTGTCAGTCTCTTTGCCTGTGTGCGACTCATCTTCAGTGCTCTCTTCTTTTTCTGTCCAGTCGACCCCAGAATCATTCTTCGTTTACCACATCTGCTTCTTTATCTGCCGCACAGCTGGAGCGCTCAGCATGTCTGCAGCATATGCCCTCTCGAAACCTCCACTGCACACAAATCCAAACATGAAAATCTTGCTTTAAAAATGTCTTCTCCATACTTTTAGTAATATTAACAAAGCGCAGCCATTCATGTGTGCGTCACATGGCTGAACAGTCACATTCCATGTAAAATGTGCAGGAAAACGAATCTGAAATAATGTGATTGCAACACTCTGAGGAAAAGCCAAGGTTTAAGGAACAATTCTGACATCTGCTGGTCACAACCTTATCATCACACAGCAGAATGGAGCTAAAATAAATGAATAAGGAGCAGCATGTGCGGTTGAATAACTCAAATTATCGCTCTGCAGGAAAGTGATCAGCTCCCATAAATCATCCTAAAACATGCAAATCCTGAAATATACCCTGAGGGTGTTTATTTGAATATCTTGCTGTTTACAACAGCAGCCATGAAATTATGCATTTATCAACCTATAGCTGCAAAAAAAAACAACAAACAAAAAAAAAATAGAAGAAAAAACATGCATCTTTGCCAAAATCATACACAAAGACCAACTATCTGCTGTGCACTAACAGTTTTAGGAGAAGCTGATGGCAGTTATTCTGGAAATCTGAATGCATGGTTTCCTGGGAGATATCTTTCCTTAAAAAAAAGCAAGCCTGTCTTCTCACAAGCTGCTGCACTAATTGGGTGGATTTATAAGCTATCAACACAAAAACCTTTTATTTTTGCTTGTTTCTGTTTTAGGCTGTCACTTCCATATATAGACTCCAGAGAGTACTTCAAATAAAAGCATTAATTTACTGAATGCACAAACTCAAACTAATATTTTTCTCAGAATGGAACATGCTGTCAAGAAGAAAAATGTTCAGGCTGCAGAAAGTCAGCTGTTTAGACCTCGCTGACACCTTCACAATATGCAGCCCTGAAAATCAGTCTGTAACTGAAAAAGTCTTGGTTGTCTGTGCGTTTCAATGATGTCACATGTTGGACTGGTAAATGGACTGCATTTATATGGCGCTTTTGCATCTGCATCAGAAGCTCAAAGCACTTCACAATTATGCCTCGCATTCACCCATTCACACAGACATACACCGATGTCAGTGTGCTGCCATGCAAGGCGGTCACTACACACCAGGGAGCAACTAGTAGTATGGTACTGTGCTTTCTTTCCTTTTAAATTAATTTTATTAGTAACATAACAGGTCTCAGCCTCAACTTCATCCAAATTTTGGGTCTCTTAATGAAGCTTAGGGGTAGCAGCCGGTGATCGCCTTAGTATTTTCTTTGCTTTCCTGTCGATTTACTGCTGATGAATTATACTTTATGTGCAGTTTTTCCGGGAGACTGATTCTCTCAGGGCCCTGTCCCACTGGCGTTTAGGAGGATTTGCGTATGGATTGCGCACAAAATTGGCTCATATTCGCTTAACATCTGCAATATGCGTGAAACATGCTTGTATGAGTCGGCCGACACCCACACACGTCTGCAATTATCCGCAGAGGCACGTTTTTCTGTTACCAGGATTTTTGAGCTGCACAAAATTTTGGCTGTGGATGACATCCGCCTTACATACTCCATACATACTCAATACATACACATACATACTCAATCTATGCGCTGTATATTCGCCGTCATCTTCTGATATCCGTAACTGACAGGGTTTTGCGGCTTGTCAGCGGACTGGGACAGTGTGCAAAACGGATATTTTGCATGCCCATCATGTCCACATCACGGACTAAAATAAGTTGTAGCGACTGCATACAGACTGGCCATGAATAAAGCATTTTTATTACGTCTGCTTTGCATCTGATTTGCGGCGGATGCAAATCAGATGCACTGTGTTCACAGCTGGACGCCGTTCTTTGTTCTACCGGCTGCCATGCGCTCTGCGCTGGATGCTGCGCATATAAAATAATTATTTTGTGGCGGATTAATCATTTTATTCTGTAAATTGCCTGTTGAAAACAGCTGTAATCTCCTCCTGAATCAAAGCTGCAGCTGGGCTGTTCGGCTCCAGCTCCAGAAAGCATTTTGAGCCGTCTAAAAAGGTAATTATTTGACTTGTTTACATTGTCAAGGCTTGATAAAACAGTTGCGTGTTTTTTCCTTCTTCTCTGCAGCTGTTACACTATTTATTCCTATATTTATAACAGATTTAACTTCGTGCGCGATGCATCATAATACCCGAAATACTGCCGTGATAATTGCAATGCGTCTGATCCGTTTCCTCACTACATGCGTTATACAACCATTATTGTTCATCATATATTTGCTATATATTATTAATATATCCGTAATTCATACTGGGACATTTGTCATTTTTGGTCATTTTGTTGCGGATGACAATGTACTTTGTATACTCAAATCATGCAATTAATCCTCTCCCCAGTGGGACAGGGCCCTAAAGTACGGATCGTGGAACAACTACTAAACACAGGATGCCGGACTGACAGACTACACACTGCAGTCTGCGTTTGGAATGGATGTTGCCGCAGGAACAGGCTCACTGACGGCATGAGGAATGATGGATGACCCCTGTCTGTGGCATAACCACCTCCATGGACTTCTCATCAAATGTATATTTTTTTGTTACCATGTCATGTTTTGAATTCCTGTTTTCTGTTTCTTCACTTTTGTAAAAACCTTGTAACTGATAGAATGGCCTAAGCAGAGTTTTTCCTTACCATTGTCGCCTGTGCGCTTGCTCTAGAGGTTGGTAAGGTTAGACCTTGCTTGTAAGAAGCACCTTGAGGCAGCTTTGTTGTGATTTGGTGCTATATAAATTAAACAAATTGAATTGAAATTGAACTAGGGGATTAAGGAGGACCTTGCACAAGGGCCCTTCGTGATTTTCCGGTCTAGATGAGTTTTGAACCAAGGATCCTCTGGTCTGAAACTCAACCCTTAACCACTACACCATCACCTATGTAATGTGTACAAAAGCAAAAATTGCACACCAGTATGACAATTTCAGCACAATGCTGGTGCTTCTGGGAAAACGTCATGACGTTCATGTCACATATCGCCACATCCACCAAACCACGGAACCACCTGGTTCAACCCAGGCAGACCACCAATCCACACCTGTCAAAAGTAACCTTGTAGTATCTGTCACAGCCAGGTGAAGCGTGGGCATCCACTGGGGTCCTCAACACTGAGGCACAGAGACATGCACCACATGGCTAAAATCATGGAACTGATGCTCCCTCACAATCCAAATGATACTCTTCAGCTCAGTCTCCCAGAATAACTGTACATTTGACAGAAGGTCATTCCAGCAGTACTCAAGGATCCTCCAAAGACACATAGTACCAAAGACATCCTTTCATCACCTTAAGTCATTGGTTGCCATCAACAGTGAGGAAGGAATCTCCAGAGTCCTAAAGGCTGGACCTTCGTTCTCCTGCATGGATAACAGAATCACCAAATACGTCTCTCCAGTGACCTCATGACTGTATAAGGTGTGTATAGGCATTTCTCAATATCAAAGGCTGAGGACCAAGAGACATGAATGTCCCTGCTTAGATAAATGTTTCTACAAATTCAACACTTTCATTTCATACAAATACACTTCTAATATCTAAGTTCAAGAAGTGATTTAAACTCCCAATCTTAGTTTTGATCCAGGACAATCGCAAACCCAGACTACAACCCCTGGCAAAAATTATGGAATCACCGGCCTCAGAGGATGTTCATTCAGTTGTTTAATTTTGTAGAAAAAAAGCAGATCACAGACATGACACAAAACTAAAGTCATTTCAAATGGCAACTTTCTGGCTTTAAGAAACACTATAAGAAATCAAGAAAAAAAGATTGTGGCAGTCAGTAACGGTTACTTTTTTAGACCAAGCAGAGGAAAAAAATATGGAATCACTCAATTCTGAGGAAAAAATTATGGAATCACCCTGTAAATTTTCATCCCCCAAATTAACACCTGCATCAAATCAGATCTGCTCATTGACATTGACCCTATGCCATGACATTGACCCTATGTGTCTTTTTGCAAGGAATGTTTTTGCAGTTTTTGCTCTATGGCAAGATGCATTATCATCTTGAAAAATGATTTCATCATCCCCAAACATCCTTTCAATTGTCCAAAATATCAACATAAACTTGTGCATTTATTGATGATGTAATGACAGCCATCTCCCCAGTGCCTTTACCTGACATGCAGCCCCATATCATCAATGACTGTGGAAATTTACATGTTCTCTTCAGGCAGTCATCTTTATAAATCTCATTGGAAAGGCACCAAACAAAAGTTCCAGCATCATCACCTTGCCCAATGCAGATTCCCAGATTCATCACTGAATATGACTTTCATCCAGTCATCCACAGTCCACAAACTGCTTTTCCTTAGCCCATTGTAACCTTGTTTTTTTCTGTTTAGGTGTTAATGATGGCTTTCGTTTAGCTTTTCTGTATGTAAATCCCATTTCCTTTAGGCGGTTTCTTACAGTTCAGTCACAGACGTTGACTCCAGTTTCCTCCCATTCGTTCCTCATTTGTTTTGTTGTACATTTTTTGATTTTTGAGACATATTGCTTTAGGTTTTCTGTCTTGACGCTTTGATGTCTTCCTTGGTCTACCAGTATGTTTGCCTTTAACAACCTTCCCATGTTGTTTGTATTTGGTCCAGAGTTTAGACACAGCTGACTGTGAACAACCAACATCTTTTGCAACATTGCGTGATGATTTACTCTCTTTTAAGAGTTTGATAATCCTCTCCTTTGTTTCAATTGACATCTCTCGTGTTGGAGCCATGATTCATGTCAGTCCACTTGGTGCAACAGCTCTCCAAGGTGTGTTCACTCCTTTTTAGATGCAGACTAATGAGCAGATCTGATATGATGCAGGTGTTAGTTTTGGGGATGAAAATTTACAGGGTGATTCCATAATTTTTTCCTCAGAATTGAATGATTCCATATTTTTTTCCTCTGGTTGGTCTAAAAAAGTAACCGTTACTGACTGCCACAATCTTTTTTTCTTGATTTCTTATAGTGTTTCTTAAAGCCAGAAAGTCGCCAATTGAAATGACTTTAGTTTTGTGTCATGTCTGTGATCTGCTTTTTTTCTACAAAATTAAACAACTGAATGAACATCCTCCGAGGCCGGTGATTCCATAATTTTTGCCAGGGGTTGTATGATTACGCATTCAGCTTCTCCAGTGCTGCAGTCAGAGTATCCCTCGAATCGACAAAGATCACGGCATCAAAGTCAGGGTCAGTAAACCTTTCATCTCCAACAAAGGCACCTAAGACACTCAATATTAAAGGCTCTATGGAAATGCAAGGCATTACCAAAGTCTGTAAGAGTACGCACTGAAAAAAAAAAAGTTCAAACATGCCAAAAAGTGCTACAGTTTAAACATGACCACAGCACAATAATACACCAAGTTCATCACAGACACTCTCATGAATGCTCTGAAGTTTTACAAGATACTGTATTGGCAAAGTTTCAAACCCTGACCCCCAAGGAGCATGCCCATGAAAGTGACAATGGGATTTGAGTCAATATATTTGAGAATGATGAGGTGAGATGGTGAAAAAGGTTCTGGAGTCTCTGAGTTGTGTTTCAGCCTGGACATATGCTGGTATTTCATGAGTATGACAGCAGCTGTTTGCTGGCTCCACATATCCATATCCAGCCGCTCTGTTTATCCAACACCAATTCCCACTTCTCCACAGCATGGTTCATTTCAGAATAGTGACGCTTTAAAAAGCCATTGTCGGTGGAAAAGCCAATTTAGCCTGTAATTGGTTTGCCTCCCTGATATATATGATTAAAAAAACTCTCACCGTCAGCAAGATAGGATCTAAAACAGGAATAATGAACTGTTGGGTTAAATGTAATAATATAAGGACACATTAGAGCAGAGTTGTACATTTTTAAACCATTAAAAGAAAACAGTGGAAAAAATAGCATAAAATAGCATACTAATACTTCACCGTAAAATGTAACAGATTTAAAAACTAAAGGTTCTTTCTATTGGCACAGCACTAAATCTTTTGGCAATTCTTTTGGTAATAAATCAGGAACTTTACTATGGAAACACAGTGAGAAGGCAAGCAACAGTTTCCATCCTTTTTAAGTGACTGGCAAATAAACAACTTTTTGAAGACTTAAAAAGGGTTAGTTCTTAGATGCATTACGCCAAAGATTGGAACGGTTTTCACTACATAATCTAATAACTTTAACTTGCTGATCTACAGTAAGTATTAGCTTGAAAAGTTGTATAATATGAAATAAAATCATTTGCTATATGATTGCGATGCTACGTATGCTCTGATTGGCTGATTACCGGTCTGATATTTTCCCATATCCGGACCAGTTACCATGACAATCTGTCCGTGCATATTTTCGTTACAAACTAGGAAGCTAAAAACACGATTAGAAAAACCAAGTCAGACATGAACGTACTCCATAAATATCTAAACAGCATTGGACAAAACACACAGATTGAAAGCTTACCAGCTAACGACTGGACCATCTATTAATCTAGTGAAGGTGAAGAAAGCGAACGGGTCCAACACCGTCAGCAGCATATTCGGGTGAAACTGTAAGTTTGTGTGTTTATGTATATACTAGCCATATAATGGATGAAATTTTAACCTTGCTTGCTCGGTTAATAATCCTTTATTATTATATGGCTGTGAGGCTATGTGCGTTCAGATTGGCTGATTTCCAGTCCGATATTTTCCAATATTAGCCCGCATGACAATCCGGAACACGTATCACATTCGTTACCAGTGTTGTATAAAGTACCGGAAAATCACACTTAAGTAAAAGTACAGATACCCATTTAAAAAAAATGACTTTGGTAGAAGTTTAAGTAACTGACTGAAATGCTACTCAAGTAAAAGTCTTAAAGTATCTAGTATTTATTGTACTTAAGTATGACAAGTAATGTACAACTAAATGTACTCAAGTATTGAATGTAAAAGTACAAGTAAATGTTAATAATCAAAAACGGACTGATTTTTTTATATTACAAAGTTGATCTAGGCTTGTAAATGAATGGTAGTATTAGTCAAAGTACTGAAAATTGTGCACATCACACAAAAACACTTCAGAAACAAGGTTTCAAAACCTAAATGAGAGTAGGCTACTCACTAGGTGTTCACAGGAAACAGAGGTCTGTCAATAAAGTATAGGTCCTTTTTATTTTTTTCAAAAACTATATGGATTTCATTCATATGTTTTTACGTCAGACATGCTTGAACCCTCGTGCGCATGCGTGGGTTTTTCCACGCCTGTCAGTGACGTCATTCACCTGTGAGCACTCCTTGTGAGAGGAGTCGTCCAGCCCCTCGTCGGAATTCCTTTGTCTGAGAAGTTGCTGAGAGACTGGCGCTTTGTTTGATCAAAATTTTTTCTAAACCTGTGAGACACATCGAAGTGGACACGGTTCGAAAAATTAAGCTGGTTTTCAGTGAAAATTTTAACGGCTGATGAGAGATTTTGAGGTGATACTGTCGCTTTAAGGACTTCCCACGGTGCGAGACGTCGCGCAGCGGTCTCAGGTGCCGTCGTCAGCCTGTTTCAAGCTGAAAACCTCCACATTTCAGGCTCTATTGATCCAGGACATCGTGAGAGAACAGAGAAGTTTCAGAAGAAGTCGGTTTCAGCATTTTATCCGGATATTCCACTGTTAAAGGAGATTTTTTTTAATGAAAGATGTGCGGCGGATTGCAGCGTCGGCTCGCAGCCGCCGCAACGCTCCGTCACAGGAAAAACACCTCCGTTGGAAGCCTTAAGGACAAGTTGGAACATGTCCAGCTGTTAAACAATTTATCATATACTCACTCCACTGAAAGCCATCAAAAGCCACCTGGATTTTACAAATGGTTATCAACACGGAGGTGTTTTTCCTGTGCCGCCGCACCGCGCCGGCTGCGTCCCGATGCGCTGACCTGTCCGCACGTCTTTCATTAAAAAAATCTCCTTTAACAGTGGAATATCCGGATAAAATGCTGAAACCGACTTCTTCTGAAACTTCTCTGTTCTCTCACGACGTCCTGGATCAATAGAGCCTGAAATGTGGAGGTTTTCAGCTTGAAACAGGCTGATGACGGCACCTGAGAGCGCTGCGCGACGTCTTGCACCGTGGGAAGTCCTTAAAGCGACAGTATCACCTCAGAATCTCTCATCAGCCGTTAAAATTTTCACTGAAAACCAGCTTAATTTTTCGAACCGTGTCCACTTCGATGTGTCTCACAGGTTTAGAAAAAATTTTGATCAAACAAAGCGCCAGTCTCTCAGCAACTTCTCAGACAAAGGAATTCCGACGAGGGGCTGGAAGACTCCTCCCACAAGGAGTGCTCACAGGCGAATGACGTCACCGACAGGCGTGGAAAAACTCACGCATGCGCACGAGGGTTCAAGCATGTCTGACGTAAAAACATATGAATGAAATCCATATAGTTTTTGAAAAAAATAAAAAGGACCTATACTTTATTGACAACCCTCGTATATTTATTTATTCTCATTGTTACATGGTTTTATCTTTTCTGTTGTGTTTTGTTTCATTAGGTTCTTTTTGTCTCTTTCTCTAAAATTGTATTGTAACATTATTAGTCTATTATTATTGACTATTAATGTCTATTCTGTAGACTATTATTGTTGTTGCTATATGAATAAAAATAAATTTAAAAAAAATTACAATTTGACTCTTTTATGACAACGAATGCTGAGCCATTAATTATACAGAAAACAAATCAACACAAACGTGCTGATGCGAACAGCTTAATGCTAACTTTAACAATGAAAACGCCATAGACATGCTAACACATTAGCATATGTCCCGTTTTTAAGTTATAAAATACATCTATCAACTGTTTCAGAAGACCATAACAGGTCAGTTTAACATAAAAATATTAAATATTACTCACAGACATATGCTCTTCAGGGTTTTAGCGGGGAAAAATTAGGATAAAGCGACAATGAATCCATGAATCGTAGATCGAAGCACTGCTTCGATTGGTTCAAGGTTCAAAACAAAGCCGCGCTGCAGAAAAGTTGATTACAGACCCGCTGCAGGTCTGTAATCAATGTCGAGAAATGATCATTTTCCTAACAAACAAGTGCGAAACTGCAAAAAAGCCTACCGGACATGCCTCATGACAAATCGGACTGACTTCGTTGCAGTCACTAGTAATCAGTGTTGTCTCTGGGTGAAAACACGACTTTTTTCGTGTGTGTGTGTGTGTGTGTGTGTGTGTGTGTGTGTGTGTGTGTGTGTGTGTGTGTGTGTGTGTGTGTGTGTGTGTGTGTGTGTGTGTGTGTGTGCGTGTGTTTATTTTATTTCATTTATTTATTTATTTTTTATGTAACGAGTAACGGCATGGCGCATAGAAAATGTACTGGAGTAGAAGTATGCAATTAAGGTCAGAAATGTAGTGAAGTAAAAGTGAAAGTAAGCTGAATTAAAAAAACTCAAGTAAAGCACAAAGTCTCACAAAACGTACTTAAGTACAGTAGTGAAGTATTTTTACTTTGTTACTATACAATACTGTTCGTTACAAACCAGAAAACTAAAAACACAATTAGATAAACCAAGTCGGACATGAACATACTCCATCAATATCTAAACAGCATCAGAAAAAACACACAGATTGAAAGCTTACCAGCTAACGACCGGACCATCTGTTCGCAAGTTCTTCATGGAGGTGAAGCGAACAGGTCTAACTACAAGCCCAAAACCGTCATCATCTTTCATATTCGGGCGATACCGTACGTTTGTGCATTTATACATATATATAATAGCCATATAATAAACAAATTATTATCTTCGCTTGCTCGGTCTACATGGGATTCTAATCCAATTACATTTGTTCCGCAAATCTGATTGGTTGTTCATGTGAGATTTCTGACCATAAAATATCGATTTGTCGACAGTGGCAAAATATTCAACCATTTCACATTTGATGTATTACTGTGCCCTGACCGCTTTGCTACGCAGATGTCAATAATGGCACTGGAGCGACAACGTTGTTGCCACGATAAGCTTTGCAGGCTGAATTATTTACAGAAAAATAAACCGTGTAAACGATGGAATTAGATTAGAATGGGAATAACCCCCTTGTGTCTGATTATTTGCAGACATTACTGCTGGATTATCGTCACAAATAACCATTTTAAAACTCAATTTGTGACCATAGAATCCAGCATTAACTTCTGCAAATCATCAGACACACCAGGGTTATTCCATAAATATCAGACCTCGGTGTTTTTCACACCATACTGTCAACACCTCAGTCTGATATTTTCTCATACAGACCTTGCGCTCAGTTAATATTCCTTTAATCTATGGCTAACGAATCTGTGTTGTTCAGGCTAAATAACAAGACATATCACAGATTTTTTTTTTTTTTTTTAAACTGCAAAAGTTTCATTATAAATACATCACATCCTCCCACTAAAAATGTCAGATATCATGTTGTATATGTCCATTGCTGCTGAGCTGTTTACACTGCAAGAGCAGTGGACCAGCAATGAAATGTCACAGGAAAGTGAATCATTGGAGGGCCAATGCAGACATGAAGTGAGGATATGATAGGTGCTGGAGAAACATGCTCCACTGAGAGCTTCATCAGTGTTATTGATGACAAATCGGTGTCTCCGTGGAATCTGACGATCCATGGCACTTGACCCCCCCTTAAATATCAGGAGTGCAGATATATCGTGCTTTTCCACGCCTCACCCAATCAGGATTGATTGCAGTACTTCCACATACTTCCCTCGGCAAGTGAAAGCTGTTACTCCCTCAGCTTTAATAATGCTGAGGCCGCACGTTGTTCCTGTTACAGCTGTCACTTGAGCTGCAGAGGAGAGCAGGGAAAATTATTGTTTTGTATTGTACTTGATTATCCTCCTAATCACCAGCTATACAAAAAGATCAATTAATTTCCCTGCATACCAGCAGTGCAGCAGGGCATTGTACTATAATGTACAATGTGTGTGACTGTGCACAAAATACCTTGGAAATGGGTTGGCCAATTTTTACCAAACTAGTTTGGAACATTACTTGTAGTAGAGCAGATAACTGTAAGAATGGTTCAAATCTGGATAAAAGCACCAAAATTTGGCTGTGTATATCTTTGGGTACATATTTTAGAAAAATAACATTAGCCATTTGAATTTGTAATAGGGGGCCAAGTAGGGGGTCAATTGAAGAATTGCACAAGGGTCAAAATTAAAAAAAAGGTTCCAATCATATTGAAAACTATACCACATTATGTGTCTGATCACAAAGATTCAAAAAAGGTATAGTTTGGATTATCTGGAATGTTATGGAGATACGGGGTAAAAACAGCAGGAATGGTGACAAAGGTCAATGTCAGTTTGTACAGGGGTCAAAAGTTAAAGTTGCTCCAATTTTGGTAAAAAGTGGTGCAAATTATTGGTTGAATTAATATGATTAATAAATTAAATTGTTTTGTGTTGAATGCTTGTCAGCAAGGTAAAGGTCAAACAATGTTGATGTTCATTGGATTCTATGACATGCAACATATGTTACCCCATAACATGATAACTAAGGATGACACAAGGTGCAAACTGTTTCTTTATCTGTATCTATCTGTAGTGCAAATTTGGTGAGAATCCATGAAGTAGTTTTGACTAATCCTTCAAAGCGTATATAAAGTGAAATCGTGATCCGGATCCTCCTAAATTTACTGGAGTCTTCAATGGCCTAATTAATATATGTCCATGGTGAAAATTTGGTGAGAATCTGTGAAGGAGTTTTGATGTAATCCTTCAAAGCCTATGTAAAGTGAAACTTGATCCAGAATCTGGATGCGGATCCAGATCACCTCCAAAATTTACTGGAGTCTTCTATGGCCTACTATGTATCTGTGTTTAAAAATTTTGTCAAATCCGTACAGTAGTTTTGACGTAATCTTGCTAAAAGACAGACAAACAAATAAATAAACATTGATGATTTTATTATGTCCTTGGCGGACGTAATAAACAAGTGAGATGGGCAAATCTTAGTTTTTCGTTTAGCTGCAAAATAATTCTTCACACTAATAATTACCTTATAATTGTGTACACATATCCATTAACGATACAACTTTTTTATTGTCTTCCCTCTCAAACAGTTGCCCATGTCATATTTAGATGAGCTTTTATGCATAAGTATCTAACTGAACTCACTTTTAAGCTATCTTGAAAAAGGTTCACCCATGAACCCATAATTGTACTCTTATACAAAACCTGTTTGAATACGAGCAAGGTTTCACAGAACTCTTATCTTTCAATAAATTCTTAGCATTTGTAAGACTTTATTGCTTGAACCAGGGTTTCAGTTTTTGGAAATCCACCCAAATGCAACAGATTGTAAAAGTAGTCATGGGTGAATGTTTTTGATCAAATACAAAAATAACTGGTTTTCATTGTTTCTTAGCAAAACCTCATCAGAACATGATACTATGGGTAGTGTGCAAAAGAGTTGTATCACACATATTCTCATGGCAAAGCCAAAACTCACTTTTCTTTTATTATTTAGCTTTGAGGTTTATTCACATTTTGGATTGACCGCGAGCACAGTATTTGTTCAACAATAAAGTTAATCCTCAACAATACATCTCGCCTAATAACTGTGCATACAGTGCAGCTGTAGCCTTGGATTTCACCTGTGAAAAGTACAAGTGTTATTAAAAACTGCAAAAGCGGATGAAAGAAACATTGTGAGAGTTATGAAGAGAAACATCAAATTTACAGCCAGTGACATCAGCAAAGTAGGAACATGCTGCGTTAAACAGGACAAAAAGCCTTTTGGATGTCCTTCCAGAAGTCACTCTACAGCAACAGTTCTGGATAAAACTTCAATGGATCAAAGCTTTGGAAAGTTTCCGCCTTATTCTTTGTTACAGTAATTTTTTTTTCTTTATTTGCCATATTGTAATACATATAGCTGGGACAAGTACATTGTCTACTGCCCTCTACAAAATTTTGGACATCCAGAAATGTTTTGGTGAAGTCTCAACCTGATCAGAGCCACACATCTCATATGTGGCATTATTTAGGAAACTCTAGATTCTTGCTATTTATGGCATCAGTACTTTTTAAATGTTTGTTTTTATTTATAAGAAACATTCAAATAAAATGAAAACTATGAAACAGATTAAGAGATATTTTAAAGCAAATTCACAGGCCCATTAATATTCAACACAACAGTCTGCAGACTTTCAGCCTCCTAAATTTCTTACTTGCAGAGAAAAAATTCTCGATTAGATTTAGGGGTACCAAATTATGGAATAGCCTGTCCCACCTGGCAAAATGTTTTTCCTCTATAAATGTTATAAAAGATGTTTAAAAGATTGCATTCTCCATGTTTGTTTTCCATGTTTGTTTAAGTGTATGTATGCATATGCAAACATACACTTTACACTTTACTTTTGATCTCATTGCTGTTGTTATTGCATTTCATTTTTAACTTGTGACATGGCTTGGATTACATCTAGTCATATTATTTTATGTACGCCATTTCAAAATTTTCTATAATATTGTGACATTTTGGAAGTATTTAGATGGAGGTATCAAATAAGCCTAACAGGCTTTCTGCATCTCCTAACACTGTCTTGATTATTTTTATCCTTGTTATTTTATGTTTGTTTTTTTTAAATTGTGCAAAAAATAAAATCAAATGAAAATGAAGAAATGATCTGTCATGATCCAAAGCATACAAGGTCACACAGTCATGGTTTAATTTACATGTCTGCTTCTGGACCAGGCTCATTAGTCTTGATAGAAGATGTAACTTTTGATGGTCACAGCAGAATTAAAGTGTACAGGAACATTTTGGGTGTGATCTTACCTCCGCCAAAGCCGTGCACAGCGCAACGCAACCCTCATTTCTAGTGTCCATCAAAAGCAGTTTCATGTCCAGTACCCACGTTGCGTAAATAGCTAAAGTACTTGCAACCATCTGTGCATCCATTGGTGTGTTTCTCTTAAAGTACAGCCTATTTTCACAAACAATAGCAGTAAAATGCCACCAAAACAAATCATGCATATTCATACATATGTATATTTGAGCCGAATTCAAACATATGCTGCATATGTTCCGCTGGGAGACAGTCACTGACAACAAGATGGTGGTTCATCTGAGCAAATAAAAGGAACTAAGATTTTTTTTCATGGGTCCCAAAATCCCTGGCGGCGCCCCTGCCACTAGTTCTTGTGTTGTTGCTGTGTCTATTTCATTTGAAGCATTTTATTACAAACACCTGGAACAATGCAGCTTGTGTGGTGAAACATCAACTAGCAGATCCTCTAAGACATCTCTGTGGCGATATTCCCACTGAGTGAAACTGTCATTTAGTCCATGGGCCAAGCAGGTTTTCAGTACCATTTAAGGTGACTAAACAACACTTAGAATCCAGCCTCAGTGTATCATGGCCTACACAAAAATGTATGATAGCCATCCCAGGGTGGTAGTTGTAGCCAGGTAGGGGTCAGTGAAGAATTACACAGAGGTCAAACTTTAAAAATGCTCCAATCATGTTGAAAACTATATCACATTGCCTGTCTGGTCATAACGATTCCAAAAAGGTATAGTTTGGACTATCTGTGAAGGAATGTTTTGGAGTTATGGGGTAAAACCAGCAAAAATTGTGGCAAAGGTCAGTTTCAGTTTGTACAGGGGTCAAAAGTTAAAGTTGCTCCAATTTCAGTACAGAATGATGCAAATTATTGGCTGAAATAAAAGGATTAATAAAAGCAATAGTTTTGGCTGTGTTGAATGTTTGGTCTCTAAGGTAAAGGTCAAACAAGGTCAACATCTATTGGATTCTATGACATGTGACATATGTTACCATGTAACATGATAACTCAGCATGACAGATGGTGCAAACCATTCCTTATTAGAACCCCATTAACCCAAACAATAATTGCATAATTTTTTAAACTGAATTTTAGCAACTTTAACTTTTGACCCCTGTACAAACTGAAATTGACCTTTGCCACCATTTTTGCTGTTTTTCCCCATAACCCCAGAACATTCCATCATAGACATGTTCAGACAAAAATATATCGTTTTCAACGTGATTTGAGCATTTTAAAATTTTGACCGCTATGTAATTCTTCATTGACCCCAACCTGGCTACATCTACCACCTTGGGATGACTATCATACATTTTTGTGTAGGCCATGGTACACTGAGGCTGGATTCTAAGTGTTGTTTAGTCACCTTCAGTGGTACCGATTAGGTCAAAATTGATGACTGGCTCATGGACTAATTGGATTTAATACTGAATGCTAACAATGTTAGCACTTTTAGCAGCTGTCGATAGCATCATCTGTTAGGTCCCCTTAATGCACAATTACTGAGACAAAAACTTTTACTGTCCACAAAGTTAAATATTAGGAGAACCACAGCATAGTCCCCAAGAATGCGATTTTAATAAACACATGAACCAACGCTAACCTGTTAGCTAGTGGTTCATACTTGTGGAGAGGGGCGCGTTCAGACTTTTTTCTTCACGTATGGAACCACACAGTTCATTGTGAATCAGTATGGGCAGCACTCTCAACACCCAGACAAGGGCATCATTTCGGCTCTTCTGGGTCTCTAGAAAATCTAGGTGTGTGTGTGTGTGTGTGTGTGTGTGTGTGTGTGTGTGTGTGTGTGTGTGTGTGTGTGTGTGTGTATATATATATATATATATATATATATATATATATATATATATATACAATTAGAAGTTTGTTGCAATGTGCACAAAATATTGCTCTTATTATATGGCTATGACAGTACGCGCTCTGATTGGCTGATTTACGGTCTGATAATTTCCCATATCAGACCATTACCATGACAATCGGTCCGGATTACGTATCACATTTGCAACTTTGTTTAAAATTTTTACACCGTGAAAAAAAAATAAACTGAAAAAATAAACTGAACGAAGAAATTATGAGTGACAAAGAGGACCAAAGAGGTTTTTGTGCATAAGCACGCTTTGCACATGAGGCCCCCTGGTCCTTCCAGATTCAAGGTGTGGTTTCTTCTTTGTTTTTTGTTGTGCAGTTAGAACCGGTATATCGCCTCCGCAGTTGATGCATATATTACAGCTCATCAAACAGGTTTTGTTATGTTTGGTTGGTTGGGGTTTTTTTTTTTGTAACAGTGCATCAGACAATGATGTTATATTTGTCAAACAACAAGCACCTGTTCAGTGTCCTCACAGGACCTCATAGCAAAGCCATTGACCTTTTGTCTAGCACCGACTGTATTTCAGCTGGAAGAAGCCAAAGCTGGAAGCCTGGAGATGTGGTTTTGCCCCGTGATTAACGCTCCTCTCTCCCAATCTCTGACAAGCACAAGGGCCGCTCCACCCGTGTGATACACTTCTTCCCAAATTGAATTCTCCTTCTCTCCTCTTTTTTTTCAGTGTTGTAATCACACTCGATACTGCACTTCTCACAGGACACCTATCCTCTTTTCATTTCCAGCAATAAAGTATTATGTGTGAGCTGACTTCAGCGATGGCTCCCAAATTGCATTAGGCACTTTTTGAGGTCAACGCGGGTATTCATCAGCGCCACTCCCCACTGAGGATGTAATGATCAAAGTTTGTGCAACTCAGACGTAGCACAATTTACTGCACCCCCAAATGCCCTTGCCCATCGCTCTGCGTGGCACTAAGCTTATCATTGTTCAGACCAATTATACAACCCGGTGAGAAGAACACAATTGCCTTTCTGTGCCACTGGTTTGCCAAATAAATAAGTACTTAATGTCCCTCTCAGACTTCTTTTCAACTTAATTAGAAAGAGAACAGATTTGTTGGATGGATAACTCTGCTGCTGCTGCAGCAGCAGCATGTCGACCTGCAACAAGGGACTGCTGCTTTTTCATCCGTTGTCTTCATTTGGTGAGCAAATTGTTCACACATTTGCTCAAGTTGCTAAACTACGTCAGTTCTAGCCACTAATCCATACACCCACAGCTATTTTTTACCTCATTTGTAGAAGAGAGCAAAGCAATGCTAACAATCCAGCTTCAGTATACCATAGATTACATACAAATGTATGTTGGCCATCAAAGAGTGTTCGCTATAGCCAGGTAGGGGTCAATTAAAGATTACACTGTGGTAAAAATTTAAAAATGATCCAATTGTTCTGAAAGGTATAGTCTGATCATAAGGATTCCAAAAAGTTCTAGTTTGTAATATCTGTAGCTAAACGTTTTAGAGCTACAAGGTAAAAAACACCAAAAATCAGGACAAAGGCAAATCAAAAATTAGTGTATTTCTTTTTTTTTTTTTTTTTTTTTTTTCTTCCTCTAGAAAGCAATGCAAATTGTTGGGTAAGCTAATAGGATTAAAAATAGGAACAGTTTAGACTGTTTTGAATGCTTGGTCTCCAAAATAATGGGTAAAAAAGGTCAGTGTCCACTGGATTCTATAACAAATGACACACACACACACACACACACACACACATATATATATGTGTGTGTGTGTGTGTGTGTGTGTGTATATATATATATATATATATATGTGTGTGTGTGTGTGTGTGTGTGTGTGTGTGTGTGTGTGTGTGTGTGTGTGTGTGTAAAATGCTGATATCTTTGCGGGAGAATGAAGGTCCAAGTCTGTCCTGTTGAATCGAAACGTGACCCCACGGATTGGAATCATGAGATATTGAAAGATTCACACCCCTACTAACCAGTGATCTCGGGCCGGGACTAGATGCCACTGGTACGGGATCGCTTCAGAGGATCTTTGGGTACATCAGGTATGACTTTATGTCAAGCTATTGCTTAGGGCCCTGTCCCACTGGTGAGAAGATTAATTGCGCATGAATTGAGTACACAAATTACAGGCATTCGCTGTCGTCTGCAACAAAAATGGCCAAAAATGACAAATGTCCCAGTATGAATTATGGATATATTAATAATGTATAGCGAATATATGATGAACAATCACGGTTGTATAATGCATGTAGTGAGAAAACGGATCTGACGCATTGCGATTATCACGGCAGTATTACGGGTGTATTATGAATGCATCGCACATGTGTTTGTGCGTGCACGGCATCTGCATTGCGGTCATAAAAGAAGCTCCTTTCAGCATCACTATTCACCCCAGCAATACAGGCTCTGGACCATTTGCTGGACTTGGACAAGTTGACTGGAGTAAAGAAGCAGTGAACAGGACGAGTGGTGACGTCAGCGGATCGCATCAGAGTGCAGCTCATCTGAACGATTCTAACAAGAAGTTAAATCCGTTATAAACAAGAATAAATACTGTAACAGCTGCAGACAAGAAGGAAAAAACATGCAACTGTTTTATCAAGCCTTGACAATGTAAACAAGTCGAATAATTACTTTTAGACGGCTCAAAATGCTTTCTGCAGCTTGTTAGCCGTTCGCGCACACCTGCAAATGAACGGCCCAGCTGCAGCTTCCTCTGTGATTCAGGAGGTGATTAGAGCCGTTTTCAACAGGCAATTTGCACAATAAAATGATTAATCCGCCACGAAATAATTATTTTATATACGCAGTGTCCAGCGCAGAGCGTGTGGCAGCCGGTAGAACAAAGAACGGTGTCCAGCTGTGAACACAGAGCATCTAATTTGCATCCGCCGCAAATCAGATGCACAGCAGATGTAATAAAAACGCTTTATTCATGGCCAGTCTGTATGCAGTCGCTACAACTTATTTTAGTTCATGATGTGGACATGATGGGCACGCAAAATATCCATTTTACACACTTCCCAGTCCACTGCCAAGCCGCAAATCCCTGTCAGTTGCGGATATCAGCAGATGACGGCAAATATACAGCGCATAGATTGAGTATGTATATGTACGAGGTCTGTCCATAAAGTATAGGTCCTTTTTATTTTTTCAAAAACTATTTGGATTTCATTCATATGTTTTTACGTCAGACATGCTTGAACCCTCGTGCGCATGCGTGAGTTTTTCCACGCCTGTCGGTGACGTCATTCACCTGTGAGCACTCCTTGTGGGAGGAGTCGTCCAGCCCCTCGTTGGAATTCCTTTGTCTGAGAAGTTGCTGAGAGACTGATGCTTTGTTTGATCAAAATTTTTTCTAAACCTGTGAGACACATCGAAGTGGACACGGTTCGAAAAATTAAGCTGGTTTTCAATGAAAATTTTAATGGCTGATGAGAGATTTTGAGGTGATACTGTCGCTTTAAGGACTTCCCACGGAGCGAGACGTCGTGCAGCACTCCCAGGCGCCATCGTCAGCCTGTTTCAAGCTGAAAACCTTCACATTTCAGGCTCTATTGATCCAGGACGTTGTGAGAGAACAGAGAAGTTTCAGAAGAAGTCAGTTTCAGCATTTTATCCGGATATTCCACTGTTAAAGGAGTTTTTTTTTTTGGGACATGTCTATCTCGGCTTTCAGTGCTTACCAGTCGAATGAGTATAAGAGAAATTGTGGAGAGCTGGACATGTCCCAACTTGTCCTCTAACAGCGAATCGGTCGTGACGCGCGAAGCCTCCGCGCGGCTTTCCATGACAAAATCTCTTGTTAAAAGTGAAATCTGCCGGAAAATGGTTGATGTCCAGCTCTTGTGATAACCAGAGAAAGAGCACACGACAGTCTCGTATCCACAGAGCCATCCGTTTAGAAATGATCCGGTGGTTTGTGCCTCGTCATCGCAGCTCGGAGCGCGGCGCGCCGACCGTCCTTAAAGCAGTCCTTAAAGTAGTCCTTAAAGCTGTAGTAACAGTCCTTATTCTCTGTGAAGCCCGTAAAATTTTCACCGAAAGCCAGATAAATTTTTCGAATGGTTTCCAGGTGCCAGTCTCTAACAGCTTCTGAAAAAATTCTGATGGAAAAAAAAGTCCTTTTCATTCCGCCATTTCCAGACAATGAAAAACCGACGAGGGGGTGGGATCACTCCTTCCCAACGCGTGCTCACAGGCGAATGACGTCACCGACAGGCATGGAAAAACTCACGCATGCGCACGAGGGTTCAAGCATGTCTGACATAAAAACATATGAAAACAATGAAATCCATATAGTTTTTGAAAAAAATAAAAAGGACCGTTACTTTATTGACAGACCTCGTAGATGGCTACTTTCATGAGGTATTACGATGGACTAGTTGTGTGCCTGAGTAGTTGCCATCTAGAACCCAAGGCAGTAGCATGCACAGCACCAGAAAATACTGCCAGACCTGATCTGACATTTATAGGCCCTGAGGCCCATTGGTACCAGTGAAACTGGTACCGTATATTGGCACTCTGCCAAAATTTAGAGCATAGTTTTTGACCTTGACTTCTAATCGATTTTTCTCACAATCAAATCATTCATTCCCTGACTGACCCTCATTTATTCCACCAAGACTGGCCCAAATAGGAATAAAATTCTCTGTGATATTTTGGTCACAGGCACACAAACACACACGCACAAAGGGCTGAAAACAATACCCCTGTGTGTGCTGTCATTCATGTAAAAACAGCAACAGCATGGTTCAGTAAATGAAGAACCAATGCAAAGCTTTTAAACTCAAGCCATCACGCTGCCAAGAACTAAAGACTGAATTAAAGACATCTGCATCAATAAAAAGGTCAAGTTACTAAAACTTTAAAACAGAAAAAAGACAAACTTCTCCACCACATCGGCAAGAACATTGTCAGGAATAGCGTGAGTGACGGTAACTAAAGATGTTTGGATTAAAGTGTGTAACTCCATCAATGGCCAACAATCTGCCAGGCCTGGACCCAAATCCTGGTCCGCTGTCCAACATGGAACCCACATGAGAGAAATAAAGCTGATTTAAGGCAAAAAACAGGTCTGCAGTGTCCAGATGTGAAGGGTAATATTAATTCATTTTGGGGAAGGAGGTACAATACCAGCTTCCATATTTAAAATGACTTCCATATGGAAGAATTTCAGCAAATACTTTAATAATAACAAACACACAAATGCAGAAAAGCTGAAATGCAGTTCATGGTTGTCAGAATGTGATCATTTCCTTTCAGTGTGGTTATACAATGAAGCAAATGACATTTGTCATGCACATGCCCTATGTTTATTATGGAGTGCTGCCCCATCTCGCAATGTTCAAGAATTTACTCCTGCTTCTGGATTATCAGTGGAATTCATGCGGTTCTTCCTACTGTAATGCTCGATAATTTCAGCCAGTTTCATAAAAATTGGTTCATGAATTTTTTAGCAATCCTGCTCACAGTGAAGCAAACAAAAGTAAAACAGCCTCCTTGGTAAAGGTACGCTGGCGGATGTAGATTGGAGATCGATGGGGCTGTAGCCTCCCCAAGAATTTCAATAGTTCCACAAGAAAATTCCCTCCACTGGTAGCAGCATTGGGCATGTACAGCAAAAATATAGATGAGTGGGTGGATTAGTTAGTCCACAGCTTGTGTCAGCAGTAACAAAACTATAAATGCTCTCATCTTGAAGCTCTCCAAAATTAAAGAGCACATACTTAGGATGATGTTATAAATCAGTGATTAACTTTGGTAACCAGACCAGTTGACACTCACTTTGTTTTACTTATGTAATATCCTATAGATGTGACTGGTGTAGATAAAAATTTGCCATGATTCACAGCATTAATGTCAATGTGTGTTGAGCCTCGTCTGTACTGTACCGTAATTCTCTAAATCCCAAACCCGTGTGTCTGTTATATCCTCCTGACATACATACATACACACACACACACACACACACACACATATATATATATATATATATATATATATGGTGTCTCAAAAAATACCCAAAAGTACTTTGACAGCACAGAAAAACCAATCGATATTATCAGACATTTTCTGCATGACCATGTGGCCAAAACATGTCATTTTTCTCCCCAATGCACAGTTTTTAGTTCAGACTTTCCTTTTTGATATTTTAACACATGATAAATGCAATCTCCTCATCTGAAGTTTCCCAAGAAACAAATCATCTGTCTCCATTTTTCCAGAAAACCACCTAACAAATTCAAGTCTCCTTGCCATTTGCTGGGGAGTTTGACTGAATTTTGTATGGAAAGAGATGCAAGTCAGCCCTTAGGATGTGTTGCACAGAACTCAGCAATCTTTACCTCCACCAAGGAGGTTATGTTTTCGGTCACATCCGTTTGTTTGTTGGTTGGTTGGATTGTTAGCAGGATTACTCAAAAAATCCTCAACGGATTTCAATGAAATTTTTACCAGGGGTGTATCTTGGCCTAAATTAGAAGTCATTAAATTTTGGTAATGATCCGGAACACGATCCGGATCCAGTAATTTTTTTTAAGAATTCTTTATCATTGCAGGATAGGGCCAATTTCAACATTTCTCTATCTAACTTCATGAAGACGGTCACAAAGGCTGAACAAAAATCATGTTACGACACAACAATAATTTGGCAATTGTTTCTCCTCATTGAATAAACTTGTTATTAGAAAATAAAAAAAAAAACTTGTGTAGTTCATGCAGTTTCTCTTTATAAATAGATTTGCTGAAGATCTAGGGGTTTAAACCACTGAATCTGAAACCGACGGTAGATGCATGAAACGACATGGAATAAGTCTCTTTGCCAAAGGGTATTCCATGTGACGTCATTGACCCTATGACCTTGGCAGAGGTTTTCGCTCTCCGAGTGCTTCTAGTTGTTCTCTAAATTAGGGTAAACTGCAGCATTTTTTCCTGGACTTTAATGTCTTGCAGAACAAACTTCAGGGTTCCTGAAATGAGAAAAACACCATTATTTTGCAGTAAAACCATTTCCTTGTATTCATATTTCAGAGTACTTTTGGGCAATTTTTTGAGACACCCTATATGTCCTGGTAGTCAAGAGGATATGTAAAAAAAAAGTGACATGGGTAAATCACATAACTGTTATTGTTTTTTAAAAGCAGATTATAAATCCCATTGCTCACACAAGAGGCAATGGGCTCCTGTGTGAGCAATGGGATTGGGGCCTGAGTTAGTGGGGCCTTCTAACTCAGCTCATGTTAACATTAGCCTGCTACCATATTAATATGTATATGTCACAGACATGAACAATTTCAATTTCAATTTATTTTCATTTATATAGCGCCAAATCACAACAGAGTTGCCTCAAAACGCTTCACACAGGTAAGGTCTAACCTTACCAACCCCCAGAGCAACAGTGGGAAGGAAAAAATTCCTTTGAGGAAGAAACCTCAAGCAGACCAGATGAACGAACGAAGCTCTTCAGCATCTCACCATGTCATTTAGGTCCTTCATACTTCTTTTGAACAAATGCTTCAGGGGAGCATTAGCATGCCTACCCCCCCCCCCCCAAAAAAAGACCCCATTTTTCTTTATTTGCCTCTCACATGTCTGGAAGCACCTCACCATCTAAACATGTTATTTAGGTCCTTCAGACTTTTTTCAGTAAAATGGTTCTGAGGAGCAGGAGCATGACTAAAACCTTTCAGCTTCTGGGGGGCTCCACTCCCCCAGACCCCCTAATTACAATCATCTTAACCCCCTGCCACTTTAAGCATTTTTTTTAAATGTAGACGTAAATTATTATCATATACCTATAAATGATACGCCAATATGATTGGATATAACACTAAAGAATAAATAACAATAAACCCTTGTGATATTTTTCTCGGACCGGTAATATTTTCATACCACCTGAGTAAAACCCACAAAGTGAATGTCACCTTGGTAATCAGCTAATCCATACATATGTTGTGACGTCACGGCACGTGCAATCCTAGATATTGTTAATGTGTAATTTAATACAGTGGTCCCTCGCTATATCGCGGTTCACCTTTCATTGCCTCTCAGTTTTGCTGATTTTTTTTTTGTGCAATTTTGCATGCTTCTTCTTTTTTCTTTTTTTTTTAACAGCGCATTGTGTTCTGGTCTTATCAGGTGGGCTGGTCGCGGCACCGGTTGGCATCACCGCAATTGTTCTCACTGCCTCCGATGCTCTTACTGAGTCTGCGGGCTCGGTAAGCTCCGCAGCGGGCCACTCACACCGCCCCCTGTCTGCTGTGCTGAGCTGCATCCAACTCCAGCAACAGGTCTAGAGACTACGCTTGCTGTTTTGATGCAGAGCGCTCTGGCAGCCCGCAAGAATAGAGACTGCACGGTCTCAGTAACCGCAGCCGCAGAGCTCCGTGGCCATGACTTGGATTCTTTGCAGGTCCCGCATCCATACCCCCGGAGGCATGATATTACACAAAGTGCAGCAACAGTGACTACATTCTTACACAAAACAGTAATAATACCACATTCATTTTGCACTCATCATAAGCTTAGGATACAGTACCCTCTAAAAGTATTGAACACTTGGTGTTTCACACATTTTAATTAGTTTATGCCATTTCAAATACAAGAAATACAAAAAATATATAAAGAATAAAAAGTTCTAAAATTATCTTCCTCAAACCCAAACTGAAAGCAAATCTCTAAAACTTGATAATACCTGTAAATAATTGTCAGCTTTATTGCCAGTTTTCTTCAGACAAGTCAGGGGATGGAAACATGACTATTTCCAAGTCACTGAATATGTCTTGGACTTTTTATATCAATTATGAAGAAATACAAACGTTTCTTTCACCAAAACATCAAATCTAGGCATCTCAGATGTATTTTCTGGCAAATTGTTGCTGAGCTGTCTGGTGTTCTTTTGAAGAAACTCCTCCTCTACACGACTTCATCAGGAAGCTGTATTTTATATTTTGAATTAATTTATATCAAGTTGTAGAGATTTGCATTCAGTTTTAGTTTAAGGAAGATAATCTAAAGTTGTATCACTGGTGTGTCACTCAGACAGCAAAATTAAGAGGTTATTTAAAAATAAGTCCTTCCGAGTGCAAAATTAAGAGGTTACATAGTTTTTAATACAGAACAGAGTTACCTGTATTTCTTTCAGTGTGAGCATCTTCACGTTATATGTCATGAATCAACAGCTGCCTGCTCATTTAAAATCACTGGAGAAACACGTATATATAAATCAACCCGAATTAAAGGAGAATTGCTCACAATATAAGTACTCAGCTCATGCTAATGTTACCCAATTAGCATAGTGAAGACTTTTCAAGATGTGGATTATTAAATCCAGTGTCAGTCATTATTTTCATATACTCCCCTCACCTAGGTTTTCAGCTAGCACAAATCAGTATTTTTAAGCACATTATAAATCATGTTGCTCACAATGCAAGCACTGAGCTCATGCTAATGTTATGTGTAATGTTAGCACCTTATCACCTGACCTAACGCCAAGGTAGCGCCCAGACAGTTATACCACATATTATCTAATAATTTATTTTCTCAATAATTGCTCTAAGGAAAAACAAATAATTCCACTGATTACAGTCACATTTATTGGCTGTGATCATAATAAAGTTTATTTTCTTTATCAACTAATATATGACTAAAGAAACCAACTAATACAACACCAATTCCAGTGAAGTTGGGACATTGTGTGAAATGTAAATAAAAACAGAATACAATGATTTGCAAATCCTCTTCAATCTATATTCAATTGAATACACCACAAAGACAAGATATTTAATGTTCAAACTTTATTGTTTTTGTGCAAATATTTGCTCATTTTGAAATGGATGCCTGCAACACATTTCAAAAAAGCTGAGACAGTGGTGTGTTTACCACTGTGTTACATCACCTTTCCTTCTAACAATACTCAATAAGCATTTGAGAACTGAGGACACTAATTGTGAGTGTCATGATTGGGTATAAAAGGAGCATCCCCAAAAGTCTCAGCCGTTCACAAGCAAAGATGGGGTGAGGATCACCACTTTGTGAACAACTGCATGAAAAATAGTCCAACAGTTCAAGAACAATGTTTCTCAATGTTCAATTGCAAGGAATTTAGGGATTCCATCATCTACAGTCCAGAATATAATAAGATGATTCAGAGAATCTGGAGAACTTTCTACACGTAAGAGGCAAGGCCAAAAACCAACATTGAATGCCTGTGACCTTCGATCTCTTAGGCTGCACTGCATTAATAAAAACCAACATCATTATGTAAAGGCTCTTACTCTCCACATTTCAATTTGTTTTTGGAAATCATGGACGTCGTGAGGAAAGAGGAAAAAGACCATCCAGACTGTTTACCAGGGCAAAGTTCAAAAGCCAGCATCTGTGATGGTATGGGGGTGTGTTAGTGCCCATGGCATGGGCAACTTACACATCTATGATGCCACTATCAGTGCTGAAAGGTACAAACAGGTTTTGGAGCAACACATGCTGCCATCCAAGCAATGTCTTTTTCAGGGACGTCCCTGCTTATTTCAGCAAGACAATGCCAAGCCACATTCTGCACGTGTTACAACAGCGTGGCTTCATAGTACAAGAGTGCAGGTACTAGACTGGCCTGCCTGCAGTCCAGACCTGTTGTCCATTGATTATGTGTGGGGCATTATGAAACGCAAAATACGACAGTGGAGACCCCGGAATGTTGAACAACTGAAGTCAGACATCAGGCAAGAATGGGAAAGAATTCCACCTACAAAGCTTCAACAATTAGTGTCCTCAGTTCCCAAACGCTTATTGAGTGTTGTTAGAAGGAAAGGTGATGTAACACAGTGGTAAACATACCACTGTCCCAGCTTTTTTGAAACATGTTGCAGGCATCCATTCAAAATGAGCAAATATTTGTACAAAAACAATGAAGTTGATCAGGTTGAACATTAAATATTTTGTCTTTGTAAGTGTATTCAGTTGAATATAGGTTGAAGAGGATTTGCAAATCATTGTATTCTGTTTTATTTACATCTTACACAACGTCCCAATTTCATTGGAATTGGGGTTGGAGTTAGCTTTTGTTATTTTTTTTCATATTTCATTGATTTAAGAAATTTACACACACACACACATATACATACATATATATATATATAAGTACTTTTATTTTGGAGAATTTTGATGAAACTTACATTCAAGCAGTAATTACACTCATACGTCTTTAATGCTAACTCATATTCTCCATCTTTAATTATAATGCACCAAATACATTTTCCAATTTTGTTAGGTATAGTGTTATCAGAGACAATCTTTCAAACATTATATGTTATGTCACATATTTTTGGAGCTAATGGTTTCCATTTAGTAAGCTGAGCAACATTTCTTGAAGAAAAAAAAATCACTGAAATCATGATATGAACATACTGACGTGAAGCACGTTGTGTTTTTGCAGTTTATGAGGGATTTACTCTGTCGTGTCTGTTCTATCATTCCTGTGAGATGATCTGTGACATTAGCTGCAGTATAAGACAACAGCTGCAGCATCTCTGTAGATTTATGATGCTGATCGTCTACACTGGGATGCAGTAAATGTTTTACAGAAGATGCCATCATCTTCACACTGCCAACTGACCAGACACCATAAATATATTTTTTGATTGCAGATTTTTTATTGCGCAGTTGTCACTTGTGCTTTCATCACTGTCAAGATATATACAAAATGTGCTTCATTATAAGAGGCCGTCAGCTGTACAGAGAGCTCATAACACAGACAAGAACATCAACCCAACTGTTACTAAAAATGTAACTGCCTGGGAGAAAGAATGAAAGGAAATAATCTTCACTTTAAGCACTGAAATCCTCTCCTATTCATTCTCAGAGGCTGCTGAGTTTTGGTTTCTGCAACGTTGAGCACAGGCTTTACAGCGTCTGTGCAGATTTCTAAGAAGCAGTTTTTTTGGTTGTTTTTTTTTTTTTTTTTTGAGGACTTCAACTGATGAAAGTCTGTGCAAAATCCTTTGATGAGGACTGTGCACACCTACAAGTGTTGTGATGTATCAGTCAGAGGTATTGGAAGATAAAGAGTCCTATCTTGATCATCTGTGGAGCATGATTTAAAGTGCATAGTGCCACTAAATATTTGAGGAATGTCCAAGTCCACCTCGCTATTTACACAAAGTGCAATCTAAGCACGAAGGACAGCAAAGCACTGGACACAAATAGCTTATATTATCTCACTTAATTAGTCAGGGGCATGTTTTGGACACAACTTGAACTATATCCACAGACCTTTGAGAGACAGACAGAGAGACATACAGCTGGCAGAAAAAAAGATACTTCGATGTTGGTAGAGGTTACAAATGAGTTGGAATTACAATAGAGACTAAGCTTGTGGCGCTTACAAATATAGTCAACATGAAATTTTCCCAAGATGTTTTTTTTTTTCTTGTGGTGCATTTGTCATATAGCACACTGGATGTGATCAATACAGGCCCAAGTTGCGGTGGCCAGTAGAGCCCATAGTACTTCCAAATTAACCATTTAAGTACCATAATGAAATGAGTCTGAAGACATCCAATAAATACAGAAAAATGTGAAAATATATCTAATAATTACAATTTCCACATTTAAATGAGACATTCTATTTTACCTTAAAGGAAAAAAAAAAAGACATGGACAGTTTTATATGCACCATTCTCAAAAAATCATTTGTTGATTAATAAATAAAAAATAAAAATAAAGCCATGAAAAATAATCTGTGTTAATTAATTGTGATGTACATGTAAAAATCGGACCCCAATGTGCAGATAACAGGTGCAGCTGAGTAAAAATGATATGTGATTAATTTTACAGAAAAGTTGCATAGGTCAGGGTGGTGAGTGGAATAGTCCTAGGAGGCCAGCGGGTCTGGAGGCTCTGAGTGGACTAATTGGTGGTGAGGCTGGGCATGGCCGGTTGAGAGAAACACGAGACAAAGTTGAAAACCTGTCTCAAAAAGGTTTGCACAATAACATATCAATCTATGAACAAGAGCCAAGTAGACCACATGATGATGGGCAACAAGCTAATGAGGAATGGAAGAGTGAACCGGTCTGTTCAGGACTGGAGAACAGGTTGCAAGTGTGAGATTTCTCTTTCTACACTCAAAAATATAAACGCAACACTTTTGGTTTTGCTCCCATTTTGTATGCGATGAACTCAAAGATCTAAAACTTTTTCCACATACACAATATCACCATTTCCCTCAAATATTGTTCACAAACCAGTCTAAATCTGTGATAGTGAGCACTTCTCCTTTGCTGAGATAATCCATCCCACCTCACAGGTGTGCCATATCAAGATGCTGATTAGACACCATGATTAGTGCACAGGTGTGCCTTAGACTGCCCACAATAAAAGGCCACTCTGAAAGGTGCAGTTTCGTTTTACTGGGGGGGATACCAGTCAGTATGTGGTGTGACCACCATTTGCCTCATGCAATGCAACACATCTCCTTCACATAGAGTTGATCAGGTTGTCAATTGTGGCCTGTGGAATGTTGGTCCACTCCTCTTCAATGGCTGTGCGAAGTTGCTGGATATGGCAGGAACTGGTACACGCTGTCGTATACGCCGGTCCAGAGCATCCCAAACATGCTCAATGGGTGACATGTCCGGTGAGTATGCCAGCCATGCAAGAACTGGGACATTTTCAGCTTCCAAGAATTGTGTACAGATCCTTGCAACATGGGGCCGTGCATTATCCTGCTGCAACATGATGTGATGTTCTTGGATGTATGGCACAACAATGGGCCTCAGGATCTCGTCACGGTATCTCTGTGCATTCAAAATGCCATCAATAAAATGCACCTGTGTCTTTCTGTCCTAACAGACGCCTGCCCATACCATAACCCCACTGCCACCATGGGCCACTCGATCCACAACATTGACATCACAAAACCGCTCACCCACACGACGCCACACACGCTGTCTGCTATCTGCCCTGAACAGTGTGAACCGGGATTCATCCGTGAAGAGAACACCTCTCCAACGTGCCAAATGCCAGCGAATGTGCGCATTTGCCCACTCAAGTCGGTTACGACGACAAACTGGAGTCAGGTCGAGACCCCAATGAAGACGACGAGCATGCAGATGAGCTTCCCTGAGACGGTTTCTGACAGTTGTGCAGAAATTCTTGATTATGCAAACCGATTGTTTCAGCAGCTGTCCGAGTGGCTGGTCTCAGATGATCTTGGAGGTGAACATGCTGGATGTGGACGTCCTGGGCTGGTGTGGTTACATGTGGTCTGCGGTTGTGAGGCTGGTTGGATGTACTGCCAAATTCTCTGAAACGCCTTTGGAGACGGCTTATGGTAGAGAAATGAACATTCAATACACGAGCAACAGCTCTGGTTGACACTCCTGCTGTCAGCATGCCAATTGCACGCTCCCTCAAATCTTGCGACATCTGTGGCATTGTGCTGTGTGATAAAACTGCACCTTTCAGAGTGGCCTTTTATTGTGGGCAGTCTAAGGCACACCTGTGCACTAATCAGGATGTCTAATCAGAATCTTGATATGACACACCTGTGAGGTGGGATGGATTATCTCAGCAAAGGAGAAATGCTCACTATCACAGATTTAGACTGGTTTGTGAACAATATTTGAGGGAAATGGTGATATTGTGTATGTGGAAAAAGTTTTAGATCTCATACAAAATGGGAGCAAAACCAAAAGTGTTGCGTTTATATTTTTGTTGAGTGTATGAAGACTTAACTCTCCACTGTACAATTCTTGAATACCAAAATCAAAATGGAAGCATAGATAGATAGATAGATATTATTATTTTCAGAGTACTTTTGTACAGTACTGTACATATTCTCTTGTTACATTTGATGCAACCGGGGCTGTCCTATTTTCAGAATACTGATTATTCTTCAGCTGTGGATCAGACTGAATGCACAATGAAATAGCAGCTGGAATTCAGAACTAATATGAAAGACAAGTGTTCGCCTATGCCTGTTGATCAAAGTGAAGCACTGCAGCCGTGCATGGTTTATGCATCGTGTTCTGTGTCCAGCAGGAGGAAAAGCTGTTTAGGTTATGTTTGGTTCTCCCATACAGTGAAGGTCTTTAGCTGGAACCCTTTTGATACTCAGATGTTATTCTCAGTATCCGTTCTGAGGGAACAAGGTTGAGTGTGTGCTTGTGGTTGTAAGAGGGTTAACGCTCTTAATGTGGTATCTCTGCTATGCATTTTGGTTGTCCAAGGATCTGTGAATTCCTGGCCTGATAAGTTGTCAGGAGCGTTGCCTTGTGTGTGTGTGTGTGTGTGTGTGTGTGTGTGTGTGTGTGTGTGTGTGTGTGTGTGTGTGTGTGGTGTGTGTGTGTGTGTGTGTGTGTGTGTGTGTGTGTGTGTGTGTGTGTGTGTGTGTGTGTGATTGGGAATTGAGAATGTGGACAGCCTCAAGGTTATATGCCGTTAAAAACAACACTGCATAAATTCTGCCTAATAATTCATTATAATGACTCCCCGGTTTGTCAACTGCTTGTTTATCCCACATTCATTAGTGCACCAGTCTCACGGTGCTCATACTGCAAACCTTCTTTAGAGTGCAAGTGACACAAAGTGATTAGAGGGCATATGGAAATGATTAAACTCTGCTAAAGTGTAAGCACCTCAGTGCGACAATTGTCACATACAAACAAACCCCTTATGAATGTGGATGATTTGGCAACTACAAGTGTTGTGTGTATGTGTATGTGTGTGTCACTATCTCCACTTTGTCACGGTGAACTATCTTGGCTCACATTCAGTCTCCTTGGCGTCACTTCCATGTTTGTGATACGAGACTACCGAGGTGCCCTTGAGTACCGTAGAGCCTTGGTTTTTCTGCTTTTGAAGCCAAAAGTGGTCATTCTTGTGTTCCCAGTGATTCAAAAAAGAGAGGTTGGTTTTATGTCTATAATTGATGGCAAAATGTGATTGTGAAGGCACAGTGAACAAACAACGTAGTGTCCTGATTCTCTAGTTAGCATTGCAGTAATGGCTGTGTGTTTAGAACTGCAGCTTTGAGAGAGGATGGTACTGTAGATTTGGACAAATATGCGTTTATCAGCAGTGTTGGGCACAGCTAACCAAAAAGTTAGTTTCGATAACCATTAATCAGATAACTGAAAAGATATCTTTGATGCTAAACTGATAAACTGCTAAAAAAAAATGTATCTTTATTCCAGATAATCAATAACTGATAACTGTTATTATTGATTCGGACGCGGCCACATCAGATTACACTGTTGGCTTCTGATAAACCAGTTTCACTTTAAGTGCCACAGGGGCTGCTGGGTAAATTCAAGGATCACAAACACAAAAAGAACTCACGAAAAATGAATTAATAAAAAAATAAATAAAACCCCAAACACTGTCATCACCTTTCAAAAGCAGTAAAACACAGTATTAGAAGTCACAGTTTATCTCAATATTAGATACACCGTCATTTACGAGCTAAAACCTGCCGCTTTTTTCGCATGCTTTGAACCCTGCGGCTTAAACAACCGAATATGTCCATTACTGCATTGATTGGAAGAGTAATATACATGTAGTAAAAATAAATTCTTACCTGTTAGTTTCAGTGGGATTCATCTGAAAAAATAATCCACATGAAGCGTCCTTTTTTTAATCCAAAACAGTGTCTAAACCTGAAGAAAAGTCCCTCCCTCTGTACACACAATCTGGTTGTTAAGTGTGACGTAACGCATCGTGATTTTCAACTTCCGGCTCCAAACAAAAAAGGCGAGCTGTCATTAACATTGAGAACTGCACTGAGACGATCTGATCAGGCTGCACTTACACCGTTGCACATGGACAACAGCATTAACATTGCAACATAAAACTCTTTGTATATTGTGCCTAAAACTCTCCTGGATATATTAACTGGGTTTTTAGATGTTGTTACTGCGTTTGTTTTATGTAAAAATGTCAGATGCTCGGGTTGTTTCTCCATTATTTTCAATGGGAGTTGCTGGGAGTTGCTGGGAGTTGCTGCAAGCTGCGATCGCTTCCTGTTCATGTCCTGTTCAGGCGGAGAAGGGGGGCGTAGGTTTGCGCACAATGTAAACACAAACTAAACTTAAACTGTACATCCTTAAAAGGATCAAACAGATGTAACTTTAATTGTAAACTTGGAGATTTATCATGTGATGCGTTGTGTCAACACTTAACAACAGGATTGCGCCGTGAGAGTTCCTCCGCCCCACCGAGTCTTGGCGATTAAATTACAGCCACAAAGAAATAAAACAATGTTAAAATTAATCTGTTTTGTTTTTGTGTCCAGTGAACGACTCACTGTAATGTCCAAAGTGAAACTGAACTACACTACCCACAATGCTCCCTGCATCGACCGGCCAATCACGTTTTGTGCTTAATGATGGCATCACCAGCAAGCGACAGGCAGCCAGTCTGCTACAAACACACAACAGATGGACTAAAATTGATTTTAGGGTTTACAAATGTTTATGACCGTTAAACTTTGCTCACTTTACCAGCAAAAAATGTTATCGGACTGAAAGTTATCTGAACTAAATTTATTGGAAGATAATTGGTCTGATGATGGTTTTAAAACTTACCTGAAAAGCTAATCCGATAGCAAAAACATAAGCTTCGATAATTATCTGCTATGGGATTAGCTGAACTGTGCCCACCACTGGTTAGCAGCTACACTAGCACATGCATAGAGACTGTTATTCCCACAAAGCACTGCAGAAAATACCCCAACCAAAAACCCTGGGTAAACTGTGATGTAAGGAACAAGCCACTTGCACGCTCGGCTGCATTCGTCTCAGGCATTGCTGAGGACTATTAAAAGGCCAGATATGACCAGAACAGAGCCATCAGAGAGGCCAAAAGACAATATAGACGGACGTTGGAGGGTTACTACTCTACCTCTGACCCTGGACGCATGTGGGAAGGACTTCCGGTAGAGGAGCAGCACAGTCACATCCAGCCAAGGCACACTACCAGATGACTTCTACCCTCGCTTTGAGGCCCAAGATACTGATCAGCAGGGAAGGATGGTGGCAAGAAGAACATACAGGACTCATCACTCAGGGTGACATCGGCAGATGTGCGCAGGATTCTGAGCAAACAAATCCACGGAAAGCAGCTGGCCCAGATAACATCCCCGGCTGCACACTCAGGGTTTGCTGATCAGAGCTAGCTGTTGGGTTTGCTGACATATTCAATCTGTCCCTTGCACAAACCTCTGTACCCACCTCTTTTAAGTGCACCATCATAGTGCCCGTCCCCAAGAGAAGCACTGTCACCTAAATGACTATCTTCCCATAGCACTCACTCCAGTCATAATGAAGTGCTTTGAAAGGATAGTGATGATCCACATTCAAAAAAACCATTTCAGACACCATAAACCCCCTACAGTTGGCATATCGCCAGAACCGATCCATGGTGATGCAGTTATCACCCGCTAGCCACACACATCCCTGTCCTCTATGTCTTCACGAACTTAGAGGACAGGGACACATATGTCAGAATGCTGTTCATCCCCCACAAACTCACAGGTAAGCTCCTCACACTCAGACTAACACCCTCCCTGTGTAACTGAGTGCTGGATTTTCTAACAGGCAGACCCCAGTGAGTTAAAGTTCATAATCACACATGCAGCATAAGAACAGTGAGCACAGGGACTCCTCAGGGCTGTGTGCTGAGCCCCCTGCCCTACATACTCTTCACGGATGACTGTGTAGCCTCCCAGAACAACACCAGCATCACTAAATTTGCATATGACACTATAGTCATCGGTCTGATCACTGGTAGGGATGAGATAGCATACAGAAGAGAGGTGGTGAATCTGGTAGCATGGTGTTGCGACAATAATCTTTACCTCAATGCAGACAAGATCAATGAAATGGTTATTGATCCAAGGAGAAGTGGGGAGCTGCACACACCACTATACACATTGATGAGACAGAGGTGGAGAGGGTAAAAACCTTCAAATTCCTCAGCACTCACATCAGCGATGATCTCACCTGGTTTTACAATACCCGCCAGGTCATCAAGAAGTCCCAACAGAGACTGTACGTTCTGAGAACACTGAGAAAATTTGGTATGTTAGTCAAACTTCTCAGCAACGTCTTATTTCCCTGTCATTCTTCTCCTCATCATTTTTACTATCATCTTTTAAGTATTTATTATAATAGCTCTGTTCACTATTTATGCATCATGTACCTTACGACTCCCGCACAGCAGGAAATGCTGTTAAACTACACAATATTACACAAAATTGCCAATACTGCATAAGCTGCACATCTGCACATCCTCTAAACTGTACATCCTTTAAATATTGTATATAATACATTTTTCAGTCTGATAATGTATATTTTATAATGTGTTTTCTTTTTTTAAATCATCTGATGTGAATTTTCTACATGCAAATTTTCTAGAGAGAATGAACAGAGTAAGAATTTCATTGTGTGGTATAACTGTTTTTACTCTGCACATGACAATTAATAACTCTTAACTTATGAGGACTTTACAATTCATAAAGCTTTCAATAATGACAAATCTTTTGCCCCAAACAGTCAGTGAAGAGCATTACCTACAAAACAGAATCATGTTGCATTATTTAAAAGGCTCATGGGGAGGTGATGGTCTAGTGGTTAAGCATTGGGCTTCAGACCAGAGGATCCTCGGTTCGAACCCCATCCTGACCAGAAAATCACTAAGGACCGTTGGGCAAGGTCCTTAATCCCCAAGTTGCTCCTGGTGTGTAGTGAGCGCCTTGCATGGCAGCACCCTGACATCGGTGTGTGAGTGTGTTTGCAGTCCATTTTCTCATAGCAGCTGGGACAATAAAGTTTTTGAGTCTGTTTGTTTGACATTGTTTCAGATTGTATCTACAGCCACATGGGAGCTACTTGAACTCCAAAAACAGGGGGTGACTCGGGTCAGTCAGGATTGATTAGAACTTCTTCGAAGTCCAAACCTCATCCAAATGAGAAAGGTCATTCAAAGTAATACCTGGCATTTTGCTGTACACTTTGACAACACCCTGCAGTCTGTTTTTATTTTTGAGGGCAGACAAAGGAGAATGTAAGACCTCAACCACCTGATCATTGATCCCAACCGGTGAGATTACCGGTGGTTACAGCATTCCTAAAATCTATCATCTCTTCCATTTTTGACACACTGATTTCCAAAAGGACAATAATGTATGAAACATTCCATAAATTCTGCCACTCCTCTGTCATGATTTGGTTCCTCGTTGGAAAGGCCTGACCAGGGTGTACCCTGTCTCCCGCCCAGTGACCTCTGAGATAGCCTCCAGTCCCCCGTGATGCTAACTGGAATAAGCAGGTTTAGAAAACAAATGGATTCTTAGGAGAGACACAGTAAGAGAATCGTTTAAGAACTTAACAATGTGCCTCTCAGATTGACTTTGACCTGTTAGTGTACAAGACAAATAACACAGGCAAGGGGACACGCCCCTGGGGTGATTATGTGGTAGAAAAATGAACGTCCATTAACCCTCCATCGGCAAACAAATCAGGCCAGGATCACTGTTCTGAGCGCTCTGTGACCTTCCAGTTAAAATGAGAGGCTGGATACAGTTAAAAGCTCAGGAAAAAATCAGTTTTAAAAGTAGGCACGCAAACGTCTTTGCACCCTCTAGGTGGGTTAAAAATCATGTTTAGTAAGGTGCATGTTGCGTCCTTAACACTCCTGCCTGGCCCTGTCAGCAAATTTGACTGAGTCCAAACTTGCTGGCACTATGTTCAAGAGCACATTCTTCACAGTCTTCTTAAATGCTTTCAGAATTACAGGGGACAGGCCTCCAGCTCTAAAAGGATATGTCACACAGAAGTCATAACAACTTAGAGTTTTTCTCAGTCGCTTTGGTGCATTTCTCACATCACTATTTACATTTGCACAGCAGTTAATGCATTTTTCAGAACAATTAGTACAAACTGCAAAAACTTAGTTGATAACCTACAAAGGCATGCTACTTGTCCAAAATGGATATTTCATTCCTCAAAAGCAAGTATTCAAAAGTCAGTTCTTGGTGACACTATCTGAAAATGCTCAAGACAGCACAATATACTATTTACACAGCCATTTGAAAACTACAGTAAAGTCACACATCACTGTATTTAGTGAGGTAAGTGAATACAAGACACTGAATATGTATGTCTCACATTTTTACTGCGTATAATCTTTGCAATTCTAATTTGTTCACAGTAATGTGGGTAAAGCTGTGCACATATTGCAGTACATATTGGAACTGAACATACAACATAGACAGTACTGTAAATCATTCATGCACATCCAGATGTTCCAGTCTGTCTGGCCACATGTTTTCATCTACATCATAGCGAATATATCTCTTGCAATGCAGCGAGGAAAGTATCTCCTCGAGTGGCGAATCCACCCTCGGCAGGCCTCTGCTGTGATGTCATCACTTGCTGCATCCAAAGGCTGCTAGCAGGGCCATTTGGGTATGTGGATGCCGGTCATATACCTTCCACATCCAGGAAGTGGAAGAACTCCTCTAATGGATTTACTGGTGAGTAGGGAGGGAAATATTCCACCAGCATCCTATCATGTGCTGCAAACCACCGCCTGACCACATCTGAGTGATGAAAATGTACATTATCACAAACAAAACATACTTCTTCAGGTGGTCTCCAGTTAGACCTCTCTCATTCTCAAGGATTATGTCCCTGTGAAGCGTGTCTAAAACGTCAGCAGATGTTGTGTGTTGAATGGACCAAGACGGGGGATATGGGTGAGGACACCGTTTGCACACATACAACCCCAATTCCAATGACATTGGGATGTTGTGTGAAATGTAAATAAAAACAGAATACAATGATTTGCAAATCCTTTTCAACCTATATTCAATTGAATACACCACAAAGACAAGATATTTAATGTTCAAACTGATAGACTTTATTGTTTTTGTGCAAATATTTGCTCATTTTGAAATGGATACCTGCACACATTTCAAAAAAGCTGGGACAGTGGTATGTTTACCACTGTGTTACATCACCTTTCCTTCTAACAACACTCAATAAGCATTTGGGAACTAAGGACACTAATTGTGAGTGTCATGATTGGGTATAAAAGGAGCATCCCCAAAAGTCTCAGCCATTCACAAGCAAAGATGGGGTGAGGATCACCACTTTGTGAACAACTGCATGAAAAAAATAGTCCAACAGTTCAAGAACAATGTTTCTCAATGTTCAACTGCAAGGAATTTAGGGATTCCATCATCTACAGTCCAGAATATAATAAGATGATTCAGAGAATCTGGAGAACTTTCTACACATAAGAGGCAAGGCTGAAAACCAACACTGAATGCTCGTGACCTTCGATCTCTCAGGCTGCACTGCATTAATAAAAACCGACATAATTATGTAAAGGATCTTACCGCGTGGGCTCAGGAACACTTCAGAAAACCATTGTCAGTTAACACAGTTCGTCACTACATCTACAAGTGCAAGTTAAAACTCTACCATGCAAAGCGAAAGCCATACATCAACAACATCCAGAAACACAGTGGCCTTCTCTGGGCCCGAGCTCATTTGAAATGGACTGATGCAACATGGAAAAGTGTGCTGTGGTCTGATGAGTCCACATTTCAAATTGTTTTTGGAAATCATGGACGTTGTGTCCTCCGGACAAAAGAGGAAAAAGACCATCCAGATTGTTATCAGTGCAAAGTTCAAAAGCCAGCATCTGTGATGCTATGGGGGTGTGTTAGTGCAATGGCATGGGCAACTGACACATCTGTGATGGCACCATCAATGCTGAAAGGTACATCCAGGTTTTGGAACATATTTACATTTCACACGTCCCAGCTTCATTGGAATTGGGGTTGTAGTAATATTCCCTCCTCGCTGGTCTGGGACATCAATAGTTGCTCTCTGTCCAGTGTCATTCCTTCCACGCCTTCTACCTTTTGCCAGATTAAAATCCGCCTCATCAAGGTATACGAATGTGTGCAGTGGTTCCTTGGCCTCCAGCTCCAGTACACACTTTATCACAGAAGAGTGAGCAAGAAAAACTATAACTTTTCCTGTATAACATTAAATGCATTTTGGACAACACATTGTACAGTATGCACTGTGAACACACGTACACAGAACTGTAAGTAAATGTAAGTGTAGTGCACGATACTACACAAAGTAAACAGTTTACAGCACTGAATATTAGAGTATGCATAGAATACATATGTTTTACGTGTACATACTGGTGACACATCTCCTTCACTCTGTCGCTATTCCGTTCAAATGGCACATTGTACAATTGCTTCATGTGCATTCTTTTCTCCGAGCATTCTGTCAATTGTAGCGATTGAAACCAATTCAATATAGCCAAAGATGTTGTCATCCTCTACAACACACTTTGTATCACTCTCAACCTTATGGCATATTTGTAATCCACCATTGTACAAATGCTTCCTCTTGTGTGGAGTTAAAAGGAGCCCTCTTCCACCTCTGCAAGGTTGTCTTGCAATCCTGTGTGGTGCAGAGTAAATTACAGTAAATATGGCAAGTCTTGACTGTACTCTACAATACACCAACTGTGTGCTGCAATAAGCTGTAAGTCTAAATGTAAAATGTAAAAAAGTGACAAGTTCTTGTCATGTATGACACAATGACAGTAGTTGCAGTGCAGACTGTTTAAAGCTGAATTACTGTCCATTATGCACACATGTTCTCCAATGAAATGTTTGAATCATTGAATTTTCAGTGGCTCTCCCAACATGTGGCTGCACCCTTCAACCAGCCTCAGCCATTGTGAGGCCGTGATTGACAACATGATCCACAATTGTAGTCCTGATTTCATCAGGAATCTGCCTATGTACTTGGCCTCTTCTTCCTCTTCCCCTGTTTTTTCCCCTTCCTCCCTGCATCCTTACCCCTCTACCACAAGGCTGACCTTCCATAGTGCAACAGATAACTGAAACAATCCTTCAAATGGTGATACAAGCACCAAATTTACTCTTTTCAAAAAACCGACTGGCTACTTGAATTTTCAATAAGCAGCCAGGTAGGGGGTCAATTGACGAATTACACAGGGGTCAAATTTTTAAAATATTCCAATCAAATTGAAAACTACACCACATCTGTCTGATCATAAAGATTCCAAAAAAGTATAATTTGGACTATCTATGACTGAATTCTATGGGGTAAAAAACGTAAAAATGGTAACAAAAGTCCATTTCAGTTTGTACAGGCATCAAAAGTTAAAGTTGCTCCAATTTTGGTAAAATGTTATTCAAATTATTGGTTGAGCTAATAGGATTAATAAATGGAATAGTTTTGACAGTGTTGAATGCTTGTCTCCAAAGTAAAGGTCAAACAAGGTCAACATCCATTGGATTCTACATGTGACATAACTAAGCATGATACATGCTCCAAACTATTCCTTTTTAAACCCTGATAACTCAGCTAATAATTTGCATTTGGGTATAAAAGGAGCATCCCCAAAAGGCTCAGCAAAGATGGAGCGAGGATCACTACTTTGTGAACAACAGCGTGACGAACAGCGTTTCTCAACATTCAATTGCATGGAATTTAGGGATTCCATCATCTGCTGTCCATAATATAATCAGAAGATTCAGTGAATCTGGAGAACTTTCTACACGTAAGCGGCAAGGCCGAAAACCAACACTGAATGCCCGTGACCTTCGATCCCTCTGGTGGCACTGCATTAAAAACCGACATCATTGTGTAAAAGATCTCACCGCATGGGCTCAGGAACACTTCAAAAAACCATTGTCAGTTCAAAAAGTTCATCGCTGCATCTACAAGTGCAAGTTAAAACTCTACCATGCAAAGAGAAAGCCATACATCAACAACATCCAGAAATGCCGCCACCTTCTCTGGGCCCGAGCTCACTTGAAAGGACAGACGCAAAGTGGAAAAGTGTGCTGTGGTCTGATGAGTCCCATTTCAAATTGCTTTTGGAAATCATGGATGTTGTGTCCTCTGGAAAAGACCACCCAGATTGTTACCAGCGCAAAGTTCAAAAGCCAGCATCTGTGATGGTATGGGGGTGTGTTAGTGCCCATGGCATGGGCAACTTACACATCTGTGATGGCACCATCAATGCTGGAAGCTACATCCAGGTTTTGGAGCAACACATGCTGCCATCCAAGCAACGTCTTTTTCAGGGATGTCCCTGCTTATTTCATCAAGACAATGCCAAGCCACATTCTGCACGTGTTACAACAGTGTGGCATCATAGTAAAAGAGTGCGGGTACTAGACTGGCCTACCTGCAGTCCAGACCTGTCACCCATTGAAAATGTGTGGCGCATTATGAAGCGCAAAATATGACAACGGAGACCCCTGACTGTTAAACAATTGAAGTCAGACATCAAGCAGGAATTGTAAAGAATTCCACCTACAAAGCTTCAACAGTTAGTGTCCTCAGTTCCCAAACACTTATTGAGTGTTGTTAGAAGGAAAGGTGATGTAACACTGTTAAACATACCACTTCCCCAGTTTTTTTGAAATGTGTTGCAGGCATCCATTTCAAAATGAGCAAATATTTGCACAAAAACAATAAAGTTTATCAGTTTGAACATTAAATATCTTGTCTTTGTGGTGTATTCAATTGAATATACACTCACAGAAATATTTACCCTGACCTTTAAGATTTATGTAATTTTATTACATGACTAATTCCATTTACTTTTTTAGATAATTTTAATACAAACCTACCAAATAAACCTTATATGATGCATATTCATTACTGTAATAAATCCTATTTATTTGAAATGCTTATCCTCAGCTTTATGTATGTATTTGGTACTAATAAAATATAATTACTGTCAATCAATAATAATGACAATAATAATTACCTGTACAAGATAAATGGCATAGGTAACATAATTATTATGCAATTCAAACAATATACGTTATGTATTTTAAATAAATAGTGATTATTATTGATTTAGAGTAATTCTATTTTATTAATACTAAATACATAAAGCTGAGGATTATGCATTTCAAATAAATAGGATTAATGAATATGCATCATGTAAGGTTTATTTGGTAGGTTTGTATTAAAATTATCTAAAAATAGCAAATGGGAATTTGTCATGTAATAAAATTACATAAATCTTAAAGGTTAGGGTAAATATTTCTGTGAGTGTAGGTTGAAGAGGATTTACAAATCATTGTATTCTGTTTTTATTTACATTTTACACAACGTCCCAACTTCATTGGAATTGGGGTTGTAGTTCAACATTTTTATATGAAATGTCTCAAGCAATAAAATCAGGATGATTAGTTTTATAGGGAATGATTATTCAGCATTCACAAGTATAGTTCATTTTGACTGACATGACATAAGCAAATTATAATGTTAGAAAATGTTAGAGAGTTGTATGAAAGCAACTCCAAGTCCAAAAGCATTTGCAATTTGTTGGAAGGAATGGGAAACTGCAACTATGATGTACACAAATGATTAAATGTTGTGGAGGTTGAACTAACTGTTGTGCAAATCTCTGTATAATGTGTGTGTATAATGCACAGACAACGTGTGCGTAGTGTGTTAGTTGCATGCTAGTGCCCTGGTGAGTGACAGCAACTGTGTGGCATTGTGTAATGTGTTGTGGCAAGTAGTGGTGAGTTGGGTGGCGAGTGCTACACATGGCGAAAGGGACTTCTCAGACTATACCGTGTGTAATGTGGAGTTAAACATGCCCCAAATGCACTTGCACAATGCACGTTACATTGTGCACAACAGATCATCAAGATAGGCTCAAACATCAGTTTGGCTCTTTTTTTTTTTTGCATTTGTTGTTTTGTTGTTGTTTAAACACTCACCTCTCTTTTTGCATATTCATGATGCAATGTGTCTTTTCTTCTTCTTAAATGACTCCAGTTTACAACACAGAGTCAAGAACCAATTTGCATTAAGATGAGGGTTAGTTAGGGTCTGCGAAGTCTCTCAAATGAGTCACGGACACTGCTTCTTCAGGGAATACTATTCTCAGTTGTGTTAAAATAAAACAAGAGCAATTATATTTCATACCCTCACTTCTCCTTACTGCTTCTTGAAATAGGTGCTTGTGTCTTCCAGTTTGGAAACTCAAAATAGCTCAGTTATTAATAGCTCAGTTGTTATAACAAGGAAGCAGGTATGGTACTGTGGAAAAGTAATTACTTCATTAAGCATGTTAATATTTTTGTGTAAATGTGGGTTTTGATGTGATTGTTCTCTTCATTGACATGTCAGTGACGTACAACGTAAGACTGCTTTTGAAATGTTTAAATGTCAATTGACAAAATGTATTCCATTAAAGAAAGTAACAGGTTTCCTGATTGCTTTGCACATTCGCCACCGAATACATGATTGCACAAAAACAACAAACAATGTAATAATCAGTGAATAAACAATAGATGATGTTTTTGTCAAACCATAGGATAGTTTGTCCAAAATAATGCAACTCAAAAAACACAGTCGCAGGTCCACACAACCCTGGAGAAAGGATTGTGTAAGAACCTAACTGCAAAAGAAAAGAGAGTGAGAGAGATGAGGGGGGAACGTACATAGTGGGTTCTGAGTGGTGAAAATACTACATACTCTCATAGGCATGATTGCCATGGTAATTCCGGGCTTTTAAAGATGTACTTGAACTGTTCTTTAGCAAAGGTGGAATGATTGCAAAGCATACATCATTAATGCCTTTAAAAAACAAGAATTTGGTGCCAATGTTTGAATTTATTTGGAATTTTTTCTAATCCCCACAGGGTCAAAACTATACATTAAGGCTCAAATACATATACACCCCCACTAATATTTGGTTTAATGTCCCTTAGCAAGCTGCACCTCAACCAGACGCTTTTGGAAGCCATCAACAGACTTCTGGCATAATTCAGGTTAGATATTTGATGATTCTTCTTGGCAGAATTGGTCGAGTTCATTTAAATTGATTGGTTTCCTGGCACGGACCTGGCTTTAAGCATTGTCCACAAATTTTCAACAGCGCTGAGGTCGGGGCTTTGGGAAGGCCATTCCAGAAGCTTAATGTTAGCCTATTTCATCCAACCCAAACCTTTGCACGGCAGGACTCTGCTGTGATGTCATCACATGCTGCATCCATGGCTGCTAGCAGGGTCATTTGGGTATGTGGATTCCGGTCACATACCTTCCACTTCCAGGAAGTGAAAAACTCCACTAATGGATTTAGGAATGGTGAGTAGGGAGAGATATTCCAAGAGCATCCTATCATGTGCTGTGCCAGGTGTGGTGGCCAAGTGGTTAGTGCACTTAGTTGCAGTGTGGAAGGTTCCCGGTGTCCAGACCAAACAGTCCCCCTAAAAATCGGTCCTCCCTGATGACACGGTTCACAGATTAACACCTTGTTTCTGCTTCAAACTGCACTCCAGTCATCATCTATCTCTGCGACAGATATCTGAAGCTTTTGTACCACAATCATTTCCACATAAACTCAGCATTATTTCATCATAAAAGGCAGCGCTGCGGCTAAACAAGCTGCTAGCTGATGTGTTCACTGCGCGTCAGACATTTCACAGCATCACGGAATTTCATCTTGTTTCTACTTAAAACGGCCTCATTTCTGCTTAAAACTGACTTTAGAATCATTTAAGAGGTTTTACCTTTTTGGTCTGATGGTTAATAATCACATTAATCCATTTGACTGCTTTGGGTGAAGAGACTCCGTCTCAGATGTGCTGCTGTGCTCCGAAATGACGCATGCGCAGATGCAAAAGGCAGACCAATTTTTAGGGGAAGACCGTTCGGTCTGCGACAGCGGTTCAAACCCCACATTTCTCCATCATGAAGTTGCATCATCCGGCGTAAATCTTGTGCCAATTCAGCATGGAGATCCACTTCGGATTTGCTGTGGTGACCCTGAGTGCAAACCACTGTCTGACCACATCTGAGTGGTGAAAATGCACATTATCCCAAACAACAACAGATGGTCTCCAGTTAGACCCCTCTCACTCTCAGGGATTATGTCCCTGTTAAGAGTGTCTAAAAAAAAGTCTGCAGATGTTGTTTGTTACCACCTCTGCAAGACAACCTTGCAGAGGTGGTAATGACTCAAGCAAACTAAATGGCTGCAGTTCACCTGTGTTCCAGAGTCATTAAATGCACCAGACCAGCTAGAACTGACAGTCCTGGACAGTCACCTCTGCACTTCTTCTCACTGGCTTTATTTCTTCCACGGATTTACAGTCATTTACACACTGTGATCCAACTTTTAACTTTGTGTTCATCCATTAATGTCTGCAAAATTGCTCTTTTGCATGCTGGTGTTCTGCATTCCTGGACAGTCGCCTCTGCACTTCTTCTCGCAGTCATTTCGACACCGTAATCCCATTTTTAACTTTGTGTTCATCTGTTATATTGTCTGCAAATTCGTTCTTTTGCGAGCTGGCATTCTGCATAAATGCTCATCTTGAGTGCGAGTCATTGCGTTCATGCGTGCACACAGCAGAGCTCATCTGATCCATTAACAAGATGTTAAATCTATCATAAACATACTTTTACAGCTACTTATGAAGAAGTAATGAACATGCAACTGTTTTACCAAGCTATTACAATAAAAACATTATAAATACTTACCTTTTAAGCTGTTCTAAATACATTCCCCACCTCAGTGCATCAGATAGAGGGGAAAAAATGGTCCAGATGAAACAGTCTTCTGTGATTCCAGAAGCGATTAGAGGTGTTTTAACTGCCAAGCTTTGACAGAAAATTATTAATCTGCTACAAAATAATTATTTTACATACAGCGCACTGTGCACAAAGCAGGTGGAATTGTAGTGCCCAAGAGGGCTGAGCCTGTACAAAATAACTTGTCCAAAATAGCCTGTCCTCTCCTCGTAGCTGCCAGGTGCACGGATAGTGCTGTTATTGTTAAATTTTTAACTTCTTGAAATTAGTGCGCTCAGAGATGAACCTCATTAGCAGAATAGTCTGCCTCTAAGAGCCTCTCAGAGCCACTATTCTCCCACAATTGTTGAATACCTCCTCTGGTCCCAAAAAAAAACCCTGATGCGTGGCTCATTCACTGTTCATTATTTGGTGGGACCAGGGCTTAACTATCAACAGTATGTTCATATTAATGGGCTAAATTCTGATTCTGAGGTCATATGTAGAATCCCGCAAGGGTCTGTTTTAGGGCCTTTGGTTTTTCTTTTGTTTATTAATGATATCTGTTAATCATCGAAAATGTAAAATTTTTTTGTCATGCCTGGTCCTGATCGGGGCTTTAATTATCCATTCTTTTCATCACCATCTGCCCCAGCTTTGTTTTATTAGTTATTTATCATGTGTTTATTCTATTCCATTTTGCTTTGTCACTTTCTTTTCATACTTTAGCCATCATCCAGCTCCATTCCAGTTTTGTTCTGCTAGATTGTGTTTACATTATTGATCATTGTTTATCACTTGTTTATTTTGCTTTTCTTATTTGTGTTATCAATTATGCTTTATGTCGGGTTTTGCTTTCTGTTTTCATGTAGTTTGTTTTTCTTATAGCTTGTTCACCACCTTGTTTTCCTAGTTTAGTTTTGCTTAAGTATTTATGTTCTGTTTTCAGTTCTCATGTTCTTGGTTATGTTTTTCTAACCTCAGTTTTTATTTTACTTTGGTTCATAGTTCTCAGTTTTCATAGTTCTCAGTGGATTCAAAAGGATGTGTAAGGACAAAATTATGAGAGAATATAGAAAATTAGAAGAACAATAACTATACCTGCTGAAATGTAAGACAATCATTTTACTGTTAATGATGTCTATTTGATGCTTGATGACTTGACGAGAAGACAGCATTCAGGTTGGAACTGAGGAAACAAATAGATTTTTGTTGTTGTTGTTGTTGTTGTTATAAGGATAGAGAATACAAGATTTATCTTCCTTCTGCTCCTTTTTGTTCATGAAAAATGCTTATGTAAGTAGGCAATGAATGAAATGACATGAATGAATAAATAAATCCTGAAATCATGAAAAAAAAAAATCCTAAATGACCCCATTAAACACCATACCTCTATGCTGACAGGTCAACAGTCTCTCAACAACCAAACAGCTTATTTTTTTAAAGATGCCTTTTCTAAACACAGGCTGTGACAAAGCAGGTGAAGGTGCCAGGGTGAGGTGTGATCACACGTACACTCACTGATTTGGTGCAACATCCACCAGCCTGTCAAAGACACTGTCCTCATCTGCCCCAGGAAATAAAAGAAAGAAAGAATTAGTCCATGCTCCACAAATGCAAGTTAACAATTTTTCTATTACTTTTCCATTCCAGACACAACACAGATACAACAAAATAGAGCAGAAAAGAATAGATAGATAGATAGATAGATAGATAGATAGATAGATAGATAGATAGATAGATAGATAGATAGATAGATAGATAGATAGATAGATAGATAGATAGATAGATAGATAGATAGATAGATAGATAGATAGATAGATAGATAGATAGATAGATAGATAGATAGATAGATAGATAGATAGATAGATAGATAGATAGATAGATAGATAGATAGATAGATAGATAGATAGATAGATAGATAGATACTGTTGTGGTGAGAGACTGGCTCTCTCTTTAGCACAGAAGTGGACTAAATCAAGGAAGTAAATTTATATTTTCTGATTGATTCACAGCAGTTTACATTCTTAAAGTCAACTAAAATAGTAACACCTCTACACAACCCTGCAAAGGATTTTTGCATTAATTTAGCCACAAAAGAAAAAGAGGGGGATGTTCAACCAAGGTACACAGTGAATGGGGTCTGTGAAAGAGAGAGCGTTTCCACATAAAATTGCTACTGGCTCTGTCATACCATGACGATTTTCCGTGAGTATGCCAACGTACTAAAACTATGCCGAATATGCTGGCATACATCTAATAAGTTATGGGTAGGTTTTGTATAATTAAGAGCATGTTGGAGAAAGCTGGTATATGGCGTAGTATGGTGAGTTTGTCGAAAAATGTTGAGCATCCACAGTATTTTGATGCATGCCAGCATATGGCTCATACGTCTCGCATACATGGGCCATAAGTTGTAGGTAATTATTCGATTGCTGACACACATTTCTTGTAAGTCACTCATAAGTCGAAATACGTCCATTAATGCTGTCCATTGACTGGCTCAACAAATGAAAGCTGTAGTCCTCATGCAAACAGTTTAGACTGTTACAAATATTAAAACCATTCACACACGGAGTAATTATAAAGTCTTAATCTTACCTGTTTGTTTCAGTCTGATTCATCATCACGGCCTGATGAAAAAGTATCCACATGAAGTGCCCCTATTTTGGAAAATGACATCTGAAAATACTTTAGTTCCTTGTCGTGGCTGAAGAAACGTAGCGTTTTAAAAGAAATCCATCTGGGTTTTGTGCTTTTCTCAGCCTGAATAAGAGGACGCCGGCGCTTTGTGCCACGACAAGAAAATTTACTTTTTTTAAAAGTTGAAAGAGTCACAACACACCTCATACATTCACATTAGCGTTTACCACCGATATCAGTTGATTCTTCAGCATTCTGCACGCGATGAATATAAATTCCATGATTCACCAAGAAAAAAATTTAATTAAATTAAATTTTTAAAAATGTTAAATTACTCTGCTTGTACTCCGTGTGGAGGGGCTACGCTGCGCGTCAGCGTATGCGCTCTTGATGTGCATGTCCACATCTACATGCTCCGCCTACCAGACAAAAGGGTTCTACCGGTTTTGTAAATGCAAACCATGCCAGACTTAACCGTTCCAACCTGTACCATACTGTGCCATACGATGCAGACCGCTCATTGGAAGCGGTGCTGTCGGCATACGCTGGCTAAATAATCATGGTGTGACAGCTGAATAACTTACTCGACGTAGCCAGCATATTTGCCAAATTTTTCATAAGTCGCCATATGCTGTCTAAGTTGTAAAGGTGTGACAGGCCAAAAGTCAAACAAATAAACATTTATTCATGATCTCTGGGAGGGGAGGCAGGTACTTTAGCCATGAGACAACAATCCATGGGCTCGATCAGCTGTCGCTAGAGCGTTATTTGGGATTGGGAAGTGAGGTTTACAAACTTCACCTGCACAGTACCTCCTGCTGATCTTCGTTATACTAAAACAAAGCCAAAACAATGATAAGACACCCTTGATAACACAACTCAATTTTACAGCCAGCTTCCTTGAGACAAGTCAAGGGATGGACACATGAATATGTATAAGTCACAGAGTACATCTTGGACTTAATTTACATCAATCACTAAGAACTACAAACAGTATGGTACTGTATTGTAAATCTGTCTTGAGTGTGTAGTTCTCAAAAACTGGGTTACCCTGCAAGAAGACGAGTGAGCTTCCAAGATAGCCACAAGGACTCTGAAAGAGTTACAGGCTTCTGTGGCTGTCAGTGGACTGCATTGTGCTGCTTCACTGTGTAGTGCAACAGAGAAGGATTTTGTTCTAAGGAAATACATAAAACGTAGATTCAAGTCTCCCGTGTGACTTCTGTAAAATTGTAGTTGAAATTTTATGTCCTTTATTTTAAGAAAATGCCCTGATGCATATCAGAAACATTTCAAGACTTCTAAAATTCAGACTTGCACCAAGATCCAGCTGACCTTCAGTGAGTACCAACCTACAGTGATACCCTCTAATTACAAAAATATTAAAGTCATTTGGAGGTTTATCACAGGAGATAGAGGCTACAATGTTTAAACATTGTATCAATAATTTCTTGTTGGCAAACAGTTATATGAAATTTCTTTGTTCTCAGCTCTGAAGGAAAGGATTCATCCCTACAGTCTCACACACGTTATTACCAAGCATCAAGTTATTTGTCAGTTTGTTTTTTGGGTAGGTGCAGCAGGGGTGGGGCAATGTATGTGCTCTGCAAAGGTGTACAGTGATGACAAAAAAGTACACAGTGACTGGTGGATTTTTTTTTTTTTGTCATCTACATACAGAGCTGTGAATTTTGCAAAATGATATGTGCAAAAAAGCAGTTGATCCAAAGACCCATAGACTTTTTTGTAAATGTGTCTTTATGCATCTCCAAGCTTGACATCAACAGCAGAAAACTCCTTTTACACAGGATTAACATAATAATTACTTCAGCACACCTCCCCATATACAACCTGCCCCGCTGAATAAATTACTCAATAAGGGATTCATCTATCAATCACACAGCATGCATGACAAGATCTTTACCGACATAGCAGATGACAGAGGACTTTACAGATCAGCTCACTAACCATGATTCATATTTATCAGAAAGTTAAGAACCCAAATCCCTTTATAACACAAATGTTGTTGAATGGATTGAAGACTGTATTATCCAAGTAGTAATAATCAAATTAATATTAATTAGTAAATTGAATATTCATGTCAGTGACATGAGGTCAGTGCTCTGCTGTGCTCACACTACATATGGATGAGACTGGGTCTTTCTGACCAACACTGCAAGTTGGGCCAACTTTGTGCCAGCGGGCCAGCCTCAGCTACAGCCAAGAGCACTCACACTCATCAAAAACAAACTGGAATTTGGAGAAATAACATACTCTGGTGTGGTCCAGAGTGTATAGTGTGAGTATACCCTTAGTTGGAAAAACAATTCAGATCTTCTTATGATCAAATCCACAACCCTAAAAATTGCCAAGTGATTTGGAACAACAGTTTGTTACACTGTGAACACAAATGTGCCACAGTAACAGTGAAGAGTCAGATCCCCCCCCCCCCCGATCTTTGTGACATCAAAAAGCAAGACTGTTACAAAAATAGATCAAAGTTTAAACGCTGAGACAGATGAAGATCACTGTTCAAATGTCACTGACTCTTTTTGAACTATCTTGCCCTTCAGACAGGAATGATCGTACAGCATCCATCCTCTACTGTCAGTTGGTGGTAATAAATGACCAACTGCCCTAAACTGAGACTAAATTCATCATAAGTTTAGAGTGTATTTTGTGAATGGGAATTTTAACATTAGGTGTTCCAATCAAGCAGATACATCTAACAAAGAAAGCAAAGTACTGGATGCTATAGGAGCCTCTAAAGTATAGCTTGTGCTTGAAACCAGTGCTAATTTAACAATGTAACCAGCGTGGTTGGTAGGTGGTGTTGGAGTAGGTGCATCTGTGTTTTCACACCCTGTCAAACAATTATAGAGTTCCAGTTTTAACGTGCTGTAGTTCTAATGTCTTTATGGTTTTCATGAAATTCTCCCCCTGCAGTGTGTGACCTTTTAAGTGCAGTGTGATGCACAGCATGGTGGGTAATATGAACATGTCACCTGAATGGCAGAATGAATGGCTTTTCTTTTCTTTTGTGCTGCAGGATGTGTTCAGCTGAGTGGTTTGTACACTTGATAAATAGGACTGAATAGTAACTTCTTGCATTTCGAGTGCTCACACCTCAATATGTGACCTGACCTTTTCAGGTTGAAGAAGCTGCAACTGGGGTCAGGTACTTTGCTAATGATGGTGGTGACAAACTGCTGTAAGCACTGCCTCCACACTTTGATGTACTCTGGCCCTTCATGCATTTTACATAGTAGCTCCAATGTTATTAGAACTGCTGTTATTTGGGTGTTGCAGATCTTTTTCTATTGACTGGAATTATTGATTTTCATAAATAGTCAGATACAACCATTTTTGTTTTTCAAAAGTCCACTTACTTTAGAGTCCTATTAAATGGAGCATATTGTGCAAACTGTTTACCCTCCATTCACAGCTACAGTGTATGCAGATGTCTGTTCATGTTAAACATTCTTAAAATCCCACAATTTTACAACTACGAGTGGTGATTGAAAAGTTTTGAGCCCGAGCAAGAAGAAACTACAACTGAAATAATGTAATGTTTTACTTTCAATGTATCAGAGGCAATTGAGAAGTTTTGAGGCAGACCCAGAAAAACTAAGGCGTGGTTTTCCATCTTTTGCATTCTGAGAAGCCAATATTTCTCAACATTGCACCCAGTGAGTTTTGACTCACTGTTTGAAAAACTCACACATTCTCAAGAAAAAACTTTCCAGTCGCCCCATGTACTACGCCACCAATATCTTACCTGCTCTTTGACCCGGTGTCGCCGACCAAACAGTCCCCCTTAAAAATCAGTTCCCTTTAAAAATCGGTCCGCCCTATCTTCACTGCGCATGCGCCATTAGCCGCGGTTCACAGATTATCACCTCGTTTCTGCTTAAAACTGCACTCCAGTCATCATCTATCTCAGCAACAGATATCTGAAGCTTTTGTACAACAATCATTTCCACATAAATTCAGCATTATTTCATCATAAAAGATGGTGGAAGCGATCAGAGCACCACGGCTACACAAGTGGCTAGCTGATGCGTTCACTGCACGTCAGTCATTTCAAAGCGTTGCCGAGTATTGCCTTGTTTCTGCTTAAAACTGACTTTAGAATGATTTAAGAGGTTCTAACTTGTCATCTGATGGTTAATAATCCCATTAATCCATTTGATAGCTTTGGGTGAAGAGACGCTGTCTTAGACGAGTGGCAGAGCTCCGAAATGACGCATGCGCAGTGGAAGCAGGGCGGATCGTTCAGTCTACGACACTGGATTTTTACAGATGACACATATGTATGCGTATACCCAGCTATGCCATGACAGTTTCTATTTTGCATCAGCAGAATTTTTTTTTAACCATTCCTGATAGTAAATAAATGTATATCTGTACAATGCCGCTTATGTTATCATGTATGTCTGTTATCTTGTTTAGAATTTCCTGGGAAGTTCTTCTTTTTCAGTTACCAGACACCAGCTGCCCCATGGGATAGTGCAGCTTTCTCTGCTTGTAGGCTATGGAGGCAGCCCGTACCATTCGACTACGACTACTACTGCTACATGCGTACTGAGGATTTATACAGATTATGCTGCTCTAAAACACTCAGCACACCAATTTGTGAAGTTTACATCATTCTAAAACACCACACACACCAGTGTGTGATGGTTACATCACACAAAACACCCAGCACACCTATCTGTAAAGTTTATGTCATTCTAAAACACCCAACACACCAGTTTGTAAAAATTGTATCACTCCAAAACACCAAATACGCCAGTTTGTAAAGCTTACATCACTCTAAATCACCCCATTAGTTTATAAACTTTCCCATTCTAAAACATCAAACTCACTAGTTTGTAAAGTTTACATCACTCTAAAGCGTCCAATACATATTTGTAAACTTTACACCGCTCTAAAACACCAACACACAGTTTGTAAAGTTTATGATGCGCTCTAACACCCAGCACACCTGTTTTTAAAGTTTATACCACTTTAAAACAGTTAGCAAACCAGTGCTAACACCCAGCAGACACATTTATAAAGTTTACACCACTTTAAAACACCCAACACACCAGTTTGTAAAGTTTATGTCACTCTAAAACACCCAACACTTCTGTTTGTGAAGTTCACACCACTCTAAAACACCTACCACACCAGTTTTTAAAGTTTACTCCACTCTATAAAACACATGACACACCAATGTCTCACGTTGACACTGCTCATAAAAAACACAGTTTGTAAAGTTTATGATGTGCTCTAACACCCAGCACACCTGTTTTTTAAAGTTTACACCACTCTAAATCACCCATCACTCCAGTATGTAAATTTTACTTCACTAAAACACCCAGCACACACATTTGGAAAGTTTACATTACTTTAAAACACCCAACACACCAGTTTGTAAAGTTTACGTCACTCTAAAACATCCAACACCTCTGTTTGTGAAGTTCACATCACTCTAAAACACCTACCACACCAATTTTCTAAGTTTACTCCACTCTAAAACACACAACACGCCAGTGCCTCAAGTTTACATTGCTCATAAACAGTTTGTACAATTTATAATGCTTTTTAACGTATATGCCATTCTTAAACTCCCAGCACACCAGTTTGTGAAGTTTGTGGTGTATAAGATGTCTTGTTTTTCTTTTTTGTGGTGTACAGTAGCTCTGCAGGAGCACCTCCAATTTTGTTGTAACCCCCCCCCCCCCCCAAACCCCCATACATTGACATTAAAGACTATTCTATTCTGTTCTAAAATAGTAAAGTGCAAACAGATTAAAATTTCTTCTAGATAAATGACTCAAAGCATGAATTACTCATCTAAAGAACTGAAGATGAATTTCTATCGCTGCCTAATTGGTTAAACATGTTTGACAGCACTGTCTCAATCCCCGCCCACAAATCGTCACGGCTTGGTCAAAGAAAATGCCGCGTCTCTATCACTTGGCGGTAAATTCGCAAATTCCAACGGCCCCTGAAGGCAGCAGCAGCGCACGGAAAGCTGACAGCAGCAGGAGTTGGACAAGAAGGGTTGACACAGTTTGTTCTGTGGCCGGCTGTCACGCATGGCTCCCCGCGTGCTGTGGCTGATGGTGGCGCTGTGCTGCCACGTCAGCTCCTGCTGGGCTTTTACCTGTCCGCCCATCTGCCGCTGCAGCGCCGACACGTTCCACTGCAGCCGGGACACGGAGCTCCGCGCGGCTGCCGCTCCGATAACGCGCCGGCTGTAAGTAATAAGACCGCGGGCGGCTCCTCTGTGCCGCTTCATCTTCACAGGCATGGACGCCAAAAAAAAAAAAAAAAAGTTTATTTGACGACAAACTGATGTATTTTTTTTTTTTTTTTTAAACAGAAGATTCCCTCATCTGCCACTGAAAGAAGTTCCCAGTCATGCGTTCAAAGAGCTGCTCAACGTCACAATCATGTAAGTTTCCTGGGTTTTATTTTGGGAAAGAAGCAAATGTGAGTGAATTCATGGGAAAAAAGTGTACTCGTAATCTAAAATAGTCAGCTATTAAAAAAAGGGGTGAGGGGGTTAAAAAAATATGGGCTCCTGCTGAGTGGATGCAGGTCCAAACGTATTTGGACAGTAACTTTAAAAAAAAAAAATGCTTCTGTACACCATCATACTGGAATTGAAATTAAGCAACTATGATGTATTTGTAGTGTAGACTTTCAGCTTTAATTCAAGAGTTCCACAAAAATATTGCAAGTAGGAATTAGTTATTTCTAGTAATTGGACAAATTAAATAGAATTATATAACAAGATATCTTTAGACAAGTCAGAGAATGGATACATGTACATTTTCAAGTCACTGAATATGTCTTGGACTTCATTTACATAAAGTACACAAAAGTTATATTAAGTAATACAAGCTGTATAGTTGTATGGTAAATCTGTCTGGAATTGGCAGTTCTCAAAAAACCGAGTGAAGGAAACTCATGAAGGAAGCCACCAAAACACTCAGACAAATTGGAAGAGTTAAAGCTTTTGAGTCACAGCTTCATGGTGGTGTGGATCAGAGAAGGATTTTCTTAAAAATTAGGTATGAAATATTGACTACAGTTTGCCAGAAGGCATATGGAATACTTTCCTTTTTCTTGAATGAAAACCTTTCTCTGTTCTGCTCCACCATGAACCTGTATAACTGCTATAAATAGCTTAGCACAGAAGAATATAACTACTTCAGAGTTGTCATGAGTGTCTTGGTGGCTTCCTTCACTTGTCTCCTTTTTGTACAGTCATTCACTTTTTGAGAACTGCCTACTCCAGATAGATTTACCATGCAGTACCAACCTGTTTGCATTTCTTATTGATATAAATAAAGACCAAGACATATTCGGAAAAGTTAATGCATTGATCATATAAATTTACAAAAATTATAACTTTGTCCAAATTTGTATGGACCTGCTGTAGCTCTTCAAAGTAAAGCTAAATGTGATTAAAATAAATGATGGATTGATTATAAATTTGCTTTATCTGTACCAGTTTTAAAAATATAATCGAATCATACTATTGTTGCACAACTAGCCCACAAAAGTGCACAGTAAGGACCAAAATGATTAAATATCATTTTCCTCTAGCGCCACCTGTTGACTTGTGTACACAGAGCAGCTACATTCTCATTTTTATTTTAGAAGAGAATAAAATGTTCATAAATTGCTGACTAGAACCATGCACCAAGGTTTTAAAATTGCAGGTACATGAAAATACATAATTGTTTTCATGTACTTAATTATGTCTACGTAATGTGGCTGAGTGTTTGACAAACGTTTGTGCAGTATTGTTGGAATTTTTGTTACGGTTTCATGACACATTTTGAAACTTGCAATGACATTTTATAACATCTGAGCATTTAATAATGTTGAGGCACGCACTAGCGGTTTTATTACTGTTATCTTCACCAAGTAGCTGCAAATAATTCAGGAGAATGTGTCATGGTTGAAGATATTAATCATTTCTGAACAAAATGTTTTGTTGTTTTCAACAGCATTTGTATTTATATCTTTCGCAGACAGACACACGTCTCCAGTTTCCAGCAGCTTTTCATAAATGAACAGTAAATGTGACATTATAATAATGACAACAAGGAATCATCTCAGTCACTTTTGAAAAGAGACAAATGGACGTCTTCATCTTCTCTTGTTTTCCACTGAGCTTCACATAAATGTCACACTGTACATATTATGGTTTTTATGGCTGACGTGCACTGCTGCAGCCTTGTGAAGGCCACAAAAAGTTGTATATTTTATTTATGACCCAGACATAATTGTTGATGTTGACACAACCTTTCACCAGCACAGGAACACGCCGTTAAACAGGAAGAATACAGAATTCTCAGTTACATTTTTTACCCGAGGCCATCAAATATGGCCATCGGGTATTGCGAAGGCTTTTCATTTGTCCGCCCGCCTGTCCATCTGTCCATGTGTGCATCTGTCCGTCTGTCTGTGCTCAGCATAAGTCCAGTCTTATTACTGCCAGACTCTTGAAATTCCCAGGGAACATTCTTGAGACACAGACCTTGGACAAGTTCAAAGATGGCTAACCTTGATGTATTTTAGAGGTTAAAAAGTCACATTCTGTTTCAATCTGATCTGTTTTGTTTTTGAGTAACGCGGGTGACAGCCAATCAGAGTAGAGCTGCACCATCACGTCAGTTGCTGGTCTCTTCAAAACCACTTCATTTTGTTTGTTTATATACATGTTTCTCATATATTATGTAAGAGCTAGCGAGAAATAAACACTTTTAAAACTGAAACTGCTGTTTTTGGAACCTGATAACACCTCTGAACTTATTTACAAGACATTTTGCACAGTTTAGCATGGTGACGTCACTTCCTGTTGTAGCTACTTGCTAACAGCTTTGTTTCTGGTATATTATGTAAAAGCTAGCAAGAAATAAGCACTTCTAAAACTGAAACCGCTGTTTTTGGAACCTAATAACACCTCTGAACTTATTTTCAAGACATTTCGCAGAGTTTAGCATGGTGACATCACTTCCTGTTGTAGCTACTTGCTAACAGCTTTGTTTCTGTTATATTAAGCTAGCAAGAAATAAGCATTACTAAAACTGAACCTGATAACACCTCTGGAGTCATTTACAAGACATCCACCCTCCATTCAACTCCCCTCCTCAGCCAGCCTCCCATCCTGAACACCAGCTTGGACTCCTAAAATTTCCTGTAGCATGGCCCAAGCAGAGGGTCACCCCTTTGAGTCTGGTCTGCTTGAGGTTTCTTCCTCAAATCATCAGAGGGAGTTTTTCCTTACCACTGTCGCCTGTGTGCTTGCTCCAGGGGTTGGTAAGGTTGGACCTTACTTATGTGAATCGCCTTGAGGGAACTTCGTTGTGTTTTGTTGCTATATAAATGAAAATAAATTGAAATTAAATTGAAAATTTTGTGGACTTTAGCTGGCACGCTAACTTTTGCTAATTCAAAGCTAACTTCCTATGGAGTTAAATTTGTCTCATTAATAACTGCAAATACACAGAGGATGATCTACAAATATTCCTTGATTTGCACAACATGACATGAACAAATGATGATTTGATTTGAACATGTACAATTTGTATGTAAGACAATAGGATCTTAATAATTAATTAAACAACTGCAAATTATAAAAAAAAAACAAAAAAAAAACACAATGCTCATACAGCATTGGAGAACAGGGTATTTTAGCATTGCATTTTATTTTTACTTTATGAAAATTAGCATACAAAACCTTTCAACATAAATCTGAAACACTTCGATTTATAAATGAATGCAACATCTCTTCTAATCCTCACTGACATTCTGAAATGATTTCTGATGAGTCGTGTCACCTTCACCTTATTTACATCATTCTGAATAATTTCATTCAATGATTCATTTATGTATCACTTCCAGTTTGTTGGTCATGAGGGCTGCAAATAATGATTATGTTCATTATAAATGCATCTCAGATAGATTTATTTCAGTTTCTTCTGCACAATGTCAGATTAACAGTGAATCACCACCAGTTTATAGACACCAAGATAAGTACCTCGTTCCTAGGTGTCAACCTGACTCCAGAAAGGGCAAAGAGGGTGCAGGTTTCTTTGTAACCACCAACTCCACTGGGTGATTTCACTGATTAACAGCAGACGAGTTCATCAATGAATGACTAAATTCTAAATGACTGAATTAACTGCAGTTAATTAGGTAAACTTTGGGTTGTATTTATGCTGCATTCCAATTTTTTCACAACACCACAACTTGGAAAATAAGCTGGAAGCCTCCAAGATTTGCAGTATAGACTGCTACAAAAAATACTGACAAGCTATGTAAAGGCTCAACTTCATTATATCTTGAACACCTTTTTAAACCTTTTTTCAGTTTCAATTTATTTGTATAGCACCAGGGTAGCACTGTGGCTTAGTGGTTAGCACTGTTGACTCATAGCAAGAAGGTTGTGGGATCTTTTCCCACCTGGTCCATTCTGTGTGGCGTTTACATGTTCTCCCCGTGTTTGTCTGGGTTCCTTCCAGGTGCTCTGGTTTCCTCCCACATCTAAAGATGGTCACCCAAGTTGGGCGACCATCAATTCATTCAGTATAAAACATAAACAGAAAGCAATACAAGATGTTTGATATCAGCTAACAGCAGTGAAGTTAAAATTTGAGAAACAAAAAAATTAATAAAATAGAATTCAAACAAGAGATAAATAGAAACCACAAAATCAGTGCGAGTTGAAAGAAACAGAAAAAAGGTAAGTCCTCAATCTAGATTTAAATGAGTCCACAGAATCAAACAGTCTTACCACAATTGGCAAACTGTTCCATAAAAAAAGTGCCTGATAAGAAAAGGCCCAATAACCAGCTGTCTTGTTCTCCACCCTCGGATCACACACCGAACCTAGATCCAAGAATGGACCGCACGACCAGGTACATATGGTGTAAGTAAATCAACCAAATATGAACGCACTAGTCTATGAACAATTTTATATGTTAATTGCAAACCTTAAAGTCAGACCTCATGTGAACAGGAAGGGAAACCAGAACTGGAGCAATGTGATCAAACTTTGTTCTCCGAGTTAAGACCATAGTGGCAGCGTGCTGAACCAGTTGGAGACCCTTGATACTCGATGGAGGCAAGCCAGAACATTACAATTGTCAATTCCATGGTCTACAGTCAAAATGCTTCTGAAATAAATGTAGTCAAACCTCACTAATTTTGGGCCACTGAAAATGAAAATGATGTTTGAAATAGTTGACTGGCTCTAGTTTTAAGATGTTACTACTATGGTACTAAGGGTTATCGTTTGCTAATTTTTAAAGTGTTACAAAAAAAAAAGGTGAAATATTATTATATGAACAGTCAGAGAAACATGAAAGAATCAGAATCAGAAGAAGTTTATTGCCAGTGAACAGGATTCACCGACTAGGAATTTGCTTCGGTACAATGGTGCAACATTAAGAAGAGATAAAATGCTAAGATAAAATATAACATATGTGTCAAAATAAGATAAAATATAAGATAAAAAAAAAGAAATATGAAAGGCTGTGTGCAACAGAAAAACAGAAACAGAAAAAACAGTGCAGTGGGAGGAGTGCAATTAAAAACCAAAGTACACGGTCTAAAGTGACCCGTGATAAAATGATAAAGTGACAGAGTTAAGCTTAAGGTGACTGAGTTATGAGGAGTTCATGAGTCTAACGGCAGAGGGGAAGAAACTGTTCTTATGGCGGGAGGTTCTGGTCCGGATGGACCGTAGCCTCCTGCCCGAGGGGAGTGGTTTGAACAGACCGTGTGCAGGGTGAGAAGGGTCAGCTGTGATCCGACCTGCTCGGCCCAGAGTCCTGGAGACGTGCAGGTCATGGAGAGATGGAAGGCTACAGCCGATCACCTTCTCAGCAGAGGCCACAATGCGCTGCAGTCTGTGTCTGTCCCTGGCTGTGGCCCCGGCGTACCACACTGTGATGGAGGAGCAGAGGATGGACTCGATGATGCCGTGTAGAACTGCACCATCAGCTGGACAGGCAGCTTGGCCTTCTTCAGCTGCCGCAGGAAGTACATCCTCTGCTGGGCCTTCTTGATGAGGGAGCTGATGGTTGACTCCCACTTGAGGTCCTGGGTGATGGTGGTGCCGAGGAAGCGGTGACAGACCACAGTGGTGATGGGGCTGTTGGTGAGGGCGAGGGAGGGCGGGGGGGCTGTGGCTTTCCTGAAGACCACGATCATCTCCACTGTTTTCTGGGCGTTGAGCTCCAAGTTGTTGCTGCTGCACCAGGTCACCAGCCAGTCCACCTCCCTCCTGTAGGCAGACTCATCCCCATCCGAAATGAGTCCGATGAGGGTGGTGTCATCCGCAAACTTGATGAGCTTTACAGAGTCGTGGCTGGAGGTGCAGCAGTTAAAAAGACCCATGTATATAATTTATCATGAAAACTCTACTATCAACACAATATAATTATGTAGACTTAAAATGTAAAAACTTAAATATCTTAGAAAAAGTAGCCAACCAGCCATTTTTATTGTCATATTTGAATTCAGCATGCCAAAATCCATTGGAAATAGCACATTACATTTCTGAAGCAGACAACTTCTTAAAATTTGTAGACCAGTGTTCTAGATGAAACATGACCTTATACTTCACATCTGGTTATTTTCTTTCCATGCACAGACAGATTTGACCCAAAACCACTTTGTAAAATTATTTTTTGTAAATCATCTGATAGGAGTGTTCCATTCCCTGATTATGCTGGGCAATTTATTTGTTTTTCTTTGGGCATTGGGACATGTGTACCCACACCTTGAGACCAGAAAGGTTTACTGATGATGATATCAAGTCATGTCTGGGAGCATGAGCTGGTACTGCGCTTTACCCCATCCACAACACAGTGGAACTGACTTGGGTCCTCGATGGCAACCACCCAGGCAGACAACCGGTCCATTCCCACATCTCTAAAATAACCATCTATCCACCACAGCCAGGTGAAATGTGGGCATCCCATTGGCCTTCACCAGCTACTGAGGTCCTCAACACTCAGGCACCTATGTGCTGGATTATGCACTGAGAAATGGGCGGCAACATGGCCAAAATGTTATAGCTAATGTTCCCTCACAATGCAAGTAATACTACTCACCATAGTCTCTCTCTCTTAGTAACCGCTCTTTTGATACAAAGTCATTCCAGTGACACCCAACGATCTTTTGGAGACACCTAAGACATGCAGTCATCACCTTAGGTCTCTGGTTAGCATCCAAGTCTCACAACCATAGAGCAAGATGGGCAACACCAGGACTCTAAAGACTTGGACCTTCGTTCTCCTGCAAAGATGTCGGCATCGCCAAACACCTCTATCCAGTGACCTCATGACTCCACAAGCTCTTCACCTGCATCTCTCGATCTCCAAAGCCAAGGACCCAGACACATGTATGTCACTGCCGAGTTAATTGTATGTCACTACAAGTTCAACTTTTTCACCACATGCAGATACAGGTGTCTGGTAGCTCTTGATTGGCTGAGCACACCCGAATGAGTAAATCAGCTTTTGGCAGAGTAGGAAGAGATGAAAGATGTGCAGGTTTGTGGTCCATGAGGACTAGGATTGGGAACCTCTGACATAAAGAGACTAAGATGAGGAGTCCCACATGCATTGTAAAGTAATGTCAACTAGGACATTTTGGTCATGTGGTGCACTGCTCTCTGCTTGATCCACTATGCAGGCACCTCGGTGTTTAGGACCACAGTAAGTGGAGGAGGCCAAGCGACAACCAATGTATCACCTGACTGTGGCAGATAGATGGCTACTTTCCACGTACCAGACTTCCATGCCTAAATACATGAAAGCCACATTAAATAAACGTTGAGAACAAGAAAAGGACTGATAATGTCACCTCTATAAATGAGCTGAGCCGCCATCATTTCAACATAAGCGTTGTTTTTCAGTCACAAATTTGAAATGCTTCATTTTTAGGTGAGGAAAAACTAATTTTCTTTTGGCCTGCTCCATCATTTCTAACATGGTGAGCTTCCTACAGTTTAACAACCCCAAACTGGAAATACACTTCACTCAGTGCAGATCATCACGTAGAATAGCTCCTAAATGTTAATTATGACACCACACATAATGCAATCAGCAGCAATTAAGACAGAGCCGTTTAATTGTTTCTCGGTTTCAAGTGGATCAGAGTGACATTAAGCTAAGAAATGCTTTGGCTCATTACAGTAGAGTGGAATAAACAACAGCAATAACCACTGAAAGAGGAGCAGAAGACTGAGGGGGCTCCGAAGGGAGGCAAGCTGCATCTTCATCAGAAAACAAAAGTGGTCAAGGACAAATGGAGATGTCCTGTTGACTTTGTCTGTCTAAAAGTCTTTGTTTAGTTCCCATTTTTAAACATGTTCACTCAGTCTTCTTGGCCCAGATGCATCCACTATGTGTGGTACACTTGGAGCTTTTCCAAACACGAGGTGAAGTATGAATTGTTGCAGGTGGTATTTTAATGTTTCCCTCATGGATTTCATCCTAGTATCAATCAACTGTGTCCTATTTCTGAAAGAAAGGAGGTAAGGAAAGAAATCCATAACGGGAGCTCCCCGTCTTTTCTCGGCCCATCAATTTAAAAAAAAAAACAAAAGGTTTCTGTAAAATTCTAAATTTGTTGACCTGATTTCTCTTGCTAATCTTTTAAGAGGAGCTGTTTTCTCTCCACTGCAGTGACATTTCCCAGAGCGACTGCATCACGGTGATCCAGAGACATGCCTTCCTCTCTCTGCACAGTCTGGTTCAAATGTAAGTGACGCCACAGTGATCCGCTGCAACACACCTCGTATGTGTGTTTTGCATTTCATTTGACAAGATTACTCTGTAGAAACTGTATACTGACTTTCACAACTGCCATTGATGAATGGCGCAAATAAATTCAATGACAATACTGTGATCTCTGTTTTTCATCTTATTCGGTTTTCTTGTAGTTTGATACAGAATATCAACAGTCTGAGGGTTATAGAAAAAGGAGCCTTCACTGACCTGCCCAAGCTGGAATATTTGTAAGTCTGTTGTTTATTTTTATGTTATTATCAGCACATTCACCAGTGGTCTGTTTATCATATTCTCATTATTTGGGATAAAGTTATGCAAATATGCTTTTATATACATTTTATACAACCCCTGGCAATAATTATGGACTCACCGGCCTCGGAGGATGTTCATTCAGTTGTTTAATTTTGTAGAAAAAAAGCAGATCACAGACATGACACAAAACTAAAGTCATTTCAAATGGCAGCTTTCTGGCTTTAAGAAACACTATAAGAAATCAGGAAAAATAATTGTGGCAGTCAGTAACGGTTACTTTTTTAGACCAAGCAGAGGGAAAAAACATGGAATCACTCAATTCTGAGGAAAAAATTATGGAATCATGAAAAACAAAAGAACGCTCCAACACATCACTAGTATTTTGTTGCACCACCTCTGGCTTTTATAACAGCTTGCAGTCTCTGAGGCATGGACTTAATGAGTGACAAACAGTACTCTTCATCAATCTGGCTTCAACTTTCTGTGATTGCTGTTGCCAGATCAGCTTTGCAGGTTGGAGCCTTGTGGAGCCTGAGGAATAAATTATGGAATCACCCTGTAAATTTTCATCCCCAAAACTAACACCTGCATCAAATCAGATCTGCTCGTTAATCTGCATCTAAAAAGGAGTGATCACACCTTGGAGAGCTGTTGCACCAAGTGGACTGACATGAATCATGGCTCCAACACGAGAGATGTCAACTGAAACAAAGGAGAGGGTTAGGGTTAGTTGGGGTTAGGGTTAAGGTTAGTTAGTCACGCAATGTTGCAAAAGATATTTGTTGGTCACAGTCAGCTGTGTCTAAACTCTAGACCAAATACAAACAACATGGGAAGGTTGTTAAAGGCAAACATACTGGTAGACCAAGGAAGAAAGCGTCAAGACAGAAAACTTAAAGCAATATGTCTCAAAAATCGAAAATGCACAACAAAACAAATGAGGAACGAATGGAAGGAAACTGGAGTCAACGTCTGTAACCGAACTGTAAGAAACCACCTAAAGGAAATGGGATTTACATACAGAAAAGCTAAAAGAAAGCCATCATTAACACCTAAACAGAAAAAAACAAGGTTACAATGGGCTATGGAAAAGCAATCGTGGACTGTGGATGACTGGATGAAAGTCATATTCAGTGATGAATCTCGAATCTGCATTGGGCAAGGTGATGATGCTGGAACATTTGTTTGGTGCCGTTCCAATGAGATTTATAAAGATGACTGCCTGAAGAGAACATGTAAATTTCCACAGTCGTTGATGGGGCTGCATGTCAGGTAAAGGCACTGGGGAGATGGCTGTCATTACATTACATCATCAATAAATGCACAGGTTTACGTTGATATTTTGGACACTTTTCTTATCCCATCAATTGAAAGGATGTTTGGGGATGATGAAATCATTTTTCAAGATGATAATGCATCTTGCCATAGAGCAAAAACTGTGAAAACATTCCTTGCAAAAAGACACATAGGGTCAATGTCATGGCCTGTAAATAGTCCGGATCTTAATCCAATTGAAAATCTTTGGTGGAAGCTGAAGAAAAAGAAGAAGAGTACTGTTTGTCACTCATTAAGTCCATGCCTCAGAGACTGCAAGCTGTTATAAAAGCCAGAGGTGGTGCAACAAAATACTAGTGATGTGTTGGAGCGTTCTTTTGTTTTTCATGATTCCATAATTTTTTCCTCAGAATTGAGTGATTCCATAATTTTTTCACTCTGCTTGGTCTAAAAAAGTAACCGTTACTGACTGCCACAATTTTTTTTTTCCTGATTTCTTATAGTGTTTCTTAAAGCCAGAAAGTTGCCATTTGAAATGACTTTAGTTTTGTGTCATGTCTGTGATCTGCTTTTTCCTACAAAATTAAACAACTGAATGAACATCCTCCGAGGCCGGTGATTCCATAATTTTTGCCAGGGGTTGTAGTTCAATATGTTTGGGTTTCTTACAAAATTCTATGCCTTTGCATGCTTGAAATCCCTTGATAGGGGCAAATTTTAGGCCTAGAACAAATCAACTGGGGCGTTTTTGACCTATGCTTATATTGTTTGTATTCCCAACAAGTGTGAGAGGAACTCCTACATCAGACTGGAGCGCCCTCTATAGTAGAGGCAGAGCTGGAAGCTGATGGAGGATCATGATCAATTTCCCTGGTGGAAGTCATTGAGGTAGTCAAGCCCCAGGGGTTTGATGAGATCCGTCCAGAAATGCTGAAAGCTCTGGGTGTGGAGGGACTGTTTTGGATGAGACGTCTCTTCAACACTGCGTTGAGGTCTGGAACAGCGGCTATGGAGTGGCAAACTGAGGTGGTGGTTCTTTAAAAAGGGGGGACAGGAGAACATGCCCCAATTACAGGGGCATCACACTACTCAGCCTTCCTGTTAAAGTCTATTCGAGGGTGCTGGCTGATAGTCGAACCTCAGACTGAAGAGGGAAAAATGCACGTTCCATTCTGGTGTCCACTCTCACAAGGATCCTTCAGGGGGCCTGGGAGTAAGCCCATCCAGTCTACATGTGTTTTGAGGACTTGGTGAAGGTATATGATCGGGTACCCTGGGAGAAAATAAAACAAACACAAATTGATGTGTTGATATGTGTACTGCCAAGTATATGACAAAATATAAACATTTGCTAAAAAAATATTACAGTAAAAACTTGATTCACTACAACCTGATTTTCCTATAAATTGCAAGAAACCACCAAAAAGAAATCATGTCATCATATCACAAAAAAACTGTTCTTTTAAAGATTGAATGGGCCACACATTTTGACCAAAGCAGCACCCACATTTCAACTGGTTACTTTCTGGAGGTGACGGTGGACCAGCTATCTTCCTGGGTGGTTGCTATCCAGGATCCAAGGCATTTATGTGGTGTGGTAGATGCAGTGATGCACTGCATGCTCCCCAGGCTTGACCTGACACATTTTGTATATTTCCTGTTAACATTACTAGATACTTAGCCATTTTTCCATTATTTGTCAAAAGTTTCATATACAATAAATGTGCCCAAAAATGCTGCACAGCACTATATCCAAATGTTATTTTACCTCAAGTGAGCATGATTTGGAAATGACAGTTGCTCGATGATACAGTCATTTTGTTGGAAGTAAAAAATAAACAAGAATAGCTGAAAAAAGATTGGGAAATAATGAAGGACACTGTCTGGAAATAGACCCACAGTTATGCCGTCACAGCAGCATTTACAGTCATTAAGCAAAAAGACTAATTAGGTGTGTGTATAGAACAATCTGTCTAAATAATTTGAAAGCTAAAACGTGGCATACATCATTTCTTGCTTTGAAGGACCAGTGAAGTTGCCCGTTTGACAGCCTCAACCTTCAGGCTGCTGCTTCCCTGCATCATTACATGACAAATATGATTGTCAATCTGGGTGGTTGCCATCCAGAATCTAGTATACTGGAAGCAGCACCAGTACTTTTTCAGTTCACTATTGAAAACTAAACTGCAAAAAAAACAAATCAGGAAAAAAAAGGACAATCTGTAAAATGGAAAAATGATCCTGACATTGATATTGACTTTGTTTCACTGCACACAGTATGAAGCATGTTTTGTGTGATCAACTTAATTTTATTTATTAATGTACAGCAGTTCCTTAATTTCAAACTTGCAACACATTAAAAAAAAACTGAGACAATTTGTTCCAAATATCAGAATTCATTCATCACCTTTACATTGAGTTTTCTGGAGACATCAGGGGATGGATACATGTACATTTCCAAGTCACTGAATATGTCTTGGACTTCATTTACATCACTTGTTAAGAAATCCCACCAGTTTGTTAAATCTGTGTCAAGCAGGTGATGAGTGACCATGCCGGACTAGTGAGGGAAGCCACCAAGACGCCCATGACAGCTCTGAAAGAATTCTAGGCTTCTGTGTGTATGAGTGGAGAAACTGGGAATCGTACAACATTTACCGTTCACAGCTTCATGTCGAGGTGGAGTAGGGAAGAATTTTAAAACAGGAAAACGGATCAGATCAGAGCTCTGATTTCCCACGTGCCTTTTGGCAAACTGTCGCTGAAATTTTGCAAATTCTTTTCAAGAAATTCCTCCTCTATACCACTTTATCACTGTGTTTATTTTTGTTTTTTGTATTTTTCCCAACTTTTTCTGATTTGTGGCTATAAATCAGTGTATTAAAAATTACAAACTCCACCCATACAAATGATTATTTATGTGTTTGTGTTGGTGTGACGCTACATCAAGTTAATTAACCGCACAAAAGAATTATTTTCAGTCCGTAAACCAGGTCTGTTTAATGTCTTGTTTTTACTCAATGTGGATATGAGCTGGTGTCCCTCTTATAATTTATTATTATACTATTATTTGGACCAAGAACACCACATTCTGCCTGATCATCTTTTGTTTGTAAGTCAAGATTATTAAACTGTATAAAATACAATGAAAAGCTTGTCATGAGGCAAATTGTTCGAATAATTTCAAAAATTTGTAAAAACATCTCTTTTTTGCCTGCAACCTGTTATGTAGATCCCCACAAAATGTATAATTCAACTTTTGAAAAAAGAAATACCACTTAAATGTATTTGTTTCTCTAGTTTAGTTTATTCACACATCAGCTTAAAATACAGTATATTATATATAATGCACATGTTCCCAAATGACTGGATGCATGAAAGAGTTACCCTGAGGAAGCTATTTAAAGATTTTGATAGGGGGCCCAGTTTCCTATTAATAAGATATTGGTCTTTGACTACAACATACTAACAGATATATAACAGACACACAACAGATAATCCCAGCATTCTGACTGCACTAGATTAGTAGGTACACTCAAGATATAATTAATGGAGAAAGATCAATGATCAGTAAATTAATCTTGCAATCTTGCAACAGGAGTTGCATTTTTAGCTTTTTCTTGAAGATGGAGATGGAATGAGATATTTTTAGCTTCTCATCAAGCTCATTCCAAATCTGCAGTCCTCTGCACAAAGTACTAAAGATAGTACATTTTAACCTTCGTATATTTACAATTTAGGTTTTCATCCATATTATGAATATACTTTGAAAGAGACAATTAATTTAATGTGACAAATTACATTTTTTATTGTTGAATTTTCACTTTTTTAAAAACCTTTTTCAGTACACCACACCCAAGTTTGACATCAAAACTCAGTTTAAATTTTAAATAATTCTGCATTCAACCAATCACCTGACCAATAAAGCATAAAATCTGTAGCTACATAAATATGATGTCCCAAAAAAAAAAAAAAAAGAAGCAGGGGAGGCAGTTTCTTAGGGTGTTCACATTAGTAAGTCCCTTCGGCTGCTCCCTTGTTTGCACTTGGGGTCGCCACAGCAAATCCAAGGTGGATCTGCATGTTGAATTGGCACAAGTTTTACGCCAGATGCCCTTCCTGATGCAACTCCACATTACATGGAGAAATGTGGCAGGGGTGGGATTTGAACCCGGAACCTTCTGAACTGAAACCAAGCGCATTAACCACTTGGCCACCATTAGGGTGTTCACATTAATAACTAAATATGGTTTTATTCTTCACGTAGCACAAACAAAACATCTCACTTCTGCATTTAGAAGCTACACTCAGTGTGCACTTTTTAAAAAATCTCATTTAATTGTATCACCCAGAGAACACAGCAGGACGTGAACACAGATGGCAATGAAACCTGGAGTCAGGTTTAATTAGTTTTTTTTTTTTTTTTTTTCAGTCCTGAAGCTGTGGCAGTTGCGCTGATTTCTGTGACGTGTTGAAGCGCAGGTGTTATAAGTCACCAGCAGCCACGATGTGACAGGATGAGCCACATTTAGCCGACAGTATTTTTCAGAAGTGGCTCCTGAATGTTGTATCCGCTTACCGACAGGGAGAATGTGGCACCTCTCTGACATCGGTCTGTTTTGTCTTCAAAGGAGCATTTCCAACACGGGGATAAGACACTTCCCGGATTTCACAACTGTCTCTTCCTTGGTACCAAATATTATCCTGTAAGTCGGCTCATTAACAAAGAATGTTCTAAAACTGAGTTTTTGCACAACTTCCTATTGTACAAAGTTGTTGACTCTAAATACAATTGGTGTTTCATGTGATGGCATCAATGTCTTACGTTTGGTTATTAAACCACTCATTTTTAATACTTAATTAAATTGGGTGTTGTCATTGTGTGCAGAGAAATGGCAGAAAACATGCAGATTGTCACCATTCCTGCCAATTCTTTCCAGGGGATCACAAAGGAGTATATAGACATGTGAGTACAGTGCTCAAATTCTCTTAGTCGCCACTTGTGAGAAGCGTTTTGTTAGATATGTCTCAGTCTGATTATGTAATTAAATGTTCGCTCCTGCGCCCTTGGCGATAGCCGCTTTTGGAAACAAACTCAAAATTTTGACACGCCGTCCTTGACAGGAACCTGGTTCGAAACGGCTTCAAGGAAATCAAGTCTCACGCATTTAACGGAACAAAGATGAACACACTGTAAGTACACTAATTGTTCTAACAACAATACAAGAAGACGTACTGATGGTATGTGTACTGTTTAAGGCGCGTTGGTAATCATAAAACTGAATGTTCCAGTAAACAAGCATTATGTAAGACAAAACAAAGATTGGACGCCCTGTTGTTTTCCTGCTCGGCCCTTTATGCCAAATGTTGACGGAGATGAGATACTTGCAAGCACTGTGTCCGTATGAGAAAATTAAAAAGTCAGTGAAAACTAGGTTCAGGCATTGTGGTGAATTCTCCCGACCATATATAGGTACTTATGTACCACCATATGTGGCGCGCTGTTGGCTTTTGCCTGAATTGTTCGCTAAAAAAATGTATTTCCTGGTCCAGCTTGTTTATAAGTCACAGTGTATTCGGAAGGCACAAGCAAAGTAGTAATAAATACATACCCTGAAACACCACATCCCACTGACTTTACTTATCGTTCTGCTGTCTGGTGCTACTCTGGTGTCGCAGACCGAACGGTCCCCCTAAAAATCTGTCCCCCCCGATGACGCGGTTCATAAATTAAAGGCCCTTTACACCTCGTTTCTGCTTCAAACTGCACTCCAGTCATCATCTGTCTCAGAAACAGATATCTGAAGCTTTTGTACCACAATCATTTCCACATAAATTCAGCATTATTTAATCATAAAAGGCAGAGGAAGCGATCAGAGCACTGTGGCTAAACAAGCTGCTAGCTGATGCCTTCCCTGCTTGTCGGACATTTCAAAGCATCACGGAATTTTGCCTCATTTCTGCTTAAAATGACTTCATTTCTACTTATAACTGACTTTAGAATGATTTAAGAGGTTTTACCTTTGTCATCTGATGGTTATTAATCCCTACAGAACCCGGGAGAGGTCACTTAGTGATATTTTCTTCTGGCCATGATAATTTGTGCACACGTTTTCCTTTAATTGAGCCCACGAATTAATAAAATGTGCTCTCAAATTAATAAAATGTGTGCACGCTTTCCTTTAATTGAACCCGCGAATTAATAAAACGTGTGCATGTTTTCCTTTAATTGAGCCCTCGAATTAATAAAACGTGTGCACGTTTTCCTTTTGTTCAAAATGAACCCCATAATATGACCTAAATTGTCATCCTGATGACAGGGAGACGCTTCACCCTCAGCATCCTTTTTAATGTGCTTAAATTCCAGATGATGCCATGCTGGGTAGCTAGAGTTCTCTATATGTGTTTGGGCACCCAAACCATGATGACTCAATCCATTTCTAATGGGGAAATGTATTACACTGTCTCCTGGTTTCTTGGCTAATAGCCAACATTTATGTGTCAAGGCAATATTGAGTAATTGAGTGCACATTTTACAAATTGTGGGCATGTTTAAGTAGATCGTGCCCTTGTTTTACTCACACGATGCTTAAAACGTGCGCACAATATAATAAAATGTGCGCATATTCTCTCCACATGTAAAACATTTTGCGATGACACGTCTAGGGCTCCGTAAATCCCATTAACCCATTTTATTGCTTTGGGTGAAGAGACTCCGTCTCAGACGTGCTGCTGTGATCCAAAATGACGCATGTGCAGATGCAAAAGGCGGACTGATTTTTAGGGGCGGACCGTTCGTTCTGCGACACTGGTTTCACACGGCTTCATATGGAAACAAAGTTGTTGTCACCTTTGATACTTCCAAGTTCTATGAGGTCCACATGACTGTCAGCAACCAACCAATAGCCGTTGTCACATTTACGTTGCTTGATTCTTTTATTTGTCCACCCACCGTCAGTGAGCTGGTAAGCATAGTGAACATCGCTAACGCCAACGGCTGGTAGCCGTTTCAAGTCTCATGTCTGTGTCACAGTGTTCCTGTTGAGATTGCAAACAGAGTCGTCATCATCCACCATCACTTTCTTGTGGCTCTCCATGGTCAGACACCTCCAAAATTGGATAAACCTAGGCTGATGGGGCCTTGTTGTCACCCCAGTGGCTGGGCAGGTGTTTGTTGGGTAGCCTAGCCACAATTGCTCTCAAACGGACAGGCCTAGGGTCAAAAAACGTACAGGAAAGGTTTATCAGGTCAGTACGTCGGTCAAGTTTGACAATGACCTAGACCTTGAAGTCACAGTCCAAAAGGTGTTGTTAACACCACAGGATTTCTTCCACCCAGAGATTTCACCTGCCATGGAGGCTGAGGGCTACCACAAGCAAGCTGGCAGCATTTAGTTTTTTTCTCAGTATTCTTTCTTTCTAATATTTCTTACCAATCAATTGTGTATGAATTATAAAGCTTCCAGCTTGAAATTTGTTAAGCAGAACTGTCAATATTCTTTTTACCCAAACCCCAATGAGGTATCATGGTTACGTCAGTAACAGAGCTGCATGTTTTTATTTCCAAATACAGCATCAGAAAACAAAATACATGCTTCAGTGAAAATTTCCTAATTCATCTGCTAAAGTGATCAATCCAACACAAAGCCAAATAGTACAAATTACAAATGGGGAGGTTTGGTGCTTACTGATATAAACAGAGGGTGAATAACCTTTTTAGAGAAGAAATAATACACGTATCATTTGGTTTTGGAGAGAATATGCATTTAATTGAGTTTCTAAGAAACTGAAGTTAGGTTCTTTAATATGTATAAGGTTCCTAAAACTATTTATTACTGTACATATACATCTAGCTTTAATCGAGCTTGTTGTCTTTGTCCTTGGTCACAATTCAACACACAATACAAAATCAATCAATGTAAAATTCTATGTACATAATTATGATCAGAATATTACTTCTTCTTCTTTGTTAAATGAACCACAAAATAGTTGTTGCCTTTTGGTGCTTGTGTGACAGTTTTATGTTCCTATTGTAGGATTTTGAGAGACAACAGGTACCTGACTAACATTGAAGAAAATGCTTTTGAAGGAGCATCAGGGCCAAGTTCTCTGTGAGTAATAAATCAAATTATTACAGTAAAACCTGCCTAGTGTTTGCTTGGAACACGGATGGAAAAGAAACATTAGGAAAAAATGCTCTTGATAAGGAGTCTGAAAAAAATTAAGGTTTAAAATCATAACAAAGCAACTTTATGATGGTGGCCAAGTTAAATACAAGAGAGAGGATATTTCTGGAGGTGTTATCTTTTATTATTAAAACATGAAATATTATGGCTTATGGGTTTGAACTGGGTCAGCAATGCCAGATTAGTATTCATAACATTGTTTATCGTATTGTTGTATTAACATGAAGGTGGTGACAGACTGTCTGTGTAAACAACCAGCAAGGCAGACGGGACTGCCGAACTCTGATTACTGAGCAAATAACCCAAAGTCTGTGCAGTGCTCAGCAAATAAAGTCTCTGATTGAAGGAAAACTGCATTGTTGTGAAGAAATTTCCTCTTATCTTGGTTTTAAATTGTGGTGTTCACTGGCGTGGAACACATTTTGAAGGTCTTCTTCCCCTATGATGGGTACAGTTTGGTAAACCCAGCAAATGTCAGCCACCAAAGTACCCAAGACAACTCTGAATGAGTTATAGGCTCTTGTGGTTGTGATTGGAGAGAGGGGTCAAAGTGCAGCTTTTTTGTGTGGCATCATGGAGTGGAACAGAGAATTTCAGCTAAAGCCCCAGTCACACGGCACTAACGAAGGACAATGAAGCCCCAACGAAACAAGAAATCTGGACTTACGTTGACATTCCGAGGCATCGTTTAACCGTCATCCAGCTTCATTCCCACAACTGGTGCTTTGATAGAATTTTCAAACTGAAAAATTTGAACAAATATCGACGACAACCCCAATTTGCCCATATATCGTTATGCTTTTGTTGTTGACAGTTTCTTATCATTTGCTTAGTTTTCGTAACTGTGTCATTTGACTTTCATCCAACTTCATACCCAAGTCTGACTTACTGAACGAAGGTTGATGATATGTTTACATATGTTATTTAATTGGTGCAACAGGTTTAGGTTACTTGTGGGATGAGATTTTGTTGAAATGTATAAATCAGTTTTTCAAATAGAACAGGGGTGGCCAAGTTCAGTCCTCGAGAGCCACCTTCCTGACACTCTTAGTTGTCTCCCTGCTCCAACACACCTGAATCCAATGAAAGGCTCATTAAAGGTGTGCTAACGAGTCTTTCATTGGATTCAGGTGTGTTGGAGCAGGGAGACAATTAAGAGTGTCAGGAAGGTGGCTCTCGAGGACCGAACTTGGCCACCCCTGAAATAGAAAAACAGTACAATGGAAAAATGAAAATATGCATTTTTGCATTTATCCTAGATATTTAGTCTATGGAATTAATTTCACTTTGACTTGATCAAAAGTTAGTGATTTCCACTTATCCGACATTAACAGAGAGCGTGAGATCTGAATGCATCTTCAACTCCAGCCCATCCCAGCAGTCATAGGGCATGAGGCAGGGTGACCCTGGCAGGATCACATATACACAGACAAACACATTCACACCTGCACGCACACCTATGGACAATTTAACGTTTCCAATCCACCTCACCTGCATGTCTTTGGATGTGAGAGGAAGCAGTGGTGGGCACACTTCCGATAATCTGATATCAGATAATTATCGAAGATAATGTTTTCAGTATCAGATTATCTTTTTAGATAACTTTAAAAACCATTATCGGACCAATTATCTTCCGATTAATTTTTGTCCGATAACTTTTAAACCGATAAACCAAATAAACAAAGCTGAACAGCGACAAGCATTTTTAAAATTAGTTCAGCACCCCCGTTAAAAGTTTTGTAACAGACGCATAGTTATAACCTTTGCAAACAGAAGAGAACTGCTTGTACAAAAAACATCTCAATCCTTTACAAACAAAGGAAAAACAGCCCCAAAAGGAAAAAGAAAAAAAAAACATTTCCTTTAACACCATACCAATATGTGCGCAATATGACCTAAGTCATCCAGAGGCATACATTTTTAACTTATGGTTCAAATTTTAACCAAACTAATTTTGGACAAGTTATTTAAAATTACTGTCATGTCTGAAGTTTCATAAAAATATCAGATATATGTTTTAGTTTTAAAGTAATGTGCTAATTTTTAAGGTTTTGTGAGCACATGCTCTGCCCCACAGTGCATTTTGGATAGGATGATGTAATCTCAGTACATCACGACAGGACAAATGCATTTCAGACACTCTGTTCAGGCTCCACGGACAACAGCATTAAACTCTAGTGCCTAAAACTCTCTTGAATATATTCTCTGTGTTTATAGACGATTTTTTTTAATTGCGTTTGTTAAATTCCACGCATTTTAAATGTGAGCAGACAGGGATTATCTAGAATTTGTTTTGAAAGCCTCTACTGCCATCTAGCATCTACTGGCCAGTAGTGTTCATGGCAGTGTCTGGGAACCAGTAGATGGCAGTGTTCTATTTATTTTGACCCCAGTTATGTCAGATGGATTGTCAAATCAACTTTTTTGCTTTGCAAATGGCTTTTTTTTACAAATGAAGTTTAAAAACAAAACAACTGCAAAATGATGCTGCTTGTAGCTTTCAGCAGCAGGATAACCTCACGACGGCTGACCACAATAATATATCAAACAGGTTTGATTCTCATTCAACCATACGATCGGCGATCAGGAGGTGGTCGTCAGATGTTGACCGCAGCTTGATACTCCATGAACACTACACGATGCAGGACGCATGATTAACCTGAAACTTGGTCCAAAAAATTCTTGCATGAAAAATCATCTCGCACACTGTAAAGCACGTTTTACAACATCAAATGAATGTTGTAAAGAGAGAATGTGGAGAGAATGTGCGCATGTTTGCGCACATTCTCTCCACATGCAAAAAATTTTGCGATGACACTTCCAGGGCTCTGTAAAAATGCCTGTTTTTACAAATAAAAAAATGGAATATTTTACAAAAGCACATTTAAACACCAACACACAACAGACGTCACATTAACGTGTTGGTTTACATAATGAATGACTGAACCAATCAGTGTTTAGCAGAGGCACGTTTACCCAGAATCCTTTGCGATCTGTCTCTTTGTTACAAAACATCAGAATTAGTGCATTATTCAACATTAAAAGATATATGTTATATTTTAACTTTGTACAAATGACAGAATTGACATTAATGGAGTTATTCTATCGGTATTAATGTTATTTATAAATCAACACCATAACTCAATATGACTTTATTTTTCAAGACCTCCGCATGACCGGAGCTTTGTCATTGATAGAAAGCTGACTTTATGGCTGCTCTCAGGGTGCCTCTGTGTTGGGAAGGCTGTAATAAACAAGAGCTTCCAGCAGGGGCTGAATGTTGAAAGAAAAAAGTCTGGTCTCATTGTCTGGGTCTCGGGGTGCCTCTGTGCTTGGAGCGCTGTAGTAAACAAGAGCTTCCAGCAGGGGCAGACTGTTGAAAGAAAAAAGTGTGGTCTTATTGTTTGGGTCTGTTGTTATTTTTAATATTAGAAGCTATTAAATTTGTTTTACTAGTAGTTGTAAATGTGCCAGAGATAATATTGGAGTTTATCTGTTATCGGTTATCTGTAACTTCCGATACATTTTTGGGTGGTTTATTGTTTTATCTTTATCAAAGATAACTTTTCAGTTATCTGATTATCTGTTATTGAGTTAATTTTTTGGTTATCTGTGCCCACCACTGAGAGGAAGCCTAACCACTCAAGCACCATGCCGCACTTCTAGAGCATAATTTTTAAATCTACTGCATCATAATTTATGAATCCCCCCTTTCAGAGTGCATTGACTGATCAAATAAGTATATCTTACAAATTTATGTGTCAAGCAAAAAATAAAATATTCATTCATTTTATACCACTTATCCGGGTCCAGGTCACAGTGGCAGCAGACCAAGCAGCTCATCCCACATCTGTAATACTTCCAGGAGGATCCAGAGGCGTTCCCAAGCCAGCTGGAAAATATAATAGCTCCAGCGTGCCCTAGGTCTTCCCCAGCGCCTTGTCCCAGTGGGATGTACCTAGAAGACCTCCCTAGGGAGATGACCAGGGGCAATCCTTACCAGATGCCCAAACCACCTCAAATGGCTCCTTTTGATGTGAAGAAGCAGCGGCTCTACTCAGAGTCCCTCTCAGACAGTTGAGCATCTCACTCTGTCTAGAAGTGTAAGCCCAGATACCTGACAGAGGAATCTCAATTCTGCCTCTTGTATCCGCCACCTTATTCTTTTAGTCATTACCCAAAGTTCATGACCGTAAATGAGGATAGGAGCAGAAATCGACTGGTAAATCGAGAATCTCACCTTCTGGCTCAGCTCCTTCTTCACCAAAAAAATCACACACCACCTCAGTCCTTCTATTGATCTCACACGCCAACTTACTCCCACGAGAGAACAAAACGCAAAGATACTTAAACTGTTCCACTTGGGGCAATAACTCTCCCCTGACCCTCCCTATCTGCCCTTTTCCAACAGAGGACCATGATCTCAGATTTGGAGGTGCTGATTCCCACAAATAAAATATGAAAATAAATAAATAAATAAATAAATACACAGTACATGTCGGGTCCATTTTTTAGAAAAACAGTCAAATGATACATTACTAGTGATGGGTATTGATAAGATTTTATCGATAGTGATTCCACTTATCGATCCGATTCTTTATCGATTCCCTTATCAATACCTCTGGTGAATTTTATGTGTACTAAAAGTAGTGTTGGGTATTTTCTCCTCCAAACATTTTTAAAACCTTTAACAAGACAAACAGAGTCAAGAAACACCAGTGAGACAGAAAGTCAATTTTTACGCGCGGAGTGCGGCCAGGCTGTACACCAAGGCTACACTAAAGTCTGGCCTGTTCTCCCGCTCTTTTTATTAGAGAAGCCCTCATTACATCATGAAACTTGTCCTAAGGGGGGGGGGGGACAACGCAAGACAAGTTTCTTCCCATAACATAAACACATACGTCAATAAGTGCAGCTGTAAGGAAGAACACTTTCAGGTCAGCACATCTCGTTCGTCTGTTGCAGGTATCAGCTGTTCTGCATCTGCCTGAAGTGTCCTGTCTTCCACACTCCTTCACACTAAACACCACATCACAATAGTCAAAACGTTCTCTTACTCCCAGTCGTTAGAGGCTGCGAAAACAAAGTTATATTATAATAAGTACATCCAGCCCTTCATTCCCAGCTCAGATTGACCCCAGAGTGCTAAAACAAAATTGAATTCTCAGGATTGCATTAAGACAGGTGCAAAACAGCACATCTCCGTTCTCATGAGAAAGAAGACAAAGCTAAAACAAGGTTGAATAACACGTACATTCTCAGGGTGAAGTGCAAAACAGCACAACACCGTTCTCATGAGAAAGAAGACAAATGTACAAATGTTTAACAGTGATAACATATATACAAAATCCTTAACATTCCCCTCCTGTTTATCGCCTGTTAAACATACAGTAGGCATCACTCAGCTTAGCACTTCTTTTTGAGATTTTCACTAAGAGGTTCATCATGGTATGTTCTCTAGGCTTACACCCCAGAGGTGATGTCATCATTGTCACTATCATCGGTGTCTGGGTCATCATACTTCCATTGGTCTGGGTACAGGTCAGGAGAGCCATCGTCCTCCTCGTTGTCGTCTGTCCCCAGAAGTGGATATGATGCCGGACCCCCTCCTGGTCCTGGACTTATTGCTGCGGTTATCATTCTATTTACAAGGCCTCGGAGACATGGAATACAACAACATCCACACAATGTTAGAATTGCAGCAAATACTGCTATAGACACTAATAGTGAAGAAATCAAAGACCTCCATCTTCCCATCCCTTCCAGCCACCAATCCCAGCCTTCGGTGTTTACTCCACTGTGCTCTTTCATCTTCCTGTTCAACGTCCTCAGCCCGTCAATGGCTTGAGTGAGACTGCCGTCTGCAGCCGTGTTGTTGGGAATGAATGTGCAGCATTGTTCTCCGAACATGGCACAAACACCTCCTTTCTCTGCCAACAACATATCCAGAGCAATACGATTCTGGAAGGCCATAAGGGACGTGGCTTCTAACTGTGAATGGACAGCCTTAAATCCTTCCTCAGTCCAATTTCCTAATTTCTGCACATTGTAGTGGATGTAGTTTATTCTGTCCACGTTTTTATTAATTGAACACCACCAACAGATGGAAGATTCAAATCCAGCTGCTATTTGATCAACCAGTTTATACTCGTCAGGCACTCCTCTGGGGACTCCTATTGCGTCAATATATGTTGGATTTCCTACTCCTTTCCACTCTCTTTTTACTCTATGTCTGGCTATGCCTTTCTGCCAATCTTCAGGAATAAGAGAGGCTGCATATGTCGTAACGTCTTCAGGGGTCATGGGTATGGCTTCAACTGGTAACAATAATGATATTAATGCACAATAACCTGACACATTCCGTGGCAGTCTGTCAAAGATTCTGTTATCACCACACCACCACCATACGTCACTCCTCCCAAAATGCCACTAAATCTGCCCCTACTTTCTGCATCTTTTTCTCATCACCTTTATGTTTCTGTTCTAACTCCTTCTTTAGCTTCTGTATGCTGATCAGGTTCAGTCGTCCGTCAAAGTCATGTTTATTTATCCAGGTCTCCAATTTCTTTGTTGCTTTTGGATTTTTTGCTTCCATAAATTTCCAGTCGTCAGTTGATAAATTTTCCTTCTTTTTAGACGTCTTACCCCCCATTTTTATTATCCCTTGTTATAATTTGGACTTCAGACAGGGGCACACCTAGGGTGTTCTAAATCTGAAGTTTTCACACTTTCTTTGGACGTGACAATCAATTTGCCGTCGTGTGGTTGATTCCTTTCACCTCCCCGTAGGAAGCGGAATCACTTGCCTGCTGCTTCCACACGCACGGTTGTCACTAACGTTGTCCAAAGTATTACACTTTCACACAGTTATTTACACTTACACAAAACACTATTTACACATAGAAACACTTCTAATAATCGTACGCGTATTCTTATGTCAGGGGAGCTCGCCCTCCCGTGAAATTCAACTAATGTCCTGCATTAGGGGACTCCGCCGTCCCTGCCAGATTTAACTGCTTTTTTACAGTGCACATATTCCTACCCGGGATTTCCTTTACGTATTAAAACAGAGGAGTCCGTATCCTCCTTCCGGAATTTAACTACGTGCGTCCCTCGCAACCCTAGAGGAGTCCGCCCTCCTTACAGAGTTTAACTGCTTTGCATTAACAGACAATTCTGTATCATCGCTTACGGAGTTTAACTGTTTTATGTGATCACTTTTATCCCCTACCGGTACGCGTATTAAAACAGAGGAGTCCGCACCCTCCTTACAGAGTTTAACTGCTTTGCATTAACAGACGATTCTGTATCATCGCTTGCGGAATTTAACTGTTTTATGTGATCTGATCACCACTCACTCAGTACTGTTTACAAAGAAATTTTACTCACTGACTCGACTTCCTGTCTGTCTTCTTCGGGAAAATCTCGTCAACCAGACGATGCCAACGGTGGTCGACAATTGCAGACACGATCAATCGATCGATCGGACCTTGGCCAAGGATTTACGTCTGGACTTGACGACCTCCGCTGGACACCTCCGGTGTTGTTGAGATCCCGGACGAGCCCCCAGTCAATGTTGGGTATTTTCTCCTCCAAACATTTTTAAAACCTTTAACAAGACAAACAGAGTCAAGAAACACCAGTGAGACAGAAAGTCAATTTTTACGCGCGGAGTGCGGCCAGGCTGTACACCAAGGCTACACTAAAGTCTGGCCTGTTCTCCCGCTCTTTTTATTAGAGAAGCCCTCATTACATCATGAAACTTGTCCTAAGGGGGGGGGGGGGGACAACGCGAGACAAGTTTCTTCCCGTAACATAAACACATACGTCAATAAGTGCAGCTGTAAGGAAGAACACTTTCAGGTCAGCACATCTCATTCGTCTGTTGCAGGTATCAGCTGTTCTGCATCTGCCTGAAGTGTCCTGTCTTCCACACTCCTTCACACTAAACACCACATCACAATAGTCAAAACGTTCTCTTACTCCCAGTCGTTAGAGGCTGCGAAAACAAAGTTATATTATAATAATAAGTACATCCAGCCCTTCATTCCCAGCTCAGATTGACCCCAGAGTGCTAAAACAAAATTGAATTCTCAGGATTGCATTAAGACAGGTGCAAAACAGCACATCTCCGTTCTCATGAGAAAGAAGACAAAGCTAAAACAAGGTTGAATAACACGTACATTCTCAGGGTGAAGTGCAAAACAGCACAACACCGTTCTCATGAGAAAGAAGACAAATGTACAAATGTTTAACAGTGATAACATATATACAAAATCCTTAACAAGTAGGCTTTACAAGTTTTCTATGTCAACAACATTTTATGGAGTCTTAAAGTAAATAAACATGAAATTGGTGACTGGATCCTTGATCTCTGGACATAAATAAAAATGAATAAAATCTGTACATGTAACTGGATCCTTGATGTACATAATGGATCCCAGATCTCTGGACATAAATAGGAATAAGCAAAATCTGTAGTTTTTGTCAAAAGCATTTCCTTTCAGATACTAAATTTCAAATGTATTTTATAACTTAAAAACGGGATCGATGCTAATGCGTTAGCATGTCTATGTTTTCAGTGTTAAAGTTAGCATGTTAGCAAGTTAGTTGTGTTGATTTGTTTTCTATTTAATTAATGGCTCAGTGTTCGTTGTCGTAAAAGAGTCAAATTGTAATTTTTTTAATTTATTTTTTATTCATATAGCAACAACAATAATAGTCTACATAATAGACAATAATAATAGCCTAATAATGTTACAATACAATTTTAGAGAGACAAAAAGAACCTAATGAAACAAAACACAACAGAAAAGAAAAAACCATGTAACAATGAAAATGAATAAATACATATAGAAATAAATAACTGTTTCCTGTGAACATCTAGTGAGTAGCCTACTCTTGTTTAGGTTTTGAAACCTTGTTTCTGAAATGTTTTTGTGTGATGTGCACAATTTTCAGTATTTTGACTAATACTACCAGTCATTTACAAGCCTAGATAAACTTTTATTTTAAAAAATCAGTCCGTTTTTGATTATTAACATTTACTTGTACTTTTACTTTCAATACTTGAGTACATTTAGTTGTACATTACTTGTCATACTTAAGTACAATAAATACTAGATACTTTAAGACTTTTACTTGAGTAGCATATCAATCAGTGACTTGAACTTCTACCGAAGTCATTTTTTTAATGGGTGTCTGTACTTTTACTTAAGTGTGATTTTCCGGTACTTTATACAACACTGCTCAGAAACAACAGCCGCTCCAGTGCAATGTGAACTGACGGACTGATTAGGGATTCATTAAGCAAAAATCTTATTGATGTCGGTGGATTGAATTATTTCTTAACAATTCTTGAAAGAAACCGGATTTCGATACCCATTCCTGTACATTACATGCTTTGTTTTTGCAAACTGGTACAGAGCCTGAAGCAGCAAGCCAGTGTTAAAAAATACCAAGCTCTAAATCACTTTATGATTGGTCGAGCTACAGCTCATACAAGTGTAGCGGGATGAATGTCCTGGGTCCCCATTGAAAAGACGTTCCCGCTAGCTTGGCTAATGGGGAGTTCCTCTTTGGCTGACCTGGTAGAGGAACGGTCTTTTGTGCGAGCCGCGTGGGTTCGATCCCCACCGTCGTCCCGGCCACAAAGGTCCTGCTGCTTCAATCTGGCGTCACGAACAGGATGTGGGTCACAGAGTATGCTAACATGCACCTGTGACTTCGGGACGAAGTCAAAAATGGTGGGGAGATGTGTAGTGGGATGAAAGTCCTGGGTCCCAATTGAAAAGACGTTCCTGCTAGCTTGGTTAATGGGGAGTTCCCCTTTGGCTGACCTGGTAGAGGAACGGTCTTTTGTGCGAGCCGTGTGGGTTCGATCCCCACCGTCGTCCCGGCCATGAAGGTCCTGCTGCTTCACAAGGAAAACATGGGTATATTGTTCTCACTTCACATTACACCCTCTGGTGATCCATGTTATCTCACTGAAAGGTGTATAAAACAATAACCACTTTAGTATGAAGCCCCAAACCTTTTTTCACTTCCAAGCATTTTTATTGTACTCTTTATTATTTTGTTTTTACAGTGGTTTGCAAAAGTATTCAGCCCCTTGGTATTTCATGCATTTGTATCCCCAGTTATACAGCTTCATGATGTGGTATAGAGGAGGATTAGAAGAGCTGAAAGATCAGCTACAATTTGCCAGAAGGTGTATCTGAGATGCAAACTTAAATTTGATATTTTGGTGAAAGAGAATCCTTCTCTGTTCCACTTCATCATGAAGCTGTATAACCAGTGATACAAAATGCAAAACACGCATTTTGCAGTTTCTCCAGTCACAACCACAGACATCTATAACTTCTTCTAGGTTGTCTGGGTGTCTTGGTGGCTTTCCTCACTCTTCTCCTTCTTGCACAGTCACTCAGTTTTTGAGAACTATCTACTCCACACAGATTTACACAGAGTGTCATACTGTTTGTATTTCTTCATAATTGATGTAAATAAAGTCCAAGACATATTCAGTGACTTCAAAATGTTCATGTATCATCCCCTGACTTGTATTAAGAAAACTGGCAATTAAACTGATTATTTACAGGCAAGATTGGGTAGGATTACTTTGAAAGAATACAATGGATTACATGTATGTATGTACATACATTTGGATTACTTGTAATCTGATTACTTTTGGATTACATTTCAAAGTAATCCTACCCAACCTTGTTTACAGGTAATATACCAAAGGGGCCAATTACTTATGCAACCCATCATCTTGGCTTTTATATTTTTAATTTATTTATATCAAGTTGTAAAGATTTACTTTCAGTTTGAGTTTAAGGAAGATCATTTTAGAAAGTTTTATATTGAGAAGCCTGATTTTTTTTTTTTTTGTATTTGAAATGGCATAAATAAATTAAAATGCATGAAGTATCAAAGGGCCGAATACTTTTGCAAGCTACTGGGGTTTGTTTGGTTTCCAAGTCCTTTTGCCTGTGAAAGGCACAAAATAAATAATGTTAATTTATTTACAAGCTCTATTGTAGTCGCTCCTCTTCATCAAACTGTACATCCTGTTTTTGGTATCTACATTTAATGATGCTGAATTCTCTGTGTCCGATTCAGGGACATTTCTTCCACGCCTCTAAGTTCCCTCCCCCCCAAAGGTCTGAGACAGGTGAGGTTTCTGAAAGCCAGCTCTGCCTTCGCACTGAAGAGCCTCCCTCCACTTGAAAACCTGGCTGAACTGCTGGAAGCTGAGCTCACGTACCCCAGCCACTGCTGTGCCTTTGACAAGTGGCGACTGAAACAAAGGTAGTTGACGGTTCCATTTACACCTGCCAAAAGAACAATACTCTGTCCGGTGAATAAAAAGCAGCCCGCTGTGGTTTACTAGGTAGCAGTTAGGGGAGGTGATGTCTTTGATGGTGTAATATTTTTCCTTCCTTTTGCATTTCAAGGGAAAGCACCTTTAAGAATTTCACAAAGCTGTGCGACGACAGCGAAGCGCACATGTAAGTTTCCTTGAAGCAGATAAGATTCTTTCTTCAGTACCGGTGGGATTATTAACATAAAGTTTTAATGTATCCTGCAGAGATCCGACTGCAGATGGCATCAATAGTTTCGATGACATCAACTTCCAGTATCCAGAACTGGAATTGGATTGTTTTAATAACCCCATCCTCAAGTGCACGCCAAAGCCGGATGCTTTTAACCCGTGTGAGGACCTGCTGGGTTCCCCCACCCTGCGCTGCCTCTCCTGGATCATTACGGTTTTCGCGGTGAGCGGTAACCTGGCTGTACTGGTCATCCTGCTCATCAGCCGCCATAAACTCAACATTTCTCGATTTCTGATGTGCAACCTGGCCTTTGCTGACCTGTGCATGGGGATTTACCTGATGCTGATCGCCGTCGTGGACTACCACTCACATCACGAGTACTACAACCACGCCAATGACTGGCAGACTGGTGCAGGCTGTGGCACAGCAGGGTTTTTGACCGTGTTTGCCAGCGAGTTATCAGTGTATACGCTGACTGTTATTAGCCTTGAACGCTGGCACACCATCACCAATGCCATGCATGTCAACAAGAGGCTGCGCAGGCACCATGTGATGGCCATGATGGGGACAGGCTGGGGCTTTTCTGTGCTGGTAGCGCTGCTCCCTCTTGTGGGAGTCAGCAGCTATAGCAAAGTGAGCATCTGCCTGCCCATGGACATCGCCACAGTGGGCTCGCAGGTTTACGTGGTGAGCGTGCTCATTCTCAACGTCGTGGCATTCCTGGTGGTCTGCTACTGTTACATATGCATTTACATCAGCGTGCACAACCCCGAGCACGCGTCACGCCACGGAGACACAAAGATCGCCAAGCGCATGGCTGTGCTCATTTTCACAGACTTCCTGTGCATGGCGCCGATCTCGTTCTTCGCTATCTCTGCAGCCCTGGGTATGCCCCTCATTACAGTTTCTCACTCCAAGATCTTGCTCATCCTTTTTTACCCCATTAACTCTCTCTGTAACCCTTTCTTGTACACCATCTTCACACGGGCCTTCAGGAAGGACGTGTGCCTCCTGCTGAGCCGCTGCGGCTGGTGCCGCCGCCGCCGCAACGCCGCAGACGCCTACAAGTCACAGACGATGGCTTTACCCATCACCAGCGCACATCCGATTTCCACCAGAAAGCCTCAATCGCTTAACATTTACACATATCACATTAAGATGAAGGGTTGCTTCCTAAACAAGGGAACTACATGAACATCTGCAGGCTGGATTTTTTTTTGTTTTTGTTTTTGTTAATGAACTGACAGCGGCATCTGCTGCCATCCTTCAAATGGCGGGTCACGGTGAAAGGACTGTCACTTCACATCAGGCATCACATCCAGTTTGACACTTCACATTGAAGTGACTGATGCAAAAGGTGCCGCTGCTCCATTTGTGTACAGGAAGTGCGGCACAAAGAAGCCAGGACTGACGACGGGTAAAGTGACACAGGGTCGTCATTTTCGGTAATTAAGATCAAACTGGATGAAACCTAAGATGTTTCTTTCGAGCAGAGACGTTATATTGTGATACATACAGTAATTTTATCGTTTGTGCACCATGTCAGACATCTGATCAAATTTAACTTGTCTGTTTAGATTGAGCTTCAGTATGTGTTTGAAAGCTGTACTCGGGAAATACTTGGATTGAAATACTGCATTTAGTGAGGCAGATATGTGTAAAGTATCACTATGATTGTGTATTTTATGTCAAAGGCACAAAGTTTTGCAGACATTCTTTGATATATAATGTAAATTTAGATACCATTCCAAGTTCAGTTATTTTTTAATTTGTGCAATTGTGCTTTTTATTGCATATAAAACAATGTCTATGCAAAATTTGTTGCCTTTACTATCAATGGATGAGTTCAATATTGCTCAAACAGTTGTGTATTTTTACAGTAAAACACATGCACTCAATCACTTAGGCTCATCAGTTTTCACTATTTTCATAATGTAAAAACATACAGGACGATATGACCAAATAATTAAAGGTAATCATGCCAAACATCCACTCTCATCACTCTGTTAGTTTTCTAAAACAGCCCATCAACTCCTGTGCTTGGAACTAATGTCACTTTAATTAGTCATTACCTTTGGTGCAGTGCTCTGCGTAAACAAGTTGTAATGGCCGTACTGTTGGACAAGTTCATTGCCACTGCAGTTCCTTCTCTTATGTGTGAAGGCTGGAAATAAGCTTTATTTCTGTAGCAATTTCTTCACAGAATCACAATATATGTTCATTCAGTTGCTCCCATTTGGTGGGGGTCGACCAGCAGGTCATCACTTTCTATCTCACTCTGTCCTCTGCATCGTCTTCTGTCACACCAACAACATGCATGTTCATCATCTTATCTATGAACCTCCTTCCATCGGTTTGTTGTATTGTTTCATCAGTGCAGCCACACTCTGCATACATGATTAGAAAATTGCCACACATGAACATAAACTGGTAAGATGGAGGGGGTGGGGGAAAAAAAACAAACAGGCTCCGTCTTTAATGCTGGGTGCCCACTTTTCTCTGTTCTATACATTGTATATAGTAATGTACATGTCCAGTTCATCTCAGTCTGACTTTAACATGATGATACCAATATTAAAATAAAAAAGGTACATCCTTGTGGTCCTTAAGATTTGTTTTTATGAAGATGCTAAATAGTGCAGCACATAACTGAAACAATCATGCAAATGGTGATAAAAGCATCAAATTCTGCAGAAATACTCCTTAGACACTTTTGAAAAAAACAATTGGCCACTTGACTTTTCCAATCGGTGGTCAGGTAGGGGTCAGTTGAAGAATTACAGAGGTCAAAATTAAAAAATGTTCCAATCATATTGAAAAATATGCAACATTATTTGCCTGATCATAAAGATTCCAAAAAGGTATAGTTTGGAGTATCTGTGACTGAATTCTATGGAGTTACAGGATAAAAACAGCAAGAATGGTGACAAACCTCAGTTTCATTTTGTACAGTGGTCAAAAGTTAAAGTTGCTCCAATTTTGGTAAAAAGTGATGCAAATTATTGGTTGAGCTAATAGGATTAATAAATGGAATAGTTTTGAGTGTTGAATGCTTGGTCTCCAAAGTAAAGGTCAAACAAGGTCTACTTCTATTGGATTCTATGACATGTGACATATGTTACCCCGTAACGTGATAAGTAAGGATGATACATGGTCCAAACTATTCCTTTTTAAAACTGTTAACTAGTAATTTGCAACTTTAACTTTTGACCCCTGTACAAACCGACACTGACCTTTGTCACCATTCTTGCTGTTTTTATCCCATAACTCCATAGAATTCAGTTATAGACCATCCAAACCATACCTTTTTGGAATCTTTATGATCAGGCAAATAATGTGGCATAGGTTTCAATATGATTGGAGCATCTTTTAATTTTGACTCCTGTGTAATTCTTCAATTGACTCTACCGGAACAGCAACTGAAATTCAAGTGGCCAATCGTTTTTTTTCAAAAGATTGTCTGAGCACTATTTCTGCTGAATTTGATGCTTTTATCACCATTTGCAGGATTCCACTATAAATATTCTCTGCTGCACTAAAACCATCATACCACCACTTAGGATTTTTTTTTAAGCATTGTGAGATCATTTGTGTTCAATCTTTGACCATAGCCTTGAAAATCCAAGAAATTTCTTGGAAGAACTTGTAGTGCCAGAAAGACTCAGGAGTCAAGTTAAATTGGATCATTTTAATACATCAATATAATATAAAGAATGTTATGGTCTTTGGTGTGATAGATTTGGCGTAGGTCCCCTTTATGACAGAGAGTACCGCTGAAATGATCACAAATCCTACTGATGGAAACGGCAGAAGCGGAGCCTGCCCAAGGAAGCAGACAGGGACCAACTGGTGGGGGCGGGGTGGAGAAGGGGATGCCTTGCCAGTGATCTGCAAACAGCGGGAGATGAGTGAATACCTACAGATCTGAGTCACACAACTTACCCAGGTATTTATCAATGTTGATATCTTTGTTAAAGAAGAAAAGATCAAGTCTTCAGGGTCCTGATGTTTGCAGTCTTCCTGTACAGCTGTGAAACACAGAATAACCAGTGATTTATGGCAATGACTGGGTGCCTTTAGTACTGTTGCTCTAGGATCGTTACGTATCACTGGAATAAATTCCCAATTCAAGTTATGTATGTATGTATGTATATATATATATATATATATATATATATATATATATATATATACACACACAGAATCATACATACCACTCGGAGTGTGAGGGAATGGCAGCTACAATGTTGCGTGCTTTCTTGAGCATGATGCAAAATGTGGGAAAGGCCGTGGCAATGGCCACGTACCAGCTGGCTACAGCAGATATTCAACTTCAGGTAGCAGGGATGGACTGGCTGCCTATCTGGGTGGTTGCCACCCAGGACCCAAAGCATTTCTACAGTGAGGCGACAAGGTGACAATAATGCAGTCTAAAACCAAACATTCTGCAAAAATAATTCAGTTTCTAAAATCCAAAAGTACCCAGCATTAATATCACTTTTCCTTTAAAGGTCATGTTAATTATTAAATACTAGCCGTGTATGGCGTCTTTATGGAATTATAAGTTGGTTTGTAAACCTTCAAAAAAGAAGTTTTATTTATTAGAAAACATCTTTGACTTATTATTTATTATTTTAATAATAAATTATTTTAATTTATTATTGTAATCAAAGACAAATTCAACATTTAACATCAGAAAATTTGTCTTCCGCACAAATGAAATGCATATTTAGATACACTAGGGGGCTCAAATATTTGCACAGTCCTTACTGTGCATGTGTATTCTTTTTTTAAGTCATTGTTTAAATTAAAATAAATAAATACCCAGACAAAGTCAAAGTTTAAAAAAAAGAAAAACATATACACACAACTGCTACATTTGCATTTATTTTGTAAGATTTTATTTAGTTCTTCTAACAACCAAGACTTTTACAAGTTTTTCTATAACAGTAGTCATAATCCAAACAGAAGCCAAAAAAAAAAAACAACCAGCTTTTATTGTTGTCAAGAAGGCAACTATAAAAGTAATTCTATAAGCAAACCCAGGCTTCAGCTGCACAGACAGAAAAAAAGGGTTTAAATTTGATGCAGCTCTTCTACCACAAGTGGTGCAACTCTGTGCATGAGACAAGCCAAAAATGTGTTTGAAAATCAAACCGCAGCATTGATAAAGTAAACATTTCACATAAAATAATATTTTGCTGTACATAAAGACATTTCTTATTGTCTCCCTGTATGTCAGCCTGAATGGCTCACAACACGTTCTCGTAATTACATCATTAACAAAGTGTGAGGATTAGCACAGCAGCATCCAAACGACCTGCTGGTTATCTGACAATAGCGTTTTGGACTTTTTAAATCACTGCTTTCTATCTTTTCACTGGCTCAGGACAAACATGTTACCACTCTGCTTCGCCGACAGCTTTGGAGAACACGTAATCCCTGCCGCCATAACACATCACACCATCCTTCAAATGGAACTTCCAGCGGTTCTTGCTACGATGAATCTGCATTTGAGAAAAATAATACCAGTTTGCCATCTGTGTTCATCTTTGTGGCAAAGCAACAACAATGCAAGTGGTCTTACTTTATCGTACTGGCAAACGATGACATTGTCCGTGTCAAAGAGATCCGGGATGTCCTGCTCAACCACATCGTCACCAGAGTTCAAGGGATCCTATTCAGCAACAAGATGACTAATTTAATGAGTGTGTGTGTGTGTGTGGGGGGGGGGGGGGGGGACAATTCTGCCAGAGTTCCTCTGGAAGACATTTAAACAGCCAAGTCTTTCACAAGAGTCATTAAATTTTATATCAAATTATTGCTCTTCTCTTCACCTCGTCCTCCACATGAACGGTCTTGTCTGCTCCCTCGCCGTCGCTGCTGGAGGAGGTGCTGTCGCCGTCGCTGCTTTCACCTTCCTGCAGGGCCTTAATGGCCTCAGCGTTGATTAGACACAGAAAATCGTTCTCTTCCAAGGCAGCTCCTTCTTCAGTGTCAGACTTATCTGCAGTACCGTCCAACTGAACAATGTCCGACAGCTCTCTATACTGCAGCTCCAGCTTGTCAAAAAAGTAAATGACAGATAGCAGTGAGGATATATATATATATATATACATACATACACACTGTACAGAATTTGGATGTTTGTATAATCTTCATTTAGTGTAATTTATTGCCAACATACAAAACATACATGCATTTTTCTCTTCTAGATTGGACTACTGCAATGTTCTATTTTCTGGTTTACCGCAGTCCAGCATTAGGGCTCTCCAATTGGTTCAAAATGCTGCTGCCAGAGTTTTGACACGAAGCAGAAAGTTTGACCACATTACACCCATTTTGGCATCTCTTCACTGGCTTCCTGTCCCTGTGAGATTAGATTTTAAGGTTCTGTTACTAACCTATAAAATTGTTCATGGACTGGCACCTCCTTATCCAGCTGACCTAATTAAACCCTACGTACCAGCCCGGGCTTTGCGCTCTCAAGGTGCAGGACTACTTTGTGTCCCTATGGTGAATAAAAAGTCTGCGGGTCACAGAGCTTTCTCTTATCGTGCCCCTGTTCTGTGGAATGATCTCCCTGCATCAATAAAACAGTCAGATTCTGTAGAGACTTTCAAGTCCAGACTTAAGACACACTTTTCCTTTTCATATGGCTAGCATACTGGCATAGTATGTTTCTGTGCTTTTTACTCTTTTAATTCATTTTATTAGTAAATGGAGCGGGCCACGGCCTCAACTTTATCTAAATTCTGGGTCTTTTAGTGAAGCTTATGTACACATGATTTCTTGCCAGCTAGTGCCACCTTAGCATTGCTTCTGTTTTTCTTGTTGATTAATGCTGAGAAATTACACTGTATTTGTTGTCTTTCTGATGCTTGATTCTGCTTTTTTTTCCCTTTTCTCTTTGTTTGAAGTGCGGCTCCATCCAGAGATGGGTGTGGTGTTTGTTCTGGAAACTGTCCTGTGCACCGGTGTTCTGTCGAGATGAGGTGCCTCGCGTAACTGCACGTGTGCACTGAAAAAATTACTTGACGAAGTTGGCTTATTTTGATGGGCAAGTATAAATGTCTAAATTGTTCATCCGAATGTAGTAATGTATAAAATCTACTCACTATAAAACGATAAGTATTTTTAACCTGGAGTTAGCTTATTCCGACAGGCAAAATATACATATACATCCATTTATGCTCCTAACCATAGACGTAGGAGGTGGGGTGACACCAAATTTGCCTGAATTTCAGAAACCCCCATGACTCTTTAAATTACCATATATTTATTAGAGCCCGGCCAATATTATCGGCCGATATAAGCCCTTTAATAAGTATTCATTATCGGCCGAAATTTTGCCGATAGAACGCCGATAATTTCTCATAAACAGAACAGTTACTGAAATAATGTTTGTGTCGGCAATGTAAAATGTCCTTACACCGTTTGTCCAGCAGATGGAGCTCTGACTCCATTCAACTGAAAGCTGCTTACACCCCTGCTTAAATGTGTTCATCACCAGCCCCCGTAGTTCACCGTCACACTGCACTGATCGGCTAACAAAAGCGTAAAAGTAAGTTTATAAGGATCTATATCCTTATCCTGAACCTATATCTAAGTTGCAGCAACAAGAGGTACAAGCTCAGATGTATTTCACAACTCTTTTTAAGGATATGCATTTGCTAATTTCACAAAGGTTTAATTCTTGATTGCATTTTTGAACTTGAAATTTCTTCTCTGTCATAAAGTTAATCAATATGAGGACAAAGCTTCAGCTTTTAGCTCATACCTTTTTTGTTAGGGGTTCAAAAAAGAACATTTTATTCATTAAAAAAAATAATAATAATAATAATATCGGCTGATTTATCGGCTATCAGCAAATCGGCCGATTTATCAATAATCTGCATTTTCTTCATCCAAATATTGTTATCAGCCTCAAAAACTCCATATCGCTCGGGCTCTAATATTTATATACCCATATTTATATTTATATTGGTGACCAAATAGCAGTTTGATTGTTTACATTAATTGTGAAAATAAGTCTGACATTTTAGGTCATTCTATTCTGTATTCAGAGTCTACATGGCCCATGCCCAAATTTCCCAGCCCATCTGTCCGAATTTGAGCATTTTGCTGAGCCCGGGGGGCGTTTGCCCCCCCCCTCCTACGCCTATGCTCCTAACGTAAAATACAGAAAATGTTTTACTTACTAGGCTATAAATACACTGAATACAATTAATAAAAAAAATAAAAAAAAACTGATGGAAAATGCGCAGTTGCACATTGAGCGAGTGACATCATCTCCACATGTGCAGTTGCGCGAGGCACCTCATCTTGACGGGACACCGGCAACATTTCCTGTATGTTTGTTTTGTGAATTGTTCTGTAATTTATGTCGGTAGCATGGCCCAAGCAGAGGGTCACCCCTTTGAGTCTGGTCTGTTTGAGGTTTTGCCTCAGACAGAGTTTTTCCTTACCACTGTTGCTCTGGGGGTTGGTAAGGTTAGACCTTACTTGTGTGAAGCTCCTTGAGGCAAGCTTGTTGATGCTGCAGTCCCTCCAATGATCACATGAGGCTGTCTCTAAATGTGTCAAACTGCATGGCACACCATATTAAAAACCCAGCCCGGCCTCACTTTTTTTTTTGTTTGTTTGTTTGTTTTTTTCATGCTCCTGTGATGAAATTAGTCAAATTTTCGTGGCGGGGTGTTTTTTTAACTCACTATTCCTAACCCTACTCCTACCCCGACCCTAACCCTAACCTAATCTTACTCCTCCCCCCCCCACCCTTTGATCTCTATACAGTGCCTTGCAAAGTATTCACCCCTTGAGCTCTGTAAAGTGTAAGTCAGGCTTTTCTGTATTGAAATTTCTAAGATCATCTTCCTTAAACTCAAAGCACAATCTCTATACCTTGATATAAATTAAATAAAAATATCAAAGTCAAGATGACGGGTTGCATAAGTAATGAGACGCTTTAGTATAACACATAAATGATCAGTTCTATTGCCGGTCTTCTTCCGACACCTCAGGGGATGGATACATGAAGATTTCCAAGTCACTGAATATGTCTTGTTCTTAATTTACATCAGTCTTTAATAAATACAAACTTTATAGTACTATATGGTAAATCTGAGTGGAGAAGGCACTTCTCAAAAGACCCTGCAAGAAGGAGAAGAGTGAGGAAAGTTACCAAGACACCCAGACAACCCTGAAGAAGGAGAAATTGTGCATAGTGCATGTTTTGAATTTTGTATCACCAGTTACAAAGCTTCATGATGAAGTGGTTTCTATGATTTTCTTAAAAAGAAGACTTGGAAAGTTCAGCTACAATTTGCCAAAAGGCACATTTGAAATGCAAATCTACATTTGATATGTTTTGTTTAAAGATATCCTTCTCTGTTCCACTATGAAGCTAAGAGTGTTGATGCAAAATGCAAACAAACAAACAAAGAAAAAAACCTGGCACTGAGCACAATTTCTCAAGTCACAGCCAGAGGAGTGTATAAATTCTTCAGCGTTGTGTTTGTTTTTGTAGGTTCCCTCCCTGTTCTCCTTCTTGCATGATCACTCAGATTGAGAAATGCCCAATATTCCACCCATATTTACCATACAGTACCACACTGTATGTATTTTTACTGTAGGATGTAAATGAGACATTTCAGTAAGTTGGAAATGAAACATGTACTGTAATCTACAAAGTATTCACAGCACTTCACCTTTTCCACATTATGTTAGACGTATTCCAAAATGGATGAAATTCATTCTTTTTCTCAAAATTCTACATACAACACCCCATAATGACAATGCTAAATTTTTTTCCCCACTTTTTGCAAGCTTATTAAAAATAATAAAAACTAAGAAACCGTGTGTACATAAGTATTCACAGTCTTTGCCATGAAGCTCAAAATTCAGCTCAGCTGCGTCCTGTTTTCACTGATCATCCTTGAAAATGTTCTCCGCTTAATTGGAGTCCACCTGGGGTAAAATTGGACATGATTTGGAAAAGGCACACACCTGTCTACATATTAAGTCGCACAGTTGACAGTGCATGTTAGAGCACAAACCAAGCATGAAGTCAAAGGAATTGTCTGTAGACCTCTGAGACAGGATTGTCTCGAGGCACAAATCTGGGGAAGGGTACAGAAACACTTCTGCTACTTTGCAGGTCCCAATGAGCACAGTGGCCTCCATCATCTGTAAATAGAATTTCAGATCCACCAGGACTCTTCCTAAAGCTGGCCACCTGTCTAAACTGAGCGATCGGGGCAGAAGAACCTTAGTCAGGGAGGTGACCAAGAGCCTGATTTTCACTCTGTCATAGCTCCAGCATTCCTCTGTAGAGAGAGGAGAACCTTCCAGAAGGACAATGACCGTAAGCACACAACCAAGATATCAAAGGAGTGGCTTCAGGACAACTCTGTGAATGTCCATGAGTGACCCAGCCAGAACCCAGACCTGAATCTGATTGAACATCTCTGGTGAGATCTGAAAATAGCTGTGCATTGTGATCCCATCCAACCTGATGGAGTTTGAGACGTACTACAAAGACGGAATGGGCAACACTGACCAAAGATGGGTGCCACCAAGCTTGTGGCCTCATTTTCAACAAGACTTAAAGCTGTAATTGCTGCCAAGTGCATCAACAAAGTATTGAGGAAAGGGTGTGACTACTTATGTAGAATTTTGAGGGTATAAAAAATTAATTTACTCATTTTAGACTGAGGTTGTAACATAAAAGGTGGAAAATGTGAAGCGCTGTAATACTTTCCAGGTGCACCACTATCTATCTCCTGACTCATCTAAAGAAACAGTCAATAAAACTGATTACTTGCATGTTTTACCAAAGGGAGCCATTACTTAAATGGAAATGGACTACATTTATATCGTGCATTTCCATCTGCAACCAGACCTGAAAGCGCTTTACAATAATACCTCCCATTCAACCATTCACACAAACGCACCGATGTCGGGGTGCTGATATGCAAGGCGCTCACTACACACCGGGAACAACTTAGATTAAGGACCTTATCCAAGGTCCCTTAGTGATTTTCAGGTCAGGCTGGGGTTTGAACTGAGGATCCTCTGGTCTCAAGCCCAACACTTAACCACTAGTCCATGGCCTCCCCATTACTTACGCAAACCATCATCTTGGCTTTGATATTTTTATTTGATTTAAATCAAGTTGTAGAGATTTGCTTTCTTTGAAAGACGTTTGAGGGTGATTCTTAGACTACGAGCACTTATTATGTCCTTTGATCATATTGTATGAAAAACAGAAAAAAGGGGAAATTTCACACTTTTATGATGACTTTTTCACCTTTTTTAAGCATCATTATATGCAGTCAGTAGTCACAACTAGCATTTCCAGGGTTTGTTTTGTTTTTTTATCACTTGCTCCCCAATGAAAAATATTTAACTGAATGAGATATAAACTTAATGTTGCTGAGCAATTTAAGTGAAAAATCTGCTCTCCGGCCTCAGTGATTACTGAGATCTATTAGAGCCTGTTGAAACTTGTCCAGTGTTTCCTTATGAATGGCATTTTATTTATATAGTGCTTTCCATCTGAATCAGAAGGCTCAGAGTTGCTTTACAATGATGCCACACATTCACCCACACACATCAGGGTGCTTCCATGCAAAGTGCTCAAACTGCACACCAGGAACATCTGGGGGATTAAGGACCTCGCCCAAGAGCCCTAGTGTTTTTTCTGGTCTGACAGGGGCTTGAATCAAGTATGCGCTGGTCTCAAGCCCACCACTTAACACTAGACCATCACCTCCCCTCATGACCAATATGACCAAAATAACTGAGTTAGAGGAACTCATTAAAGATGCACCAATATCACTTTTTAACTGGCTATGTGACCTTCTATCCTTTGGTAACCCTGAAAGGTCACACTAATTTAGAATGGCTATTTTGACGAGTATGGTTAAAGATACACCTGAGGATACTATGAAACATTAAAAAGAAAGTCATGCATCACCTTTCTACCCTGGACATCTTTAAAGGTCACAATCAACATCATAACTGCTTAACTCAAACAGTCTGGAGCCACACTGAATTAAAACATGGAAGGATTATTATATATTAGTCAATGACGTGTTTCAGAATTGGATGGAATTAATAAAATGTCACAGCCACACAGAACTGTATATGATGGTATCACTGAATCATAAAGACTTTATTTGTGTGAAGGTGTGGGTATTTAATTTTCCAGGTGCCTCTTCTTGTGTTTTTGTGTTGTGGTGGTGACAAATACAGTGAATGCAAACTTGTATGCGACTAATGTTAAATGATCTTAACATGAATCCAGATTTTATCATTAAAAGAAAAATGCTTCCTAAGGCCTTTGTAAGCCTTTTTTTTTCCTTCCTTTTCTAAGAACGTGGGTGCAGGTGATTACCCCAGCAGCAGGTTCAGACTGGTTGTCAGTCTGCGGTGAAGTTCCATTCCTCACACTGATGGGGTTCTCTCTCTCTTCCATCACTTCCTTCAGGATGTCCTCAATGTCGCTGCTGTGTGGCGTCAGTGCCTCCTCAGCGCTGATGTGGAACTCCAATAACTGACTGCAGGATGGGGTGGTCACACTGAGGTCCACAGGCTGTGGATCCGGCTCACTTTCTTCCATCGTGACCTCGGCCTCCACAGGTTGGGGCCCCTGAAGCTGCCCGAGGTTGGGAACATGAATCTGGAGTTGCTGGGGTAGGTTGCTCTGCTGAACGGGGGGTGCATGGGCCACTAGTTGTGGTGGCTTGGCAACGGAAGTATCCGGCAAGGAAAATGGATCGGCGTCTTGATCGTGATACACATTAGGTGGGGCCGCTGCTGACTCCAAGGACTCAGTCCAGTCACTGAGTGTCTGTGAGGAGAAAGGCTGCTGGGCCTGAGTGACCACCATGGGGACGTTGACCTTGTAAAGCTGACCTAAAAAACAAAAGATTGTCAGTCTTTCCTTTAAGCAGAGCTTAAAAAAAAAAAAAAAAGACACTATAGCACATAGAAAGTAAACCTACCAGAAGCTGTTTGTAGAGTGACTCCAGCTGGAATCTGCACAGGGTAAGTGAACGCAGCAGGGAGAGAGAACGTAGGGAGCGTCTCCGTGTTGTTCTGCAATTACACATGGATTATAATCATGATTTAGTACAATAGCTGGGCGAAAGGGTGAGCGTTTGAAGAGTAAAGCTGGCCAGAGGATCTCCAATTTGTATTTGTATGTTTTTTTAAAAAAGGTTCCATTCAAGAAATAGCTCCGTTCTCACAGATCGGCTACGCCTCATCCAATAGAACTTTTCTTCATCCAATATTTCTCTATGTTTATATATATATATATATATATATATATATACATACACACACACAGTGAGGAAAATAAGTATTTGAACACCCTGCGATTTTGCAAGTTCTCCCACTTAGAAATCATGGAGGGGTCTGAAATTTTCAACTTAGGTGCATGTCCACTGTGAGAGACATAATCTAAAAAAAATCCGGAAATCACAATGTATGATTTTTTTAATCATTTATTTGTATGTTACTGCTGCAAATAAGTATTTGTACCCCTACCAACCAGCAAGAATTCTGACTCACGCAGACCTGTTAATTTTTCTTTAAGAAGCCCTCTTATTCTGCACTCTTGACCTGTATTAATTGCACCTGTTTGAACTTGTTACCTGTATAAAAGACACCTGTTCACACACTCAATCACACTCCAACCTGTCCACCATAACCAAGACCAAAGAGCTGTCTAAGGACACCAGGGACAAAACTGTAGACCTGCACAAAGCTGGGATGGACTACAGGACAACAGGCAAGCAGCTTGGTAGAAGACAACTGTTATGATTATTTATTAGAAAATGGAAGAAAAACAAGATGACTGTCAATCTCCCTCAGTCTGGGATTCCATGCAAGATCTCACTTTGTGGGGTAAAGATGATTCTGAGAAAGCTCAGAACTACACAGGAGGACCTGGTCAATGACCTGAAGAGAGCTGGGACCACAGTCACAAAGATTACATTAGTAATACATGATGCTGTCATGGTTTAAAATCCTGCAGGGCAGCAAGGTCCCCCTGCTCAAGCCAGCACATGTCCAGGGCCATTTGAAGTTCACCAGTGACCATCTGGATGATCCAGTGGAGGCATGGGAGAAGGTCATGTGGTCAGATGAGACCAGAATAGAGCTTTTTGGAATCAACTCCACTTCCCATGTTTAGAGGATGAGAACAACCCCAAGAAAAACATCCCATCCATGAAGCATGTGGGTGGAAACATCATACCCTGGGGGTGCTCTTCTGCAAAGGGGACAGGATGACTGCACCGTATTGAAGGGAGGATGGATGGGGTCATGTATTGCGAGATTTTGGCAAACAACCTCCTTCCCTCAGTAAGAGCACTGAAGATGGGTCATGGCTGGGTCTTCCAGCATGACAATGACCCCAAACACACAGCCAGGGCAACTAAGGGGGGGCTCCGTAAGAAGCATTTCAAGGTCCTGGAGTGGCCTGGCCAGTCTCCAGACCTGAACTCAATAGAAAATCTTTAGAGGGAGCTGAAACTCCAAACCTGAAAGATTTGGAGAAGATCTGTATGGAGTGGACCAAAATCCCTGCTGCAGTGTGTGCAAACCTAACTACAGGAAACGTTTGACCTCTGTAATTACAAAGGCTACTGTACCAAATATTAACATTGATTTTCAAAGGTGTTCAAATACCTATTTGCAGCAGTAACATACAAATAAATTATTAAAAAAATCATACATTGTGATTTCCAGATTTTTTTTAGATTATGTCTCTCACAGTGGACATGCACCTAAGTTGAAAATTTCAGACCCCTCCATGATTTCTAAGTGGGAGAACTTGCAAAATCGCAAGGTGTTCAAATACTTATTTTCCTACACTCATACATATATAGTTGCTGATGATTTCACAAAACTTGTATAAACTTTGATTAAAGAATGATAATTTTTAGAATTGAGTATTTGTCCCAGTGAGATATGAGTAAGTGAGAATAGAAGGGAAGAAAGTGTCAAATAACAGAAAGAAAGAAAATAAATCAAACAGCTAATCATGACAGGCATAAATTAGGAGGGATCAGTCTTACATTATCCGAAGAACAAAAATAAGTAAATGAGAGAATCAGCTCAGTTATTACTTGAAATTGTTGAAAGCTGTCTATGTGCGGTCTGCATAAGTTGCGAGTGGTAAGATGGCCGCCCGTTTGCTTCAGCAGATTGTACGGAGTGTGTGGGCCAATGAGCTATCCAGTAATATATACAGATCAGTGGGGTAATCAGAATAGCAACAGAAGCTACAACTTTACAGTTTTTTCTGACCTGTTGCAAGTATTCATCATCACAGCTGAAAACTGTTAAACTACCTTGACACTTGCACAAATTCGATCATCACACTGCCGTGCAATTTGTCATGCCAGTGTGTCCTGCTTTGTCCCGCTTGACGCCATGCTATATAAAATAATCATTTCACAGCCAATGACACATTTACTCTCAGAACTTGACTGATGAAACCATTCTCTCATCCCTCCCAGAATCACAGAGAAATTATCTACAGCTACACGTTGTCTCAAGTGTTTGAGAACGCATTTGGAATCTTGTCTCAAAGGTAATTATTTATAATATTTATATGAAATGGATGGGTAAAACAGCTGCACTTTCATTCCTTCTTATACGTTAGATAATGTATCTGTAAAATTATGGTTATAGGTGTAGCATCTCTTCATAATCTATTTTCAGGTTCAGATGCCCTGCATGCAATGACATGTAATGATTTCGAATAGGTTGCACAATGTTCACGACTAGTACTCGCAAGTAGCACAAAATTAATGCGTGCTAGAAATTTTGATCAATTCAAAAATTTCTTCACGTAACTGTGCACAGTTTACCAAGTGGCACACAAGAGTGGCCTGTGGATACATTTTGTGCAAGTGTCAAGGTGCCTTTATCCACATAATGCCCTTGTTTTGGAATATGATGTCTGGAAATGTGTTAATTCATTATCATGGAAATTATTTGTGAATAAATTAATAAAGGGTTTTTGATGAAGTCCCTCAGTGTCTGTCTGGGTACGTTTCTAAGTCTGAGCTGGAGGACGCTGGTACTTTGTACCACCACCACCAAGAAGAAGAAGAAGAAGAAAAAAAAACTAACATGTTAAATTACACTGTTAGCCCCTTGGCAATGATAATTTACACTTCTGTAATGGCAGCATTAATGCAGAAAAGTATGTTTTACATTCAATATTTTAGAGCAACCTGTGCTGCCTTCAAGACAACTTTATTTCCAGGGATGTCCATGCATTTTTCAACAAGACAATAAAAAAAAAACAATATTCTGGAGGCATTATAGAGGCATAGCTACAGAAGAAGAGGGTGTAGTTACTGGATTGGTCTGCCTGCAGTCCTGACCTGCATCCAAAAGAGAATGTGTGGGAAATTTTGAAACCAAAAAAAAAAAAAAAAAGCAACAACACTGATCACATGGTGTTGCACACCTTAAGATGTGTTTGCAGGAGGAATGGAACAAAACTGAGTTGACAAGTTGAACGTGTTACATTTAGGGAAGGTGGAAGGTGCAGGTTCAGTAGTTTGGTTATCAGAATATCCGGAGTGATAGTGTTGAATGCTGAGCTATAATCTATGAAGAATAATCTTGCATAGTTTCCAGGGTGCTCCAGGTCATCATCAATTGTTTCCATCTCACACTGTCCTCTGTATCCTCCTCTGTCATAACAACCACCCGCATGTCCTCCCTCAGTATATCCATAAACCTCTTCTTTGGCCTCCCTCTTCTCCTCCTGCTTGTTGGCTTCATCCTCGGCATCCTTCTCTATATACCCTGGGTCACTCCTCTGCATGTCCAAACCATCTCAATCTAGCCTGAACCACCCTGCCGAGCTGTCCCTCGGATACGTTCATTCTTAATCCTGTCCATTCTCATCACTCCCAAAAAGCATTGCAACATCATCAGCTCTGCCATTACCAGCTCTGCCTGCTATCTTTTTGTTAGTACCACCATCTCTAAGCTGAACAACATAGCAGCTGGTCTGTCATTCCTATAAATAAATCTTAATCATGACTTAAGACACGCAGATACAAAACCCATAACATATCAGTAATAATATCACTGTCAGTTTGGTCCAGAATAAATAATAAATTTTATACATTTTTAGTTTTCATCAGGTTTTGATTTTAATCTACTGTTATTTGTTTATTTAACTGAAAAAGCAATTTGAACATGTGTAATCTACATCAGGAAGAATTACACAAATAACATTTATTATTCTTGCTGAATAGGTGCATGTGATCCTTTTAAAACTGGAAGAGTCTTACCTTGACAGGATAACTTTGCCTATTCTGGATAGTCTGATTTTCATGGATTGCAAGTGAGTCTGAAAGCGTCATCGACAGGAAATTATATAAACCATACAATCATCTTAACAGCTATTTTTAAAGTACATAATGGTGTTGCTTTGAGAATATTGCCTGTGACTTTTTGATTCGATTGATTGTAGTTGGCCGGAAGCTGCAGCACAAAATTGCACGGGTTGATGATGTTTTTTCTCATGTCTTCCATTGCTTTTGACTGCATCACCTTTGACTCCCAAAGCTACAAAGACAAAAGAAAAAAAAAAAAACGGTGTGCAACATCACTTTGCCTTTGCGGTAAATTATACTTCAAATGATTGACTCACATGTTTTAAATGGCCAAGGATGCTGTCTTCAAGCCCTTCATCCAAGAAGAGCTCCCTCATGTTCTCAATCACATCTTCAATGATCGACAAGTAGAGCTTAGCCTGCAGTAAAGTACGGAAATTAAAAACTACTGAGTTTAGGTTTTACAGAGGTTTTAAGATTGAAGCCCAAGAATTGATAGTCAACAAATGTACAGTACTGTACCTATGACATAATTTAAACATTTAATTTAGATTGATCGATGTAAAGGGGTGCCCCGTACTTACTTTTGTATAATTTTAGTTATGGCTGGAGGTTCATATTGAACATCCCCAAAAGGTCCCATAATTCTGTGTGTGTGCATGTAGAAATTCCCCTGCTGGAAGGGAAAAGAAAATGCCAAAAAAGTTTGTATGTGGAGTCCTGCTTACTAATGTTCACAAATCTGTCTAAATCTGTGTTAGTGAGCAGTTCTCCTTTGCCAAGATAATCCATCCCACCTCACGTGTGGCATATCAAGTTGCTGATTAGGCAGCATTATTGCGCAGGTGTGCATAATTAGGGGTGTGGTCTCTTTGACTGAGCTGTAGAGCCAAGAGTTTCAGACTCTCAGAGCATCTTTTGCTCAGAATCCACTGGCTGCAGCATGGTTACAGACAACTGGAATAATATCCTTTGTTGTGAAGTGTCCTGGATTTTATCCTTTTTGTTGCACAAAATCCTTCTCTGTGCCATTCCACTATGAAGCTGCAAGTGTGTGTGTGTGCAGATAGGTAGATAATTAGCACATTCATTCATTTTCAGCTGCTTATCCAGGTCTGGGTCACAGTGGCAACAGAGCAAGCAACTCATCCCACACTTCCATATCCTTGGCAAGTCCTGTAACTCTTCACGGGGCATACCAAGGTGTTCCCAAGCTAGCTGGGAAATGTAATCTCTCCAGCATGTCGTAAGTGTTCCCAGGGGCCTCCTCCTCGTTGGACGTGACTGGAAGATTCTTTAGGGAGACGACAGAGGAGTATCCTCACCAGGGGCCTCGCACAAAGCATGCATATGCACAAAAACATGGTGCATGTCCGTCTCCACACTAGCTGTTTCTGTGTAGGCTCTCAGTTGTCCAGGTGGTTTCCATAGTAGAGAAGCTTGAATCTTCGACTGGACTGGGTTGCTTGACGCAAGGACGTTTCGCTTCAAATCACAGAAGCTTCCTCAGCTAAAATTCTTGCTCTGGTGGTCTGACTTCTGTCTTGACTCTTGTAGAGAAGAATAAACAGAAGCCACAAAAGCTGGAGTTATAAACCTAACCAGACCCCTCCTACCGAGAGGCAGACTGCTACAGGCTAGTGACTAAACAATAGCTCTAATTCACACCTATTGTGCTCTAATGACAGGGCAGCTGTCCCTCCTAATGATGGGACGGACGCCTCTCCTGATGGCTCCCTTGACAACTCTCCTGATGATGTGAATGACTCATTACCACGATGGTCCCTGGACAAAGTGCAGAAGATAGACAGGAGACGGAGACAAGAAGAAGAGGAGTGTCTCTCCCTTATTTAGCAGGAGTAGGGGAAAAACTACAGAGGATCTTCAGACAGCACAAAATCCCAGTTTACTTTAAACCGGTTAACACCTTGAGACAGAAATTAGTTCACCCTAAGGACAGGATCCCTAGTTACAAACAGAGCAATGTAGTGTAATCTATCAGATGTCAAGAAAACTGTAACAAACACTACATAGGTGAGACTAAGAAACCTTTACACAAAAGGCTATATCAGCACCGCAGAGAGGGCGTCAGTGGACCTCAGTCTGCAGTCTTAAAGACACTAACCACACGTTTGAGGGCAAGGAAGTTAAAATCTTAGCCAGAGAGAAGAAATGGTTTGAGAGAGGGGTCAAGGAGGCATTCTATGTGAAACAGTTGAAACCCAGCCTTAACCAGGGAGGGGGTCTGAGACACGCTTTGTCCCCTGTTTACAATGGGGTGCTCAGGTCAAAGCAGTTTCAGTCTTTTGTTCATGGTAATGAGTCATTCATGTCATCAGGAGAGTCGTCAAGAGAGCCATCAGGAGAGGCGTCCGTCCCATCATTAGGAGGGACAGCTGCCCTGTCATTAGGAGGGTGCTAACTAGAGCACAACAGGTGCTAATTAGAGCTATTGCTTAGTCACTAGCCTATAGCAGTCTGCCTCTCGGTAGGAGGGGTCTGGTTAGGTTTAAAACTCCAGCGTTTGTGGCTTCTGTTTTTTCTTCTCTACAAGAGTCAAGACAGAAGTCAGACTACCAGAGCAAGAATTTTAGCTGAGGAAGCTTCTGCGATTTGAAGCAAGACGTCCTCGCATCAAGCAATCTAGTCTAGTCGAAGATTCAAGCTTCTCTACTACTCCACACTAGCGTTTACATGTATCAAAAGTGAAATGACTGTGGAAATGTGCAGTGCGCCACGCAAAAATCCTGGCTGGTGTGCGCACATTTCTACCAATATTTGTCCACTGGCAACACATAGAGGTGATGCTGGGAGCTGTTAATGTTGTGAAAACAAGAAGTCATCAGAGAGATGTGCACAGCAGAGACACATAACAGCTACTAACACACCCACGTGTTTGCAATTATATGGGTGGGCATAAAAAAGTATGCACAAAGTGATGCATAACATGGCATTAAGAATGGCTGCATTAACTTTGTCCGTGCAAATGGCGTAATCCGAGGTGAGAGTATTCAGGGAACGCGAGGATTTACTTGCAAATGATGATAATTGGCTCATAAGACGATTCCGAGTACCAAGGCCAGGGTTACTGGAGTTGCGTGCAGAACTGCAGCCAGCCCAGAATGCAATACAGCGAGGAGCCAGGGGTTGTCTGTGCCCACACAGTTGCTGACCACACTGGGCTTCCTGGCAGCTGAGCCATGCCAGCTGTGTGGGATGCAATGAATGTCATCCAGGTACATCAAATTTCAACATTAAAGCACAATTTGCAGCAAGAGCCAGTTTCCCTAATGTGATCGGAACTATTGCCTGCACACATATTGCTATCAAGGCACCATCACATGATGAATGTTTTTGCTAATAGGAAACAATTTCATTCCATTAATGGTCAAATCATATGTGATGCACAAATGTGCACCAGAGAAAGCTTGCAGGCAAGCGCCTGGTGCCTTGGTCTACCACAATGGGACACTGTCAGGTGTAGCCCAAATACACAACACGGTGTCTCCCCATGTAGTCTCACCACCTGCAGGGAGCCCGTAGGAGGTCTGGTGCACTGTTCTTTTGTCAGTGGATAGGGGCAAATGCCCACACCAACTGACACTCTATTACAATTAGTACATTTGTCACAAAACTTTATTCTTCATGATATTTCACTATTTAACATTTCTAAGTTTTTCTAGAAATGTATCTCATCTAATGCGAAACTGAATTGTGCCAAAGTGTATTTAAACCTTTTTTTTTTTTTTTTTAGATCAAACACAGACTTAAACATCTCATTACTGCACAACATACATTATGTTCACATGGACATCAAGAATGTGATTGTGGACTTTATTGTCTATAAGTACATATTTAGATTATGGTGTTTACACGAGTCATTTAAAGACTGTTCCATTTGTATTCCAGTTTACATATTACAGAACAGTCTGATGTATGACTCAAGACCACATTATGCCTAATATGTTTTATTTGTTGCAAAATGCTGGTAAAACTCAATATGTCAATCTGATTATCGTGTTTACATGTCCACAATGCATCTCCATAATCAGAACAAAATTGGAATACTCCGTCTTAATTAGATTGTTGCTTATACCGATTGACCTGACACCTTAATCAGATTAAGATCACAGTATTACTGTCCATATAAACATTGCTAATGAAAAACTGCTTTCTAAAAAAAAAAGGCAATAAGTTGTTGCTTGAATTGAGTTCCACTTAATGAATTTTGAAATTTCAACTAACTTTCATGAATTATCAGCTGACACTCAGGTTTGAGAGTCAGCTCAGTGAAATGAAAATTCCAATGTGTCACTTTAACTTGTGCATTTTTGAGTTGACGTGAATTTTATTTTGAAGTTGGGTTCACTGACATTTTTAAGGCAGCAATTGAACTTAAGTTAAGTAGAACCACCTATTTTGTAGTGTTCATCACATGATTCTGAGGTTTAAATTTGTGATCTCAGGAAAGAACCACCATAAACACTGACATATCCTCCTCCATTAAAACCATCACAGAGCAGCTCTGCTTACCAACGGGCTGGAGTTGGGCAGCATGATTCAACGGCAGCAACCTAAAGTCAAACAGTTCCAGTCTGCAGCAGCCAGATGATGAAGCTGCCACCACAGGTGAGATTAATCAGGATTCACAGAGAGGGCCAGTTGGAGCTTCATGTCTGGATGAAGAGACAGTGCGGCTTCCCCATTCTCATTTTTATACATTTGTACAGGTTGAAGAATAATTTAAAAATTTTAAGTTTTTTTTTTATTTTCTCTGCAGTCAATACTGTGATTTTGAGAAACCAATGCTAGTGTGTTGATATTCCCGGCATCGGGCTTGAGCAGCAAAAATGTAGGTGAGTGGGTTTGTTCATCTCAACCAGCTTGTGTAGGCAACTACAAAACACAACATACCATCATCTGGTAACTCGCCAAATTAAAAAGCGCAATTTGATGCACCAAATCAATCCAAAAATTAACTTTGATTTGCTGACGTAATGTCCCACAACTGTGTCTGCCACCGGTTGGGTGGTTAGTGCCAAATAGATGATGGAAGAGTATGAACAGCTGTGTATAGTTTGTGTGCCACCTGATGAAATAGTGTTGCTGCGTTCAGCATCATCAGAAGTTAGAAATTCTGACCTCTCGCTACGGGGGAAAAAAAACGCGGTGAAGTTAGATTGAAATTCGATATTCAGACATTCAGCCAACGGCAAATTTAGGGACCGTCGAAAAAGTACTTGACTACAAAAAAAGTGTAAATCTAACAGTCAGCGAGTATTTTTCTTTGTGTTTTGGTAACTGTATTTTATTCACTGCCCAATAAATAAGCATGTGCTGTGTTTAAAATGTAAAAACAAAGTTGAAAACCCACACCATTTGATAAAAACAAATTATTATTGGAATGTAGAAATATTAACCTTGGCCCAGAACATGTTTTGGAGATAATTTTAATCTTAATTTTACAAAAGCTTTTCCAGTTTTCATGAGAGAGGTCTGGCAGGTAAGTCGAGGTTTTGTTCATATTTCAGACCCTTTGCAAAGCAGAGAAATGTGCAACCTGGGCCTAACTTTTATTGTCTTATTTTTTTTGTTCAATAGGTTTTCCAGTTTTCATCAGAACGCCCATGCAATATCTTCATTATCGGTGGCAATATGCTTATATTTCACCATCAAAATAGAGCTAGGGAACAAGCCTATTGTGGTGAAATTAGCAGGCTGTGGCCATAATTTCATGTTTTCCTCAATAGCTTTTTCTTTTGTCAACCTATTTCTGGGGAAATTGCTTAATTTTAATCTGGGGCCATATCCTCACCTTGCATGAGCTTTCTTTTTGGGGAAAAATCCCGACATCAGGGTTAAATAAGGTCCAGAGGCCCAAATTTCAGGTTTTTCTTCAATAGCTTTTTCAAATGTCAACCTATTTCTGGGGAAATTGCTTTAACTCAATCTGGGGCCATATCCTCACCTTGCACGAGCTTTCTTTTTGGGGAAAAATCCCAGCTTTATGGGTAAATAAGGAGCCAGATGCCCAAATTTCATGTTTTTCCTCAATAGCTTTTTCAAATGTCAACCTATTTCAGGGGAAATTGCTGTAATTTAATCTGGGGCCTTATCCTCACCTTGCACGAGCTTTCTTTTTTGGGGAAAAATCCCAACATCAGGGTTAAATAAGGCGCCAGAGGCCCAAATTTCATGTTTTTCCTCAATAGCTTTTTCAAATGTCAACCGATTTCAGGGGAAATTGCTTTCAGTCTGGGGCCATATTCTTACCTTGCATGAGCTTTCTTTTTGGGGAAAAAAATCCCAACATCAGGGTTAAATAAGGCGCCAGAGGCCCAAATTTCATGTTTTTCTTCAATAGCCTTTCCAAATGTCAACCTATTTCTGGGGAAATTGCTTTATATTAATCTGGGGCCTTATCCTCACCTTGCACAAGCTTTCTTTTTGGGGAAAAATCCTGACTTTATGGATAAATAAGGAGCCAGAGGCCCAAATTTCAGGTTTTTTCTCAATAGCTTTTTCAAATGTCAACCTATTTTTGGGGAAATTGCTTTAATTTAATCTGGGGCCATATCCTCACCTTGCACGAGCTTTCTTTTTTGGGAAAAACCCCAACATCAGGGTTCAATAAGGAGCCAGAGGCCCAAATTTCAGTTTTTTTCTCAATAGCTTTTCCAAGTATCATCCTATTTCTGGGGAAATTGCTTTAATTTAATCTTGGGACATATCCTCACCTTGCACGAGCTTTGTTTTTGTGGAAACCAAAAAACAAAGCATGACAATTTTCACTGAATTGTATTCTTCCTACTTTGTTTTATTGTACATTACATAATTACACGTCATTCTGCTTCTCAAATTAGTGGCCTGTTTGCAGAGAAAATTTTTCAGGGAGAAGGAGAGAGAAGAGCTTTTATTGTCATTTTGTCACTTGAACAAATCTTGACACCTTACAGACTGCAGTGGACAAGTTAAGGCTGGACATGACCACTTCCCTTGTCAGAGAATCTGGTGTGCTTCCTGTTTTGCTCAGCATTGTCAATCATACATGTTACCTAAGAAATATGAAACCATTTAATGAGTACTCTGCAATGCAAACTGTATTAATCTGAACATACTACAACAGTGTGTGTTGAATATATCGATAGTAACAGAAGATCAGAGCAGTCTGTTTTTTTTTTTTTATTGTGGGATGGAGGATCACGATGAAGCACAATGAGTAAGTTCTTCACATTAGGTATATGCAAAATGAGGTTCACAACCTCAAAGAAAAACATCTTTGAACCCTGGTCAAATTTTTTTGATATATTTTTCATCCAAAGCCTCCCACAGTGCGCTGTCCTCTACAGGACTCTTATTTACAGTTAGAGGTGCTAGATAGACTGCTGCTGAAAAGGATATCTTATAAAATAAAATTAAGTTGAGGTAAACAGACTCTAATGTGTAGACAATTGTCTAATAAATTGTAACTCAGCTTTGTTTTTCCTAAAAAAGAAGTAAATATATTGTCCTGGGGCAGCACAGTGGTATAGTGGTTAGCACTGTTGCCTCACAGCGAGAAGGTCATGGGTTCACTTCCTGCCTGTGGCCTTTCTGCGTGGAGTTCATGTTCTCCCCGTGTTTGCGTGGGTTTCCTCCGAGTGCTCCGGTTTCCTCCCACATCCAAGGACATGCAGGTTAGGTGGATTGGGATCTTTAAATTGTCCGTATGTGTGCAAGTGGGTGTGACTGTGTTTGTTTGTCTGTTTGTGTCCCTGTGACAGACTGGCATCCTGTCCTGAGTGCACCCGGCCTCGTGCTGTATGACTGCTGGGATAGGCTCCAGCCCCCCGCGACCCTTAAGTGGACAAAGCGATTGAGGATGACTATGTGTGATAAATTGGTGAAGAACAAAATGTCTATAGACTCAGGGATTTCATATAATAGATGTATAAAGTAACACTCCATGTTCTTGTTTACCCAGACTGTCTGTGACATGTGTCGGAGGTGCAACCACCACACCTGTGTGCAGAAACCTCCAATGGATGAGGAATATCTGTGCCCTGGGTGCCAATGATGGTGACCCTTGTCAACATATCTAACAGGGAATGTTTTTTCCTGAATCTGTTTGTGTGGTCTACTAGATCTGGAAACACTTCGATTAGTTACTGATTGTTAGTCATTTGTTGATTAAAGCATCTATTGTAACTTTGTTTTATTGGGTGTATTGCAACTACAATAGTTCTTGTTTATTTTTTCATATAATGGATTAAATATTTATTTTAATATTGTATTTCTTATCATGTTTGTAGTGGTGTTATAATTATGACAGTTTATTTATAAATTCTTTTATATTATTCCTTAAATATGTTAAAATCCTCACCCTTGTTATTCAATATGAACAATTTCAGAATTTGTGTTACGAGTGCCAGCTGGCTGTTGCTGTAGAGATTCATTCTAAGTAACTTAATGTAGGCTGACGATCTTGTTTTTGCTCCTCGTGTGAAGGGCGTTCAAAGGCTAGTGGATATTTGTTCTGAGTATGGTGTTGCTAATGATATTTTGTACAAGTCTCAACATATGCTGTTGTTTGACACAGCTTTTTTATGAGGATATGGCCCCAGATTAAATTAAATCAATTTCCCCTGAAATAGGTTGACATTTGAAAAAGCTCTTGAGGAAAAACATGAAATTTGGGCCTCTGGCGCCTTATTTAACCCTGATGTTGGGATTTTTCCCAAAAAAGAAAGCTCGTGCAAGGTGAGGATATGGCCCAAGATAAAAATAAAGCAATTTGCCTCATGCTTGGATAAAAATTGTAAAAGCTATTGAGAAGTAACTGAAAATCCATATTTGCCCTTGATTCTTGAAATCTTCCACTGAATAAAGGTTCTGAAAGGTAGCCACTTTGAAATGGATGACAATAAAGTTTATCAAGTTCTATGGTGTAAATGGTAGTTCGGCCCAATCTTGACATGATGGGCATTTGCCCATCATGTCAAGATTTTACCCCCCCCCCCAAAAAAAGGTCCTGGACGACTAAAAAAATGATAATCATAAATACATACATACATATGCCCATTTTATGACATGAATTGAATTTCAAAATTTTATCATAGAGATATCTGACGTAAATTAAGCAAGCGTGACATATAAGATCAGACACACTTAAGAAGTCACTTTCAAGTCACATTTAATTTGAATATAGATGGGAATACATTTCTCATTTGGAAATATATTATCAATATCAAGAAAATATATTTTGTCAAGCATTGCAAAGAGCATTTTTTGTTTTTAGTTGTACAAGTGCTCTTTTCTAGGTAAGTGAATGACATTAAGTTTAGTTATGTTAATGCAAGAGATGAGACGTCAAGATTCCACTTTTTAGTTGAATCTTGATGGTCCCTAAATCAGCGACCGCTTGTATTCGCATTTGTTGTTTTCTGTGCGTCTCCCGATCATTTTTCCATGTGCACTTCGAAACATCGAAACTATCTAAAGTAAGAGCTGTGAAACTTAAGTTTACTTATTGCATGTCATGTACGAGGTGTTTGGGTTTCACTGACTGCGTGAATGATTTATTTAACTGTATCCTCGCCGAATGTCTAAATATCGAAAATCAAACTAACCTAACCGCGGGGGAAAACCATGCCTGGAATGCGAAGCAACTCCTGAGGAAATACAATAACCTGAAGTACACATGTTAATGTCACAGCCATGGTGACCCCTTTGCAACTGCTAGGACAACAATATCATTAATTTTGAAAATGCATACAGAAATATTCATGTTCTTAACCTGCTTAGTCCAGTTAAGGGTCACAGGGCCTATCCCAGCAGTAATTTCACAAAAGGTGGGGTACACCCTGGTCAGACCACCAATCTATCATAGGATTGGCACATAGACAATAGTCAACTCGCCTAACCTGCATGTCTTCGGAAGTGTGAGGAAGCCCAAGCACCCGGAGGGAACATGGGCAGGACTTGCAAATTCCACACAAAAAAAGGACCAGGCTGGAAGCGAACCTGGGACCTTCTCACTGTGAGGAAACAGTGCTAACCATTAAACCACCATGCCGAGCAGCAAAAATGTTGCACGAAAAAAAAATGTAAACTTGAAATCAAGTCAAATTTTTTTATAATTAGCTCCTGCATTTTGTTCAATGTGCAAACTGTATCTGAAACACTTTCACAGTAAAATCCAAAATTTTACTCAACTCATTTTTTGTAAAGTGTCAAGTTATTGATGATATAAATTAAGTGGTTCAGAGGCTGATACATGTTTGGAAAATTTATCCTTTGGAGATAAATTGACTCAGATGGATTACTGAATTTGTGTAACATGAAATCACTATGGTAATTTCAAACTTTCACCACTTTAAATGGCACCCAAGAGCCCGCTAACCCACTGTAGAAACCTGTTCAAAGGCAAATAAATTATTTCAGTGAATTACTGTATACTGTAGTGCCAATTAATCAGTTGTTGCAAACATGACTATGAAACAGCATGTCTACTAACTGCAATACATAATTTAACAATAACCCTTGATAACATGTTTTAGAGCAATCCTGGCTATAAGTTATAAAATGGGCTTGATTTGTATTGTTCTTTTTCCATTTAATGCAAATGCTCAAAGCAATTCAGTGATCCTTCTGTTTGCCCATTCAAACACACACTCAGAAGTAAGTGTTGTGCAAGATGCTCAACAGCACACTGCGACCAACTTGGCGATGAAGGACCTTTAATAATTCCAGTCTGACAGGGAATCAAACACAGGATCTTGTGGTCTCAGGAGACCACTGCTTTAATCTCCCCAAAGTCGATAAAATGTCCCAGCTGGATCTTGCTTATTTGGACTGATAGATGGTGGAAGTCCCTGCAGGCTTCTTCACATCAGCCCACAGCTACTTATCTTAAAACAGCATTATTGTATGTATGTGTGTGTGTGTGTGTGTGTGTGTGTGTGTGTGTGTGTGTGTGTGTGTGTGTGTGTGTAGATTACTCAACTTTAAATGTTATGGCTGTAGAATTTATATGTACAGTTAATATTTCCCATCCAGCTTGGTTTGTCTACAAGGGTAGGAGCTTAGTTAACTTTTAATAGGCAGATTAAATACATAAAACATAACTTGGTGTTTTTAATGATGGGAGAAGTGCTTCCTCCATGCATTCCATTGACTTCGCAATTTATCAGCATTACTCTCCTCTGATGTGGATCAAAGTGGAGCAGAAGGGCGGCAGGATGAGTTAATGCTGGATACAACGCTTTCTCAGGCTAGAAGTCATTAATTTCTTTCTCTATTGTCCAATAAGTCTCCTTCTGCATGCAATAAGATTGATAATCAGGAGGTGACACTTTGGTTGTAAATAGAACCCATGATCATTCAATAATGGGGTATGGTAAAATGCTAACCTGCACCTTTCTTTCAAGTTAGATGTTTTTCAGAGGTCGACACTGTTAGGTTTGCTCAAACCTTTGGACAATGAATGAATCTTGGACAATTTAGTTAAAATGAATAAATAAAACATTTTTTCCCCTTGTACCAACCTAACCTAGAGCATCCAGCGGCTCATTTATGTTGCTGAGTACATTTTAAAAGATGTACTGCTATTTATACGTCATTGTGTACACTGTAACAAAGTATGCCACTATAAGCTAACAGTTGCCGTCATTTGTCATTAGCTTGACTGCATATGCTAACGCACAAATCTTGAATGTGAACCTTTAATTAAGAAATCCTTTTCCTTAGCTACAATGGAGGAAGATGGCATGGTGTCATAGTTATGTGACTTTCATGGCAACAGTGGACACCATTTTTGCGTTGGTGAAGGTGTGCTTTTCACCTGGTAGGGGAGTTAGCAAGTTTCAACTAGAACAATTGAGTTTTCACTTGTAAAATGAGATACCAATACCAGGATAAGTTAGGTGGCGAGGAGTAATGGCAACTGCAGATGACATGTTTGACTAGGTTAAAGTGTTTTCTCACAGCAGGAGAGATCATATTTGTTTCTAATTAGGCTTCAAACATACACTTATAGGCTGCCAGCAGACAGCCTGAAGGAAGCAAATGCCAGGACAATCGGAAACAAGCTGGAAAAGCAACAGGAGTAAACCGAGCAGAGAGGGAGTGTCCCATCGGTCAGGCTCAGGCATGCAGATGCTGTGAAGAAAGTTGTGGCAGGGAGGAATGGTGCTGAATCAGTCAGTCAGTCAGTCAAGTCCCACAATACAACGCATGGAGGTATCTTCAGCTGGCAAGCTGGCAAAGTGGTAAAAATTAATGTTCCAATCTGTGCCAGCGAAACACCTGGGGCCACCCTGGTGGAAAAGGAACAAATAACTATGATCCAGCGTGAAACGTTTCTGGCATGCAATAACAAAGAGAATAAGTCCCTTCGGCTGCTCCCTTGTTTGCACTTGGGGTCGCCACAGCAAATCCAAGGCGGATCTGCATGTTGATTTGGCACAGGTTTTACGCCGGATGCCCTTCCTGACGCAACTCCACATTACATGGAGAAATGTGGCAGGGGTGGGATTTGAACACAGAACCTTCCGAACTGAAACCAAGCGCATTAACCACTTGGCCACCACCCCTGCTATGCAATAACAAAGAGAATCCCGGTTAAAATGTTCAATCAGCAGAGGCGAGTCAGGATTGACATCATTAAATGGCTTTGGCGGAGGTTGATGAATAAATTGTAGACCCACTGCATTATTAGAGATACGACTATCGCTGAATGAAAACTTGAAATTTCTTTCAGAGGTGAGAGCGTCGTACCCTTTAAATGCATGAACCTATTAAGAACAGGCTAGCATATTAGCTTGCTCAGTTGACTGTCAATAGCTTTGGGCCCTATTTTTTTTTTTTAATTGGCTGTACAGCCAGCGACACAACACCCTTTGGCCATATATGTATGTACACATAGCATCCGTACTGCTCCAATATCACACAAACTGCTACAAAACAGAAAAAAGTTTGCTGCACTTAAACCAGCCCCAACATGGAGACCACATTGTTATGCGAGGTTATATGACCAATGTCCCAGACATCTGACTTCATCCACCATAAGCCCCAATACAACTGGGTTGTTACAGTGCTAGCATGGGGGACACATAAGCTGAAGCCAGTAGTTTAAAGCCATATCATATTTTATCATACAGCCATAAATATGGGCTACACAATTTTTATACTGTATGTAAAACTAGTGACCTTATTTCATACAATCTCAAGTGAAATGTTAAAATTCCTGAAAACAAGGTGTTTTCAACTTGTAACAAGCAACCCCCCCCCCCCCCAAAAAAAAAAAAAACATATGGGGGGAGTAAGATATAGAAATTACCTGAGAAAACTCATAAATTTTGTTTTAATAGTACTAGGGAGAGTTACAACATTACAAACAGCAACTTAAAAAAAATTTCCAAGATAAGAGTAGTTCTATTTCATTCCTCCTGACCGCCAGAGGGCGGTGCTTTAGCACCTGGATAACTACATGGGCGCAGCACAGAGGTCGAGAATATATACCAACAAAGTCACACCATTGAATGTGACCTGGGTGACGTCACTGGTTGTCTTTATATACCAGACGCACCCAGCGCTCGCTTCTTTTCTACATTCTCGCATTCTTAGAGGTTGAGAACGCATTTAGCTGCGATTGCCGCTCTCGCTTGTAGCCTCGCAACCCACCTTCGGTTGGAGCTACGTGCACTGCACACGTCCTCCAGAGGCTGCGAGACACGGCTTCACCGTTTTTTGTATTCTTTGACGCCTGTTGTGAGTACACCTTCCTAAACGCCGGGTGCGCGCCTTGCCGCTGCCCTGCCGGATATTTTCCTCTGTGCACATTAGCTGTGTTGTTTCAATGAAAGCTGGCTATTTGTTTAGTTGTGTCGCTAACCCCGTTAACTACGTGGTAGTGTGTGTATCAGAACCAGTATAGTGTACTGTGTTGGGCTTGCCGTGAGTGTTTTCCACTCCTTGAAGTACTTTGTCTGCACTGCCGCCATTTGCTAAGTTTAACAGCTCCGCTAGCAGGTAGTGTTGTCATCGTTGCTCTAAGTGACTTAGCACTTGGGCTGTGAGTTTTTTCGGCTGTGTGCATCGTGTTATTACTGTGGCTGTGAGTGTTTCATGCTCCGGGCCTTGTATTAGCTTTTACACTGTGAGTGCTTCACGCTCCGTGCCTCGTGTCGAGTCTGCGGCTGTGAGTGCTTCACGCTCCATGCCTCGTGTCGAGTCTGCGGCTTTGTCTTTCCATTTGTAACCATCAGGGCTTGCGTTAGCCATCTGCACGCAGTCCACAATGTTGACAGGGCCTTTGTTGCATGGCTGTAGTACCTGTTTGGCTCCCTTGAGCCCAGATGATGGACATATGTTTTGCCCCTCCTGTCTTGGGATCGGACACCTGAGGGAAGCCCTGACTGGCGATGCCTGCCTTAATTGTGCCAGCATGCCACTGGCAGAGAGATCTGCTAGACTTGCGGCATTGGAAAGTGGAATATCTAGTGCGACTTTGGCCTCCAGCCCCAGGAAGGACCCAAAGCGCCGTAAACGCCCACATGCAGGAGCCCCTTCTGCTAAGAAGGTTACTCATGACCATGCTTTGGCTGAAAAGGTCGAAATGTTGACTTCTGAGTTTGCTCAGATTCAGTCCTTGCTTCTGAATCTACAGCCTAAGGATGCAGTGACAGTTCCTGCTGTCCCTAATGAGGCTGATCAGACCAATGTAGTTACTCAGCAGGAGGACGATGTCGCGTCTATTGCTGCAACTGATTCCTTGTACATGACAAGTGATATAAACTGTGTGGAGGATGAGGATGAGAGGAGTCTTTCTCCAAGCCATTCATTAGTGGGCTCTCATACCTCCGAGGCAGAGTCCATGCCGCAAACCGAACCTGGACTATCTTTTGTCAAGCAAGCTGTTCAGTTGGCTTTATCCAGGCTTGGGGTCGACAATCCCCCTGCGGAAACCACCGCTTCAAGTGCCTTTTTCAAAGTCACTCAGAAGCCTGAGTTCAATGTTCCAGTTTCACAACCATATATCGAGGAGCTCCACCGAATCATTGACCCATCTATCACAGGACTGCAGAACCCTTAGCTCTATGTGTGATTCAGCGCAGTATGGTCTGAACCGTATGCCTGCCGTTGACAGCATTATTGCGAACCTGGTTGTGGCTCCAGCTGATGCTGCTCGGCCGGATGCCCGCTGCCCACGCCCTCAGTGTAGGGTCACTGATGACCTCCTCACGAAAAGCTATGACATAGCTGCTCGCATCGGTCGTCTAGGCAACCACTGTCCCATTTAGCCCTTGCCCTCTCAAAGTCTTTGAGAGGTTGATAATGCTACGCAAAGTCTTAGTGATGCCTCACTCCAAACCTTTGCTTATATGTCCAGAGAGCTTGGCAGACTGATGTCAACCCTTACCATCACTAGACGTCAGGTGTGGCTTGCGCAGTCCCCCCTTTCCGAATCCTGCAGAGGCACACTCCGTTCGCTGCCGGTTCTTCCAGGCCAAGTATTTGGACCTGCGGCCCAACAAACTTTAGAGCGTGCTGTCGAGGCTAGTAAATCTCGGCAACAGTTTGTTGACCTACACCGGTCTTCCAGACCTCAGCCAGTCAGACGTGCTACAGCTTTTCACTCTACATCCAGGTTTCTGCCGACTCCCAGAGCTGCATGTGCTTTTGCAGTTGAGGGCCAGCTCTCCCAGCAGCCTGCCTTTCGTGAGCCTACGGGCAGACCCCCGAGAACTGAACGGTTTCCCAGAGCTTCCAGTAATCGCACCCAGAGGTCCTCAGGGATGCGAGGCAGAGGTGGTCGGGTCTGACTGCCAATGTTTGGCCCCCAGCCGTTTTTCACGAAATCAACTCAGCCACTGGGAGGCTCAAGTTCAAGACCCATGGGTCATTTCAACCTTGTTCGAAGGTTACAGAATTCAGTTCAGATGTCGTCCTCCAAAGTTCAGTGGGGTGAGGATGACTGTTGTTTCCAACTCAGTGCAGTCTGCTGCCCTACAACGGGAGATTTTGGAACTCCTGGAGAAGGGGGCCATAGAGCCAGTTCACAGATCAGACCAGCTCAGGGGGTTCTATTCAGTTTACTTCCTTGTTCCAAAGAAGGATGGCGGCTTTCGTCCTATCCTCGATCTCCGACGTCTGAATCGTTATATCAAAGTGCTGCAGTTTCACATGCTCCGCACAGTAGACGTCCTTCAAACTATCACACCAGGAGACTGGTTCACAAGTGTCGACTTAAAAGACGCCTATTTCCATGTGCCAGTGGCGCCTCATCACAGGCAGTTTCTCCGCTTTGCTTTTGAAGGTCAGGCATACCAGTTCAGGGTGCTTCCTTTTTTACCAGATGTATGGCTGCAGCACTAGCCCCACTGCAAGCTCTTGGATTAAGAATCCTACCCTACTTAGACGATTGGCTTGTCTGCGCTCCGACTCAGGAGCAGGCGCACAACGACACAGCTCTTCTACTGAACCATGTCTCTCATTTAGGACTCACAGTGAACTTTGCAAAGAGTTCTCTTGTTCCCAGTCAACAAACGACCATCGGCATTGCCATCAACTCCCTGACTATGACTGCATCGCCATCCCCGCAGAGAGTGGACTATGTAATTCGTCTCGTCTCACACATTCAACGGGCTGTGACGCTGCCTTTTGGTTTGCTGCTCCAGTTAATGGGCAAATTGACTGCAGTGTCGCTAGTGGTACCTTTGGGACTTCTGTTCCTACGTCCCCTACAGATTTGGATCAACAACCTAGGCCTCAACTCGAAGTTACATCAGCACAGGCTTGTACGACTCTCCAACCAGTGCCTTCTGCACCTCAAACCCTGGGGGAACATGGACTTCATCTGCAAGGGTGTCCCTCTAGGCTCTGTTCCTTCTCGCCGAGAGGTGGTTGTTACAGATGCATCACTCAAAAGGTTGGGGGGCCGTGTGGAATCACAGGATGGTGAGGGGTGTCTGGAGTCCCCAGGAGAGACTCCAACACATAAACGTGCTGGAGCTTCGCGCTGTGCGACTTGCTCTCAAGCATTTCCTCCCAGCCCTGAGAGGAAGACATGTTCTTGTCTGGTTGGACAACACGTCAACAGTCTATCACATAAACCATCAGGGGGGCACCAGGTCCAATCACTCATTGGCAGAAACTCGGAAGCTTCTCTTATGGGCGTTGCCTCGCCTTCAGAATGTCAGAGCAGTTCATCTGCCCGGTGTACAGAACAGCGCAGCGGATTTACTCTCCAGACAGAAACCACCACCGGGAGAGTGGAGACTGAACCCGATTGTGGTCCAAATGATCTGGCAGAAATATGGTGCAGCGGAAGTGGACCTTTTCGCTTCAAGCACCTCGACACATTGCCCACGATGGTACTCCCTCTTGGAACCAGACAGCCCGCTGGGGCAGGATGCATTCACTCACCCGTGGCCGGATTGCCTCCTTTATGCCTTCCCTCCTCTCCCGCTGCTGATGTTGACACTGCACAGGATAGATCAGAGCAGCCACAGGGTGCTGCTGGTTGCTCCATTCTGGCCTGGGAGGATTTGGTTTCCCATGATTTACAAACTCCTCGAGGGAGAACCTTGGGCTCTCCCGGAGAGGAAGGATTTGTTGTCACAGCTACAGGGGAGGATTTGGCACCCTCACCCAGAACGCCTTCAACTGTATGTGTGGCCGTTGAGGGGCCAGACTCCTTGTTAAGTTCTTGTGACCAGGCTGCTGTTCAGACTATCCTTAATTCATGTGCTGCTTCTACCAGGGCTTTGTATGACAACAGATGGAAGCTGTTTGCGCGGTGCTGTGAGAAACAAAAGTTAGACCCGGAGCATTGCCCTGTGCCTATTCTCCTCACATATTTACAAGAACTGCTGGAGAAAGGACTTTCTGTCGCTACCTTGAAGGTTTATGTTGCTGCAATCTCTGCCCGGCCTGTCTACGTTGATGGCCAGTCAGTGGGTTCACACCTCTTAGTGTGTCGTTTTTGAAAGGTGTTCTACGTTTGCGGCCTCCAAGGCTTGCACGCGTACCTTCATGGGACCTTCCTCTAGTCCTGGAAGGTTTAAGCTTATCCCCTTTTGAACCAGTTGAAAGTGCTGATCTTAAATGGGTGTCAGTGAAGACTGCCTTTCTACTTGCACTGTCTTCGGCTAAGCAGGTGGGAGAGCTCCATGCCCTCTCAGTCGCTGGGGACTGTTTGCGATGGAATTCTGATGGATCTGGGGTTACGCTGTGGCCTAATCCTTCCTTTTTACCCAAGAGAATTTCAAGTTTTCATGTTAACTAGCCAGTTTCCTTGGCTGTGTATGTCCCGCATTCTGATCGAGGATTCTGTTTCAGGTTCCGTGTCCTGTCCGAGTGTTGAAGCAGTACATTAGTGCGACTGCCGGGATCCGGAAAACGGATGCCCTGTTTGTGTGTTACGGTGATCACAAAAGAGGCTGTGCTGTCTCAAAGCAACGACTCTCGCATTGGGTCGTGGATGCCATTTTACAAGTATACAGGTCCAGAGGTCTTCAGCCTCCTAAGGTTACGTGCCATTCCACCAGAGGGGTGTCCACCTCCTGGGCTGCACTGAGCGGTGTCCCTTTGAGTGATATTTGTGCTGCTGCTACATGGGCTTCGTCCTGTTCCTTCGCCCGCTATTACAGACTGAATGTGGCCGCTCCTCCTGCGGTGACTTCGGCGGTGTTGTCTGCCTCCACTCGAGAATGAATAATGAAAATAAATAACTCAAAACTGCTACAGATCAGACAGAGATTATCACAAGGAACAAGCATTTTAATATACTCCAATGTTGAAGGGGAGACTCAATGTGTTAAAATCTTAAAGACTTTCGATTTGCATATTGAAATACAGTAAGCAATGCAAAAAAAAAAAAAAAGTGTCTGAAATGCAGCTGTACGCTTGTGAAACACTTTTTTTTGTGTATGCACATTTGCATTTATGTTAATCACGGCTGTCGGTACTGACAGCCCCCCCAAGAGGCCAATCTGAGTCAGAGTGAGTTTTCATTCCTCTACGTGTGTTGACAAACATTATGAAATAAAAGTATCACATGACGAGCAGCGCTTCACAAAGTCATTTGCAACAAATCACACCAGTCATTTACTGAGCAGCAGCTTGTCAACACTCACAGCTGGACGTCCGAGTCACAAAACAGCGACAGGCAAAACTCACTCGAGTTGGACTGTTTTGACACTTTGAGCGTTTCACACTTTTTCCACTCTCTTGATCAGTGACTGTGGATGTGGCATCTCAGTGTTTTTAACAGAAGACAAATCTTATGTACGAGGATTCTATAGTTTCTGTGAAGGTTCTCAGTTGTCTAGGTGGATTCCATAGTAGAGAAGCTTGAATCTTCGACTGGACTGGGTTGCTTGACGTGAGGACGTTTCGCATCAAATCACGGAAGCTTCCTCAGCTAAAATTCTTGCTCTGGTAGTCTGACTTCTGTCTTGACCCTTGTAGAGAAGAACAAACAGGAGCCAATTGCAGTCTGCCTGTCGGTAGGAGGGGTCTGGTTAGGTTTTAAACTCCAGCTTTTGTGGCTCCTATTTGTTCTTCTCTACAAGGGTCAAGACAGAAGTCAGACAACCAGAGCAAGAATTTTAGCTGAGGAAGCTTCCGTGATATGATGCGAAACGTCCTCACGTCAAGCAACCCAGTCCAGTCGAAGATTCAAGCTTCTCTACTAGAGGCTTCTATAGATTAATAAGACGCTGTTATTTTCTCTGTACACTTGAAATTCGATCAGTTACTGTATTCAAACACACGAATTCTTCCTTTTTTCCTGTTTTACACTACATTCCATTGTACTCTGAAACATGGGTGGAAGCAGTCCTGATCACATCCAGTGTTCAATGGCCCATAGTAGCCTAGGTAGTGCCAAAGAAGAGAAATGGAGTAGCAGTACATTAAGTTGGTAAATTTAATGCTGCAGATCAACAGTGGAAGTCAGCAAATAAAAAGCATAAAGTTCTGAGAATGCTGAGTCAAACTGGTTAGAGTTCTGTGTGAAATGAACAACACTGAAGTTAGCTCCCAATTTGGCAGTTAAGGGGCAAGTCCTTTTCCTGAGGAGGTGGGTGGGAATGCATTGAGATCATTGAGACATTGGAAATGACGACTTGGAATTATTGACTTCAGACATGCAATGGAACGCACTAATAGCCTTTACTCTTTTTTTTTTTTATATATATACACATTTCCAGGCTTACCCGGTTAACCCAATGTTTTACGTTATACTGTTAACTTGTGAACAGTTCACTGAAGCAGTCTGAACAAACAAAAAAGGGCTTCAAATGTCTGAGAAGCACTTATGCAGTTGATTTGAAGATGTAATGGCCCCAAATCCTCACAGATTTAGTGAGAATGCACCTCAAAGTCTGAGAGTTCATGTGTGGATGTTGAAATTGAGCCTTGGACCGGCCTCGGAGGATGTTCATTCAGTTGTTTAATTTTGTAGGAAAAAAAAGCAGATCACAGACATGACACAAAACATTGTCATTTCAAATGGCAACTTTCTGGCTTTAAGAAACACTATAAGAAATCAGGAAAAATAATTGTGGCAGTCAGTAACGGTTACTTTTTTAGACCAAGCAGAGGGAAAAAAAAAAAAATATGGACTCACTCAATTCTGAGGAATAAATTATGTAATCACCCTGTAAATTTATCCCCAAAACTAACACCTGCATCAAATCAGATCTGCTCGTTAGTCTGCATCTAAAAAGGAGTGATCACACCTTAGAGAGCTGTTGCACCAAGTGGACTGACATGAATCATGGCTCCAACACGAGAGATGTCAATTGAAACAAAGGAGAGGATTATCAAACTCTTAAAAGAGGGTAAATTATCACGCAATGTTGTAAAAGATGTTGGTTGTTCACAGTCAGCTGTGTCTAAACTCTGGACCAAATACAAACAACATGGGAAGGTTGTTAAAGGCAAACATACTGGTAGACCAAGGAAGACATCAAAGCGTCAAGAAAGAAAACTTAAAGCAATATGTCTCAAAAATCAAAAATGCACAACAAAACAAATGAGGAATGAATTGGAGGAAACTGGAGTCAACGTCTGTGACCTAACTGTAAGAAACCGCCTAAAGGAAATGGGATTTACATACAGAAAAGCGAAACGAAAGCCATCATTAACACCTAAACAGAAAAAAAAACAAGGTTACAGTGGGCTAAGGAAAAGCAATCGTGGACTGTGGATGACTGGCTGAAAGTCATATTCAGTGATGAATCTCAAATCTGCATTGGGCAAGGTGATGATGCTGGAACTTTTGTTTGGTGCCGTTCCAATGAGAATTATAAAGATGAGTGCCTGAAGAGAACATGTAAATTTCCACAGTCATTGATGATATGAGGCTGCATGTCAGGTAAAGGCACTGGGGAGATGGCTGTCATTACATCATCAATAAATGCACAAGTTTACGTTGATATTTTGGACACTTTTCTTATCCCATCAATTGAAAGGATGTTTGGGGATGATGAAATCATTTTTCAAGATGATAATGCATCTTGCCATAGAGCAAAAACTGTGAAAACATTCCTTGCAAAAAGACACATAGGGTCAATGTCATGGCCTGCAAATAGTCCGGATCTTAATCCAATTGAAAATCTTTGGTGGAAGTTGAAGAAAATGGTCCATGACAAGGCTCCAACCTGCAAAGCTGATCTGGCAACAGCAATCAGAGAAAGTTGGAGCTAGATTGATGATGAGGACTGTTTGTCACTCATTAAGTCCATGCCTCAGAGACTGCAAGCTGTTATAAAAGCCAGAGGTGGTGCAACAAAATACTAGTGATGTGTTGGAGCGTTTTTTTGTTTTTCATGATTCCATAATTTTTTCCTCAGAATTGAGTGATTCCATATTTTTTCCCTCTGCTTGGTCTAAAAAAGTAACCGTTACTGACTGCCACAATTTTTTTTTTTTTAACTGATTTCTTATAGTGTTTCTTAAAGCCAGAAAGTTGCCATTTGAAATGACTTTAGTTTTGTGTCATGTCTGTTTTTTTCTACAAAATTAAACAACTGAATGAACATCCTCCGAGGCAGGTGATTCCATAATTTTTTGCCAGGGGTTGTACAACCCCAATTCCAATGAAGTTGGGACATTGTGTAAAATGTAAATAAAAGCAGAATACAATGATTTGCCAATCCTCTTCAACCTATATTCAATTAAATACACCACAAAGACAAGATATTTAATGCTTAAACTGATAAATCTTATTGGTTTTTGTGCAAACATTTGCTTATTTTGAAATGGATGCCTGCAACACATTTCAAAAAAGCTGGGACAGTGTTATGTTTACCACTGTGTTACATCACCTTTCCTTCTAACAACACTCAATAAGCATTTGGGAACCGAGGACACTAACTGTTGAAGCTTTGTAGGTGGAAACATAAACATAACACTGTCCCAGCTTTTTGAAATGTGTTGACATCCATTTCAAAATGAGCATATATTTGCACAAAACAATAAAAATGATCAATTTGAACATTAAATATCTTGTCTTTGTGGTGTATTCAATTGAATATAGGTTGAAGAGGATTTGCAAATCATTGTATTCTGTTTTTATTTACATTTTACACAATGTCCCAACTTCAATGGAATTGGGGTTCCAGAACACAAAAGAAAAACTGTTACACAATCACTCCTACAGACTTTACTCCAAAAGTGGATTTGTACCATGAGTAAATTTGGAGGTATGTAAAATTTAAACATCAACATGAACAAAAACTCTTAAACAAAGGTCCTCATTTTTGTTCAATGAAGTTTAGCTTCAGTAAATACTGCAAAGTGCTCATTACTTAAGTCAGTTACAGTGGGGAAGCAAGTATTTGACCCCCTGTCAGTTTTGCAGGTTTTCCCACCTACAAAGAATGGAGAGGTCTGCACACTTCAACTGTGAGAGACAGAATCTAAAAAAAAATCCAGAAAATCACATTTTATGATTTTTAAATAATTAATTTGCATTTTATTGCATAAAATAAGTACTTGACCCCTACCAACCAGCAAGAATTTTGGCTCTCATAAACCTGTTTTCTTTAAGAAGCCCTCTTATTCTGCACTCTTTACCTGTATTAATTGCACCTGTTTGAACTTGTTACCTGTATAAAAGACACCTGTTCACACAATCAATCACACTCCAACCTGTCCACCATAGCCAAGACCAAAGAGCTGTCTAAGGACACCAGGGACAAAACTGCAGACCTGCACAAGGCTGGGATGGACCAGAGGAGGCATGGGAGAAGGTCATGTGGACAGATGAGACCAAAATAGAGCTTTTTGGAATCAACTCCACTTACCATGTTTAGAGGATGAGAACAACCCCAAGAAAACCATCCCAACCGTGAAACATGGGGGTGGAAACATCATACTCTGGGGGTGCTCTTCTGCAAAGGGGACAGGACGACTGCATCGTACTGAAGGGAGGATGGATGGTGTCATGTATTGCGAGATTTTGGCAAACAACCTCCTTCCCTCAGTAAGAGCATTGAAGATGGGTCATGGCTGGGTCTTCCAGCATGACAGTGACCCCAAACATACAGCCAGGGCAACTAAGGAGGGGCTCCGTAAGAATTTCAAGGTCCTGGAGTGGCCTGGCCAGTCTCCAGACCTGAACTCAATAGAAAATCTTTGGAGGGAGCTGAAACTCCAAACCTGAAAGATTTGGAGAAGATCTGTATGGAGGAGTGGACCAAAATCCCTGTTGCAGTGTGTGAAAACTTGATCAAGAACTACAGGAAACGTCTGACCTCTAATGGCAGACAAATGTTTCTGTACCTATTGTTAAGCTCTGTTTTTCTAGGGGGTCAGATACTTATTTATGCAATAAAATGCAAATTAATTATTTAAAAAAAATCATACAATGTGATTTACTGGATTTTTTTTTTTTTTTTTTTAGATTCTGTCTCTCTCAGTTGAAGTGTACCTACGATAAAAATTACAGACCTCTCCATTCTTTGTAGGTGGGAAAACCTGCAAAACTGACAGGGGGTCAAATACTTATTTTCCCCACTGTATCTCATACAGGCTGTACTGCAAAAAAAACATGCCTTTATTAAGACCGCCAGTCAAATGTAAGCTTACAGTATGGACAATACTCAAACTGTAATTTTACAATTAATAACTATTAAACGTAAAGTGCTAGGCAAAAAAAAAAAGAAAAGAAAAAAAAACAAGACCATGTTCGACTGCTCATCAGTTTTAGACTAACTTAGCCTCACAAGATAAAAAAAAAATTAAAACTCATTAGATATATTACCATGCTGTGAAACTATTCATACCCCCTTGAGCATATATATAAATATAAATTCAGCTTCTATGTATTAAAATTTCTTCAGTTGTTTCTTTTAGACTTGCAGCGAAAACAAATCTTTACATGAAATGTAATAAAGATATCAAACCTAAAACAGTGATATGTAAAAGTATGTGCTACATTAGTATGACAGGTAAATAATCATTTTCACATTCCTATTTTGACAACTTTAGGGATGGATACATGAACATTTTCAAATCACTGAATACGTCTTGGACTTCATTCCCTCATTAATCTACTTTTTGCTCCATCACTGAGTTTGTACGAGTGGCCTACTGCAGACACATTTACTACATAGTACCATACTGTTTGTATTTCTTAATGTTTGTAGTAAATGTGACTTGAAAATGTTCACATTTCGAAAAAAAAACTTGCTGAAAAAGGTGTTTTTATTTTATTTCATATTGTAGAATTTGTCTTCAGTGAGTTTAAAAGGCAGAACTTTAGAAATTGTAACATAAAGACGCCTGAATACTTTATTATTTGAAGTAAAAAAAAAAAAAAAAAATTGTGTAAAAGCTCAAGGAGCACAGACTTTTTCACAGCACTGTATGTATGTAGTTTGTTGAACTTGATACAAGCACAAAGTCCCTGATCAGTCATATTTTTGTTAATGTCATTAAATGCCATTGCTTTTCATCAATGAGGTCTCCAAAAAAAAAAAAATGAAGACTCAAGAATAATTTGTTCTTCAAAGCATTTTTAAGCGTCACTGCGTCATGCAACCGGTGTCCCTCTGCGACTCTGTTTCAATCCATTTCTTCTCTACTTCCACCTAAAAATGACACAATTAGGTTAGCAGAACAAGTCAAAGACAGCTGATCAAAACACTTATAATCTACAGAAACGTCTCACCTGGCAATGATACCGTGTCCAACTGGTGATATGTTTCTGTGGTTGGATATCATTTGTGATGCCCAGTGACTTAACCCTGGTCTGTGACACTACTGCCCCCATGATTTCACATTCCATCGTGACAAAAGGGTACCAGTCGCTTGGGATTTCCTGATCTGATCCCAGTTCTAGCTTGCAGGAAAATGACTGGGGATGATCCACTGCTGCAAAGTAGAAAGTAACAGTCAAGTTGCAGTTAGGCTGTTATACCAAGAGGAGAACATGTATTATAGCTGAGACACACAATAACACAAAGTTATGGCCAGGAAGCCAATGAGGACTTGAACTGGTTCATTAGACTAAATTAGAATTTCTCATAAATGCGTTACCAGTGTTCTTCGCGGGCAGCCTGTCAATCCTCCACACAATGGCTGAATATACGTTCTCGTACTTGACGGTGCCAATTGAAACTTGCATAACAGGCTGGGATTCTGCAACACTTATTGAGCCCAAACAGGCATTTCTGTTCATACGGGCCTTCAGTGACCGTTGTCGCAGTAAGGCCACCGTTTGCGTTACTTTGACCCAGTCGCCTGGCACTGGCACACGGATGACTACATTCTCACAGAGCGGGTATATGTTTGTTGTGCCCATGGAGGAAAGAAAAGTGGCAGACATGTTAAGAAAGGCTTGGAGCTCCACATAGGCGCCTTGAACTGTGACCACAGCTTTGATTGAGAAGGGCATTTCCGTGCAACCCAAAATCACAGTCTTGTATCGTATCAGCTCCACCCTGCAAGCATCTGGAGGTGAGAATTTGATCAGTCGAGATTGGCAAAACTCCATCTCTTTGACGCATTTATGGAAATGACAGTCTGAGATCTCCATCCAAACGTCCCTGTCTTCCTTTGAGACATAGCTGGAGTTGGAGCGTAGCAGGCCCAGATCGTTAAGGGCAAGAAAGCATTCTTTTTGTCCATTCAGAAAAGTGAGACAATGAATCTGAGTGAAGGCTGCCCGTTCCATGACACCTCCACACTTATCCAGTTGTATCCATATGTGATCAGTGATCTGCAATGACAGCTCCTGCTCCTCATACTGCCGCCTCGGTTGGTGAGACGGATATAATTTGAAGATTTCTTCTTCCAAGGAGACTACAAGATCCTCCATATCATCATGTGCTGTTGAGCCAAACTTGAGCAGCTGTTCCACCTCTGCCTCATGAGTAATATCCAGTTTAGGGTGGTAACGCTTCTTTTCTGTGTATGAGAAATGTTCCACCTTGACAGTGAGGACTTTGCGGGGTTCACTATAACTTTCCACTTTAAGGTCTGACAGCCTACATTGAGGAAGAAGTTGAAACTCCTTGAATGGCTTCTCCAGCCCTTTTTCGTAGTACATCTGCAGCACGCCTCCTGCCAACAAGCGGAGATAGATCAGACCCCACTGTCGAGAAGACATACGGTTCTTTTTTTCTGGTATCCTGAGCATTAATGACCATCCATCCCTCTTCTGGCTACGAAACAAACCTCGAGGAGCAAACTGTGATGATCCCCCCATGAGCACCTCATTTCTTAGATCGTCCTTACAACTTAGCTTTCCCTTCTTGTCCATTTCCATCTCTGCTTCATGATTCTTTTCTGCTTGCAGGCCTTCCAATTTGTGACAAAGGTAGGAGAAGGAGCTCTGGAGTTGGTCCTGTACAGGCACACTGCCATCTTTGGTCCGAATAAAGAAACGTGGTAAGCTGTTGTCAGTTTCTGAGTCTGAGGAGGAGCTGTCGACATCTGCACTGTTTCTAGATCCATCCCACAAGGGATTGAAATGCCCCGAGTTGCCTTGGAATGAAGGGAAAGGGCTTGGTGCATCTGAGGTTTGATGTGTAGCCTCTGATCCAGGAGAAGGAACAGAAGTGGTAGAAGGGCTTGAACAGCTCTGAAAGAAGTCATTCCTTTCCCAACTGCTGGAGTGAAATGGAGATGCAGTAGTGGGAACTCCACTCACAGGAGTGGAAAATGGAGGGTCGCATGGTGTATAAGAACGTCTGCTAAGACTGGAGTTACTTTGAGAGGACACTATGGAACTGTTGAAGCTCCAGGAAGGATTTCGGATTGGAGGAAGCACTAACTTCAGACCATTGGGGCGTGGCACAGACCCTTTGATTGACCCTGATGACTGTGGGGTCTTGTGAGGTGACGAGAGTGGTATAGAGTCATCTTCAAATGTCACCCAGTTTGAATGATTGGTTGAGCACATGGTGGCAGGCTATTGGTAGCCAGGTTGACAACAGTAGTCCCATGCGTTGCTGTGCTAACTGTATCCCACTTCAGATGGTCGTTTCCTGTGCAAGAAAGTAAATTAGAAAAATTAGGCAAATGTGACATATACTACGTAATATCTTAACTGGGACAATATTAAAGTTAAAATCTACCAGAGGTCCTAAATATGATCTTTAAAAGTTCAGATTTTGAAAGCATTAATTCAAGTGTGCAGTTGGTACAAAATAAGAAAGCTCTTGGGGGAATGAATAAAATATACATTCCTTGAAGTATTTCATCAATGTTTAATGAGACTGACCTTCTGTCGCTGGAATATGGTCTTATCTGTTCTCTCATTTGATGTAAAATGTGAAGTAGGATGCAACTGAGTGGTTTACCACAATATTGTTTCTCAATGATACTACAGATGAAGTGTTTTGGATTTTGAAGCCATTGAGAGAGAAAAAAAAAAAAAAAATCATTCAGACAAATCTACTGTACAGTCTTGAAATCATATTACAAAAATGTCATGGGCATCGAAAAAGACTGCAGCTTTTATTAGTTTGCCATAATAAAGGTTTTAAAGGCAAACTTTACTTTTTCATACATGACTTTAACAAAAAGCCATTTTATATAGTATTTAATTTTGTAGTTCATTTAGCCAGTGATACAGAAAAGCAAACGTGGAACAGCTGCCTTCATTCTAAGCTTGTTTACTGTATGTTTGAATCATTGTTTAAATGGATAAAGCCAATTGAAGAGAATTTATTTATTGGCATGTTACTCATTGTAATTCTAAATATGTTGAGATTATGTGCTATAGTATGACAGATAGAGAAAATATAGTGCCATTTTCACTGACGTTCCAAGGATTTGTAATGGAAATTAACAAGAACAATGTTGTATTTTAAGCATACTGTACTTTAAAGTGACTACAGATTACAGATTCTAAAATACATGTAAGAAAGGTAGTTACAGCAGTACAGGTGTAGCGTAGCTCAGCAGTGGTGCATGAAGGCTCAGAAAAGAATAGATCTGTTTAAAGTTTCAACACTCTTCTGCAATGGTTTTGCCCTCACGATCCAGGTATTTGCAAAGAATACGTCAAGTGATGAATTTTATATTGAAAAGCTAGTTGGGTCAACAAGTAAATGGATATTAACAATTTTGTTTTATCTTTGCTTTTGCACACAATCACAAGGGTGTTGACATGAAACAATCAAGATGTGCTCATAGTGTTGGCTATAAGCTTAAAGTGGTTTAACAGAAATACTGTATGAACAATTTAATGATTATGACCTTTTGTACACACAGTGACCCCTTTTCAGAGCTCATAACTAATTGGACAAACTAAATACAAGTACCATAGCAGTTGTCAAACATGGGCCCTGAGGCCTCTTATTGTTCATACTAATCATATTTACAGACAATTTTCTTGACAAGTCAGGGAATGGACACATGAACATTTCCAAATGACTGACTGCGTTGGACTTCTCACTAAGAAACACAAACACTATGGTGCTGTATGGTCAATCTGTCTGGAATAGGCAGTTCTCAAAAACTGAGGAACTGTACAAAGAGATGAACGAGAGAAGCTACCAAGACAACACAAGGAGTCACAGACATCTGTGGCTGTGACTGGCAAAACTAGTAGAACTTTTGTTGGTTGCATCACCAGTTACACAGGTCAGGTTCATGGCAGAGTAGAACAGAGAAGGATTTTCATCCAAGAAAATATAAAATCTAGGCTCAAGTCTCCCATTCGCCTTCTGGCAAAGTGTCATTGAAATTTAAAATAGTCTTTTAAAGAAAATGCAACTCCACCATGAGGTTGGTGATGGTGGATGATGGTTATACAACAGACAAAAAGCTGCATGATGCAGTTTCTCCAGTCTCAACCACTGAAGCCTAAAACTCATTTTGTTGTTTTCCCTCACTAGTTTCCTTCTATTACGGTCACTCATTCTGAGACTGACCATAGAGAAACACACCATTTGTATTTCTTAATGACTGATGTAAGTAGAGTCCAAAACATATTCACTGACTTGCCTGTTGAAAACTGGCTGTAAATGTGATGATTTGTAGAAAAATGAATGTGTATATTTACTTTATGTATTGCCTGTGAAAATGGAGGGACTATATGTTTACAAATGTCTGTGATTCCGAAATGGTTTATGTGGTATTTCTTGTTAAACCCCTCAAATTAAATGTAACAATCTACACTCACAAGCACATGTGTTTACTGTCAACTCAATTATGGTGTTGTACACAGGCAAAATGACCAAATCTGTCACAGCCCTATTACATAGTATGGGCCTGACTGTATGCTGCTATTATTTTGTTATTCAGGCAAATGGGCATAAAAACTGCAATTTAAAACCTGGGAGCGAATTTTGCTGCTATGCGCAAAACCCACAACATGTCATTTCATCTGCTAGCAGCACCGCTCGTGCTAACGCAGAGGCCACAGAGAAGTCACTTTCAATGTGTTGAAGTCTCATCTCCCCATAAAAGGTTTGGAAGGAAATAATAATAATTGGAAGCAGAAAGCCTAAATTATAGCCTTCTTCCTCCCTTCATCACAGATATGACTTGCATGAGGGAGACAACCAGTGGCAAGAATTCCTCACTATAAATAAAGAGGGAACCGGGGGGCACTTGGTTGTGGGACGCACAAGTCTTCATTCTCAGACTAAACAGCATTTTTCTAATGAGGAGATAGTTGCAATGGCACACAGGCATTACCACGAGTTCATCCATTGTCTCCGTCTAAGCTCTGGTTGAAAGAAACGGGCATAGAAAAGGATGAGTCCTCCACAGGGGTAGCTAACAGGTTTTGGGACCAGTATGCAGCTTCTTCTGGGGTTCTCTAGCAGCAGCAAGACATATGTGAGACACTGCTAAATCTAGTAAGCCCCTTTGGCTGCTCCCTTGTTTTCACTCGGGGTCGCTACAGCAGATCCAACGAGGACCGTGCATGTTTGAATTGGCACAAGTTTTACACCGGATGCCCTTCCTAATGCAACTCCACATTAGATGGAGAAATGTGTCAGGGGTGAAGTTTGAACCAGGAACCTTCCACACTGAAACCGAGTGCACTAACCACTTGGCCACCACCCCGCTAAATCTACAGAGGACAAAAGAATACATTCCACACATTCCTCTGGGACAAGCAGCTTTGCACACAGGAAATTCTAGGCTGCTCGAGTCGGGTGAATTGACAACAAATATTGTAAACCTTTAAAAAAATAATACAGCACATATACATTTGATAACTGTTGTCACCGTCGAACCCAGTGAAAGAAAAACAAACAGGGAGCTTCAGAAGGAGATTAGCACAGGCTCACGGCAATAATCACACACTTTAACAACACGTGGAAGAAATCTGGAGTTACTAAAACAAAACTTAATTTAGCATTTTAAGACTCCATCTGTGAGCAAATGTTATAGGCTCAGACCATTAAAGTAAAAACAAACAAAAATGAATGTAATCCAGCCAATTTAATAGTTATAACACTGACTTACAAAGCGTTATCCCTTCTAAATGCAAAGTATCTCAGGTTCAAAGCTACAGCTGTTTGGGCAGTCACATGACAGTCCATATAACTGACCCAACAGATTTTTTTTAAAGAAATTTAAAAAGGTGAAGAAGAATTTGAGATACTTTGTGTGACTTAAGCCAATGAAACAAACAAACAAAAAACAATTAGGACAAGTGCTGGCTCATTTGATAGCTTGTGAAGAGTCCAGCAAAGAGGAAGTATTAATGTTTGTTGCTAGCTTCAGGGTTATTGCAAGCAGTGACTGGTCAATTTTGAGGAGAATGTCAGCAACTGTACAGCATTGAAGGACAACATAAAATGACCTTGGCTTGTAGTGGGTCATTTGCAACACTTTTGGGTCAAATTATTCAGGCTTCAACAGATGGGCATACATACAACAAACCAATTATTTGCTCCTTGTAAATTTTATTTGTGGTGCAAGCAGTGAGCATGCTTTCTTCCCAAGAAAAAGCTTCCTGGTTTACAGTCACTAGTGATCCATTCCCCTTGTGTATGTGGAGTTCCATCAGGATGGGCATCCAAGTGTCAAATCAACATGCAGAGCCACACCTGACTTGTTGTGGCAACACCAAATAAATAAGGTTTTCTGTGTAAGTTATTTTAAACAGCTACAACTAAACTGCTTTCAAATGGATTTATATGGGCTAAATTTGACATGAAAATTTTATCAAATGGCTATCAAAATCATCTGGATTGATCATTTATATGTTTATTTATTTACTAATGATGAAACAAAATAAAATTTAATGCATCTCTGTGAGTATTAAGAGATCATGAGGGGCATTTTAAGAGTCCAACCAACATATCGGTTGGCAGATATCGCCCATTATCATATACCTATAAATGATACGCCAATATGATTGGATAAAACACTAAAGAATAAATGGGTGATTCTTAGACTACGGGCACTTATTATGTCCTTTGATCATATTGTATGAAAAACAGAAAAAAGGGGAAATTTCACACTTTTATAGTTATCTTTACAATGAAAGTGTGTTAAGAAATTTGTTCTAGTAGTCTATGATGACTTTTTCACCTTTTTTCAGCATCATTATATGCAAATATTGCTGTTTTGTGCTTGTCCCACACCCAGACTTTTGATCTTCAATGATAAAAATGAATGGTAAAGAAACATTTTTTCTAATGTTTTAAAATATCTCTGAATAAATTATCAGTAAAATAATCAAAACATAATTGGGGTATTCAATGTCATACAACTGTTGTGATTTTTTTAAACAAAATGTAGTTGTCCCACACTATTGCAGTAATTTCCACCACAACACTGTAATGTCCCTAAACAGTTTGTATGAAAGATTGTTTGGGTAGTTTCTATGGAGATAAACAGTGACATCAGAGCACATGTATATAGCGCCAAATCACAACAAACAGTTGCCCCAAGGCGCTTTATATTGTAAGGCAATGGTGTGGTGAAAATTACATTTACAAGGCCAATAGTGCCCGTAGTTAAAGAATCACCCATAAAGTGTGTAGTGAGGGGTTTTACAGCCTTAAAACATCTATAATAATTGTAAAACATAATGCTTCGCAGGACCACTGTATATGATAAAATCATTATCAAGTTGTTCAATGAATATGGCTTTTTACACCCTTCAGAAAGCCATACATTTATCATTTATAGGTATATGATAAAATCGTTATCAAGTTGTTTTACCAATGAATATGGCTTTATACACCCTGAAGAAAACCATACACCCTAAGGCCTGATAATATGAGCCCTTCATGAATGCATCAGTATCAGTTATTTTTGCTGACATGAAAACTTGTTTTACAGAACAAACAATGCAGAAAAACACTGACAGTTTGAAAATAGTGTCATTACATAGTTTGCCCCACAGAAAGACAATGAAGGCATTGTCCTCAAAGCATGGCTGGAACCCCCATCACCTCTTGGTCACATGAGCAACAAGAGACAAGTGGTCGCTACGCCTCCAGCTAGGTGGGGACAAAATACACAGGAGATCTGTTTTAAGCAAACTGTAAGTAATGCAACATGGTGACTGTGAATCAGAGTGAAGGGAGCATGATGTACATTAGGGCTGCAGCTATAGAATATATTTGAAATACAGTAATTATTTAATTGAGTAACCAGTAGGGATGAGCGAGTACACCACTATCTGTATCTGTTCAACCATCTAAATTACCTGTATCCATATCTGTACTCGTAGTGGGTGGGGGCTTAACTGGAAGTAGGCGTGGTTTAACCCAAAATGGCTGGGGCTTAAATCAGTACATTATTTTAAGTCTGAAATTGATACGGATTGCTCAGAAGTTGCTATATTTATTTTTTTTATTTGAAAACTATTTACAGAACAGCCTCAAAATTGAGATTCAAATCAATGTTTTTGATCACAAAAGTAAGAGAACTATTTACAGAACAAGTTTTTTTATGAACTCAGAACATGAATATCTTTAAGTGTATGAATGAATATTTACAGAACAGCCTCAGAATTGACATTCAATGTAGTAGGAAATCATGAACTACCAAGTATGCATGAACATGAGTTGTCATACTCAACAGAACTTTCTTTTTTTATTTTATGATCAAATTGTGATATTTTTCTCTATTTATTTATTTTTACTACCTAAGGTTCTTGGCAGTTTTTTCCACACAAAGTCTGTGTGTGCGTGTGTGACTGTGTGTGAGGGAGAGAGAGAGGTTGTTCAACCGCCCAATTTATTTTTATGAACTGCAGTGAGAAAGTGTCAGATACTGCATGCAGCCATATACAATAAAAAAATATTAATATAGGCTGTTTTGTGTGTTCAGCTATATGTGTGTATGTGTGTGAGTGGTCTGTAAGAATTTATTTTTTAATGATCTGTGTGAACTTGGTGATTCATGCAAACATCCAGTGATGGCAAACAGGGAAATTTGTCACCCTTGTTCACTGTATTCTTCTCAAAGGCACCGCGTTCAGTACGAGCAAAGTTTTCCAACTGACTTTATATCACCAACAAAACAAAGAGAAAACAAACGGTTAAAACATAAATTAAAAAACCCGACCGGAGTGGAGGCAGTGGCCGACGCGACATGACCCGTTTTCAGCTCTGTCTTGTCAAAAGCACCGTGTGCGATACGAAACAAGTTCACAAAGTAACTTTAAATATCATACAAACTGAAAAAAAAGGTGAGCTGCAGAAAACTTAAGGAGTACTGAGAGCAACGTGAGGTAAAATCAAGTCAAGCACAGAGAGAGAGATCCTGTGACTGTCTGTGTGCGTGCGGAGGCTGCAGCGAGACGTGTCTGTGTAGGGAGGGGCAGGCGCTGTGTGTGACTGGCCAATCACAGAGCGTGAAGACAGTCAGTTAGCCAATGAGAATTTTCCTTCAGCATGAGCACAGATATTGATGAGTTTTACTCGTATCATGCTCATGCTCGTCAAAAATGCTTTATCCGTACCAGATACTCATCTGAAACGAGTATCCGACTCAACCCTAGTAACCAGACAAAAAGTACTTTTGCATTTTTAAACATCAATAGTTCAGGGCGGTCACACAGATTGTCAAATTTAGGGTATCTCTTTCTGTTTTCCTGGGTAATTATTTTTTCACGTCTTTACAAGTTTTGGATCTTTCCCGGACCATAAGAGCAGGCAGTCGGTGTAATCCAGTCAGTCAGGCTGCACGTGTGAACGTGAGCACAGCCTGTGAAAAACTGGGCTCTGGAGTGCAGCTTTTCCATAAAAGCCACATTGATGAATCCGCTCTGCACCCTGCCGATGAAAACTATGATCAAATCCGAATAAAGGCGGATTTTGAATAACCTTGATTGACTTAAAGTTCACGTAGAGCGGAAAGCAGCCAGCGGACCAAACTCTGTGTTTTTCAAAAAACAGGTAAACACATTGCTTTGCTTTAAATGTGCAATTGGAAAGTTGTAGCTTCTGTTCCTAAATTGATTAGCTCTTACACAGCTTATGTGCATGCTCTAGTCTTCTTCTGTTTTTTATGGGGACGTTACAGCGCCACACACAGGCCTGTCATATGTACTACAACATTAGACAGAGCTTCGAAGCACAGAATTTGCCTCAAACATTTTTTGTAATTTAATTATTCGAGTTACTTGACTAATCATTTCAGCCCTAATGTACAATGGTTGCTTGTTGATCATATTTATAGTTACTTATAGTAAAGTACATGTTTAAACTGTAAAACATAAAGCCTCAATAGCATTTCTTTGTCATTAGGGTTTGATAACAAAATGTTAGCAATAGTTTTATATCGGCAGGTATATCAGTATCAAATTTTTTTTTTAAACATTATTGGTATTGGTGCCCAAAAATCCATATTGGTCGAGCTCTAATGTTTACTATGTTTGACATTTTATGCAGACTAAATTATTAATTGTGAAAATAATCAACAGATTAAGCAATAATGAGAACTAGTGTGTCCATGGGGATCCACAGGCTCTAGATTGGGTAGTGTTTCTAAAAACGGTAGCTGACATTTTTCAAGAGTGGAAATAAATTGCACAAAGTTTCTATAATGAGATGGAATCGCATGTGAGTGCAGAGTGTTTTTAGAACTTTAGAGCTCAGACCTCAACAGTTTTCAGAAGAACTCAACCTTTTTTTTCTGTTCATTACGTAATTTTTATGTTAATTTACTGTCTTAATGTATTTAAAAAGTGTTTAGTTCTTGTTATCATATACACACTATTATCATCATTATTATTATTATTTTATTATTACTTCCATTTTGTCTTTTTTTTTTTTTTTTTTTTTTTTTTTTTTTTTTTATAAAGGGACCACAATAGAAATAAGTGTTTTCACTTTCTTCTGTCATCCATTTATTTTTTACGTATATACAATTATATTATGTACTTACATTAATTTACTAAATAAAATCATGCATGCATGCACTCACCCCCTGCTGGAATGGCATGTTACTCCAGAATGTAATTATCAATGTTAGCTAATATCTGTAGTTTCTCCAAAAATATTAGCTAGTCTTATCAATGTTCTGTTTTGGCAGCGTTAATCCTTGACCCAAATGGCAACTGTCAGCTGTACTGTTTGTCCGTGATCAAAGTTATACACACACGCATTGAGAAGTTCTTGTCTTTTCCGCATTCTGCCGCAACCAGCTGCTTCTATTTTTAGACACAAACAGAGATGTAGCGGAACACATCAAACACAGTACACATTTCACTCATGGTACCAACAACATAACACTTAACTAAACTGACTAAATCAATTGAACTACAAAAACACCTAAATCAATAACACCAACAATACTGTTAAACTAACATGAACCACAATATTAACATTTAAAACCCAAAAATCCTGAACTCCCATGAAGCATTGCAGCACAACATCCATTGTTTACTGGTTAGCTAAAATCACTAATTTCTCAAGAAATGTTAAGTCCTATTTCTATTTTCACAGCGTTCATCCTTGACCCAAAATACATATGCAAACGAAACAGCAAATGTCAGCTCTCCCTGGTTTTTCCGTGATCGAAGCCATACGCGCACGTGCGCGCACTCACTCACACTACTTGGCTATTATAATATAGATAATTTAATTGCAGACACTATCACTGTACAAAAGGTAAACAAAAACAACATATGTGACATATGTGTCACAGAAGATTACTTAAATTATGAGTAACTTACATATAATGACTAGTTTAAACCAAGTCACCCCATCAGCACTACGCGCTCTCAAAGCTACACTAACTGCTGCACCTCCAGCCACGACTCTGTAAAGCTCATCAAGTTTGCGGATGACACCACCCTCATCGGACTCATTTCGGATGGGGATGAGTCTGCCTACAGGAGGGAGGTGGACCGGCTGGTGACCTGGTGCAGCAGCAACAACTTGGAGCTCAACGCCCAGAAAACAGTGGAGATGATCGTGGTCTTCAGGAAAGCCACAGCCCCCCCGCCCTCCCTCGCCCTCACCAACAGCCCCATCACCACTGTGGTCTGTCACCGCTTCCTCGGCACCACCATCACCCAGGACCTCAAGTGGGAGTCAACCATCAGCTCCCTCATCAAGAAGGCCCAGCAGAGGATGTACTTCCTGCGGCAGCTGAAAAAGGCCAAGCTGCCTGTCCAGCTGATGGTGCAGTTCTACATGGCATCATCGAGTCCATCCTCTGCTCCTCCATCACGGTGTGGTACGCCGGGGCCACAGCCAGGGACAGACACAGACTGCAGCGCATTGTGGCCTCTGCTGAGAAGGTGATCGGCTGTAGCCTTCCATCTCTCCACGACCTGCACGTCTCCAGGACTCTGGGCCGAGCAGGTCGGATCACAGCTGACCCTTCTCACCCTGCACACGGTCTGTTCAAACCACTCCCCTCGGGCAGGAGGCTACGGTCCATCCAGACCAGAACCTCCTGCCATAAGAACAGTTTCTTCCCCTCTGCCGTTAGACTCATGAACTCCTCATAACTCAGTCACCTTAAGCTTAACTCTGTCACTTTATCATTTTATCATGGGTCACTTTAGACCGTGTACTTTGGTTTTTAATTGCACTCCTCCCACTGCACTGTTTTTTCTGTTTCTCTGTTTTTCTGTTGCACACAGCCTTTCATATTTCTTTTTTTTATATCTTATATTTTATCTTATTTTGACACATATGTTATATTTTATTTTAGCATTTTATCTCTTCTTAATGTTGCACCATTGTACCGAAGCAAAATCCTAGTCTGTGAATCTTGTTCACTGGCAATGGCAATAAACTTCTTCTGATTCTGATGACACAAACAGAAGTCCAAAACTCAGTAAATTATTACTTCGCAAAATACTGAGGAGTAAATCAGGCAACTCTAACACTATTTATCACGTAAAGGGTAAATAATATCCGAAGTCATGACCACTAAAAAAAAATAAAGATTAAAAAATGAAAAATTCCACCCACAAAGAACATAAGTCATAAGATGAAATCCACAAAGGGGAATGCATGCTGCTATTTGGCTCTGCAGCTAACACATCCTTTTTTGAGCCATGTTTGCTGTTTCAAGTTTTTTTCATTAAATGTGTTTCCTTTCATCTACACACCGTCATGTACTATGATGCAATAAATCAAACGCTCTGTAGTTAAGACAATTTAAACACAGCCACCTTTGAAAATAACAATGATTGCAGTGTTAGAATAAAACTGCAAAATAAATGAATAAATAAATGAAGTTTTGTTTAACAGATGCTGTCTGATTAAATAGGCAAATTCCTGATGAATTCTGCTTACAGTTCCTGGATACTCCTATTTGTTTTCCTTTGTGCGCGTGTGTGAGAGAGAGAGATATATACATATAAATGTGCATCCTGCTTAACTTGACAAGAGCCGCTCCTGCTGTGACCACAGTGACTCGATAATCGAGTGCAGACCCAAAAACATAATGACCCATTTCCAGAGGTACAAGTGTCTGCACAGCGTGTTCAGTCCTGTCATCGTCATGGCTGCTTTGGAGACAAAGTTTGGATGCTGCCTATTAACCCTCTAACCTTAAACACACACACACACACAAACAAATGGTATATCAGTCCTAATTTGTAAGCATTTCCTGCATACACAGCACAAATTTCCTTGTGATCAGAATGCAGAGGAAAAAAATAATGTGAAAATGGACAGAAACATGCACTCCCACACTCAGAAATACTAAGTCAACTCTTCATGCTCCAAATATCAATTCTAATACAGGGATTGAGAACAGTGACTGACAGAGCACCGTTCTATTATCACTACTTTAAAATGGCTTATAAAATCTCTTTATCTTTCTATGTGATTTTATTCAAAAAAGGCTCTAATTACAAATCCCTTCTTAATTATGAAGCTTTCTTAACGCAAGTTTTAACACTGCTGGCATAAGTCCACTAAACTGACTGCATTTTGTGTCAGAGACTGCCGTGAATTAATCAATTATGTCTCGCCACCAAACCAATACACAAAATGATGCTACACTAGTACACCACAAAAATTTACACTTTCAAATATAGTAACAAATAGCAATAATACTGATGATACTGAAAAATCCATTCTTTCTTTGCAGTTCTGTACAATCAGACCTCATTGAAAACATAGTAAGTCCCTTTGACTGTTCCCTTGTTTGCACTCGGGATCACCACATTAAATCCAAGGTGGATCTGCATGTTGAATTGGCACAGATTTTACACCGGATGCCCAACCTGATGCAACTCCACATTACATGCTCAAACCAAAGTCAAATTCCTTTTATTCTTGTGGATACTTGGCGAATAAAGGCTATTCTGATTCTGACATGGAGAAATGTGGCAGGGGTGGGGTTTGAACCGGAAACCTTCTGCACTGAAACTAAGTGCACTAACCACTTATCCACCACTAGGGCTGAAACGATTCCTCGAATAATTTGAGTAATTCGATTATTAAAATGCTTGAAGGCAAAATTCTCTGCCTCGAGGCTTCATTGAATTCACTACTATATGCGCAATACATGTACAGCACGCTCACTTCCGCTTTTGACATCGTAAAGTGCATGCAAAGTGCGGAATAAAAAATGGAGATGGACGGAGACTAAAACAGTGAGCAGCAGGGAGCACAAAATAACCCATGGAGAAAACGTCAGAAACTGTCCAAAATGTGGGACCATTATCAACTGAACCGAAAGAAAAACACAGCACAAGCCGTGTACTGCAAAATGAAATTAGCTTTCCATAACAGCACTTCTTCCATGCACCAAGCACCTGAGCTGAAAATGCATCGAGCCTGCCAAGCAGACCCAACGAGTAATGTTAATGTCACGTTCACAAAAGTATTTAATTTAGATCAGTGATTACTAGTAGAGATGGAAATTGTTAAGAATCTATAAATTATTCATTATTCAGTTCACACTGTGCCAGAGCTAGCTGGTGGTCAGAGAAAGTTCTCATCTCTTGCAATGACGAAAACACGTTTATTTTTGTCTCGTGAATGCTCTGCTGAGGAAACAAGATTAGCCCAACAATTTACCTAGACTGACAACAAATATGAGTAAAGTAAGTACTTTTATACACTTTCTGTGGCTTTTTTTTGAGGTATTGTGTGAATGCAGAAACGCGCTCCCATGATATTAAACAAACACACCCTCGCACATACTCCAATGAGGAAATGAGATTAGCTGCCTAATCAGTGGGTCAGAGTTCCATGATTTAGCCAGACTGACAACAAATGAGTAAAATAAGTACTTTTATGCATTTTTTTTGTTGCTGTTGTTTCTTTAGGCATTTTGTGAATGCAGAAATGCACTCCGAACTTAAAACATGCTCTTGTGATATAAACAAAACATACCCTCTCTTCTTCTGTGGCGTTTAACGGCAGTCAGCATCCTTATTGTTCCACTGCCATCACCTTCTGCATCACTCCATTATAGCAGTACTAAATCCTTTCAAGTCCAGTGTCTTTTAAGTATTTAGTATTTAAGTATTTAAAAAGACAACACTTCCCCCTCCCACTTTAATTTAATCTTTATTTAACCAGGTTAGTCCCACTGAGATCAAGATCTCTTTTACAAGGGAGACAATGATAGTTTCCAATTCAACTAATCTGCTTATCCTATCCTTATCTATCCTTATCCTATCCTATCTATCCTGTCTAAAATACTTTGTTCAGGCCTATTCAGACCAAATATGGCAATATGTTTTAAGTTTTTTGATCATCTTTTTTGTCATCTTTAAAATTAATCCAGAATATGCCAATGCCACTTAAATTGACTCATTTTATTTCTTTAAAGAAGCAGCTAGCAGTTAAGTTAGGCCACCAAATTCTGCCAATAGTAAAAGTAAGTCCCTTCGGCTGCTCCCTTGTTTGCACTCGGGGTCGCCACAGCAAATCCAAGGTGGATCTGCATGTTCAATTGGCACGGTTTTACACCGGATGCCCTTCCTGACGCAACTCCACATTACATGGAGAAATGTGGCAGGGGTGGCATTTTCACCCGGAACCTTCTGAACTGAAACCAAGCGCATTAAGCACTTGGCCACCACCCCGCCAATAAATTTTAATTTAATTTTAAGAGGAGTTGAATTGGTTGTTAATTTAACTGATTTATTATTTTCCTCTGTCAGGTATTACTGTTAAATTAGGATGAAATAAATGAATGAAATTAATTTTTTATCAGATTACTCGATCAATCACCAGAATAATCAAGAGAATACTAGATTACCAAAATAATCGATAGCTGCCACACTAGCCACCACCTCTGCAACTCATTGAAAACATATATTTCATTATTAGTATCAAAATAATCTGTCAACAAACTGATCCACAGAACTGAAAACCAATTGTCAAAGTAATTCATTAAAATTGCTTGATTTCAACTAATTCTAACTCATGAAACGTAACTGTCTACAGCTTCTTTGGTTAATATCAATGGCCCCATTTACATGTGCACAAAAAATCTGATTATTCAAGCTGTCAAGATCATCATCTTGGGCTCTTAAAAATAATGGTTTGCAATTTTTGTTTTTGTACTTTGACACTTTATAGTCAACAATCAAATCCAAGGACCCCTATGTTTTCTCTAGTTTGTAACCACTGTAAATTTGTGCTGTTTATATACACAAACACACACACACACACACAGACCTTGGGCCTTAGGATATTATGAGAGTCATTTTTTGTCTGTTTTTAAACAGTATAATAGTCTAAACAATCAAATCCAACGACGACTGTTTTGTCTGGTTTATGTCACAGTAAAATTAATGGTTCTGCGTGTTTACATAAAAGAGAACATATGAAGATGATCACTTTTACTGTAGGAAATCTTTGATGGTCAACTCGTTTTGTTGCTAGTTTCTGACATTTTATAGTTCTAACAACTGAAAATTAATTAGCAGTTAATTCAATAACGATGATGATGATAATAATACCAAACGCTATCCACATATGCTGAAGACATGCTGCAAAGTTTGAACGGTCACTGCTGCATCAATTTAGCAAATGAACAAAGATGTAAAATGTAAGCCAACAATGTTCAAATATATTTTTTGTATGATAGAACTTTTCTTCAAACATTTTACACTGCAGTTACGCTTTCCAACAGAATGACGTTAGTAAATGCCACAGGGAAAAAAAAAAAAAAAAAGACAGGAGTTCCTGTTAAACTAAGTATTTTTCCCACCCCGCAGGATAACAAGGACAGACAACAACCCAAACATCTTGTCATAGACGGACCCATTTATCCCAAAAGAGGCCCACTTGCTGCTACAGAAACACCACACTATTTTCAGCATGAGATTTTAGCAAACTTGTGACTTTTGTAAGAGTTTATTCCTGTTTTAATTTTCAGAACGACAGATTCCACTCACTGACAGTGCTGACCAATCTTTTGGAAGAGTTACACCAAAACTGTTCCTACGTGGACTCGAACTATTTCAACTGTTTCAAACTAAGACATGGAGGAACACAGAAGCGGGTAAATACTCACAGTCTGACAGTCGGAGCTCGTTAATTCAGGTCATGACGGGTGTAAACTCGACCGGTTCTGCTCAAAATGGCAGAGTATAAATCCTGGGAGTTTTCACAGCGCGGTTTCCTCTCCCAACTTCAGACTGTGTCCTCGAACGCCACACCGCTGGACTCAACACCAACTGCTGCCTTCAGGACAGTGGGAAATATCACCACCACAACACCCGCGAGACTAAAAACTTCAGACAATGGGAGCGCATCTACGTCTTGATATAAATTTCTGTTAGATATGTCGAATATATCCTGATAAAATTATTTAAGAAGACAGCATGTATCCATTTCTTTTCTCAAATAGAATATAATACGTTTTGTCATTGTGGAAATCCATGTTTTCAGTATTTGGTATGTTTAAACTTATTTGAAGATTGACACAGGAAACTCTTTTTCTCCCTAGATTTTGGACTGGCAAACAAATATACTTGTTCTCAAAAACAAGAGCACGCAAATAATAATTTATTTATTTATCTAAACTTGATTTTTTTTTTTTTTTTTAAGAAAGGCATCAGAGGGATGAAGGAGACCCTGTGTACTCACCACTAAATGTACAAGTAAACATGTCTATAATGGTGTTTTTGACTATGTATGACTTTATGAAGTCATTCATTGCAATCAATTACAGATATTTTGCTGATCAATATATGCTTTAGATCATCTATCTGGCTTCTTGGTTGTTAAGATATACAAAAAAATAAAATACAATTCAGACCATGTGTTTGTTGATCTTTGACCAAACTACTACAAAATCTAGTCACCTGTAAATATTAATCCAAATAATATTCCCATCTGTCCAGCCATTTTCAGTTATCTGGTACATAGACATAAAGGGAAAAAAAACCAAACAAAACCCATAAAAATTGTAATAAATCCTACAATGGTCTAGCAAATTTCTTGAGATTTTCTGGATTTAAACGTCAGGCTGTGTATGATCACTCCCCAAAGTTTCAGTTATCTCGGTTGCTTTGCATAAAAGTCATACTCATATCCTTTTCAAATTATGCTACAAATGGTATGATTTGTTAGTGAAATAGGCCTCCAGGCAAAAAGCCTTTTCCTTGGTTGACCAAGACATGTTTGGGAAGACGACTGGAACAATAATCTTCCCCAATATGTCTTGGTCAAGGATTAAAAAAAAAAAAGGTAAAAATTGATAAACATATTTTTGGGGGCAGACCCAGAAGATTTGAATTTTTATTTATTTGTCAAATGTGATGTTTATTATATTCCCTTAAAAGGTTTCCTTAAAAAGGTTGTAGTGACTTTTTTAAACAATTAACAATTGTTTTCATGTTCAACATTATCATTCACTTACAAAACACTCACTCAGCCAGCCTGAATTATGAGGCAAATGAGTATTTTGACGGGCTAATTTCTATGCATATTTTCCAAATGCAAGCTATGCAAAGGTGAAAGTTTATTGGATTTAAACATTCTCAGGTTATATGTATTTGTGTAATGATTGAAGGTGGGCCTAAATTGATGAACACTTTCTGAGGAGGTTGTGATTGTTTAACATCTGCAGGAAACTCCTGTGGATGTTCTACCACTCCATCGTAGCCAGCGTCCTCTTTTACACTGTGGTGTGCTGGGGGGGTCAACACATCCAAGAAGGACACATCCAGACTAGACAAACTGATCAGACGGGTCGGCTCTGTGGTTGGCATGAAGCTGGACTCTCTGGTGACGGTGGCTGAGAACACAGGACAAAGTGATGGACATTATGGGCGATGCCAGTCACCCTCTGCACACCGTCATCAGCAACCAGAAGAGCCTCTTCAGCCACAGACTGCTCCTTCCCAAGTGCAGGACCAACAGACCTTTATCCCTCAGGCCATCAGACTGTAGAACTCCCCACTCAGGGGGAGGAGGAGTAACAGGAAGACAGACGATGGGAATGAGAGGAACAGTAGTAACGAGTAAACCAGTATTGATCAGTATGTCTGGTATTTATATTGTGTATTTTTATTTATATCTGGAAACTGTTTTTCTTTTTTACTTTTACTTTTGATACGCTGTGTGCTTCTTACCCTGTGGGCTGTTATACAGTGCGGCTGTAACCTCAGTTTCCCTGAGGGAGTTTTCCCATGGATCATTAAAGTTCTATCTAATCTAATCTAATCTGAGAGAGAGAGAGAGAAATTTAACAGGCACTGAAAAGTCAAATGGTAAATGGACTGCATTTATACAGCACATTTCCATCCACATCAGGCGCTCAAAGCGCTTTATAAATAATGCTTCACATTCACCCCAATGTGAGGGTGCTGCCATACAAGGCACTTACTACACACCAGGAGCAAAAGGGGATTAAAGAACGTGCCCAAGTGATTTTCCAGTCAGGTTGGGAATTGAACCGAGGATCTTCTGTTCTCAAGCCCAACGCCTTAACCACTAGATCATCACCTCCTCAAAACTGGCTCTTAGAGGAATGTAGCACTCTTGAAATAGTGAAGCTATTGAGGTGTGATCACCAAACAAGCAAACATTTTGTTGCAAATAGACTAAAGTGTAAGAAAAGTGTAGAGAAGAACAGATGCAAATAAACAACAGACATAGGACAAATTAAAGCCTGTCTCTCACAGAGTGGCGAATTTTGGGTATCATAATAGATAATCTAATAGATTACAATTTGTTCATGTAAATGGGGAGTCTTCTTCACAGACTAAGGTTAATTATGGAGTTCCACAAGGTTCTGTGCTAGGACCAATTTTATTCACTTTATACATGCTTCCCTTAGGCAGTATTATTAGAAAGCATTGCTTAAATTTTCATTGTTATGCAGATGATACCCAGCTTTATCTATCCATGAAGCCAGAGGACACACACCAATTAGTTAAACTGCAGGAATGTCTTACAGACATAAAGACATGGATGACCTCTAATTTCCTGCTTTTAAATTCAGATAAAACTGAAGTTATTGTACTTGGCCCCACAAATCTTAGAAACATGGTGTCTAACCAGATCCTTACTCTGGATGGCATTACCCTGACCTCCAGTAATACTGTGAGAAATCTTGGAGTCATTTTTGATCAGGATATGTCCTTCAATGCGCATATTAAGCAAATACGTAGGACTGCTTTTTTGCATTTGCGCAATATCTCTAAAATTAGAAAGGTCTTGTCTCAGTGATGCTGAAAAACTAATTCATGCATTTATTTCCTCTAGGCTGGACTACTGTAATTCATTATTATCAGGTTGTCCTAAAAGTTCCCTGAAAAGCCTTCAGTTAATTCAAAATGCTGCAGCTAGAGTGCTGACGGGGACTAGGAGAGCATATTTCACCCATATTGGCCTCTCTTCATTGGCTTCCTGTTAATTCTAGAATAGAATTTAAAATTCTTCTTCTTACTTATAAGGTTTTGAATAATCAGGTCCCATCTTATCTTAGGGACCTCTTAGTACCATATCACCCCAATAGAGCGCTTCGCTCTCAGACTGCAGGCTTACTTGTAGTTCCTAGGGTTTTAAAGAGTAGAATGGGAGGCAGAGCCTTCAGCTTTCAGGCTCCTCTCCTGTGGAACCAGCTCCCAATTCAGATCAGGGAGACAGACACCCTCTCTACTTTTAAGATTAGACTTAAAACTTTCCTTTTTGCTAAAGCTTATAGTTAGGGCTGGATCAGGTGACCCTGAACCATCCCTTAGTTATGCTGCTATAGACTTAGACTGCTGGGGGTTCCCATGATGCATTGAGTGTTTCTTTCTCTTTTTGCTCTGTATGCACCACTCTGCATTTAATCATTAGTGATTGATCTCTGCTTTCTTCCACAGCATGTCTTTTTCCTGATTCTCTCCCCTCAGCCCCAGCCAGTCCCAGAAGACTGCCCCTCCCTGAGCCTGGTTCTGCTGGAGGTTTCTTCCTGTTAAAAGGGAGTTTTTCCTTCCCACTGTCGCCAAGTGCTTGCTCACAGGGGGTCGTTTTGACCGTTGGGGTTTTTCTGTAATTATTGTATGGCTTTTGCCTTACAATATAAAGCGCCTTGGGGCAACTGTTTGTTGTGATTTGGCGCTATATAAATAAAATTGATTTGATTTGATCATCAGGGTTCGTAAACATTTTCAAAACAGTTTTTAGGGTCGCATACAGTATTTCTTGCCACAAATAAATTTTGAATATGTTAAAAATTTCTTAGCACTTTTTTTTTTCACAAACAGCTGCAAACATTTGTAAAACAGTTGTTAATGTTGGTGAACAGCTGTAATGCCTGTCGCTAAAGTTGTTTCTGGTTCACAACCACTCTGACAAACAGTGTACCTTTTCTTCTTTTTTCTCTTCCTTCTGTTCTGCAGCAGGATAGCTGCAATAGCAGCCAGACAAAGCAGTTCTTCCTTAAGGGCAGCAGGAATTCACAACATTCTGTGAGGTTATTGGCTTGATTTTTGCCAACAAAGCTGGTGAATCCAAAAATTGCAGCGTTGGTCAGCATTTGCTGCTCCATGAGATATTGGCCTTATCGTGACGTTACCAAGAACCCATTATCCTTCATTATCACCATATTACAGAACTGCCTGAAGTGTCCAGAAGTACAGTAGTGTTCAGAATAATACTAGTGCTATGTGACGAAAAAGTTTAATCCAGGTTTTGAGTATATTTCTTGTTACATGGGAAACAAGGTACCAGTAGATTCACTAGATTCTCACAAATCGCGTGGAAGATAACGGAAAACAACCATCAAAATGGATAGAAGAATAACCAGAATGGCAAAGGCTCACCCACTGATCAGCTCCAGGATGATCAAAGACAGTCTGGAGTTACCTGTAAGTGCTGTCACAGTTAGAAGACGCCTGTGTGAAGCTAATTTATTTGCAAGAATCCCCCGCAAAGTCCGTCTGTTAAATAAAAGACGTGCAGAAGAGGTTACAATTTGCAAAAGAACACATCAACTGGCCTAAAGAGAAATGGAGGAATATTTTGTGGACTGATGAGAGTAAAATTGTTCTTTTTGGGTCCAAGGCCCACAGACAGTTTGTGAGACGACCCCCAAACTCTAAATTCAAGCCACAGTTCACAATGAAGACAGTGAAGCATGTTGGTGCAAGCATCATGATATGGGCATGTTTCTCCTACTATGGTGTTGGGCCTATATATCACATACCAGGTATCATGGATCAATTTGGATATGTCGAAATACTTGAAGAGGTCATGTTGCCTTATGCTGAAGAGGACATGCCCTTGAAATGGGTGTTTCAACAAGATTAATGCCTCACAGATGTGAAGAAATTATGAAAAACTGTGGTTATGCAACTAAATACTAGTTTAGTGATTCACAGGATTGCTAAAAAAGCAGTTTGAACATAATAGTTTTGAGTTTGAACAAGACTGAACAAGACTCACAAGGTGAAATGTTAAGACTGGGCCAAGAGATATCTGAAGTCAGATTTTTTTTTTCCAAAGGTTTTATGGACAGATGAAATGAGAGCATCTCTTGCTGGACCAGATGGATGGACCTGTGGCTGGATCACTAATGGACACATTAGTGGACTATTTTTAACAATGAGCTAATTGAAACTTTCTGGATTGAAGATGGACTTAAAATCAACTCGCAAAGCTCCTGCCAGTTTTTAGAAGATATTTTCTCCAAGCAGTGATGCAGGAATAAATCATCATTCAAGAAAGCTATTTTTATGCTGGACAATACTCCATCACATGCATCCTACCTGGCTCGCCAGCTGAGGCCTCAAAGACGACAGAATAACTACACGGCCCGCTTCCTCACCTGACTTAAACCCTACTGAGAACTTGTGAGCCCTTCTTAAATGTAAGCTTTACAGCATTGTACAAACATGTTGCATTAACCATTTAGAAATTACAGGCTTGTTTAAAAAAAAAAAAAAAATACAATTCTTTCATTTTGAGAGGCCATATGTAATGGGATGAACTAAATATGATTAGTTAATGCAAATCATCACTTTTACAGCCAGTTTTCAGGATGGATACATGAACATTTTCAAGTCTGAATATGTCTTGGACTTCATTTACGACAACAAAAAATATAAATGTGGTGAAAATACAGTAAGAATTGAATCCTGAGCCAAGCGAGAATCAGGATGTGGCTGAGCAGCTGAAAATTCTGAACAAGTTCAAGCAACTTTTTCCCAAATTGGTTGCAATACACAAAGAACAAAGGTCCACATCTTTAAGGTCCTGGTGCTATCTGTCTCGCTGTGTGGTTGTGACAGCAGGACGCTAACCAGTGACCTAAGGTGACAACTATGTGTCTTTGGTACTAGGGCTCTTCAGAGAATCCTTGGGTACTGCTGGAATACTTGTTTGGGAGACTCGGATGAGGAGCATCCCTTGTGTAGTGAGGGAATGTCAGCTACATTCTGGCTATGCTTCCCGCTTTATGATCTCATACACAGGTGCCTCAATATTGGGGATCTGAGCAATTGGAAAAGCCAAGGGACCGCCCATGTTTCACCTGGCTGTGACAGATTGATAGCTACTTTTGAGAAGTTGTGCTGGAGCAGTTGTCTGCCCGGGTGGTTGCTGTGCAGAACCCTGGACGGTCCCATGGTGTGGTGGATGCTGTGATGTGCAGTGTATAATCCTGTACATAAAACCTCTGTACTGCCTCAGCTTGTGAGTGCAACATTGTTCCCCCCCCCCAAAAAAAGAGCAGTTTTGCAGAATTAGTAGCTGATGAAACTGAACATCTGCACTGCCGTCACAGGCAGTAAAAACACCATATGTTCTTTGTACAGCAACAAAAATCATAAGATTGTACTTTGCTGTCGTGTCACATTTATTGAGATGTGCATTAAAAAGTTATGTTATCCAGTGCGTAATATTTGTGTAGTTTTGTTTTTTTTAATGTTGCAGCTGCTTCAATTTGACACACACACTGCAGCCAGCTCCATTTAATCGGCATCATGGAACAAAATGTGCCTTTTTACTCATTCTGCAGGATTTCCTGTTTTGTTTTTTTTAACAGAAGTACACTAAAGTCACTTGAATTCATATAAAATGACAATATGTTTTGCTTGCAGAAACAAAGTGATGTCATCCTGCAGTCCTCATGTGTCTGGTTAAATGACGCCTTATTTCCCAGTGGTTAGGGTGCGTCCCTGGCGTGGTTTTTCTGAAGTCAATTTAAAATCCACGTAACCTCCAACCCGTGTCTCAAAAAACGAGGGGAGAAAAGATTCAACAACTCAGACACATTTATAGATCAGTAATAACCATTTGGAGCAGCAAAAACAAAAGCAGCACTTGAATGCACCTTCTTTATATAGTTTCACACATTTAATGTGCTTTCGAACAGGATACATTGTGATTATGTAACTTTGTCAGTGCGGTGGCAAATCTTTGTGATCAAAGCTTTGCTGGCAGGTGTAGACTGGTACAAGACATTCACTGCTTCACTTTCCTCACTGCGTCACAAAAAGCCATACCGACTATAAACTACAGTCTGTCAACAGACAAATCAGGTGGTCCGAACACAACCGAACAATTAAGAGTTGTCGTCGACATCCACGAACACTTGCTGTAAACTAGCTTTCATTAACACACACTCATTTTTCATATTTTTGGGAAAATAATTTGTAAACTCATAATAGATGGCATATATATTTTTAAAGAAATCATACAGTACAATTATCTATACCACAATGTGAAATGTGTTTATACTGACTAGAACACCTTTTGTCTGCATAAATCACTATGACTTTAGAGCACAATGTGCTACACATGAGGCTTCTAAACTTTGGTGAAAGAATTACTGTTGTGACACAGGTTGCCCACAAAGACATGCCGACTCCGTTTTACGAGCTCCGACTTGTTCATCCTACCCTTTAGTCTCACTAAACAGTTAATCAGTGCTTCCAGGCACACTTCTTTTCTTCCACACCCAGGAGACTGAAGAGATTCCAAAAGGATAAATGAATTCCAGTGTGTCTTTGTTGGCTGTTCATTCAGGTTCTTGACACAAACTTTTGATTTCTGTCTGTGCTAGAAGGAATTTTTGAATGTATCTGGACAAACAGGCTGACCCATGCATCCACTTGCACTTAGATTCTTAGTTTTGATGTTTTTTTTTTTTATTCTAAATGTAAAACAATTTTCACTGTAAAGCCTGACAATATAGTCACGTTTCTAGCACACAGTCACACCAACATACTGTATTTACTCTGGTCGACTTCGCCCACAGATTAGCAAACGGAGTGCAGTTGTTTTCAGTCTCAAACATACATTAAATTTGGAACATCCATGGACTAATCAGTACAGTTTGGTCTTCATGTCTTCAGCTGTTTATCGTCCTGTGTCCCTAAGGGGGTTTAAGTGCCTCCCTTTCTCCCCCGCCCTCCCTCTGCATTGGCCAAAGGTTCACATAGCGGCTTCCTGTGCAGTTTCACCAAATAATGTTTCAACCGGGGCTTTGATGAACACAGGAGGAAAAACAGAAGTCCCTTCAGTCAGAAATGTCTGAGCCGTCTATGAGCCGTTCTGACAGTGAAGACGCCCGAGGCTCGTATGGCTTCTCCATCCTGCGGTAATTGTGACGTGGTAGAACTGGTAACAGGATGCTGCCGAGTCGCTCCACAGTCCAACTGCTCCCTCCAAGTGATGCCAAACTAGGCCAGTGCAGCACGTTCATCTTTAGCGACTTTTGTTCTTCTTGGCATTTCCCTGAATAACATAAAAGGTAGTGAGATTGTGAGTTGAGTTTTATGAACCAGAATATTGGATTCAGATTCCTGCTGAGATCATATTTCTACACCGAGGCGTGCACTAGGAGTGGTCTGTGGTGGTAAGGGAGACACTCACTACCTTCTTGATACAAACATGTTCTGTCCTGCAACTTCCCAGCACGGCACATTTTTGTGGATACATGCAGGAACATGTGCAAGCGTCTGCCACTTCTGTAGCCTAAATGACTTTTGCAGACAGTTGTGGCAGGTGCTTTAATCATCAGAAGAGACAGCAACACAAGTACAAAGGTTTCACCTGATAAATGACACAAAACTGGGTGGAAATTTAATCCAACATGAATTTGGAGCCATTTGACTTCAGAAATTTTGAAATAACTGGTTATCATGCTTCTGCCAAATAACTTTTTCACTTTCAAAATTCTTTTAGATCTAGTTCGGTAACATCTATATTCACTTTGTTTTCAATTTGGCTGATTTTACTCTGCAACTAGAATTAAATAAGATGTTAAAAAAAAAAACTCTAAGACATCTAAGAAATTCTAAAAATAAAGTAAGAAATAGTGGCTTGTTGGTGGAGTTTTTCTTTAAAAAAATGAAATGATATGACCTGCACTAACATAGCCCCCCCAAAAAAATTGCTTAACTTTGACGTCACTGCACCTCCCAGCATGCCTTTCACTGCCTCTGGATGTGTTCTTTCTGGTTAGGATACCTGATAAAAATCCTCTTGAATTCATTGTGATTTTTCATGATTGTTGTTTATTAGGGATTCCCAATTTGATTCAACTTTGACCTTTGCATTTGTGAGTGTTGTGCACTTTCGTGACCATTCCTTAGGCCTTGCTCTCACTGCCTCTGATGCTCTTACCGAGTCTGCGGGCTCGGTAAGCGCTGCAGCGGGGCACTCACACCGGCCCCCCTGTCTGCTGTATGGAGCTGCGGCCAACTCCGGCAACAGATCCAGAGACTACGCTCGCTGTTTGGATGCGGAGCGCTCTGGCAGCCTGCAAGGATAGACTTTTTGCAGAAAAATCCGCAGCGCTGCAGGGTTTCAGTAACCGCAGCCACAGAGCTCCGTGGCCACTAAGAGAGGTTTGTATCTTTTTAATGACTTGGATTCTCTGCGGGTCCCGCATCGGTAACACCGGAGGCGGTGTGAGTGAGGGGTTACTCCACTAATGTCTTCCAATAGAGTTAATCTGATAGAATGACACAATTTTCAGAGAGTGCATTTTTATACTGAAAATAAATAAATAAATTAATTAATTAATAGAAGACAAGCAAAACTGAGGCAGAAAGTTGTGCCATTTCTGTTGCTGCAGGCAGCATGTGAAATGTGTAAAGCTGCTGTTTGTGTGTGTAATTTTACTAAATGCTTCACAATAAAAGCATTTGATCGGTATACACTGGGAAGACAGAAACGATGTTTACTGTGCTGGATGCCAGTTTTAGTAACTGACACTCCACTGATATTCAGGTTTTGCTAAAAATGGAAAACATTATTAGCACACTTTGTTAAAGGCTGTATATCTGAAAAATATGACAACAATCCTTGGTGAAACACTGTTTTCTGTGTGGAGTTTGCATATTTCTGTGATGCCTGCATTAATTTCTTCCATCACAAAAATCAAGCAAGTTATTTCCCTGTAGGAAATGGGTAGGACTGGCATTACAGTCACTGCTCCAAAAGTGCGCCAATCCATATACAAACCCATGTTAAAATAGCCAAATTTGCAGCACAAATTAAGCCAGTGACAAAAAACAATTGTTCTATTCCATCCTTCCTGACCGCCAGAGGCGGTGGATAAAGCACTGAATGATCACCTTCGTGTGAACACAGGTCGAGCATAAATATAAACAAAGTCACATGTGACCGTCAGGTGACCTACGTAACCCTATATAAGTCACATGACACCGGAAGCTCAGTCCCTTTTCTTTTCTCGACTCACAGGTTTCGAGCTGACGCAGGGTGGTGAGTTTCTCGCAAAATATTGGATATTTATCCGCTTGTTACATTTTAGCCTCGTTAGCCTGATCCCGTCAGATCTCAGAAGCTAAGCAGAGCAGGATCTGGTTAGTACTTGAACGGGAGACCTCTTTGGAACACCAGCGGCTGTGTGTGTTTCTCCAGGTAAAACAGGATTTGCGTCAGGAAGGGCATCCGGCGTAAAACTTGTGAGAATTACCAATGCGGATCTGGTTGTATCCACTGTGGCGACCCCAAACAAAACCGGGAGCAGCCGAATTAACTACAACAACTTACAAGGCGAAGTTGTGAGTTTCGCCCTTCAGAGGCTGGACAAGCGTGTGCTGTACGTGTGTGACGCCGGGTGCATCCATGTGTACAATCCCTGTGTTTTCCACTAACAGTATTGTTTTTTTACTTATCTTGTGTTGACCGGTCGCTTTTGACTCTGCTTTTGTTATTACTGTTTGCTACTTGAGAGCAGTTGATTGGTCCTGCTCTGTTTCATTGTGTACGGTACAGCAACCGTTTTTTCGACTTCACTAATTATTATTGTTGTTTAATTCGAGCATCCATCTTCATCCTGCTCCCGTTTTGGTGCGTCTGGCACAGTTTGTAACTCACTTTTGTATTTGTGGTTGCAGGTAACATTGCAGCCAACTTTACCTGCTCCACTTTGATTGCAAGCCGTTCTCGCCTTGCTTTTTGTACAAATGGCATTGCTGATTGCATGCGCATTTTACTGGGCCAGTTTTTGATTCGATCGTCGTGGCCATTTTCTGGATTCACTTTTGTTATTCTTATTGTTGCGAACAGCTGACTTTGCAGCTCTGTTTTAGACTCACTTGCATGGGTTTATTGTTTTACTGTGGCTGTTTCCAGCTCTGTTTTGTTTATTGTGATAATTCTGGTTACAAGCAGTTGAATTATCCTGCTCCGTTTTCGTTGGTTGTGACCGTTCCCGGTTTCGCCTTTCGTTTCTTGTGGTTTTGCTGGTTATGAGCAGTTGACGCGTCCTGCTTCCTCTTTTGTTATAGTGGCCATCCCCTGTTCCGCTATTTATCTTTCTCTTTTTCTGAGCAGCTGGTTTCATCCTGCTGCTGTTTCATTGTTGCGATTGTTCCCGGCTTCACTCCTTGTTTCTTGTGGATTTGTTGGTTACAAGCAGTTGGCATCTCCTGCGGCCGTCCCCGATTTCGCTATTTGATTTTGTTTCTTGATCTGAGCAGTCTGTTCCGTTCTGCTCCATTTTGTTATTATAGCGGCCGTTCCCGGCTTCACCTTTTGTTGCCGTACTGGATACAAGCAGCTGCCTTGATCCTGCTCTGTTTTTTCTTTGTCTACATATATAAACTGCGTAACGTCTGTTTTTTGGCTTCATTTGTTTATATATTTCGAGTCAATGGTGGCGTACACAGCTTGACCTGATTCTCCAACCCCCAATCATTTAAAATCATTTTGCCAAAAGGTGCGGAACAGCTAGGTGTCAGTGTATGTCAAGTCCAGATGGCTATTTCCCGTAGAGGCAGCTAGTGTGGACTTCCCCCCTGCCCCGTACAATGACAATAAAGACTATTCTATTCTATTCTTGTAAGTGTGTTCTTTCTAAAGCCCCTTTCACATCGGGCCTGCGTAGCGTTGCATTGTGCTGTGTATCAAGTATGCTGGAATGGCTGCATCATGAAAAAAATGTTGCGCGCAAGAGGAAGCTTGGCCTGCCTCTTCTTCCATGGTTTTGAAGCTTCACTGCTAGCAAAGTTCAGCAAGACAAATAAAATCTAGCAATGCAGGTACAGTAGTGTTCAGAATAATAGTAGTGCTATGTGACTAAAAAGATTAATCCAGGTTTTGAGTACATTTTTTATTGTTACATGGGAAACAAGGTACCAGTAGATTCAGTAGATTCTCACAAATCCAACAAGACCAAGCATTCATGATATGCACACTCTTAAGGCTATGAAATTGGGCTATTAGTAAAAAAAGTAGAAAAGGGGGTGTTCACAATAATAGTAGTGTGGCATTCAGTCAGTGAGTTCGTCAATTTTGTGGAACAAACAGGTGTGAATCAGGTGTCCCCTATTTAAGGATGACGCCAGCACCTGTTGAACATGCTTTTCTCTTTGAAAGCCTGAGGAAAATGGGACGTTCAAGACATTGTTCAGAAGAACAGCGTAGTTTGATTAAAAAGTTGACTGGAGAGGGGAAAACGTATACGCAGGTGCAAAAAATTATAGGCTGTTCATCTAGAATGATCTCCAATGCAGAATGGCAAAGGCTCACCCATTGATCAGCTCCAGGATGATCAAAGACAGTCTGGAGTTACCTGTAAGTGCTGTGACAGTTAGAAGATGCCTGTGTGAAGCTAATTTATTTGCAAGAATCCCCCACAAAGTCCCTCTGTTAAATAAAAGACATGTGCAGAAGAGGTTACAATTTGTCAAAGAACACATCAACTGGCCTAAAAAGAAATGGAGGAATATTTTGTGCACTGATGAGAGTAAAACTGTTCTTTTTGGGTCCAAGGGCCACAGACAGTTTGTGAGACGACCCCCAAACTCTGAATTCAAGCCACAGTTCACAGTGAAGACAGTGAAGCATGGTGGTGCAAGCATCATGATATGGGCATGTTTCTCCTACTATGGTGTTGGGCCTATATATCGCATACCAGGTATCATGGATCAGTTTGAATATGTCAAAATACTTGAAGAGGTCATGTTGCCTTATGCTGAAGAGGACATGCCCTTGAAATGGGTGTTTCAACAAGACAATGACCCCAAGCACACTAGTAAATGAGCAAAATCCTGGTTCCAAACCAACAACATTAATGCCTCGCCGATGTGAAGAAATTATGAAAAACTGTGGTTATACACCTAAATACTAGTTTAGTGATTCACAGGATTGCTAAAAAAGCAGTTTGAACATAATAGTTTGGAGTTTGTAGCGTCAACAGCAGATGCTACTATTATTGTGAACAGCCCCTTTTCTACTTTTTTTTTACTAATAGCCCAATTTCATAGCCTTAAGAGTGTGCATATCATGAATGCATGGTCTTGTTGGATTTGTGAGAATCTACTGAATCTACTGGTACCTTGTTTCCCATGTAACAATAAGAAATATACTGAAAACCTGGATTAATCTTTTTAGTCACATAGCACTACTATTATTCTGAACACTACTGTATGTACTGATAAAAACCTAAAAGGATTATTCGGTGGACTGCCGTAGGGTAGCGTACAATTGGTTAGGCATGGTGTACAGTAGCATAGTGTTGCGTAGACTTGTGTAGAGCACTGCATCCAGAATGTCCACAAAACCCCTTTATGTCCCACAGTGTACTGCCACGTAGGGCTGCATGACCTCAGCACAGGGCTGCATAAACTCGGCGTAGTCGGTACGCCTCATTACGCAATCCTACGCGACACTGCTGTGAAAGGGGCCTAAGCATTTTAACACAAATATCAAATATAACACAGCTTGGCGGTGCAGTGGATTAGTGGTTAGCACTGTGGCCTCACAGCAAGAGGCTTGTGGGGTCGCTTCCCACCTGGTCCTTTCTGTGTAAAGTTTGACTGTTCTGTTCAAGAACATGCAAACTCTACACAGAAAAGAGCCGTTTGGAAGCAAACCGGACGGTCTCATTGTGAAGCAACAGTGCTAACCATTAATCCACCATGCTGCCCCTTTTTTGCCCATAACAGAAAATGAAAGTTTAAATAAAAGACCATGAATTAAAAACTTCTTCCACCACACCTGCATTATGCTCCACATCTCCACCATCCACACTAGCCAAGAATATTGCAACATGTCCCAAAACAACTCGGTACGTAGATACAGTGACTAAGTGCACAGTCACACCGGGGGTTATGACCATACTGCCACAGGTTAAAGACAAAATGTCACAGATGTGCATGTCACATTCGCACCACTGTCACAGAAGAAGGAAGAAAAAAAAAAAAAAAAAAGGTGTTGGCGGTGTGTCACGGGCTGACAATCAGTCAGAGAACATATCCTGAACATGTTCAAAATACACTCTGCGACTCCTGAGACTCTCTAGTTGGGCAACTTGTTTTTCTGTGTGGGTGTGTGTGTGTGTGTGTCTCACAGTGGTACCATCTCTGTGCCAGAGAGACTTGTATGTCAGTGGCCAACACAATGATGTTGGAGAGAGAAAAACATTGATTGCAAGGAGTTCAATACTGTAAACATACTGTACAAAATTATATAGATGACAGAATTATCCTGCAAGTTCTGTTTAAAAGGTTTTCAAAAGACCTCTGCACTTTTCCTCTTCTACTCTTAAAAACAAAGATTGTTTCAGCCCTACAGATTTATACAAACTAAGGGCCTGTACTTTAAAATGCAGATGACAGAATTGTGTCTCACTGCTGTACCTTGTTGCCCAGTTTGAGGGTGTCGATTTCCTCCCTCTGCTTGCTCAGTGTCTCATTCATACCGCACAGGTGATCACTCATCATGCTCAGCTGATCTTCATAGCTCCTCTTAGTCGTGGCCAGCTCATCCTGCATGGCAGACAATTATAACGAGGTGTTGGACAGAATAAGTTCCAGACACAGGCTGATTGATCTCTTGAATTTGGACAAATGTGTGACCACCATGTACCTGCAAATGTGTGATGTTCTGATTGGCCAGTTTGACCTCCTCACGCAGGCTGTCCCGTGATTTTTCTGCCATAGATAATCTCTTTGCCAGAGCACGGCACTAGAAAGGAATTTGGGAAGATGGAAAACCCCTTATATTCTTGTGAACACTTCTGAATTTTATTTTTCCCAAAACTGCAAGAGTGATGCATAAATGTTTTGAGAAGTTGATACATGTTAAATACACTGTCAAAGGTAGATGTGTTTGAAAGAGACACAAAGGCTGAGACAGTGACTCACAAGCAAGTGCATTCTTGTTGCTACAATACAAAACCCAAATACGTGGCACACTAGAAACACACTCACAGAAGGTAGGAGCTACATTCACATCAAGCCTCACTCCACTGCTAGAAAGATTTGGAATCAATTTTCTTTCTTTCCCCAGGAATACACAGTGGTTCAAACATTTTCCATCATTCAAATCACAAAGAGGAAATGACAAGGAAACAAGGCGACCCACTTAACATTTAGTATGTTCCGATGCCCTCTGCTCGATGCAAAATGACAAATATGATCAAAATAGCTGTGAAATGACCAGAGGAAGGTACACTGGAGAGAATGGTTGGTTCTGCGCTAAATGCATCTGGACATTTTAACAGCACTCCTCATCTCTTCCCAGGTGTCACACAGAACTAAACGAAAACAAGGTCACGTAAGGGCCTCACCTCTGAATGGAAGTGCACGGTTTTGCTGTCTGAAATCTGGAGTTGGGTGGTGAGCTCTCCTACTCTGGCCATGTAGTGAGTCTTTATCAGCTGTTCCCAGGACTCTGCATCTCCCATCTACACAGACACAACACCCATTTCCAGTAGATATTTTTCTTTTTTCAAAAGGACATATTCATTCAGTATTTGGAAAAGATATGGAAAAAGTCTGACAACTACAAATGGCAGAATTAAGAAGAAAATAAGGTGGCAGGCTGATGCTTTCCCTTCAGTCACACCTGCCAGCTGTTAAACAAAAACTATAAAAGTGAGAGCTGAACAAAAACCTCTCCAATTTGTAGTTTGTCTCATTTTGCACAAACAAAAACTACACTTGCTTAAAGCTACCATTATCAGATAGAAAATTCTACACAGAGACTTGAAGAATCCTTTATTACTTCCACCAAAGAAGTTACACATTTAGTGCTGTTTGTCATTTAGCAGAATTACGTTAAAAACTACTGATGTGATTTTCTTAAAATGGCAAAAGGGTGGGGTGGGGCATGGGACAAGACCAAATCTTTTAGAGCAGATCTAATTCAGGGGGTGGATTAAAGAATTCCTGACACCCCCAACCACTTTCTTTAACATTGCAAGATAGATACAAGTACTATAAAAGTTCCATCAATTTGTTGTGTTCAATATGTCTGAAATGTTTATGTGCTCACAAAATTTTTTTTTTGGGGGGGGGGGGGGGGGATTGAGTTGCAGGTATATAGCCCATGTGTTATCTTAAGTATGCTCACCCAATATAAGTGAGGAAGCCAAATCGTCCTATCCCATAATGTTAAAGAAAATGGAACAACAACAAAAACTAGAGTGCCAAGGGTCTTGTGGGTAACCGGCTCAATTAAAGCCCAAGGCAAAATGGCCATTTTCAGAATAAAAATGGCCACCATTTCCAAATGAACAAATCTACGCAAATAATTTTGGGATGGAAACAATGGCAATGACCAATATTGTGACCTTGTTAAATTAAAAGATAGACAGTTTTTGAGAAAATTGGATGCAAATACTCAAATTGAATGTTTTCGGCATTAAAATAGCCGCCATTTCCAAACGAACAAATCTATGACTTTCCGCAAATCTATGGGTTTGCGGCCTTATCAGCTAGTAACCCCCCCAAAACAAGAAATTTTCCCCCTTCCCTCAGATTTGTCTTTATGGAACATGTGGTTAAAATATATACTTTAGTCCAGGGCAGAGGTATATGCGCTTGGAGCACTTCTTGTTTAAATGTGTTAAGAGGACTCACATGCTCAACTGTTGGTGTTGTGCACAGCATGCCAACCTGGTGATAATGAGACAAAGAAACAAATGAGGGCTTGATCAGAAGAAATGGAGAACTACACATCAAGTTCAGCCACGCGAGTGGCACTGCTGGGACAAAAATCACCCCGCGTGAGACATAATCAATAAACTCTAGTTGACAAGCAGTTCAGTAACGAGTGAAACAAAAATCTCTGGCTTGTGCGTGCGTGCAGGGTGAACTGTTCTGACTTGCAGAAACAGTATTCTTCAATTCTGTCAAGTCAGCACATTGGAGGTCTGAGCTTTGCTAAGCAAAAAACATGCTACGTGTGGGGGAGTGACAAGAATGACAGGACCGTCTTTCTTGAAGAAAACCATTTCGCCATGCAATGAGCAGAAAAGTGACTCTGAAGCAAAAACAAACAAGTACAGCAGCTAGTAGAGTGACTGTACCAGGCTGGTGCACAGCGTGGTCTCTTTCCCTGCAGGTTTGTGCTCGGTCTCCTCTTCCTCATGGCTGTGTGCGAGTGTGCTGGCAGGGCTTCTGTGAGAGTTTGGACTTCCTCCTAAAGCCACTGTGAGCTGTGCTTCCAGGTCTGCAATGCGCTGGTTTTCTTTTTCTAACCGCACCTTCCCCAGCTGGGCCTCCAGGAGCCAGTGCTCCTTCTCTTGCTCGAGCCGAGCAATCTTCTCCTGGCTCTGCTGCACCTGGAGGAGGGCAAGAGAGAGAGAATGAGGAGAAGGAGGGTTTAGTCTTTTAGAGGGGAATGGGGAGGAATATATGACAAATCACTCTGGAGTAATAATTAATATGTGTGTGTGTGTGTGTGTATACATATTTAGTTTTACAACAAGATTTCTGATCTGAAGTTCACAAAACGATCCTACCCTCAACTCCCAATCCCCTCTCCCCCCCACACACGGTCATACTCGTTGCCTACATGTATTCTATATCAACCTCTGTACAAATATGTTTTAGTAAAAACAAAGTCTAATTATTTCCCATTTAAGATGTTAAACTGGAGTTATTTTCATTCATGCACATCTACACGACAAGCTTCTACCACTGTGTGATGTTTCACTGAAATCCACCAAACAGTTCAGAAGACGTTGCTGGTCACGATAGCCAGCCTATACAGAGATACAGTGAAAGCTGTATGGAGCGAGCCAGAAACTGAGTTTTTCCCAGTGAAAGCTGGTGTTTATCAGGGATGTGTTCTCCTCCTACACTGCTCAATGCTTACATGGACTGGGTGTTTGGAAGGGTTGTGGAAACCAGCAACTTAGGTGCTTTTGTTGGAGAAGAATGTTTCACTGACCCCGACTTCGTGGACAATACTGTGATCTTTGCTGAATCAATGGATACGTTGATTGGAGTAGCTGAAGAGTTGATTGAACAATCGGAGTGTCTGGGTTTGCAATTGTTCTTGATCAAGACTAAGATCCGGGCTTTTAAAGTCTTCCTGGACTCAGCCATCAGAAGTGTATCTGTATGTGGTTAAAGTGTTGAGGTTGTTGAGACATTCAGTTGTCTAAGGAGTGACATTCATGTCTCTGGGTACTTTGAGATCAAGAGACTCCCAGAAAGAGCTTATGGAGTAGCAAGGTCACTGGACAAAGGTGTTTGGCAATGCCGATGTCGATGGAGGTGAACAAAAATCCAACTCTGTAGGGTCCTGGTATTCAAGTCGTACTCTATGGTTGTGAGACTTGGACACTAACCTAAGGATTCTTGGGTACCACTGGAATGACCATATAAAACGAGTGGTTACTTAAGACTAAAATGAGTAGCATCACTTGCATAGTGAGGGAGCGTCACTTTGACATTTTGGCCATGTGTCACATTTCTCTGTGCATGATCAACAGCATAGGTGCTCAACTGAGGCCCTCAGCGGCTGGAGAAGACCAAAGAGACACCCACGCTTCATTTGCCTGTGGCACATACATGGTTACTTTTGAGGGGTGAAGAGTGACCAGTTGTCTGCTGGGGTGGTTGCCAACCAGAATGGGTTGGCCAAGAACCCAAGGCTGTTCTTGATATTGTGGATGTAGCAAAGCGTAGCACCATGCTATCAGACTTGCTTTTAAAAGACCCATAGACAAACAAACAGTGTTAACCCTATATAACCCCCAGTGCCCCAATTTTAGTTTGGGGAGAGGGGTGGGGATATAACTAGTGTTATAAGAAATTTTGGAACCAAAGTATATGGGAAAAGTGTTTCATGTCTGTTAAATCCTGACTGCACGGCAATAAGCTTGATCATTGTGCTTTAACCTGTTGGTTGAATAACTAACAGCATTACAACTCCAAAATTTAAGTAAAACATTTACTGTAATTCTCTGTCAGCAAAAAAGTGTTGGCTTTTTTTGTTTGTTTGTGTTGTTTTTACAAATGTCACAATGTACACTTTGAGGCTGCCAAACACAAATATGAGTTTTTTAAAAAATTATTTCGGAAAGAAGAGAACAAACTATCACACGACTCATACATAATATCAACAGAAAATTGATCATACTGTATATTATTACGACAGCTAATTTAGTGCTTGTCCAACTCATGATGTCTTTCACTGGCTCAAAAATTCAAGATAACACCACAACCACTGTTAGACTCTATTCTGTTGACTAAGAAAGAAAACAGAATTGACTACAAAATGACACTGAGTTGAAATGTTCTCAGCTTGATAAAAGTGATCAATAAATATTTAATAAATTGATCCATTCGTAATGAATAGCAATAGCTTGAAGAACTGTTATGAGTTTGTGCGTTACCTGTTGAGCAAGACCTTCTCTACTCTCAGTGGAACTGGTAAGTATTCGGCGGTTTGACAAGGCTTCTCTGTATGGAACAGACTGTGGCCGAGGCTGAATGAAAAACAGCACAAGATGAATACAGAAAAGGTTTTTGTCTGTGTGTGGACAAGCATTTAAAAGTGTATACTGACCTTTGCGATGGTATGGATATAAGCAGCTGCCTTCTTTTTATTAGCTAGCATACTTTCAGCATGCAAGGGGTTGAGGGCTACAGTGCCACCTCTTGGACTGTACCCTGTGGATGTGAAGAAATCCAAATTGTTGCTGAAGAAAGTGGCAATCTGCAGGGAAGGAGGGGAAATACTATATCCATCATCTACAGAGAAAAGATGGCAGTAGACTTACAAACTAAAGAAATCCTAATAATAATAAAAAGTTAAAAAAAAAACTGAGTTAATTCCACCACCAACTTTTCTAGGATGATTAATGTCTCATCAATTGAGCTCTTGAACACAGAGACAGACACTCTTACAACATAACTCTCTGTGGACATCATGTGTCTGTGTGGAAACCCACACTGCAGAGCACAGTTTGTACCTCTCATCAGTAAAGCCCATCTAAAGGTGTATTTGATTTGTAAAAGAGGGAGCAGCTGTTCAAAACTTCATCTGGGCAGCATCTCTGAACATCTGACTGCTGCTCACCTGAGTCCAGCCATTTTGTTGCCACATTGTAGCAAATTACTAATGTGACAGAGCGGCGATAAGTCTAACACTTGCATGTAAGGCTTTAAAAAGAAAGAAATGAGTACATGCATTTAATCTAGGGTACTGCCTGCCCTCTGTTGGCCGTACCTTGCTAGTGCTGCTGGTCAGTGAGACCAGAGATCCCAGGAGGCACTCCGTGGTGGTACTGAGCTTCTGAGTGATGGTGGGAAGCTCCTGCTCCAAGGCAGCCTTCTGGTTGTAGTGCTTTGACATCTCTGTCACAGAGAAAAAAGGAACACAACCATAATTAAATTAAGTGTAAATTTTAAGTGCTCCATCTGGGTAACACACTGGAAAAGAAAGCCCACAATTTTTATTACTACTTTTGGTTGTGCAGCATAACAGAAGGTACACAGACACAACTGGCTGCAGGATATTTTAGTGTAAACTGACTTAGATAAATGGCAGCACCAGCAAAGGGACTGTTGCGTCACATCATGTCACGCTATCTGTGAATGGCTCCAGGTCAAAAAGGCTCTACCGTGCTCACCTTTAACGCCGTCGTGAAGACTGTGTAAGCAGGCAGCCATCTGGGTGAAAACAGCAGAGGTGCTGCTCTGTGGCACGGCATCCTGCTGAACACCTGGGACACAGCACCACATGCAGTTGTAACACAACAAACATGCACCATTACACTACCGTAATAACTGCTACATTTGTAAAACAACGGGTGACATTACGAAATGTTTGACCATTTTTACTTGAATTTCTTTGCCAAAAAAAGAAATATGAGAGAGAGAGGAAGAATCGAAAGATTTGCTGTGACACCTTTCAAATATTCATAAAGCAGAATATTTTAAAATTGGCTACACTTTCCAGCTAATCTATAATAATTTGATCTGGAACAAATAATAGATAATTGATTTGACTATTAAATTAACTAACAGTTATTGTAATAATCAATCATTCTGAGAGACAAAAAAAATCCTCTGATTTCAGCTTCTTAAACATGAGGAAGAGGTTGACGAGTCATAACGTCAGTGGACAAAGGTAATGGCCATTCCAAAATCTTTGTAGAATGTCAGTCCAAGTTTTGAGAGTTCAAGTGCCTTTGATCTTAATGGATGGCTGACAGACTGAGGCTCTCCTTTATGAATGCTACTTTTTCTATACCCGCTTACTTTAATTAAGGGTCAAGGGGGTGGGGCTTATCACAACAGCCATAGGGCGAGAGGCGGGGCACACCCTGGACAGGACAACAGTCTATCACTGGGCCACGTGCAGACAAACAAACTCATGGGCAATTTAAAGTTTCTAGTTAACCTAACCTGCATGTCTTTGGAAATGAGAAGCCGGAGCATTCTGAGGGAACCAATGCGAACATGGGGAGAACATGCAAACTCCACACAGAAAGGACCACGTGGGAAATGATCCCAGGACCCTCTTGCTGTGAGGCAATGGTGTTAAACACCAAGCCACTGTGCAACCCTACAATGTACAATATTCAATGAAAATAATTTTTAAAACCTGTATGCTCCATAAATGGGATGTAAGCACAACCTGCAAAAGTCTGATTCTTCCATGTCTGTTATGGACCAGTACATTGGCAGCATTTTGCCTTACTTAACTTCTTTAACTGAAACATGTACATTAGGTTCTATCTTTGTGTCAATGTCGAGTTGCAGGAATGGCATACAGCGTAAAACCTGTGCCAAATCAATATCTAAAATCATGAAAGATATCTAGGCTCATTCCATATGGGACTACATGAGTGTACTACAGATGTAATGTCTTTGCGCTTCATGGTATATAAAGTGATTCCAGTGTCACTCCTTTCTTAATATGGTGTGCAGTTCCTCAGTGGCAAAGCGAATTTTCTACCACAAGGGGATGGTCATAAACCCAGTTGGAAGTTTGAGCATGTTTAAGGATATTCAACGATAAGTACGTAGCTCATAATTAGTCTGGCATTTTGTCTGGAAGCATTCAAACACACAGTTTATGCACATTTCTGTTCTCACACACACTGTTGACAACTGAGGGACATGGACCTGAACCCACAGAGAACAAATAGATGTCTTTAGTACTCTGTTTCTCCAGTGAATCCTGAGGTACAGCTGGAAGAACTGTGTCCAATGAGCAATTGAGCTGGAGATCTAAATGAGGAGTACGACTTGCATTGTGAGGGAATGTCAGAGGTTGCCAGGGATCCAGGGCAGTTCTATGAGATGATGTAGATAAGCACACCTCCAGGCTCATGTACCTAAACCAAAGCTGATCTAGATGCAGCTGATTAATGTATTAGACCAACGGGGAGCAAAGTTCTTCATATATGTGAAGACTAATGTGTGTAAATAGAAGCTAGAATGGAAAGTTAGATGCAAAAAAACATGCAGGAGCTCAGGCATATAACATGCTAAGGTAAAAGGAGCAAAACGTGGCAAACCATGTAGTTCCTTTACAAAAAATTTCAACAAAATTGAGATGGAATGCACAGTACACAGAGCATCCCACTGCACATATCAGAAAACACTGTCATATGTAAAATTATATTAAATATCTGCTTTCATTCAAACGTACAAGTTCTTTGTACTATGTTTCTATTTTGAAAAAGCAGTGAAAACATTAATAAAACAAATGGTGCTATAAAATTTTCAACAGTAACAAAGCCAGTACACTGTTCTAATAGAACTGATCTCTATGTAACTGTGTGCACTAGGAATAATTAATAGTGATTAAAAACATTACAATTAATTAATCATCAGAGCTCCTCAACATCGTCTGCTGGTAGCCTGAACTTTAGACCAAGTGGCGCAACTCGCACGGAACAAAAATAAAGCTACACCTGCAGCACGCACGTATAGCCATAGATACACTCAACAAAAATATAAATGCAACACTTTTGGTTTTGCTCCCATTTTGTATGAGATGAACTCAAAGATCTAAAACTTTTTCCACATATACAATATCACCATTTCTCTCAAATATTGTTCACAAACCAGTCTGAATCTGTGATAGTGAGCACTTCTCCTTTGTTGAGATAATCCATCCCACCTCACAGGTGTGCCATATCAAGATGCTGATTAGACACCATGATTAGTGCACAGGTGTGCCTTAGACTGCCCACAATAAAAGGCCACTCTGAAAGGTGCAGTTTTATCACACAGCACAATGCCACAGATGTCGCAAGATTTGAGGGAGCGTGCAATTGGCCTGCTGACAGCAGGAATGTCAACCAGAGCTGTTGCTCGTGTATTGAATGTTCATTTCTCTACCATAAGCCGTCTCCAAAGGCGTTTCAGAGAATTTGGCAGTACATCCAACCAGCCTCACAACCGCAGACCACGTGTAACCACACCAGCCCAGGACCTCCACATCCAGCATGTTCACCTCCAAGATCGTCTGAGACCAGCCACTCGGACAGCTGCTGGAACAATCGGTTTGCATAACCAAAGAATTTCTGCACAAACTGTCAGAAACTGTCTCAGGGAAGCTCATCTGCATGCTCGTCGTCCTCATCAGGGTCTTGACCTGACTCCAGTTCGTCGTTGTAACCGATTTGAGTGGGCAAATGCACACATTTGCTGCCGTTTGGCACGTTGGAGAGGTGTTCTCTTCACGGATGATGCGAAGGAGATGTGTTGCACTGCATGAGGCAAATGGTGATCACACCAGATACTGACTGGTATCCCCCCCCCCAATAAAACAAAACTGCACCTTTCAGAGTGGCCTTTTATTGTGGGCAGTCTAAGGCACACCTGTGCACTAATCATGGTGTCTAATCAGCATCTTGGTATGGCACACCTGTGAGGTGGGATGGATTATCTCAGCAAAGGAGAAGTGCTCAATATCACAGATTTAGACTGGTTTGTGCACAGTATTTGAGGGAAATGGTGATATTGTGTATGTGGAAAAAGTTTTAGATCGTTGAGTTAATCTCATACAAAACCAAAAGTGTTGCGTTTATATTTTTGTTGAGTATATATAGTAACCTACATACTGCACTGGGCTCCAGAATGGACAATACGATATCTCAGATCTTGGCTGCGGTTTGTGGCACTGTTGCCAGAAGAGTCAGTACTGCTGTGATGACAGAAGATTTATTTTCTCCAAAAAAAAGTGAGTCAAATTGGCAGTGTGGCAATTTTTTGGTTATTCACAGAATGACAGTGGTGCCACTGAGGATGGCAGGGATCCAATTTGCAAAACCTGCCAGAAAAAAGTTGCAGTAAAGGCAGGTAACACTACAAACATGATAAATCACTTGAGGGACAACCACCTGGCTATATACACTCAAATGAAGGCAATGTACAATAAGAGATATACATTATGTTAATGACATGTTATTTAATGCCATTTTGAGTTGTTAACATGTCACTCTCAATGATGTAACTTAACGGTGAGAGTTGGGATTTCAGCGCAGCACGTGTTTGGCTGTGTGACGTTGGCTAGCTTCTCTGAGAGATAATGGCAGGCAGGGCTAGATGCCGTGGGCTCGTAATTTACCCGGTGTAGCCATAGCCTCCCTCTCTTCCCATATATGCCAATTGTAGGATAATACTAATGTAACATGGGGCTTCTAGCACTGAGAAAAATCTGATCACTGTTAATAACACAGTGAGATCGTCTAATTTCTTTCCACAAGCTCCCTACAAATTCAAACTATTGTGACACACAACTAGACATGATTATGTAAAATTAAAATGAGATTAGGAAAAAACAATTAAGAAATAGGTATTAACTGATAATTACTTCAGTTTTTTCCCTTGGAATCAATAAAGGCAACCCTTATTTGGATCATATCCACAAGCTTACATAGTAGATAAAAATGCGTAAAAATGAACATTTCATGAGTGAAGCCCAAATGCAACATTACTGGGGACGATGGCCAGAAAATGAGACAAGATCCCAAACTTGTTGATATTAACTTACTAGGTAAGGCCAGCAAATTGATGTAGTTCTCCAGTTTCTCAAACACAGCGGTCACTCTCTTCATATCACATTGCACCTCTCGGTTTTTCACAGAAAGAGCAGCGGTACAAAGAGGCGCTTCGCACTCTTGGTCCAGGCTAGAAACAGAAGAAAGAGCCATCAACACAGCCTCCGCCACACAGTTTCCACTTCAGACACACACATTCATATGGTGCTGACCTTTTGAGCTGATAGGGAAGAATCTTTTGCAGAAAGTGTGTGTAAGAGGAAAAATGATCAGCAAAGTTCTTCAGCTTGACCACAGTTTCCTTCAATTCAGTAAAAGCCAATTAGAGGCTGATTATAGACTATTTCAAAAAATGTGCACTTTTTTAAATCACTCACCAGCATAGTAACTGTGTTCTCTGTGATGCTTTGATGCAATTGCAAAAAGCTGTCCTCAAGAGGGCGCACAAACGCTGCATTCTCATGCAGATACTGAGAAAACTTAAGTAGGAATATGCACATCAGTTGATCCTTTATAACTAATGCATATATATGCGTATCTAGTTAACATCAGACAAGTCTGTCTTGTTTGTGTTCCGTTGCCTCACCTTCTGGTTCAAAGGGGTGATGGGTTCAATGGAGGAGTCGAGCGGATAGATGTGCACTCTCTGTTCTGTGTAGGAGTGGAAGTTCAGCAGAGCAGCCACCAGGTCCTGAACAAAGCTCAGAGCCTGACCTGCCACATCCCGGGCCTTAAGCTAAACCCAGAAAAAGCCACACATTTAGTCAAGACTCCAGTCAAAATAAGGCGGCACCCCCCATTATTTACGAGAGAAATATCAACCAAATGTACACATTTACAATTGGGCAGTTTAGTATTTAGACAGTGATCATCAAGATGTGATTAAAGTGATGACTTGAAGTTTTAATTCAAAAGATTAAATCACCCATAATTTAAAATCGCTTCATCTGCACTGAACAGGTAGCTGAGTGGATAGAGGGCTACCCTGTCAATATGTAGAACCAGGTTCAAATCCTGCTTATGTTACCTATTTGGGCCCTTGGACGAAGTACTTTAATGTACACTGTCTTACTCCGCTCAGCTGTAAATAGGTACTGGCCTAAGCTGGGCAAGTACTGTCCATGGGGAGAAGTAGACACTCATCTGCTTGATGCAATGGAATCCAGAGATAAGCACTTCATATAAAATTGCCTGTGCTGCTGCTCACAGTGCTCCTATAAGAGCATATTTAGAGTCTGAGCTTAAGTGGAAATAAAGTGCAAAGCATGAAGTAAAGACTCTAATTCAGTCGGGCCGTTCCGGGTTTTCAAGCAACTTAAATTGTTCATTAAAGAACCAACAAGCCTCAGGGCCTATACTGGACTTACTTATTTTTTCATCTGCATTGTCCCAGTCCACCCAGCTGTAAATGGTACCGGCTTTGGCTGGAAAAGTAACCACTCAGGGGAAGTCCTAGACTTACTGTAAAAGCTTTACCTTACATTACCCCAGTACTGCCATGATGGACGTCAGGGACGAAGCTATTCTTTGTCTTTCAGCTGCCCCAGTTTTAGTTCAGGGTCACCAAATAGAATCAAGCACAGATCTGCATTGGGATTCGACATGGGTTTTACACTGGATGCACTTCCTGATGGAACTCTATTTTACCTGGAGCAATACACACAGTCCCTAATCTTCTTAAGAAGTACTAACCAGGACCTACTCTGCTTAGTTTCTGGGATCTGACAGGATGACATACACAGAGCAGAGCAGCTATGTCATCAGACAAAGTTACACTTATAAATACAAGGATTATTGTTAATACTTGGATGAAAATCCTTTGTAGTCAATGACTTCCTTAAGTCTAGAACCCACTGACATCAAAAAATGCTGCGTGTCCTCCAATGACATGCATTGCCAGGCCTTTTCTGTAGCCTCCTTCAGTTACTGCTTGTTTCTTGGTCTTTCAATCTTCAGTTTTGTCTCTGTAAGGATGAGGTCAGGTGACTGATGTGGCCACTGAAGAATATTCCTTTTTTTTTCTGAAAGTCTTGGGCTACGTTTGGCAGAATGTTTTGGGTCATTATCCCTCTGCACTGTCAAGCACCATCCTACCAGTTTGGTAGGTTTTGGCTGAGTCTGAGCAGACAACACATGTTTACTTCCATCACCAGTTACAACATCAAACAACACCATGAGGCCATTTTCCACTAGCAGACATACATCTCCATGCCAGAACATTGCCTCCATCAGGTTTAACAAATGATGTGGTATGCGACTGATCATGAGCTACACTCTTCTCTTCTCATCATTTTGGTAGATACTAATCTTGGTTTCATCTATCCACAAAAATTAAAAAAAAATTTTTTTTAAAAAGGGGCAGGCTTTTTGTTTTGTTGTTGTTGTTCTGGCAGAGCCTAATGTGGCCTTCCTGTTCTTGAGTTTTAACAGTGATTTCCACCTTGTCATAAACTGTCTGTTCTTACATTCATGAATGCATCTCTTGATTGTAGACTTTGACATAAGCCTACAGATGACATTTGAGATCTTTTGAGCCTTCTTAGATCTTTCTTTTGGTCTTTTGGTGGTGCTTACTTCACCAGTGCATTCCTTCTTTTTTTGTAGCAAATTGCTGATTTGACCACCAATAAAATTGCTGCTGTCTGACAGATTTGTTTTTTCAGCCCAAATGTAGTCTCCTGCACTTGCATCAACATTGAGAATACCAATGAACAACTTCCAAATGTAAAATCAATGCTTGAAATCATCTCCAGACATATTATCTGCTTTAGTTGGAATAACGAGGGAACAGACCACACCTGCCATTAAATTGCTTGTCAGTCAATCATCAATTCACCTCTAAAACCTGTGGGATTATGCATAAAAATTGCTGTAATTCCTAAATGGTTCATGTGACATCTTTATTAAAGTCCCTGAATTAAAACTGGAGGTCTACACTACAAGCACATTTTGATCGCCTTAGTTGAATCCACTACTGTGATGTACAGAGACAAAAATACAAAAACTGTTTCACTGTGCAAATACCCAACCATAATTACACAAGTATTCTGTTTTGACCAGTAGATCACAAAGTGCTTAAATAGAAAATTAAATAATGCAGTCTGTCACATACCTGATGTCTTCGATTGTGTGGTGGCACATTTAAGCTGTTGTAGTCACTAAATTCTGAAAGATGGAAGAGAAAATGAGTTAAATCACAGGAGAACCATTACGGAGTCAACAAACACTGTCTAAATGGTTTAGTGTCCCTGTTTCTGTGAGTAATACTACATTTTGTTGCAACATTACACTGTTCACTCCGAGAGAATGTTGCTGACTGAAACATAAATGTCCTCTCATAGATGTTGGCTGCATTGCAAATGTAACCTTTGCTTTTGTCAAAATGCCAGATACTCACTGGTGTCATTGAAGGGCACTTTCTCCTGGATAACACTGCTGCTTTGTTTCATCTGCTGGCTCAGCTCAGACTGGCATCGCCTCAACTGCTGCTGACTGCAAAGCAAGTAGCAAAGGGTTAAATGGATGAGTTTTAGATTTGGATCATTAATACACAGGAAATTTAAATTCAGTAACACTAAATAATAATGTAAACCTCAGCATTTTATCAAAACACTTCCAACTGGGTGAATATATATAAAATCACACACACAACTTCACTGCAATACCACTGAGATGCATAATGTTTCCCTGATAATATATACAGAAGGAGGAATACAGATTCAGATTTTGCAATTCAGTTTCTATCATCTGCTGCATTTATTTGCAATCTGGAAACACAAAAAAGAGGATGTACCACTCTTCTGTCCGCATTCTACATTCTTTTGCTTCCCTCTCCAGAGTCTGCGCTTTCATCTGTCAGAAAAAAAAAAAACATGACTACATACATATGCTATGATGCACTCTGACAATAACTATATCCTCTAAGTCAGAGTACTTGCCCTTTTCTGCTTCTTCATTCTCACCTCTAAGCGTGCTTTGTCACTCTGTAACCTCTCAATATTTTCCATGTACTTCGTGGTGAGTCCATCCACAATGGCCTGGTGTTGTTCAGATTCTCGCTCCAGTTTCTCGAGTCGCGACCTCAGCTCAGCCTCCTTCCTCTTGTGCTGCTCATCTGCTTCATAGAACTGAGTAGTATACAACCGGAAAGAAAAGTAAGGCTGTCACAAGCAAAACATCAGCAGGTGTTTGCTTAAAGTACCTTGAATGCAGGAGGACAGCATAGCAGCTTACCTGGATATGAAGCCGCTCATTCTCTTCTATCTTTTTCTGCAGGTCCTCATCAAACACACTCTGGGTCTGCAAGCCATGCTTTGAGGGCGAGTCCCCTTTATTCTGAATAAGAAAGATAAAACAGAACTTGTTCATAAGGATTCATGAAATTCACATTAGTAGTTACGTGTTGTGTATGTATTGGGTAAGTAGTTGGTTTTATAGCTGTATATGCAGTAGTTAGGTCCATATATGTTTAGAAATAGACTGTTAGTTATTTTATTCAGATACTGCAACTGATGCTAAACTCAAGCAAATATGAGTTCAGATTTTCATCTTTGGTTTGACCAAACAAATTAGTTAAAGAGCACAGTTATTACAGCTCATTTTGTATAAGAATCCCCCAATTATAAGAGACCAAACGTAATGAGGCAATTCAGCAGTTTCATGGCTTTTGTGTTTCACTACCTCAACATTTCACAGAGGTAAGCAGATAAAAAGTATGGTTGACTTCAAAGTGTATCATGTGCATGTAAAATCAACATTAAAGTCCAAGGAGCAGTCACTGCCAATGAAGCAATAAAGGCTGAAAACAAAAAACTGAAACATTAGATGAAAACTGGTTCATGCCTTTGTTTCATCTCAAAGTTAATGCAATGTACTGTTCTCTCACCTCCCACATTCTAGTGTCAGAAGTCTACTCTTTAATTGGTTCAAAATGCAGCAACAATAATTTTAACCTTAACCAGGAAATGTAATCCCATCACTCCAGCCTTTGCTTCTTTGTACTGGCTGCTGGTCTGCTGTGTGTTACAGCACATCTCAAGGTTTTGGTGTAAACATCTTACATGATGCGGCACCCACTTAGCTGACGTTGGTAAAGCTTTATGTTGTGTATCCCGTCACCTGCATTATTAAAATGCAGAGCTACTCTGAAATCTCAGGGTGAGGGCTTTTTCTTACCATGCTTCGTTTTTAATGGAACAGTCTGCAGTTAAATTCTGTCAAGTCTTTTGAAATCTAGACTGAAAACATCCATTCTCTTAAGGGCTAAGACAAATGAATGGATTACGAACAAAGAATACAAATATTTGTGTCTCTCTGCACCTTGTCTTGCAACTTTTTATATGCTGCCTAAGATCCATAAAGAAGTGAATAATCTACCCAGCCACCCCATCATCAATGGTTTCAGGACTCTCTCTGAGCCGCTCTCAAAATTTATTGGCTTTTTCATCAAACCCCATGTGTCTACTTTACCTTCATTTGCATAGGCTATCACAGATATGCTCAAAAAGTTATTTGTTAAAAATATTGGAGATGCTTTTCTTACAGCCGGTCTGCTCTGTGTCAGCCTGATCCCGTCAGATCTCAGAAGCTAAGCAGAGCAGGATCTGGTTAGTACTTGGATGGGAGACCTCTTTGGAACACCAGCGGCTGTGTGTGTTTCTCCAGGTAAAACTGGAGTTGCGTCAGGAAGGGCATACAGCGCAAAACTTGTGCCAATTACCAATGCGGATCTGGTTGTATCCACTGTGGCGACCCCGAACATAAACTGGGAGCAGCCGAATGACCAACAACATTGGAGATGCTTTTCTTGTAACTATGGATGTGGAGAGCTTGTACACTTATACTGACCACACTGAAGGCCTTCAAGCCATTGAACGTTTTCTGGGATTGAGATAACGTCACCTACAACTCACTGAGCAGACACTTAATAATGTGTTCTAGGGGACTTCAATGGGGGCATGTTTTGCACCTAGTTATGCACATTTGTTTTTAAGTCACTGGGAAAAGAAATTTATTCATCAGTAATCCCTTCCTTGAAAACTTAATCTTTTACTACCATTGCATTAGTAAATCCCTTTAGCTGCTCCCTTGTTTTCACTCAGGGTCACCTCCGCAGATCCAAGTTGGATCAGCATGTTGATTTGGCACAAATTTTACACTGGATGTCCTTCCTGGTGCAACTCCACATTACACAGAGAAATGTGGCAAGGATGGCACTGAAACCATATATTATTATTATGGCTTTATCTTGCACATGCTGTTTGATGCACATTTTCTTCTACTCGCACTCATCTTGTGTTTATTAAGAGCTGACATAACATGTGAATTTCTCCATTGTGACATCAATAAAGTCTTATCTTAAACCAACTGCACTAACCACTTGGCCACCACCGCTGCTTACTGCCATGACATTGATGTCTTTTTGTGCTTCAAAGGTACAGACTCTCAACTGTTGGACATCCACAAATACAGTGGGGGAAATAAGTATTTGATCCACTGTCAATTTTGCAGGTTTTCCCACCTACAAAGAATGGAGAGGTCTGTAATATTTATCGTAGGTACACTTCAACTGAGACAGAATAAAAAAAAAATAAAAATAAAAAATCCAGAAAATCATATTGTATGATTTTTAAATAATTAATTTGCATTTTAATGCATGAAATAAGTATTTGATCCCCTACCAACCAGCAAGAATTCTGTCTCTCACAGTTTTTTCTTTTCAGTTTTTAGTTTTTTCTTTAAGAAGCCCTCCTATTCTGCATTCTTTACCTGTATTAATTGCACCTGTTTGAACTTGTTACCTGTATAAATGACACCTGTCCACACAATCAATCACACTCCAACCTGTCCACCATGGCCAAGACCAAAGAGCTGTCTAAGGACATCAAGGACACAACTGCAGACCTGAACAAGGCTGGGATGGGCTACAGGACAACAGGCAAACAGCTTGGTGAGAAGACAACAACTGTTATGATTATTTATTAGAAAGGGGAAGAAACACAAGATGACTGTCAGTCTCCCTCGGCCTGTGATTCCATGTAAGATCTCACTTTGTGGGGTAAGGATGATTCTGAGAAATCTCAGAACTACACAGGAGGACCTGGTCAATGACCTGAAGAGAGTTGGGACCATAGTCACAAAGATTACATTAGTAACACACGATGCTGTCATGGTTTAAAATCCTGCAGGGCAGCAAGGTCCCCCTGTTCAAGCCAGCACATGTCCAGGCCCATTTGAAGCTCACCAGTGACCATCTGGATGATCCAGAGGAGGCCATATGGTCAGATGAGACCAAAATAGAGCTTTTTGGAATCAACTCCACTCGCCGTGTTTGAAGGATGAGAACAACCCCAAGAAAACCATCCCAACCGTGAAGCATGGGGGTGGAAATATCATACTCTGGGGGTGCTCTTCTGCAAAGGGGACAGGACGACTGCACCGTACTGAAGGGAGGATGGATGGGGTCATGTATTGTGAGATTTTAACAAACAACCTCCTTCCCTCAGTAAGAGCACTGAAGATGGGTCATGGCTGGGTCTTCCAGCATGACAATGACCCCAAACACATAGCCAGGACAACTAAGGAGGGCTCTGTAAGAAGCATTTCAAGGTCCTGGAGTGGCATAGCCAGTCTCCCGACCTGAACTCAATAGAAAATCTTTGGCGGGAGCTGAAACTCCAAACCTGAAAGATCTGGAGAAGATCTGTATGGAGGAGTGGACCAAAATCCCTGTTGCAATGTGTGAAAACTTGGTCAAGAACTACAGAAAACATCTGACCTCTATAAAGGCAGACAAATGTTTCTGTACCAATTGTTAAGGTCTGATTTTCTTGGGGATCAAATACTTATTTCATGCAATAAAATGCAAATTAATTATGTAAAAATCATACAATATGATATTCTGGATTTTTTTTTCAGATTTTGTCTCTCACAGTTGAAGTGTACCTACGATAAAATTTAAAGACCTCTCCATTCTTTGTAGGTGGAAAAACCTGCAAAACTGACAGGGGGTCAAATACTTATTTCCCCCACTGTATGTATATTCCACTAAATGTAATATAAGAATGACTTTACAATACAGTCAGAAGAAATTTGTTTTCTTGATTTACTGAATAGCAAAGAGCACAATGACAGTGACAGACTTACATTCCTCCATGTTTACAAAAAACACTTATGTACATGTGATTGCTTAGTTTATTTTTTAATAAATTTGCAAAAATCTCAAAAACTTTTTTCACATTATCATTATGTGGTATTGTATGGAGAATTTTGAGGAAAAAAAAAGAATTTACTCCATTTTGGAATAAGGCTGTAAGATAACAAAATGTAGAAAAAGTGAAGGGCTATAAATGCTTTCCAGATGCACTGCAGATCTTCAGAAATGTAAGAGTGGTTTAAGGAAAGGGATATAAGGCACAGGTGGTCAAATAGGCCCTGCACAGGGCTATATAGTGCAAAAAGCAAGATCTATTTTCTAAAAGACAAAAACCATAGAAGTGCCATCAGGTCTATTTTAAAACCAGATTCAGCAAAGTAAAATTAAGTATGAAAATTAAGTACATAATTAAAAGGAATAGGGTCATCTTACCAAGTGATCCTTGATTGAAAGAGGTGACCCTGATTCATTCTGTTTCAGACAGGCACCTACTTTGACAGACAGACTTGTTTGTAGTCACCTAAAAGCTCAAAAGAAAGATCACTGGCTCCGCAAATTCAAAGGGAACGACCAATGTGGTAACTATAATCATTGTGAAAATGTTGTTGAAATGAGTGCTTTTGTGGATGTGTTTTCCACTAGACAATTTACAATAAATTCTTTTTCCAACACTAACAATATTTGTAGTTTACAGACTTGAGTATGAGTGTGAGTGCTTTTATGTCAGCAGAATTAAATGATGACTCAGGGACAGAGTGGCAAAGCGCAAGAATGTTGTACGGAAAAGGAACCCAGCCTATCACATGGCAGTCCATTATCAATGAGCAAGAGACTCTTCTCTTTCCTCTCTTAAAGTGATGGCACTGGAGGTGATCCTAAAACCCCTATAGGAGGAAACCAAGCTAAAATCCTCCTCCAAAGTGAGACATTTTGGATCAGTATGCTGAAGGCTTTAATGGAAAATGTGACTTTTCTCCCTCTTTGTCATCTGTGGGCTCTCATCCATATGCCGCTATGTTTTTTTTTTTTTTAAATGGTGTATTTCCATGTTCTTTAATTTTTATATCCTTGTTGTTTACTGTGTTTTTAATTTCTGGTGACTTATTTGCTGATTTTATTTGTCAGTCATGATCTTTTGACACGAGGAAAGCGCTACCCACTTAACAATTATGGGTGCCTATGTGTGCTTTACTTCCTGGTTTTTATGTCATGAAGGCCATTATGGCTGTAACCCTTAGGCCAGGTAATTTTAATCTTTCTGCCACGTTTGATTAAAGGCTTCTTATTCCCGCCGCCAACAAAGTTGGGCGGAGATTGTGTTTTCACCCCTGTTTGTTTGTTTGTGAGCAGCCTGGAGCCCACAATTTTTCATATATTGTTATGAGGTTTTTACTGAAGATTCATAACTAGAAGCCAAAGTCAGAAAAATCTTGGAAAAATCCATATCTTTAACACAGAACAATTTTTCATAACTTCATAACTGTGTCAAAAAAGATCAAATTTCTTTCCTATATGAGAGCGTTATGTAGGATGGTATCCATTATCAACTGAAAGTTTGACCCAGATCTGATCCAGATTACATATTTTGTGGCCATTTAAATTTAACACTGAAAACCCCATTTAATGTATACGTATTTTACATTATATCTTAATCAAACATGCCCCAATTACTCTCATATTTGAAAGTGAGGCGCAGACTGGGACTCACTATCACCTGGCAAAGTTTGATCTGGATCAGATCCAAACTGTGGATTTTGTGAACATTTGAATTTAATATGGAAAAGCCTATTTGGGGTACATTTTGCATTATATCTCAATCAAAAGTGCCTCAATCACTCTTATTTTTCTATTATGGATTTACTAACACCACCAAAATTGGATGGACGTTCCAATTTATGCCTGTCTGTCTATCTTCCAGTTATCAGTTGGAAACCAAGTGCATGCACTAAATACTCCTGACATTTGATCACAGCTAATTTAGCTTATGAAAAGCCACTTGTAACAGGACTTAGACCTTGAAAATTTTTCCAAGGTAAAATTTTGTGGAACTGGACGTTTGTGGTCTATGAGCACGGTGCTCTAGTTTTTTTCTTTCTTTCTTTAACAGACTGCCTTTGTCCTTTTTTTTGTTGGTTAACTTATTTATGATTTTATTATAATTGTTAAATTTGTTTCATTTCATGTGGCCCATAGATGGGGTTTCTCCCTCATGTCTGAGAGCATGTGGTGATCAGCTGGCTCCTATCTTCACCAGATGATAGGAGACTTCAAGAGAAACCCACCATCTCTGATCAGATGAAACAAACACTTGGTGACAATCAACATAAGCTGTAGCAATGCACTCCACATATTTATACTTACTGTTGTAATTCCCACACCCAATTTTATGTAAATATCTTATAACACTTGAAAGTCTGCACTTGTTCCTAGTCATTATTTTGTTTAAACTCTAATATGCTGTGGCAGGTTAAAAAAAAACAAAAGGCTTTGTCAATTTCCAAAAATTCATTAACTGAAATGTACTTAAGTTGCACTTCCCTTTAAAGCTCACCTTCCCCTTTCTGCCCTTGGCTTCACTAACAGCCAACTCCTCTTGGAGAAGCTCCACCCTTTTGGCCAGCTGTTGGTTTCGGAAGCTGAGACTGTCCATTTCTTGCTCCAGCTTTCTGAGGCTTTGGTCCCTCTGCTTCAACTGCTCCTAAAGAGGTGGAAAATGATGAGATATAACACTGGAAACCTGCCATTAGATTTACAAGAAGTTTTAAAAACCAACATATTAAGAAAATCACTAAAACAATAAAATATGAGGACTGTTAGAAAAGTATCTGACCTTTTTATTTTTTCAAAAACCTGATGGATTTGAATCACATGTGCTTGCATGAGCCAACCTTGAACTTTCGTGCGCATGCGTGAGTTTTTTCACGCCTGTCGATTGCGTCATTTGCTTGCAAGCAGCCTTTGTGTGAGGATGGGTGTGGCCTCGTCGTTTTTTCTTTGCAAGGAAATGGTGGAACGACTGGAGCAGTGCGACTGCATCAAATTTTGCCAGAAACTGGGCGACAGCCAGGTGGAAATCATTCTGATTATTCAGACGGCTTTCGGTGACGATCCTATGGGCATCACACAGATTAAGGAGCGGTACAACCGGTTTAAAGACGAAGATTTGGCCATGAAAAGAGTTGCAGCGAAATTCATGCCGATGGCTTCGGCACGAAGCTGCTGACGGAGCAAAAGCGCCTCTGTGTTGAAGTCTCACAAGACATGCTGGACTCCTAAAAATGATGCCCACTTCTTCCACCATTCGGAAGATTCAGACGGCTTTCGGTGGCTTTTCAGTTGTGTGACTATCCGAGAAATTGTGGAAGAGGTGGGTATGTCACAACATGTCCTGTGAGGCTTCAACACGGTACCGCTCCTTAGTCTGTGTGATGCTCAGAGGATTGTCACCGAAAGCCGTCTGAATCATCCGAATGGTTTCCACCTGGCTGTCGCTCAGTTTCTGGCAAAATCTGATGCAGTCGCGCTGCTCCAGTTGTTCCGCCATTTTCCTTGCAAAGAAAAAACGATGAGAAACTCCACCCATCCTCACACAAAGGCTGCTTACAAGCAAATGACGCAATCGACAGGCGTGAAAAAACTCACGCATGCGCACCAAGGTTCAAGGTTGGCTCATGCAAGCACACGTGATTCAAATCCATCAGGTTTTTGAAAAAATAAAAAGGTCGGATACTTTTCTAAGACCTCGTATCTACATATTACTGCTATACAAACAGATAAAAAGTACTGTGTTGAACGAAAAATGTGAGGTGTTAAGAGCTGTCGTACAATTACTCAAACACATCTAATGGCAACATTACACTACACTAACAGAGAAGGGATTTTAAACTTAGATCTATATGACATCATATATTGAATACAGCTGAGATGTGTACAGCAACCAGCGCAACTCAAACGTGTGACATGAAGAGGCAAGAGCTTGATGTTCATTGTTCTAACTGATCCCTTTATTGGGTGATTTCACCAGTAAGCATCACTATGTGTTGACTGTCAGAACAGGATAGAAGAAAAATCACCTCACGACAACAGCGACAGACACACAAGAAAGTACTCTGAATTAGTGCCTAGACTCGCCTCAAAATTTAATCAGCTCTCCTCTATTGTTGGGTAGAAGTGATTTGGTGGGGAAAAAAATTATATTGTCACACTTTGCAGTACTATGCTCATCTGGAAATCTTGGTGATGGACTCATAAAATACTGGAGAATTTGGCATAATCAGGTGCGCCGCCGCCGCCCCCCCCCCCACACACACCCACCCACCACCGCACAACAAAAAAATATTTTCATTAGGGAGTACATGCCTACATTAGGAATACATGTTGGAGATGTGGGTCTCATCACTGAACTTTTCCCTAATTTCAGTGATACTTACTTTTAGTGAGACAGAATTTGCCTGTTCATCAACAACACCTTTCTTCAGCACCTGGTTCTGGGCACGGAGCTGTGAACATGCACACAGAAAAATATTCAAACAAAATAAATAAAACATAAAACATGGTGAAAGACCCAAATTCTGTTTCCTATTTAAAGTAAAATGGTGTTAATAGTGCTTCCATTTGAGAAGTGTATATGGCAAGTGAATGTAGATGAGAGGGGCAAATTCTTTTTATTAAGCCCCTTTCACACCGGGCCAACGTAGAGTTGCGTAAATCGGTACATACCTACATTGCTAGATTTTATTCATCCCGCTGAACTTTGCTGGTAGTGAAGCTTCAAAACCACTGAAGAAGAAGAGGCGGGCCAAGCTTTCAAATCCACTATAACTCCTCACCAGTGGTGGGCACAGTTCCGATAACCGATCTAATATGTTTTCATTATTGGATTATCTTTTTAGATAACTTTAAAAACCATTATCGGACTAATTATCTTGCGATAAATTTTTGCCCGATAATTTTTAGACCCATAACGTGGTAAATAAAGCTGAACAGCTACAAATATTTATAAAACTTAAAATCAGTTGAGCACCTACCTGTTAAGTGTTTTGTAGCTGATGTGTAGTTCTACCGTCTGCAAAACAAAGAGCTGCTTTAAGAAGAAACCGCTCTATCCTCTGCAGGCAAAGGAGAACTGGTCCCAAAAAAGAAGAAGAAAAAAAAAAAAACATTTCTCTTAATGCCATACTGATACGCGTCCAATATCACCCAAGTCATCCAGAGGCATACATTTTTAACTTATGGTTCAACTTTTAACCAAACTAATGTCGGACAAGTTATTTAAATTAATGTAATGTCTGAAGTTTTATAAAGTGAAAATATCAGATATATGTTTTAGTTTTAAAGTAATGTGCTAATTTTTAAGGTTTTAGTGTGGATATATGCTGTGCCCAGCAGTGCATTATGGGTAGGATAGGGTAATCTCAGTACGTTCACGACATGAGAAACGCATTTAAAACACTCTGATCAGGCTCTATAGACAACAGCATTAAACTCTAGTGCCTAAAACTCTTGTGAATATATTCTCTGGGTTTATAGACGTTATTGTGTCTGCGTTTATTAAATTCCACGCATATTAAATGTAGCAGACACGGATTATCTGGAATTTTGTTTTGGCATGTTTTCAAGGTCTCTACTGCCATCTACTACCAGTAGTGTTCATTCGCCCTATTGACGTATCCCATAATCCCTTGCATGCCAGAGAGTCGCTGCAGTCAACAACATATAGAGAATCAACACGATAACAGTTGTAAATTAATATTATATGACAAAAATGTGTTTTTTATGCTTTTCATCACGTTAATAAGAGACTGCTGCATGATACCCTGAAAACTTGCTAAAACAATAACAAATAATCCGTGTCTGTTACGTTTAATATGCGTAGAATTTAATAAACGCAAACCGAATTTCAGACATATTATATATATTTGTCTGGAACAAAGAGGACAGTATTGTAAGGAACAATAATCAAGACATTAAAGAGCAAACTTCACTTTCCCCGAGAACGACCTGATCAGGAAGTGATTGTAGCTCACAGCAGCTCCCAGAGACAGCCTGTGATTCTCGCATGTTTACATAAAATAAACACAATAACAATGTCTATAAACCCAGAGAATATATTTGTTGGGTATTTTCTCCTCCAAACATTCTTAAAACCTTTGATAAGACAAACAGAGTCAAGAAACACCAGTGAGACAGAAAGTCAAATTAATCACGCGCGGAGTGCAGCCAGGCTGTACACCAAGGCTACACTAAAATCTGGCCTGTGCTCCCGCTCTTTTTATTAGAGAAGCCCTCATTACATCATAAAACTTGTCCTGGGGGGGGGGGGGGGGGGGGGGGGGGGGTACAACGCGAGACAAGTTTCTTCCCGTAACATAAACACATACGTCAATAAGCGCAGCTGTAAGGAAAAACAGTTTCTTTCTTTTGCTCTTATCGTCGAAGGTCAGCACATCCCGTTCGTCTGTTGCAGTTATCAGCTGTTGTGCATCTGCCTGGAGTGTCCTGGTCTTCACACTAAGCATCACATCACAACAGTCAAAACAACCTTCAGGTCTATTACTCCCAGTTCATGACTGACCCCGTCATGCTTCACTCCCAGTCGTTAGCGGCTACAAAAACAAGTTGTATAATAATAATAAGTACATCCAGCTCTTCATTCCCAGTTCAGATTGACCCCAGCATGCTAAAACAAGGTTGAATAACACGTACATTCTCAGGGTTAGTGCAAACAGCACAACACCGTTCTCATGAGAAAGAAGACAAAGGTCCAAATGTTTAACAGTGATAACATATATATATATATATATATATATATATAAAATCCTTAACAATATTCACGAGAGTTTTAGGCACAATATAAAAATAGCTTTATGGTGCGATGTTAATGGTGTTGTCTGTGTGCAGCGGACAGTTAAAGTGCAGCCTGATCAGAGCGTCTCAATGCAGTTCTCAGTGTTACTGAGATCTTGCAGCGCGGCGACCTCTCTGAGGTTTTGAGGGATTTGAAACGTCAATAGGGTGAACAGCCAACATTTATGTGTCAAGACAATATTGAGTGCACGTTTCACAACATCATAAAACGTGCGCACATTCTCTCCACATGCAAAACATTTGCGATGACACTTCCAGGGCTCTGTAAAAATGCCTGTTTTTACAAATAAAAAATGGAAGACCCAGGACATGCTGGAGGGACTACATCTCTCGGCTGGTTTGGGAACGCCTTGGGGTTCTCCCGGAGGAGCTGGAGGAGGTGTGTGTGGATCGGGAGGTCTGGGCGGCTTTGCTTGAGCTGCTGCCCCCGCGACCCGACTCCGGATAAAGCGGAAGAAAATGGATGGATGGATGGATTTTACAAAAGCACATTTATCTGTAAACACCAACACACGACACACGTCACATTAATGTGTTGGTTTACATAATGAATGACTGAACCAATCAGTGTTTAGCAGAGGCACATTGTACCCAGAATCCTTTGCGATCTGTCTGTGTTTGTTACAAAACTTCAGAATTAGTGCATTATTCAACATTAAAAGATATATGTTATATTTTAACTTTGTACAAATGACAGAATTGACATTAATGGAGTTATTCTATCGGTATTAATGTTATTTATAAATCAAAACCATAAGTCAGCATGGCTTTATTTTCCAAGACCTCCACCTGACCGGAGCATTGTGATTGGTAGAGAGCTGGGCTTTATGGCTGCTCTCAGCTTGCTTCTGTGCTGGAAGCCATGCAGTAAACAAGAGCTTCCAGCAGGGGCAAGATGTTCAAAGAGAAGTGCGGGCTCATTGTTTGGGTTTGTTGTCACTTTTGATGTTACCAGAAGCGATTGTGGTGTTAAAACTCAAATTCAGTTATTAGTAGTTGCAAATGTACCAGAGACAATACTGGAATTTATCGGTTATCGGTAACTTCCGATACATTTTTGGGTGGTTTATCGTTTTATCTTTATCAAAGATAACTTTTCAGTTATCTGATTATTTGTTATCAAAGTTAATTTTTTGGTTATCTGTGTCCACCACTGCTCCTCACGGGCGGATCGTGCGCATGATCGCCGGCTGCAGTTCCGCCTTCACATCCTCAAGTTCTCTCACGATTGTGGCACATTAAATAAAGTCCATTAGTAAGTCGTTTCGGCTGCTCCCTTGTTTGCACTCGGGGTCACCACAGCAAATCCAAGGTGGATCTGCTTGTTGAATTGGCACAGGTTTTACGCCGGATGCCCTTCCTGACGCAACTCCACATTACATGGAAAAATGTGGCAGGGGTGGGATTTGAACCCGGAACCTTCTGCATTGAAACCAAGCGCATTAACCACTTGGCTACCACCCCTCATGGAAATAATGTATTCTGACTTTTTCCAGTGTATCAAATCCATTTGTGTGTCTGGGCAGTCTGTAAAAACAGCATTATGGAGCCAAGCTTCTTTCCCCTGTGCGCAACTTCCGCAACCGTTCCTGCCAAGCTCCCACCTGTGTGCAACCTCCGCAGCCATTCCTGCGTACTAGGTACGCAGCACAATGCAACTTTATGCAGCCCAGTGTGAAAGGGGCTTTAATCTTTAAATACACTTTGAAGTGCAGTGGGACCCAGAGTAGTACAATATTAGCTCACCCACCAACATCAGTAGGCCTGCACCATCTTTGAAGACCCTAATGTGTTACAGCGATGCAGGCACACAGGGCAACCCTACCAACTCAATAAAAGACATAGCTAGAGAAAAACAAACCAAGGTAAACTATAGAGATATCAAAACAGTGCAATTGCTCTTACGTGCCCCCGCAAGGATCCCAGCCTGCAGTCTTTCACTGCAGTCAGCAGCTCTTTCTCTGCAGTCATTGGACCTTTCTCCAAGGACAGGGTTTGATCATCTTTAAACACACCTTGCAGTGCACTGGGACAGACAGTAGTACCATTTAAGCTCACCCACCAACTTCAGCAGCACTGCACCACCCTTGGGGACCCTAATGTGTTACATGAAAGCAGACAAACAAGTCACACCCCCCCCCCCCCCGCCACCCCCAATATATATAGGGATGTATTACTACCAATCAAGTTTTTTTACACCGATCTGAGTCATTTAGTATCTGCTGATACAGAGTCCCGATCTGATACTTGTATTTTACTAGATACCGCACTTGCACAGAACACGCTGCAAGCACAGTAAGGTCAATGCAGTATGCATGACAATTTAACAGTTCTGCCATCAATTCTGGGAGCGTGCGCTGGTGCTGCACTTTGCCACATCCATGACACCAAGTACCTGCCTTTATCCCTAGTTGGCAACCACCCAAGCAAACAACCACTCCATCCCCACATGTCTAAAATAACCATAAATCTGGGACAGCCAGGTGAAGCATGGGTGTTCACTTGGCCTTCTCCAGACACTAGGGTCCTAAACACTAAGCAACCAAAGTGCTGGATTATACATAGAGAAATGTGCCACATGGCCAAAACGACAACATTCATGCTCTCTCATAATGCAAGTAATATTCCTCATCTTAGTCTCTTGATGTACAGTAGTGTTCAGAATAATAGTAGTGCTATGTGACTAAAACGATTAATCCAGGTTTTGAGTATATTTCTTATTGTTACATGGGAAACAAGGTACCAGTAGATTCAGTAGAGTCTCACAAATCCAACAAGACCAAGCATTCATGATATGCACACTCTTAAGGCTATGAAATTGGGCTATTAATAAAAAAAAAAAGTAGAAAAGGGGGTGTTCACAATAATAGTAGCATCTGCTGTTGACGCTACAATCTCAAAACTATTATGTTCAAACTGCTTTTTTAGCAATCCTGTGAATCACTAAACTAGCATTTAGTTGTATAACCACAGTTTTTCATGATTTCTTCACATCGGTGAGGCATTAATTTTGTTGGTTTGGAACCAAGATTTTGCTCATTTACTAGTGTGCTTGGGCTCATTGTCTTGTTGAAACACCCATTTCAAGGGCATGTCCTCTTCAGCATAAGGCAACATGACCTCTTCAAGTATTTTGACATATCCAAACTGATCCATGATACCTGGTATGCGATATATAGGCCCAACACCATAGTAGGAGAAACATGCCCATATCATGATGCTTGCACCACCATGCATCACTGTCTTCAGTGTGAACTGTGGCTTGAATTCAGAGTTTGGGGATCATCTCACAAACTGTCTGCGGCCCTTGGACCCAAAAAGAACAATTTTACTCTCATCAGTCCACAAAATATTCCTCCATTTCTCTTTAGCCCAGTTGATGTGTTCTTTGGCAAATTGTAACCTCTTCTGCATGTCTTTTATTTAACAGAGGGACTTTGCGGGGGATTCTTGCAAATAAATTAGCTTCACACAGGCATCTTCTAACTGTCACAGCACTTACAGGTAACTCCAGATCATTGTAGATGAACAGCCTATAATTTTTTGCACCTGCGTATAGGTTTTCCCCTCTCCAACTTTTTAAGCAAACTATGCTGTTCTTCTGAACAATGTCTTGAACGTCCCATTTTCCTCAGGCTTTCAAAGAGAAAAGCATGTTCAGCAGGTGCTGGCTTCATCCTTAAACAGGGGACACCTGTTTCACACCAGTTTGTTCCACAAAACTGCCAAACTCACTGACCCAAACTGAAGAAAAACACTATGTGGAAAGCACTAGCCAACTGACAAGCAAAGAATCTATATTACATGCACAATTCATCAGAAAAAGACTTGCTGTGCATGTGAAGCGAAAGAAAGAGTAAATATATAGCATTCCAGATGCACTGGCTGTTATCACTGCATCAGCACTGCACCATGAAATAGAGCAAAACTGATGCACACTGCTGGTGATGTGTGTAAACAAAATAGACTTGTGTATTTAAAGCTAAAACACACAGGTTGACTCAGTGATGTATTCAGCAGCTGCACTGACTGCCTGCTCACTCCACTTGGCACCTCGCATTATGAAATAGCCTACCAAATCAGTGACTCAGATTTAAGTTATCTGTTGCAGATCAGTCAATAAATGCAAGATCGGGTCTAGACATGGGCCGATAACCGGTTTCACGATATACCGCGGTATGAAAAAGCCACGGTATCAAAACCACGAAAATTTTCCATTATACCGTCCCTACGGTATGAGCAGGTTATGGGAATTTTTCACAGGCAGAGCGGAGGCGACCACTGCCGCCCTTCCCCCTGGCGCGCACCTCCGTCTCTGTTTACAAACAGGCAGCTAACGTTAGCTAGTTCTGCATCATGGCTGACGGAGGTGAAGCCTGCACTTTTCTCTCCATCTAAAAGGACCAAGTCGGCTGTACAGGACTACTTTGGCTACCGATTTAATGGAAAAGCTGCCGGCTTTTTCATTTCATTTTCCGCGGAATAGCCCTTCAAACTGGACTTGGACTTGGAGCAATTCAAGATACCCGCAAAGGATTACATGGAAGGAGTAAACTTTATCCCATCTTTGAAACCACTGAGTACAAGCGGTGAATTCAAGTCGTGCTTGTGGTTGACCAATTTTCTCTCACAAACATGTCAAGAAGGACAAATACATCTATTCCAAGCACTTTGTTGGTGACGCTGGACCAAGTATTGAGCATCCGGAGTTCCGGACCTTATTCCAGCCATGTTTCTCCCTAAACAAGTAAGTCATGTTTCCTGCAGAGCAGATGCTCCATGTCTAAAAGAGAGATGATCATTTTGGTATTTTCTATAAAGTTATCAGTGGTATAGTGCTCATAGCGGTAGACATCGCGTCAATTAATGAATCTGAATCACACGTGCTTCATATGCAAATAGCCACAATGTTGTTAAAGCACATTTTAAAGCTATACATAATACTGTGAAACTGCGGTATTTTTGCTCACGGTTATCATACCGTCCAAATCTCATACAGACCCATGCCTAATCGGGCCCAATTCCAATTAGTTGGAACATCCCCGATATAAAAAGAAAAAAAAAAAACTATAATAAAAAATCCAATCCAAATATGAGTAAGATTAATCTTCACATTTGACTGTAGCGTGAAGCTAAATACATATTTGCATCTATTCCACATGCTTTTAATTATTCCCATTTGTCCTGTTGTATGAAAACAAATGTGCACACTCAGTTTTGTGCACTCCATGCCAGGTGGACTTTGCACACCATGGCAGTATGTGTGACAGATAGTAAGCACTTCCTCAACAGGATATGGTGTTTGGCGTAATGGATATCAGAGATGAAGAGGAAACAGTGCACCACCCTATGCTGTCAGTTAACAGAAACAAAGGCAAGATTCAGAAGACAAAACACTGACATACAGAATTCACTGTCCCCCAGTTCTCCGTAACAAAATTTTATGGCACTTGAAGAGGAAAAAAATACCAGAGGAATTGAGAATAGTGCGATTGTGCCAATGTTTCAGTTGCTATGGCTCAAAGTAATCAGACAACAGTGTACTGGGACACACAGGAAAAGACACCACATGACTGTAGTGTCACACTAAGAGTAAAGTAGTAAAGTAGGAGTAGGCCTTATCCACGACTCCTGAAGTAACTGTTCAGTTGACACAGTCGATCAGCAGCAGATTGTCACAATAAATACTTTTGTTGGACGATACATTGTCTCAGAAATCCCCGAGATAAATAATATTAATGTCATTCTAAAATTCTAAACTGTCTGGTCTGAGATTATGCAGTGTCCAGGAAAAACGCCAGTATTTGCTTCAAATATAGCTGTTCTTAGACCTGGCAAAATTTTGCACTGTTACACATAGGGATGGATATTGATAAGAGTTTATCGATATCAATGCCATTATCAAGTCCGCTTATCCATCTGATTCTTTATCTATTCCCTTATCAATACGTCAAGTGAATTTTCTGTGTACTAAAAGTAGGCTTTACAGATTTTCTATGTCAACAACATTTTATAGAGTGCTAAAGTAAATAAATGTGAAATTGGTCACTGGATTCTTGATCTCTGGACACAAATAAAAATAAATAAAATCTGTACATGGTCACTGGATCCTAGATCTCTGGACATAAATAAAAATAAACAAAATCTATAGTTGTTGTCAAAAGCATTTCCTTTCAGGGATTAATAAGATCAATTTAACTCCACAGACCCTGAGCTGAGCTCTTACAGCTGGCTGCGCTGCACGTCAGGATGCAATTCATAAAGAATGGAGGATGTCTCATTTTACGAGAAAAAAACTGTTTTGGTCGGTTGTAGTTTGTTGTCTATATTACAATGTTTAGAAAGAGGTGTCATTTGATTTAAGACAGCAATTCGCTTTGAAGCTATTAATTCCAACGGAAATCTATAATGCTATCAAGCATAGCTGGGACTCCATCACCTCTTGGTCACATTAACGCCAAGAGACATAGGCAAAGCGCACCACTACCATTCATTTTCAATCAGAGTGGGTGTTTTACAGCAACAACAGACAAGTGATTACTATGCCACTATGTAGCAGGGACCAAAACAGATGAGAAGTCTATTTTATGCAAAGAGATGTGACGTGGTAACTGTCAATCCAAGTGAAGGCAGCGTGACGGCCCCATGACGTACACTGGTTGGTTGTTGGTCATAATTACTGATATTAAAGTTCATGCTTCAAGTGTAAAACATTAAGCCTCAATTACATTGATATATGCCTAACAGATATATGCCCTTACCAATATAACGACAAATGTATCAGAAATTTTTATACTCCCTAATACAGGTATTGTATCACCTCAAAAAATTCTTAGCAATCGGGCTATGATCTTGTCCTATCAAAAAAGCATATTCCCTACACAACACCATATCCTTTTAGAATTAAAAATGTAGTTTACACTTTGTTACATCATTCCTGTCTTGCTACACAAAAATATCCTATATACCACTTAAACCAAAGTGTTGCTCTGCAGCAGAGACACTAGTAAAGGACTTTCCGCCTCACATTTCCTTCTAATTAAGGCTACAATCGTCTCTTAACTTAATTTTTCTACAGTGTACAGATTGTTTCTCTGGACTACAAGTTTGTATAGTCTTTTAGTGGGGGAATGTGTGACTTCCGCTCTTCAAATGACATGTGTCCATGGAGTCAAACCCACACTCTTGTGGTCATTTCTACCCAACAGTGTTAGAAAATTTATTGAAAGAGGAACACGTATAAAATTGCCAATAAATGTGTAACATTTCATTTAATAATCACTTAAAGCTGTTTTTAGAGCAGTAAAACATTTCACAATGAAAACCAACTAGCTTCACCCTCCTATGTCCCCTATCCTATGTCTGTGGTGTCCTTGGTTTAAGAAAGTAGGGATCTCCAACCCTGCGCCGAGAGACCACCTGCCCTGCATGTTTTCAGTTATCCTACACCACCCACAGCTAATTAACTCAGTCAGACGTGCCCTGCCGATCAAGAGCTGGGAAAAACCAAAGTTACATAATCATGTGTGAGTAAGAGCAGTGAGTAGAGATATGGGAAAGACAGGTGCTCTTCAGCAGCAGAGTTGAAAACCCCTGTTTCAAAAACTCAGCACATGATCCGGTACAATTCTTCATTAAGCATCATCTGGCCGTTTCTGCTTGCTAGGGAGGTAATAGAGGTCCAGCCCCAAGAAGGTACCCATCCAGCTCAACACTTATACAAACTTGCATATATCCAATTGTATATCGCAGGAGTCCAAATTTTGATTACAGCTGTTTCTTGCACTTGGATGATTTTAGCTTTCCTGATTTGAAAGTCACTTTGGATAAAAGTGTTTGTCAAATGCATGATTCAGTTACAGTTTATGTTTAGGATAGCAAATAGCTGCTGTGTAGTATTTGACCCAATGCTCATGCACAACCACAGGAACACAAACTGGCAGCAACAGCCTATTTTTTTTAATCATGTATCCGATTCAGCCAAAATTTTCTCTTGACAGACAGAAAACAGTCAGTCGCTACCCGTACTGAGCTGTATTGATAATATGCACATAGCATTCCTGACTGGTCACTAGGTCACAACATTATGAGACTACATATCTTGACATTTGTTTTCTATCCGTATGTATGTATGTATGTATGTATATATATATATATATATATATACACCGTATTTTCCGAACTATAAGTCGCACCGGAGTATAAGTCGCACCAGCCACTTTATCCATTATAAAGAAAAACAAACCATAAATAAGTCGCACCGGAGTATAAGTCGCACCAGCCACTTTATCCATTATAAAGAAAAATAAACCATAAATAAGGTCCACTGGACTATAAGTCCCATGGACATACAGGTATGTTAACATGAAAAGTTCAGATGATAATATTGTGACGGCTACCGTTTTCGGATGCATATTTCACCAGTCGCAACTTGTAATCTGCAGAGTATGATTTTCTTTTTGGTGGCATTTTTTCGGGCCTTCTCCGTTGTCTTGTTAAGTTATCAGTAACGTTAAAATTTTTATTTTTCTATGGTAGTCAGAAGTCGCAGGAACAGTCACACAAGCCTCGAGTGCCCTCTCGTGAGCTGCATTTTACCTACGGATATGTTTGTATTTTGCCGAACCATGCAGCACCTACCTGCGCAGCTCATGACCACCCAGCGGTGTCGATCCAGCTCCTTCCAAGTGCAGACGCTAATCCTCCGCCGTCGCTCAGTGCTCCCATGCAGCTCTCAGCGTCAACTCTGCTCACACTGATATCCAAGGGTTGAAGCTGTCTTGTTAGCCGTCCCGGAATAAACACCATGTTCGTCTGCTTCAAACGCTTTTCACAATCATCGACGCCAGCTCCTTCCAAGTGCACACGCTAATCCTCCGCCGTCGCTCACCCAATGCTCCCACGCAGCTCTCAGCGTCAACTTATTCTGCTCACATTGATATCCAAGGGTTGAAGCTGTTCTGTTCGCCATGCCGGAATAACAGCAAGCACCGTGTTCGTCAGCTTCACACGCTGTGGGTGAGGTGAGGAATACGCATCCAAAGTTCTGTTCTCTGATTGGTTATCGCGACCAGCGTGAACTATAGGATGGCCGTCATACTACAGTGTCCATGATGCATTGCATTTCCTTTTCCGGTGGCCATTTTAAAACATAGGTCGACTCTGTCACGTAAAATTGTTTTGTTACAGTAAATTAATTGAGATCCTACCGGTATATTTTTCATTTATAAGTCGCACCGGAGTATAGGTCGCACCCCCGGCCAAAACATGTAAAAAAGTGCGACTTATAGTCCGGAAAATATGGTATATATATATATATATAGCTGAAATTACATTTTGATGAAGAAGAAAATGCTGAACATGACTGGGATCCAAACTTGGGGCCTTTGGGTCAGAAGTACCATGCCTTACCACTTACTTGGCTATGGGATTAACCCTAACACTATGGGATAATTAACATGGCTATATATAGATAGAATTTTGTATTATCAATATGCCTAACTACTGTTAGCCACTTTGAAACAGCTATTTTGACTTATCTATGATACTTACTATTAATTTTTTGGACATTTGTATACTATCGTCTAGAGCCCAACCAATACAATATTTTTGGGGAGCAGATACAAGATACTGATATTACTAGGAACTTAAAAAAATGCAATACCAATATATCTGCTGATATATTTATATAAACGGAAATGACTCCTAACATTTCATTAGCAAACAATTATGACAAAGAAATGTAATTAAGGTTTGATGTTTTAAAATACAATAAATATAACCAGCAAAAGAACCAATGTACAAGGTCTGTCAAAGTAACGGTCCTTTTTATTTAAAAAAAAAACTATATGGATTTGAATCACGTGCGATTACATCAGGCAACCTTGAACCCTCGTGCGCATGCGTGAGTTTTTCCACGCCTGTCGGTTGCGTTATTCGCCTGTGGGCAGGCTTTGAGTGAGCACTGGTCCACCCCTCTCGTCTTTTTTTTCCATTGTTCAGGAATGGCTCAGAGACTGCCGCTTTGCTTGATCAAAATTTTTTCAAAAACTGTGAGGCACATCCGAGTGGACACCATTCGAGAAATTCAGCCGGTTTTCAGTGAAAATTTTAACGGCTGATGAGAGATTATGGAGTGTTACTGTCGCTTTAAGGACTCCCCATGGAGCCGCAGGGCGCGCCGTGCCCCGAGCCACCGTCGTCTGCCTGTTTCGAGCTGAAAACTTCCAAATTTAAGGCTCTGTTGACCCAGGACGTCGTGAGAGAACAGAGAAGTTTCAGAAGAGCTCGGGATCAGCAGTTTATCCGGACATTTCACCATTAAAGGAGATTTTGTAATGAAAGACGTGCGGACGGATTCGCGCGTCGGCACCCAGCCGGTCATGGCGCGGCGCCACAGCAAAACACCTCCGTGTTGATAACCATTCGTAAGATTCAGGCGGTTTTCGATGGCTTTCAGTCGAGTGAGTATCCGAGAAACTGTTTAACAGCTGGGCATGTTCAAACTTGTCCTGTAATGCTTCCAACGGAGGTGTTTTGCTGTGGCGCCGCACGATGAGCGGCTGGGTGCCGACGCGCAAATCCATCCGCACGTCTTTCATTACAAAATCTCCTTTAACAGTGGAATGTCCGGATAAACTGCTGATCCCGAGCTCTTCTGAGACTTCTCTGTTCTCTCACGACGTCCTGGGTCAACAGAGGCTTAAATTTGGACGTTTTCAGCTCGAAACAGGCAGACGATGGCGGCTCAGGGCGCAGCGCGCCCTGCGGCTCCATGGGGAGTCCTTAAAGTGACACTAACACTCCATAATCTCTCATCAGCCGTTAAAATTTTCACCGAAAACCAGCTGAATTTCTCGAATGGTGTCCACTCGGATGTGCCTCACAGTTTTTGAAAAAATTTTGATCAAGCAAAGCAGCAATCTCTGAGCCATTCCTGAACAATGAAAAAAAAAGACGAGAGGGGTAGACCAGTGCTCACTCAAAGCCTGCCCACAGGCGAATGACGCAACCGACAGGCGTGGAAAAACTCACGCATGCGCACGAGGGTTCAAGGTCGGCTGATGTAATCGCACGTGATTCAAATCCATCTAGTTTTTGAAAAAAATTAAAAGGACTGTTACTTTATTGACAGACCTCGTACATCACACTGTCGTCATGCTGTCTTCACTCAGATTGGCAGTCACATCTATTTTTTTGCAAACGCTGAGTATCGTCTATCTTAGCCCCACCTAGCTGGGGCATAACACTGTAAAACACCCATTCTGATTGAAAATAAAAGACAGCTGGTTGCTTCCTTTGTCTCTTGTAGCTAATCTGACCAAGGGGTGATGGGGGGCTCAGCCATACTTGACAGCATTTGGGACTCCCTCTGGTCGAAAAATTATGTAATGATGCCATTTACAACAGCCAAAGTGTTTTACTGCATTGTTTATTCAGTAAAATAAAAGTCTTGACATGACCAAAAAATAATGCCAATACCAATGTCCCTCAAAGGCTCATATCAGCCAATATAATTGCCCTGACCAATTTATCAGTCAGGCTCTACTATTTTAGGGCTCTGTCACACCTTGGCAATTTAGCCAGTATATACTGACGTTTGAAAAATGCGCCCAATAAGCTAGATACCTTGAATGTTATTCGCTATTTTGCAGTTGTGACTCTCGTGCCATCTCGCGATCCGTGACTCACACGAGAGGTAAGTTTCAGTAGATTACCAGTGTCGCAGACAGAACGGTCCCCCGCAAAAAACTGGTCCACCCTGCCTCCACTGCGCATGCGTCATTTCGCAGCTCAGCAGCTCATCTGAGATGGACTCTCTTCACCCAAAGTGATCAAAAGGAATAATGGGATTATTAACCATCAGATGACAAGGTAAAACCTCTTAAATCATTCTCAAGTCATTTTTAAGCAGAAACGAGGCGATACTCTGTGACACTTTGAAATGACGGAGGCGCAGCTCGTCATTGTTGCTGTGCTTTGATCACTTTCTCAGTCTTTTATTATGAAATAATGCTGAATTTATGCAGAAATGACTTGTCAAAAGCTTCAGATATCTCTCGCTGAGATAGATGATGACTAGAATGCAATTTTAAGCAGAAACGAGCCGATAATCGGCGAAATACTGCCGACACTCCCAAAATGACGCATGCACAGTGAAGGCAGGGCAGACTGATATTTGGGGGGACCGTTCGGACTGCGACACTGGTTCAGGGCACAATGTAAACAAACCTTGTTAAGTATGGACAACACAACAACTGGGGCATGGCAGAAGTCCATTACAGGTACTACACCGCTTCGAGATAACCCTCTCAACTTGGGAGAACGTGTCTTCTTCATCATAATCACCCGTGAACTTGCTGAATCAACATTATCCACATCCTTGCTAACCACTGTTTACACCGCCGTGAGATACCAGAACTCTGGGAAGCGTAGGGAGCCACCAGGGGAATTATGGGAAATGTTAAAGTACTGAATGCAGCCGTCACACCTTAGCCAGCATATGCTGACAGCCCTATTTCCACCGAGGTCCGGGTTGGTACTACACATATGGTATGGACCGGGACAGGTAAGATCAAGACTTTATTCTGTGTGTGAATGGTTGTAATATTTGTAACAGTGTGAACTGTTCCCATGAGAACTGCAGCAGCCAATCAATGGAAGTATTTTTGACTTATGAGTAACTTGAGAAGACAGATCAGCATGTCAGCTGTTGCAGCCCTAATAATCCAGATATCATCATACGTGACACATCATAATATCATATGTTTATTCTGATCAGAGAGCTACACGATAAGTTTTGGAACAAGTACTTTGGTGTTTGACACTACGTTTAAGAATGTGAATGAACAATAATGTAAAGACGTTGCACACACTGGAAGCCAAGTCAGAAACGATACGTTCGTGACAAGTGAAAGATTTCGCTTTAATCATCACAACAAGCCCTTTTTTTTACCTTTGAATACTCCTGTGCCAGCTTGCTGTATTTTGCTTGCAGGTCTGTCAAGTTAGCCATTGTTGCTGCTTGTCGATGATGGCACACGTTTTGCCGTCGATAGTTCAGTTTATGTCCTTCAATCTGTCAGCGACTTGAAGACGACCCCGGTGATGCGAGCAGGCTAACTCCGTTTAGCTAGCTCAGTGTCATCATTTGTTCCCTTACCAAAGGTCTGATACATTGTGAGGAAGTATCACAAATTCCGGAATACTTCCGGCTGCTGTTGATCCAAGTAATTTATAAATGTCTGTTTATCCGGAGCTGGTTAAAAGCTGTCACCGTAAGCGCTGACAGTGCTAAGTCGCTAACAGCTAACTCTGGAAGCACAACTAATACCGAAGCAGAGTAAAAGGCACGCAGTCTGACAAGCGTCAACAATAACTGTTGTGTCCGTCAATTATGTAAAAGAATTAAAGTAACTGCTAGTTAAATGGAGAAAAACTGCCGTGGTAGTTAATTCATAAGAATACTTCTGGTTAGCGCACAAGACCAGAGCCACTAGCAAAGAGGTCAGAGTTCAATAAACAGGAAGCTGTTTCCTGCAGAGCGCCCTCTAGAGATAGAGAGAGAGATAGATCGCTAGATAGATATTCTCAGTAAATCAATAAAAACTAGTGCATATTAATTGGTTGGCATATTTTAAAATAATATTCAGGTTTTTCTTTTCAATATTATATCGGTGTGTAGGCCCAGTGGGACATGTAAACTACACTTTTGACCTTTGACCAAACTACTCAAAAGTTTAATGATCCATGCACAAGAACATTAAGATCATGCGCGCGCGCACACACACACACACACACACACACACACACACACACATAAACAACAACAACAACAACAAAAAACAGATTATTTGTTGTTGAGATGCAATGTTTTTCTTGACCTTGAAAACTCCAAAATCTAATCTCCTCTAGATATCTAGAGTAATATTCCTTCTAAGTTTGATCCATCTAGGCTTCTTGGTTGATGAGATATCCCTCAAAAAAGGTTGTTTTTCAGACCATTTTGACTTTGACCTTTGCGTTTTGATCAAACTACTCTAAAATATAATCACCACTGCATATCTACCCAAGTAATATTTCCACCAAGTTTGAGCTAAGCTTCTTAGTTGTTGAGAGAGACAAAAAAGGTGTTTTCGGATCATCTTGACCTTGACTTTTGACCAAACTACTCTAAAATCTAAGCACTTCTAGACATCTAAGTAATATTCTCACCATGTTTGATCCATCTAGGCTTCTTGGTTGATGAGATATCCCTTAAAAAGTGTTGTTTTTCAGACCATCTTGACCTTTGCATTTTGACCAAAGTACTCTAAAATCTAAATCACCTCTAGATATCTATCCAAGTAATATTTCCACCATGTTTGACCTAACTAGGCTTCTTAATTGTTCAGAGAGACAAAAAAGGTGTTTTCAGACCATCTTGACCTTGACTTTTTGACCAAACTACTCTAAAATCTAAGTACTTCTAGATATCTAAGTAATACAAGTATTCTCATTCTCAAGTGTTGATCCATCTAGGCTTCTTAGTTGATGAGATATCCCTCAAAAAAGGTTGTTTTTCAGACCATCTTGACCTTGACCTTCACATTTTGGCCAAAGTACGCTAAAATCTAATCACCTCTAGATATCTATCCAAGTAATATTCCCACCATGTTTGAGCTAACTAGGCTTCTTAGTTGTTGAGAGAGACAGAGGTGTTTTCAGACCATCTTGACTTTTGACCAAACTACTTGAAAATCTAAGTGCTTCTAGATATCTAAATAATATTCTCACCAAGTTTTAAGGAACTCCATTCAGCTGTTTATTTATGTTGTCCACAGACACACGCACCAATGAAAACAATACCCATACATGCCGCTTCGCTGAGTAATGAAGGTTAAATCATCACTTTTACAGCTAGTTTCCTTAAGACAACTGCGTATGTCTTGGACTTCATTTCCATCAATCATTAAGTAATACAGTGTTACTGTGTGGTAAATCTGTTTCAGGTAGTCAGTTGTCAAAAATTCAGCAATCATACTGAGCCATAGGCTTCTGTTGAGCAAAGCCACCAAGACACCCAGACAATTTCTAGGCTTCTATGGTTGTGAATGCATAAACTGTTCATAGTCTGTTGCATCATCAGTTATAAAACTTCATGATGAAGTGGTATAGAAGAGGATTTTCTTAAAAATGTGACATTTCAGTTGCAGTTTGCCAGAAGGTAGGAAACCTGAGCCTAGATATGATCAGTTTCCATCTTTTTCTGACTTGGGAATGTAGGTACATCTGAATCTTAAGAGTGGAATGGGTTGTATTAGAAAATACAGTGGCATTCACATCAGGCTCATGTGTAGTTTTTTTTTTTTTCTAAACTACAGATGACCCCATTTAGATGTAAATCTCCATGTTGCTTTTATGCCCGTCGTTGCTCATATCCTACGATTAATTCAAGTAATCTGTAATAATCTTTACATTTTAATCTCCTCCTATAAGTAATCATATAAATAAATCATAACGCTGTAGCTCTCATATGATACGTCGTTTCAGCATGCAATGCAATCTAACGCTGTCTCGCTATCCCTGATTTTAAACGCATATACAGAAAACACAAACTCACATGCACTCCACCACCAGTGGCTCCAGCATTGTCTGGTTGCCTGGTAACTGTTGGCGTGGCGTGGTTGCTAAGGCCGTGTGGGAGGGGAGGGGGTGATGCTGCTCTGATTTCCAGTTGAATTGAGGCAGTCAGTAGGGAGAAGCCCCCCTCTTCCAGTCGACACGCAGGACTCTACGGAACAATAGAGCAGTGCCAGCGGGCCTGAGGCTACTCAGACGCGCTCTTGTTCGGGGTCAGAGTGTTCATCCCACAGTCCTCCATAACTAATTAACTTACAGCCCAGAGTGTCGTTAGGACATCTGATGATGCACCCACGGCAGGCACGGACCTGGAATCTGCATTAATAAAAGGTGCGTCTCTGGCAGCCTGACAGTGCTTTCAAGATGCTCGTGCGGGGGGGGGGAGATGTGCTGGAACCACATCGTTCTGAATGAGACAAGCAAAAAAAATAAAAATAATAATAATTTGCAGGAGTTACTAGAGGGATGTGAAAAAGCAGTAATTTGGCCACATTTACTGCATTTCATTATTAACCAAAAAATTGCAGCTGCAGCCTTTATACCAGGTGTATCACTGCGCACATTTAGGCTACGTGGCTTCCTCGTGAAATATTCTGCTGAGGAGAGAACGTTATCACCGCTTGTTTGTACAGACAAAACGGTGAAGCTGAGCTATTACCCAGACTAAACAAGATGGGCCGCTCAGAGCGCGCAGCACCGCTGTGCACAGTTGACACAGTCGTGCAAGTTCTTTGTGATTTAGTGATACCAGAACATACAGTCCTGTGAAAAATGCAACTTTGTCCTCAATAAACACACAAATCTTCCATTATCTTTCATGCACGTTGGTGCAAAACAGTTTGAGTTTACTTTACTTTTGAGTCTGACCTTCCCAAGTGCTTAAAGGTCATGACTCAAATATGATTTCAGATTGGCAGTTATCCATCAATTTACATTCTAAAAAACAAACAAACTGCAAATTTTAAAGTATTTATGTCAACCTGTTCCAACTAAACTGGGTTGTTTAAATGGGAAACAAAGAATTTGAGCCAAAATGTACTTCTGTGCACAGGTGCAATAAAAAGATGCCCAAGATTGATAACAACAGGTTTTTATTAATATTTTGTAATACCATATATAATGCTGTTGCATATCTTTGGCGAAAATAAATCTTATAAACATTTTATCAACAGAGGTTAGCATACAAAAACCAAAAGGTGTATCGGTCCAAAAAAGAAATAAAAAAAAACAAAAAAAAAAAAACTCAGCAATTACTGACAAACTGATACTGGGTTGGCAACTTTGTCAAATGCAACAAAATGTCCACCCGCAGGAACTGCAACAGAATTTTGAATAACACTTGGTATATTTTTAACACCTGTCAAGCAATGAAGCAACTTGGTTTCAAATTGTGCAGATCCTCCACAGCCCAGAAGTGTCCCCATCAAACCAACAGAATCTTCTTTTGCAGGTGCAACAGAAAGAAAGTGATTTTCTTTGAATCAAGAGAACCATCTGTAATTCCGCTGCAGTCAGTCCAAATATAAATCTGCACTTACACAGCAACGGGAGCTGACTCAGGGCCCTATCTGTCACCCAGTGCAACACAGACATTACTCCTTATTTCTACTTGACAGAGTTGTAAGTTTTTGGCACTCATGGCCGTATCAGTCTAAACATGATGTGTGGTCAGCGGTGTTGGTGCCATGTGGAACCAGAAAGCGGCTGTGCCACAGACCACCATGAAGCTAGTCTGATGTTGATCATCCTGTATTTGTGGTATTTAAACAGCATATTCTGATGTGTCTTACATGAATGGGTTCATGACACAAGTGCACCCTGTCTGTATACACAACAAAAACAAACTGAACACAACCATTAAATGAAAGAAAACATTCACCGAAAAATGTGCAACTTCACCTCACTGCTTCCACTCAGGGAGTTGTGGTGGCCGCTATCCGCCGTCACGCCCTGACGCAGCTCTGTTAACTCGCCTGACAACCTCTCACTTGAGTCCACTTTCACTCTTAACAACAAACAGCTGAGTTATTCATGTAAGATTACACCTAAAACATGCCCATAGCTTACCAAGACAACAAATCCAAGTCCTTTGCACCCTGTACTCGATTTTGTGCTCAGATTACATAATGTGTGTATACAGCTAAACACCCCAAATGGACTTGCGCTAAACTCTGCAGATGTGCAACGCATCTGTGGTGAAAGATAGGGCCCTTAGTCTGTTTCCCATAGGTATTCTGGACATTTGAACACCTGCAACTGTAGTCATCATTTAACACAATTATTCTAATCATAAATTTGTAACCAGTCACATTATTGACACATAAATCCTACATGAGACAAATGTAAAATGATTAAACCAGAATTAAATTAATTCTGCATCTGGAAGGTAATCTGTCCATACTGTAAGTAATTTCAATCCCAGCTGTACATCAATTTTGTGAGCAATAAGGTTTCAGAATCAATGTTAATCATCTCTGTTCTACTCAGCCTAAAAACAAAAAAGCAAAACAAGAAAACCCGGCAGTCGATGTTAAATTGAAAGCATTTCTTTACAAAGACAATGGCAACTAAATCACTATAAAATAGTGACAGAAAAAAGTATGTACTGGGAAACAAACAAAAAAAGCAAAATAAAAAATTACATTTAGCAGTTCACAGAGGAGAAATTAAATGTGCCTAATCATTTGATTCAAATGACCAGTGTCTGACAGAGTATACGTTCAATCATCCCATAAATTAACGTCATAAATAAGACGATTAAAGAACAGTAATTTGTTCCAATTCACAGCTAAACAAAACCATTGTGTGCAGTATTTGTGAGATCTACAGCTTACCGCTAAGACCACATCCCATTAAAAATAAATCAGAGAACTGATTAAAGTCACCATAATGACTTTAGTCATGTCTCACGTCCTGATAGAATAGTTTAGAAAAGCAGGGTATTGTTGTTCTACGTCACAATGTTATGGCAGCAGCAGAATATAGTGACATGGTCGTTGCACGTTTACATCAGTGGCACATATAACATTTGGCACTGACACTGACAGTGACACAATGTGATCCAGACTTGCAATTTTCCTGTGGCCAAACGAGACATACATATACATATGTATGTATAAAGGTAAATTACTGTTATGTGTTTCCATGCTACTTTATACGCTTCATGTGTGCAGCTTTTTTGAAAAGCTCCAATGAGGATCATAGCTGCTTACATATATCATTTGCAACTTCCCCCTCAGCGAACTGCATGCAATAAAGTGACAAGCACTCCATTTCACAGCTTGAGAAGAGTGTACACTTCCTTATTTTGTTGAAGAAAAACAAGAATGATACACGTGTGGCCAGTGAGAACCAGCGGCAACAACATGAAGAGCAGCACAGGTCTTCAACCTCTCACCTTCGAGGCAATTAACGTTCGTAACAAATTCTACTCACTCTGGGAATGACGACACTGTCCCGTTCTCCATCTTTACATTGGACATATTAACATCATCTCTCAATTTGTGAATCAACTTTGCCACAGGATGAGCAAATGTAGTCACGGTCATAACTTTATATACACTCAACATGGACATAGATGGTGTGGTAATCGGCTTTCAGGAGATTTCTTTCAACTGTTCTTCTGGTGCGTAATAATCGTACAACATATACCTGTAACAAACACCCGTGAACACTGTGCACATTTTGGGTTTTCAGAAATCAACACAGGGTCAGAAATATACATACAGCACAACTAATATGTGGTTGAACACTATTAGCTAAGTTCACCTTGACCAGGCAGTTGTGCTGACCATCAACAAGCTTCACAGGTAATTCTGCCTGGACATTTGACCCCACTTTGAGGCAGAATTCAATGAAATGTGTTTGTTTCCTAGCTTGGACCAGATGTTTGACCAGAGTCTAGATGTTTTTGATTAGGTTGATGTGAGGACTTTCGACGTTTCAACTGTCTAGCTGATAGTTTGAGGTTTTTCTTCAGAATTGTGAGCAAGTTCTCACCCTCCATTAATGTAATCTCACTGTCCAGTGTGCCAGTCCCACTTTAACACCTAGTGCAGTGTTCTTGGGATTAAATGCCTCACCTGCGACCAATCTGTGTCTTATCAGAAAATAAAACTTTCTTCCAAGTTTTTTTTTTCCGTCTTTGTCCAGTCAAGCTTGAAGGCATTAATTTTGGAGCAGGAGCTTCTATCAGCCTCTCAGTCCTTAATAATTTTAACAGTGTATGTACATATGTAAGTACATGTTTCTTACCCTGTTGATTTCAGAAACTTATAATAAACTACAACTTTGAACCAAATTTTTGAGTGTTTTTTCTTACCTATTAAAGATGTAGTACAATTGTTCTGCTACAAGAAAAGAACAGGTCAAAGAAATGAATGGAAGCTCAATACTGACATGTCTATGATGAGTTTATGTAAACATCTGTCCACAACTCTAAAATTATAAACTTTATTAAGTGCCTGGTTTAAAAAAAAGAATCCACCTAATGGGACAAGAAGCTGTTGTAATTTACTCTTAGCCATCTCTGTATTCAAAACAGCTAAAAGCAGAATTACAACCAAACCTACCAAGTATCAACACAAAAAACCTATGTGTCTGAACAAGATCTGTCATGAAACCAGTTGAATTCATTTGAGCAATACGAATATTCTCACGGTGAAGAAATGTTTCTGATGATTTGAAACATGTCTGTTATGACTGATGTTTCACGTTAAGGATGAAGTGGGCATGCATGATGTATGATGCATGATGACATATGCTCACAAAAAAGTTTAAAATCTACAGACAGCCTATGCTAACACAGGAACATCTGCCAATCAATGTCAGGAGCTCACGTTGCATAGGCTGTCACCAACCACGAGTATGATTTATGTCCGCACAATAAATGTATTTAAAACAAACATACTAATGAACAACATGCATTGACAGTTGAAGTGTGGAGGGAGAAAAACTATTTTTCTTTGTTTAGCACTGTAATGGGCACACAAAACTGAGCAAAGTAGCATAGCTGTCTTTGCAGCTGAATTTGGCAGTGGAAGATTAATACTATATCTACATTTTACTAATCCTGAAATAAAGCCAGAGTTGTTGTGTTGTTTACCATATAACAAGTACATAATACTACCTCTTACGTCCTCTTATTTGTGAAGTTTCACAAACATATGTGGTGCAGAAAAAGACCACCATAAAAGAGTGTTAAAAAAAAGTTAAGGTTGTGGATTAATTATTGCATCTCTCACATAAGAGGATTCATAAGAGAAAAATTCCTTTCAAAACTGGCATTTTTTTTTCTTTAGCACAAAAAGGAGAAACTGATAACACCAGGAGGTTAGATTTTGTTGTTACAAACATGCACTCATTCGCTTCATAAATAGATTCACTCGGAAGAGGATAAAGGTTTGAGGAGGAAGCATGCAACGTGTCAAGTTATAAAACCTTCACTATGTCCCATCTCGTCTTTCAGAGGGAAAACAAAAACAAAAAAACAAAAATCCTTGATTCATCATAGCCGCCAGAAGCAGGTAGGTTGTTCTGGATGGGTTTCTTAGTGGTTTTCCACAGCTCAGATACAACACCCATCCTGACAGTTACAACCCCCCACCCCCGAGTTACAAAAGTCGCTATATGGCTTTGTTCTCCTGTGTGAACGATACTATTGCCATTTGTTTTGTTCGAGAAGAATATCCCAAACAAAAAAGGCTCAAAATGGCCAGTGAACGATCAGATAAGGAGAAGGAGGCACACTGGGACACATAATCAGGGGTCAAAGGTTAGGGTTCACATGGATAAGAATCCGACGAGGGGGGAAGAAAATTTTTATTTTCTGCTGAGTTTTGTGCTCTTGTGTTTGGAGCCCTCCATGCAGCTGCGTATACCAGCAAGGTGCAGCAATGAGCCTGCTGCTTCCTTCAGCTCTTCATCCAGTTCTGGCTTCACCTCTCGCCGTGCCCTCTTGCCAGCAGGCCACTTGATGGAGGGTGCATGATGTGAAGGTCGATGGTGACCCCTCTCATCCCAGATGTCAGAGTCTTCATCACTGTGGAAGCCCTCGCTGCCGGCACGGTGGGACTGCCCATGTTCACAGCCTCCTTCGTCCAGGGAGGAAAGTGATGAGGAGGATGAATGGGAGGAGCAGCGCTGCAGGGCGACGCTGCTGTAGTTGTGATCCTGCTTTGGGTCACTGCTCACCAAGACTGAGTCGGGTCTGGAGAGATCCAGTGGACCGTCGGAGTTGCCTGAAAAGCAGAAGATTGAAAAATGAGTATACAGGAAAACTCAAAGGCAAAATGGTGTTTTAAAAGACCCAACAACATGCAACATGTTGTGATAATTACCACCAACAAGGAGGTAATGTGTTTATGCATTTTGTTTGTTTGTATGCAGGATATCTAAACAAAAAACATTACTAAATTTATGTACCATCTCAGCAGCAAGCTTTATATAATGAGGCCACAAAAATGTATCATTGAACATTTTTTGAGAGTATGTTTTGGGAGGATGCAATTTTAGTTTAGGTGGAGCAATCACATCCATTGTGCTCGTGAGCAATGAGTTGAACCTCTCCACGAGGATTTCTACTGAATGATCATGTTCCCCATGTTCAGAGATGTTGGACGGTGAGGAGGACATGGTCTCTGATTTCTGAGAAGTGGTGTCCATCTCTGTACTTGTGAAGGGGAGGTCAGGGGCCACAGGGGATGTGTTAAAGACAATCCAAAGCGACTTTGGCAAGTACAGACCAAGTTGAGGTGGAGGCTGTGGATTCCTACAAGTACCTCGGGCTGTGGCTGGACAGCAAACTGGACTGGACAACCCACATCGACCACCTGTACAGAAGGGACAGAGAAGGCTGCACTTCTGAGGAGGCTGCGGTCATTAAACATCTGCAGGAAACTCCTGTGGATGTTCTACCAGTCCGTAGTAGCCAGCATCCTCTTTTACACAGTGGTGTGCTGGAGGGGCAGCACATCCAAGGAGGACACATCCAGGTTGGACAAACTGATCAGGTAGGCCGGCTCTATGGTTGGCATGAAGCTGGACTTTCTGGTGACGGTGGCAGTAAAGAGAACACAGGACAAACTGCTGGACATTATGGACGATGCCAGTCACCCTCTGCACACCATAATCAGCAACCAGAGGAGCCTCTTCAGCCACAGACTGCTCCTTCCCAAGTACAGGACCAACAGACTGAAAAGCTCCTTTGTCCCTCTGGCCATCAGACTGTACAACTCCTCACTCAAGGGGAGGAGGAGTAACAGGAAGACAAAGGTCATGAATGAGAGGAACAGTAGTAGCCAGTAAGCCAGTAGCAAACAGTATTTCTATTTGTATTTATATTTGGCAAGTTGTATTTTACTTCTACTTTTGATACTCTGTGTGCTTCTTACCCTGTGTGGTACTGTCCAATAATGCTGGCACCTCAATTTCTCTCAGGGAGTCTTCCCAAGGGTTTATTAATGTTCAATCTAATCTAATCTAATTTTTTTTGCATTCTCTCACTAGGTGGCAGCATGGGATTATATGCCTGAGTGATGACAGGGTGATCAGTGGCAATCAATTAATCTATCAATATCTCATGATTGAGCTTGACCGGAAACATGAAATTCTTCTCAGCTCATATTCATACTGATATTCATAGTCAACCACAAGTTTAATGTTCCTATGTCCAACACATTATTTTGCATGCTAATGTGTTAACAATCCTGCCTGAATCACTTACTCATCCATATACTAACACTTGAGTAATCCAAGACCATTCTTAATATTTTGAATGTCCACAGTGATTTTCATATTTTTTTAAACAGATAAACGGGATATTGTGCATGTTTTTAGTTTTTCTTGTTATCCTTATTCAACTAAGGAGGTAATGTTTTCAACCCCAATTATTTGTCTGAAAATCATATTAACACTAAAAATAGGGTGCTCTATGGTATGCTGAACAAGTATTACAAAATTTGGTGGGGGGGGTTGGGGCATGAGGTAAAGAATAACCCATGAAATTTCAGAGCAGATGACATTGACAATAATGTTTTAAGCCGCGGTCCCACCGAATAATGAAGGATGAAGAAGGAGCCAAGCACCCTGTTTTTTTTTTTTGTTTGTTTCATGAGCTATCGTGGCAGTATAGTGGCTTACAGTGGCTCTTAGAGGCATTATCTTCAGTTAACGAGGCTCCTCTCTGAGCGTGGCACTAATTTCAAGATGTTCAAAATTTAGCAACAACAGCGTGGCGCAGTTTGTGTTCGAGTTACTGCGACGGCTTAGAGGCATTTGCGTGGTGCTTACGAGTCTGCAAAAAGTCCATTATCCGTGCGTCTGGCACCTTCGCAGGACCTGAGAAGCTATTTTTGGAACAGCTCTCCTCTTGCGCACACAACTCCACCTGCTCAGTGCGCTGGACTCTATATAAAATAATTATTTTGTAGTGGATTAATCATTTTATGCCAAACCTTGGATGCTGAAAACACCTCTAATCACTTCTAGAATCAGAGGACTGTTTCATCTGGACGCTTTTTTCCCCCCTCTCTTTTCTGCTCCATGTGGAATGTATTTTGAACAGCTTAAGGTAATTATTTTTAATGTTTTTTTATAGCTTGATAAAACAGTTCCTAGCTGTAAAAGTATGTATGTTGATGTCTGTTGTATGTAAAAGTATGTTGATTTAATATCTTGTTAATGGATCACATGACCTCTGCTGTGTGTGCGCACTGAGGCAAGACCTGAGAGGCTATTTTTGGAGCGGCTCTCTTGCGCACACAATTCCACCTGCTCTGTGCGCTAGACTCTATATAAAATAATTATTTTGTAGCGGATTAATCATTTTCTGTCAAACCTTGGATGCTGAAAACACCTGTAATCACTTCTGGAATTAATGGATCACATGAGCTCCGATGTGTGTGCGCACTGAGGCAGTGACTCATCATCATGCTTCAAACGAGCATTTAGGCAGAACGCCAGCTCACAAAAGAGTGATATTTCAGTCAATATTGGACGAACACAAAGTTAAAATTTGGGTGACTGCGTGAAAGTGGATGTGTGTTTAAAGCCATGGAAGATAATAACTCCAGTGGAGCAGCTAAGAGCAGGAGCTGTGCAGCAACACAGGTGGAGGGCGCGCAAAAGACCGATTTTGAAGACATAACACAAAGTTAAAAGTTGTATCATGATAACTTGTAAGCTGCGGAAGAAATAAAGAAACATATACATACATATATATATATATATATATATATATACACATACATATATATATATATATACACATACACACATATACATACATACATACACACATATACATACATACAAGGTCTGTGAGAAAACTATCCGACCTTTTTATTTTTTTCAAAAACTATATGGATTTGAATCACGTGCGCTTGCATCAGACAAGCTTGAACCTTCGTGCGTATGCGTGAGTTTGCCTGTCGGTTGCGTCATTTGCCTGTGGGCAGGCTTTGTGGGAGGAGTGGTCCAGTCCCCTCGGCGGATTTTCATTCTCAGCAAACAGCTGAGCTACTGCTGCTTTGTTCCATGAATTTTTTTTCAGAAACTCTGCCAGACAGCCAGCTGGAAACCATTTGGAAGATTCAGGTGGCATTCGGTGAAGATTGTATCGGTATCACACGGATTAAGGACCATTAAAACTGGATTAAAAACGGCCCACGGCGGAGGAGGGCGCACCGCGCCAAGAGCGGCCATCGACAGGCTGAAACGAGCAGATCACTAACAAATTTAATGCTCTGTTGATGCAGGATGTTGTGTGACTAGAAGAGAAGTTTCATAAGAGGTCGGGATCAGCACTTTATCGGCACATTCCACTGTTAAAGGAGATTTTGTTTTTCAGTCGAGTGAGTATCCGAGAAATTGTTTAACAGCTGGGCATATTCCAACTTGTCCTGTGAGACTTCCAACACGGAGGTGTTGTTTGTCCAGCGCCATGAGCGGCTGCGTCGCGACGCGCAAATCCGTCCGCACGTCTTTCATTACAAAATCTCCTTTAACAGTGGAATGTGCCGATAAAGTGCTGATCCCGACCTCTTATGAAACTTCTCTGCTATTCACACGACGTCCTGCATCAACAGAGCCTTAAATTTGTTAGTGATCTGCTCGTTTCAGCCTGTCGATGGCCGCTCGGGGCGCGGTGCGCCCTCCAGCGCTGTGGGCCGTTTTTAATCCAGTTTTAATGGTCCTTAAACCGTGTGATACCGATACAATATTCACCGAAAGCCACCTGAATCTTCCAAATGGTTTCCAGCTGGCTGTATGGCAGAGTTTCTGAAAAAATTTTCATGGAACAAAGCGGCAGTCGCTCCACCATTCCTAAACAATAAAAATCAGCCGAGGGGGGTGGACCAGTGCTCACTCAAAGCCTGCCCACAGGTGAATGACGCAACCGACAGGCGTGAAAAAACTCACGCATGCGCACGAAGGTTCAAGCTTGTCTGATGCAAGCACACATGATTCAAATCCATATAGGTTTTGAAAAAATAAAAAGGTTGGATACTTTTCTCACAGACCTCGTGTATATATATATATATATATATATATATATATATATATATATATATATATATATATATATATATATATATATATATATATATATATATATATATATACATACACACACACACACACACACACAAACACACTGAAAATGATCCACAGGTGTATATAATAAAACAGCCACCTCATTCTATATGCAGAATGGCACCGCACACAAAAGAGCACTTTTGCAGAAATAAACGGATGAACACAAAGTCAAAAGTGGAATCACGTTGTAAAAATGACTGTGTTTAAAGCCAGGGAAAAAATAAAGCCAGCAAGCCAAGGATGGAAAGGAAGCCACTTAGAAAGAGCACAGAGGCGGCTGTCCATGAAAGGACAACAGTAGCGTGCGCGCAAAAGAGCGATTTTGCAGAAATAAACGGACAAACATAAAGTTTTGTGTGTTTAAAGCCGCAGAAGAAAAGCCAGAGAGCCGCAGAACCAGCGAGGAGCACAGAGGCGGCTCTCCAGGAACCTGTGGTTCGGGTCTAGCTGGTCTGGTGCATTACAGGTGGAAAGCAGCCTGGTGCACAGCGCACGACTGTGGAACTGTGCTGGAGTGTCTATTTTTGGACTGCGTTTAAAAAAAAAAGAAGGGACATCTTTAAATGCTGCTGTGAATCTGTGAACTGAAAACCCACACTTTGAAGGGACCAGGTGTGGGAGGGCTGGAGGTTTGGACCAAACTCATGCCTAAATGTGCGCCAACATGGCGTTATCATGGCACTATCATGGCACTACATGGCTTAGTGTGGCTGATGCGAGCCATTCAAGGCTGTAATGACAGGTCGGTCGTGGCTCACTAGAGGCTGCTACGTGGCACATGTGGGGTACAGAGAGGCACATAGTGGCACCTTCATAGTGGATACGTGATAGATCAAAACGTGGGTCATTCTTCGAATAATCACCCCACACCCATGCGTGGCACCTTCTTCAGCCTTCATTATTAGGTGGGACCGAGGCTTTAGTATCACCACCATCATTGTTATGTATGTTACAACCCCAATTCCAATGAAGTTGGGACATTGTGTAAAATGTTAATAAAAACAGAATACAATGATTTGCAAATCCTCTTCAACCTATATTCAATTGAACACACCACAAAGACAAGATATTTAATGTTCAAACTGACAAACTTTATTATTTGCTCATTTTGAAATGGATGCCTGCAACACGTTTCAAAAAAGCTGGAACAGTGGTATGTTTTCCACTATGTTACATCACCTTTCCTTCTAACAACACTCAATAAGCAATTGGGAACTGAGGACACTAATTGTTGAAGTTTTTGTAGGTGGAATTCTTTCCCATTCTTGCTTAGTATATTACTTCAGTTGTTCAACAGTCTGGGGTCTCCGTTGTCGTATTTTGCACTTCATAATGCGCCACACATTTTCAATGGGCGATAGCTCTGGACTGCAGGTAGGCCAGTCTAGTACCTGCACTCTTTTACTACCAAGCCACGCTGTTGTTAACACCTGCAGAATGTGGTTTGGCATTGTCTTGCTAAAATAAGCAGGGACGTCCCTGAAAAAGATGTTGCTTGGATGGCAGCATGTGTTGCTCCAAAACCTGGATGTAACTTTCAACATTGATGGTGCCATCACAGATGTGTAAGTTGCCCATGCCATGGGCACCAACACACCCCCATACCATCAAAGATGCTGGCTTTTGAACATTACGCTGGTAATAATCTAGATGGTCTTTTTCCTCTTTTGTCTGGAGGACACGACGTCCATGATTTCCAAAAACAATTTGAAATGTGGACTCATCAGACCACAGCAGACTTTTCCACTTTGCGTCTGTCCATTTCAAATGAGCTCAGGCCCAAAGTAGGCGGTGGTGTTTCTGGATGTTGTTGATGTATGGTTTTTGCTTTGCATGGTAGAGTTTTAACTTGCACTTGTAGATGTAGCGACAAACTGTGTTAACTGACAATGGTTTTCTGAAGCGTTCCTCAGCCCACGTGGTGAGATCCTTTACACAATGATGTTGGTTTTTAATGCAGTGCCACCTGAGGGGTCAAAGGTCATGGGGATTCAATGTTGGTTTTCGGCCTTGCCGCTTACATGTAGAAAGTTCTCCAAATTCTCTGAATCTTCTGATTATATTATGGACTGTGGATGATGGAATCCCTAAATTCCTTGCAATTGGATGTTGAGAAACATTGTTCTTAAACTGTTAGACTATTTTTTGTACTCAGTTGTTCCCAAAGTGGTGATTCTCACCCCATCTTTGCTTGTGAATGGCTGAGCCTTTTGGGGATGCTCCTTTTATACCAAATCATGACACTCACGTGTTTCCAATTAACATGTTCACCTGTGGAATGTTCTAAACAGGTGTTCTTTGAGCATTGATCAACTTTCCCAGTCTTTTGTTGCATCTGTCCCAGCTTTTTTAAAATGTGTTGCAGGTATCCATTTCAAAATGAGCAAATATTTGCACAAAACAAAAAAGTCTATCAGTTTGAACATTACATATCTTGTCTTTGTGGTGTATTCAATTGAATATAGGTTGAAGAGAATTTGCAAATCATTGTATTCTATTTGTATTTACATTTCACACAATGTCCCAATTTCACTGGAATTGGGGTTGTACGTTATGTATGCATGTATGTTACCATTTTCCACTTTTTTGTGATATATGCCATTTCCTTGCCATTTTCATCAATTGCTCAAGAAAATTAAGACATTTTACTGAAGATTCAACATGACACAAAGTGTTTAGTCCATATCTCAAAGTGCAAATAAAACTATACTGAGCTGTATACAATGCATTCAAGTAAAGCACCTCATGTGATAGAAGGAACTATCAGCCTTTGCAAATGTATGCAGTGTATGAGTATCTTCTAGCTACACATATGAACTGATAACACTAGTTTCATCTCATTTGTTTGAGGTGAGCTGTAAGTTACTCCAAATAATAATAATGATGATGATGATGATTATTATTTTAATTAAATAAAGTAAATTTAATAATGAAAAAATACTTGATTTTACAGAATATACCATATCTCACTGTTGAACCCAAACATAACCTCGTGTTTTTTCACATTTTACAAGAAAAGGCAGAAACCAGATGCAGTAAACCACACAATTTTGCAGAAGCCTTAATTTGTTTACAAGTACAAAGCAGAAGTAGGCCTCGTCTCAGTCCAAGAGGAAAACTCAATTTAAAAATATCTTTTTACCTCCGACAAGAGTGATGTTTTACTCACATCTGTCAGCTGATATATGACAAAAAAAAACTAATTAGCCAAGTAATGGAAACTCAAGAAAACATAATAACAAGGACTAGGCTTGATTACAATACAGAATATAATCAAAACACTAATTATATTTCTATATCAATAAGTATATGGATGGGAATCCAACCTGTTGCATAGCTCCTTTTCTGCACTGGTTGACTATGGCAGCAGCAAACATTGTACCATGTACAGTTATTCTGCAGTTCATCTGGAATACGCTGCTGCATTCAGATTATTGTGTAGTGAAGGACCATAATATATCATCAACATTAACTAGTACAGTGAGGAAAAAGTATTTGAACACCCTGCGATTTTGCAAGTTCTCCCACTTAGAAATCATGGAGGGGTCTGAAATTTTCATCTTAGGTGCATGTCCACTGTGAGAGACATAATCTAAAAAAAAAAAAAAAAAAAAAAAAAGGTCTGGAGACTGGCCAGGCCACTCCAGGACCTTGAAATGCTTCTTACGGAGCCCCTCCTTAGTTGCCCTGGCTGTGTGTTTGGGGTCATTGTCATGCTGGAAGACCCAGCCATGACCCATCTTCAATGCTCTTACTGAGGGAAGGAGGTTGTTTGCCAAAATCTCGCAATACATGACCCCATCCATCCTCCCTTAAATACGGTGCAGTCGTCCTGTCCCCTTTGCAGAAGAGCACCCCCAGAGTATGATGTTTCCACCCCCATGCTTCACGGTTGGGATGGTTTTCTTGGAGTTGTTCTCATCCTCTAAACATGGTAAGTGGAGTTGATTCCAAACAGCTCTATTCTGGTCTCATCTGACCACATGACCTTCTCCCATGCCTCCACTGGATCATCCAGATGGTCACTGGTGAACTTCAAACGGGCCTGGACATGTGCTGGCATGAGCAGGGGGACCTTGCTGTCCTAAAGAATTTTAAACCATGACAGCATCATGTGTTACTAATGTAATCTTTGTGACTGTGGTCCCAGCTCTCTTCAGGTCATTGACCAGGTCTTCCTGTGTAGTTCTGAGCTTTCTCAGAATCATCTTTACCCAACAAAGTGAGATCTTGCATGGAATCGAGGTAGACTGACAGTCATCTTTTGTTTCTTCCACTTTCTAATAAATAACCATAACAGTTGTTGTCTTCTACCAAGCTGCTTGCCTGTTGTCCTGTAGTCCATCCCAGCCTTGTGCAGGTCTACAGTTTTGTCCCTGATGTCCTTAGACAGCTCTTTGGTCTTGGCTATGGTGGACAGGTTGGAGTGTGATTGACAGTGTGTGAACAGGTGTCTTTTATACAGGTAACAAATTCAAAAACAGGTGCAATTAATACAGGTCAAGAGTGCAGAATAAGAGGGCTTCTTAAAGAGGTCTGTGAGAGCCAGAATTCTTGCTGGTAGGGGTTCAAATTCTTATTTGCAGCAGTAACATACAAATAAATTTAAAAAATCATACATTGTGATTTCCGGATTTTTTTTTTTTGGATTATGTCTCTCACAGTGGACATGCACCTAAGATGAAAATTTTAGACCCCTCCATGATTTCTAAGTGGGAGAACTTGCAAAACCGCAGAGTGTTCAAATACTTATTTTCCTCACTGTATATTTGATCGTGATGAAAAATTAACAACTAATTATAACAAATTCAGTAAGGTCAAGCAGTTCTCTCACACTTTAGAATACAGCACAGAAAATTGCAGAAGTTGGAGCTTACCTTGTGGAGTATTTCTAGTTGACAAAACTTGTTACTAAGCTTTAACCTAAGAGTAGCTTCCTAAAAAAAAACTAATAATAATAATTCTAATATATAATTAAAGGCCTTAAACAAGAACCAACACTTTGACTCAAAGTACAGGTGGTAGACAAGCAATAAATTAAAGTGCACACAACCAACATAAAATAAAATAAAATAAAATAAAGATTTAAGCAATGGTATGACAGTATGTCAGGAGACAGAGTAAAAGTTTGATGGGTTGTGGATTCTCTTACATGGGTCAACGTGGTGCCCAGGGGCAGAGTTTAAGAGCATCATGGCAGTGGCAGCATCAATGTCAGACTCTGGAAGAGGAGAGAACATGCATGATGATCAGTCTTGAGGCGTGCACGTATGGCAGCATGGCACCTTTAAGATGAGGCAGGGCTTCTTTCGGTAATTTTTTTTCAACTACAGACACAGTGGCTCCACCAATGCTTACGGAATGGATTAGATATGCAGGAGCAAAGATAGACTGAATTTAAACAGAGGATAATTCCAGCCACTGATATTGAGAGCAACTCCAGGCTTTTCAGACCTTGACAGTGTGTCTAAAAGCCTCATGGCTTTCTTCTGGGACTCTAAATTATTAATGATTTCTGTGAGACTGAGTGCTCCACACTCAGCACCAGCAGAACCTCTGCCTGTCACCAAGGTTACAAACCCAAGATGCTGAGGGGGAGAAAGGGGAGCAGAGGCTTCAAATAAAGCCTTTCCCCATTATGGCATACATGAGGTGTCAGTGACTTGAATGCAACAAATCAAACCAAGTGTCAACAATAAAAGCACGGTGATGTTGAATGTTTGGTGACTGAAATGTGCGTAACTGCAACATAACAAAAACACTGCACAAACAGAAGGTACAACTGCAATGATTGGATTTTCACACAGCCACCATCATATTTTATTGGACATGGCCAGACTTTTAAAACCTCTCATCTGAGAGATGAAGGTTCTTTGGCCTCACCTTTGAATGAGCAGCCTTGTAGAAAGAGATGGCGAGGGGGTGATGAGGCACTGCAGAAACAAAAGAAATAATCAGTTGCTGAATGTGTGAAGGAGGTGAGAAGAAATGAAAAACAACCAAAAAGGAAGAAAAAAAAAATCTCACTCACTCAACAGTATAAAGAGTATAACTCACTAGAGGACAGTAAAATTTACAAAAGAGAACTTTAAAATTGAAGACAAGCTTCTTTTACTAATGCCAGGTAAACTAATTTACTGTCAGTGGAGCATATGTGCCTATTCTCCTTTCATCTAAATCAGGGGTGGGCAACTTGTTCCAGAAAGGGCCAAGAGGGTGCAGGTTTTCTTTGCAGCCACTGACTCCACCAGATGATTTCACTGATTAACTGATTCCATCTGCTCCAAGTGATATTAATCAGTGAAATCACCTGGTGGAGTCAGTGGCTGCAAAGAAAATCTGCGCCCTCTTGGCCCTTTCTGGAACAAGTTGCCCACCCCTGATCTAAATAAAAAGAAATCAGAATATTATGTTGTTGTGTTGCAGAAACTTCAATTTGAAAACGTATACATACCACTGAATCTCACTTTCAGTTGGCATCAACAAGGAGTGAATGACATTACTGAATGTAAACACTGAACAAAACCTTTAAGAACTGAAGTTCAGATTTAATCGGCTACTGACAACCATCTCAGTCAGCAAATCATAGCATCCACAGAGTGACTGATAAATGGTCACCTGGGTGGGGAGGCGGGCGGTGTGTAGAAGGCATGTGCAGCAGGGACGTGTTGCTTCTTAAGGGCTTGGATGAGGTTTGGGCGGTACTCAGGATCAACACACCACAGTGAACCTTTACCACTGGCCTGCAGAACAAAAAGACACATCACATCTAACACAAGATTTCACAAAAGGAGCCTGTGACAACACGAAATTCAGATTTAAAGCACACATAGTTGCTGATTTCATAATTTATTCTAGTTATATAAATCACCAGAGAAGTCACATTTTTAGTGACATTAGCTTTTTTTTTTAATGGTTTGTTCAACGGTATCTCAAAAACAGAAGTCCACTTCTGCGATAGAGTTTGGAATGGGGAAGATCTGCTGACATTTTGAGACTGATGTGGAACAACAATACATTTGTGATAAATATTTTATTAACGTCTTCCATTGATTTCCATGTTGTACTTTGGCAAATGGCGCTCTCACCTGCACTTGATACTCATTAAGAATAGATACACAAAGAGAGCTGTTGGGCCTTGGCAGAGGTATGTGCACTGCTTACGCCCTCCACTTGTTATTTATTGTGTCTTTGTGCAAGAAATTTACAGTGCATGATATTTAAAAAAAAATAAAACTACACAAACTACACAAAACTAGAGTTCTTAACAAGATCACAAAATTATACTAGCTGCTTTTATGTGCATCTTCTAAATATATATAAAATATCTGAATTAACAAACTGGTCAACCTCTGTACTGAAGAGGTCAAGAGGTCAACAGGTGTGTTTATACAGGCAACTATATAAACACAAATATACACAAGCATATGTAAACATATGCACATACATCCCCTGGCAATAATTATGGAATAACCGGCCTCGGAGGATGTTCATTCAGTTGTTTAATTTTGTAAAAAAAAAAGCAGATCACAGACATGACACAAAACTAAAGTCATTTCAAATGGCAACTTCCTGGCTTTAACACTATAAGAAATCAGGAAAAATGATTGTGGCAGTCAGTAACAGTTACTTTTTTAGACCACGCAGAGGGAAAAAAATATTCACTCACTCAATTCTGAGGAATAAATTATGGAATCACCCTGTAAATTTTCATCCCCAAAACTAACACCTGCATCAAATCAGATCTGCTCCTTAGTCTGCATCTAAAAAGGAGTGATCACACCTTGGAGAGTTGTTGCACCAAGTGGACTGACATGAATCATGGCTCCAACATGAGAAATGTCAATTGAAACAAAGGAGAGGATTATCAAACTCTTAAAAAAGGGTAAATCATCACGCAATGTTGCAAAAGATGTTGGTTGTTCACAGTCAGCTGTGTCTAAACTCTGGACCAAATACAAACAACATGGGAATTTTGTTAAAGGCAAACATACTGGTAGACCAAGGAAGACATCAAAGCGTCAAGACAGAAAACTTAAAGCAATATGTCTCAAAAATCGAAAATGCACAACAAAACAAATGAGGAACGAATGGGAGGAAACTGGAGTCAACGTCTGTGACCGAACTGTAATAAACCAACTAAAGGAAATGGGATTTACATACAGAAAAGCTAAACAAAAGCCATCATTAACACCTAAACAGAAAAAAACAAGGTTACAATGGGCTAAGGAAAAGCAATCGTGGACTGTGGATGACTGGATGAAAGTCATATTCAGTGATAAATCTTGAATCTGCATTGGGCAAGGTGATGATGCTGGAACTTTTGTTTGGTGCCGTTCCAATGAGATTTATAAAGATGACTGCCTGAAGAGAACATGTAAATTTCCACAGTCATTGATGATATGGGGCTGCATGTCAGGTAAAGGCACTGGGGAGATGGCTGTCATTACATCATCAATAAATGCACAAGTTTACGTTGATATTTTGGACACTTTTCTTATCCCATCAATTGAAAGGATGTTTGGGGATGATGAAATCATTTTTCAAGATGATAATGCATCTTGCCATAGAGCAAAAACTGTGAAAACATTCCTTGCAAAAAGACACATAGGGTCAATGCCATGGCCTGCAAATAGTCCGGATCTTAATCCAATTGAAAATCTTTGGTGGAAGTTGAAGAAAATGGTCCATGACAAGGCTCCAACCTGCAAAGCTGATCTGGCAACAGCAATAAGAGAAAGTTGGAGACAGATTGATGAAGAGTACTGTTTGTCACTCATTAAGTCCATGCCTCAGAGACTGCAAGCTGTTATAAAAGCCAGAGGTGGTGCAACAAAATGCTAGTGATGTGTTGGAGAGTTCTTTTGTTTTTCATGATTCCATAATTTTTTCCTCAGAACTGAGTGATTCAATATTTTTTTCCCTTCTGCTTGGTCTAAAAAAGTAACCGTTACTGACTGCCACAATTTTTTTTCCTGATTTCTTATAGTGTTTCTTAAAGCCAGAAAGTTGCCATTTGAAATGACTTTAGTTTTGTGTCATGTCTGTGATCTGCTTTTTTTCTACAAACATCCTCAGATGCCGGTGATTCCATAATTTTTGCCAGGGGTTGTACATATATATGCATACATACAAAGGCTGCCACGATTAGTTGACTAGTCACAATTATGTTGACTATCAAAATAGTCTGCGATTAATTTAATAATCTACATCATCCTTTATTTTTTAAGCTTTGTTTTTCTCTCAAAACTGCTGCTGTACCTTCTGCTGCCTTGCTGTCCTTGACACACATGCACAGTAGTGGTAATCGGGGTCAGCTGTGATGTCACAAGAAAAGTTTAGCACAAATAATATCATGGCTAGCTGGCAACAGAGCTCAAAAGTTTGGGAGCACTTTAACCAAATTAAAAAAATAAACGTGCAATGCAAAACCTGCAAGGCAGAAGTTGCCTTCCACGACAGTAAATGGTAAAAATAGTAAATGGAATTCATTTATATAGTGCTTTTCCATCTGCATCAGAAGCTCAAAGCGCTTTACAATTATGCCTCACTTTCACCCATTCACACAGACGCACTCACACACCGATGTCAGGGTGCTAGTGCAGCACATAAATTCATTTTTCAGTGAAATACTTCACTTATACAAAGAAACATGAAATTTTCTACACATCATCTTCATAGGTTAAGTCATCATTTTCACTGGATGGCCACTCAAAATTTCAAGATGGCCACCGTTTTTTCAAGATGGCCGCCATGAAGTTTTGATCACGTCAATTATGCCCTCCTGGCCATGTATTTGAGTTTCTTTGTTGGTTTTATAGAGCCATGGCAGCAAGTCTGTCATGATCAAAGCCAATGATACAGATGTGCTGGTCACTGGCTTAAGTGTCTTCTACATAGTATGGGTGTGCAGCAGTTGTGGTTGGCATTCAGTCAAGGTTCGAGACTTCGCTGGATTCCCATCCATGACCTGTCAGACTATGTAGGCCAAGAGAGGGCCACAGGAATGCCATTCTTCCATGCCTTCACTGGCTGTGATGTGGTCTCAGCCTTTAGAAACAAAGGGAAGAAGACAGCTTGGCAAACTTGGGATATGTTCCCAGAGGTTACCCCAGTATTTTCTAAACTGAGCAAGTACCCTCCGTCCACTGAGGATGCAGACATGGAGATTCTGGAGAAGTTTGTGGTTCTCATGTATGACAGATCCAGCACTGTTGACAGTGTAGATGAAGCCAGACTTGACCTGTTTGCCAGGAAGCAGAGGTCGTATGAAGCCATCCCTCCTACCAGTGCAGCTCTGCTTCAACACACCAAACGTGCAGCATCCCAGGCAGGATGCATATGGGCTCAGGCAATACTACATCAGCCAGAAGCAGAGAGTCCATCTGATTGGGGCTGGGAGAAAGCAGGTGATGAGTGGAAGGTCTACTGGACAGCCAACTCATCAATTGCAAAGAGTTGTGAACAACTCACCAAATGTGGCTGCAACTCTGGCTGCTGTGGCAGGTGCAAATGCTACAGGCTCGGACTAGCTTGTACAGCTTTGTGCAGATGCTACAGGCTCAGACTAGCTTGTACAGCTTTGTGCAGTTGCAAATGTGACCTGTAAGCTGTCTCCTGAATGAGCTTATGATTTTTGTATGGGTTTGCTGAGTTAGTCGGCCTAATGTCTTTTGGAAAAGGACACATCTTCTTCCTATCTGGCCTGAAGTTTTTTTTTCAGCTGCAAATACACAAGCCACATAAATGAGCTCATACATTTTTTATTGATCTTCATTTGCTTATACTTAAAGAATACAATTAAAATAGCACAAAGTGAAAGTGGTAAATATATTTTTCTTCCAAAAAGTGCACTAAATCAAATCATTGTCCAGCAAGACTGCCACTCATACAGTGCATATTTACCAGCTTGTAACTGCAAAACTGAGCCAGTGTCACAATGATGCACATCTGGATCAGTTCTATTTTCCCTACATAGCTATAGTCCATCTTTTCATTCATGAATTCTGAAAATATTTCATGACAGGCAGAGACTGCATCTATAGGTATCTCACAACTCTTGCATTCAAAATAATTTAGGATACGTCAACGCCGTAACGGAACTAAAATTCCAGCCTTATAATTTGGAGTTTTCAATGCATTGTTGTGATTTGCTTCTATCTTCTTTATTACCACCATACGTTTGTGCATCATATATAACAATACAAATCCTAGAACCAAGTTCTCTTACCAGACAAACAAAAAAGAAAGTTTTCTATCGCGAAAGGGATTTTAGAGATTTTTCTCATAGCAAAAGGGTCCCTCGATGGTCATTTTGTTAAATATAATTCATCATAATGAAAAATATATTACTTCTGACTTATTAAATTAACTGTTCTGCAAAGTGGAACAGGAATGGAACACTTGAATGTGTATTTCTTTATATGTATACCCAAAAAATGACAGAAATCGGTACAACTGGCGGCCATCTTGAAAAAATGGTGGCCATATTGAAATGTTGCGTGGCTATCCAAACTTTTCAAAAGAGTTGGTCCTAGTGAGCAAGTGTACCAAATTTTATGTTTCTTTGTATAACTGAAGTATTTTTCTCCTTATCTGCTGCACTATGCTGCCATGCAAGGCGCTCACTACACACCGGGAACAACTAGGGGATTAAGGACCTTGCCCAAGGGCCCTGAGTGATTGTGCGGTCTGGTTAGGTTTTGAACAGAGGATCTTCTGGTCTGAGACCCGTTGTTCATGGTTATCGATCAAGGTTTCAAAGAGATGATCAAGCAGTTCAACCCAGAATACCATGATAGCTACCTACCAGGCAGATCTCACTTCACCACAACAATGGAAAAGAAAGATGATACAACCTTTGAGAAGGAAACAGCAGTGGAAATAACATCATTTCACCATGAAATGGCCACAACCAGGTTCTCTTCACAATATTTCTGACAGAGGAGTGAAAACTATTATAAGAAGAGTTTTCCAAGAGCCAAGGACCACTTGTGGAGAGCTTCAAAAAGACCTGGAATTACAATTGCACAACTGTTTCAAAGAAAACAACAAGAAACAATAAGTAATGCACTCAACCACCATGGCCTGTATGCACGCTCACCATGCAAGAAGAAAAAGCATATTGAAGCTTGTTTAAAGGCGTTTCACACATTATTTATCATCCCGGTTCGCTACATAACATCAAAGTATTCATGATTATAAATCTATCAGTGTACATGCGGTAATAATTAGTGGTCGCTGATGTATTTTATTGTTAATAGCAGGTGAATTTCCGGAAAACGTCTTACTCTGCATTTCTTGGCATTGTGACGCATATTTTAGGGAAAGCAGAAAACCCCGATGGCCGACAGACAGAGTGAAATGAACGCTGCTGTGTCCAATAAAGAAGCTTCTGAGCTTTCATTTGAAAGTGATGGCTGGGATTTACATAGAATGTACAGAGAGGAGACAACACAGTTCACCCTGAAACTCTTACTTTTTTCAGAGTCTGTCAGATTTTGGATCCTAACATGTAGTAGCGCTGCTGTCTGTGTCGCAGGACACTATTTTACTGCTGTCGTGAACGTGCACGTGGATGTGCATGTGGAATGTCTCCACAAAGCTGTTTTTAACAGGCGCCTGAAGATGCAGATGTAGTTCTTACACTGGAGAAAATTGTAATACCTTATTTTCAGGAAATAATGTCCTTTCTATCTAACGTGCCAGAATCATCATAAAATATCAATCGGGAAGTCATACTCATATTTTGCCATATTCAGACTTGTTGCATGGGAACATGTACACTCATTTATTGTTTCCTGTTACAGAGTACCTCACATTTTTGTACGTCACAAAAACCTGCAGACCCCCAGAGATGACACTAGGGGTGGGAGGGGGGAAAAAAAACAAAAAATCGATTCACATAAGTATCGCAATTTTTGTTTTACGATTTTTAATTCGATTTTTTTAACAAAAATATTGATATTTTTCTAAATATGAATGCTTCATTTTAGACTACGTTTATCAGCCGGGTTTGTAAAAGTTATTGCTTTTCTCCAGCAGAGGGCGAAATGCTTTTCTCCGACTCTCTACCTGGAAACGCGACGTCACATCTGTCCGTGTGAAAAAAAAAACAAAAACTTAAACTGAAAGCAGAGAATGGCGGGCAACTCGCTGAGTTAAAACCCCCACCATCACATTTTGGATTTTTGCTTCGAAGGGAAAAGCAGAACTGGACATGTCAAAAGCTATTTGTAAGATCTGTAATGCACACGTTGTGTACTGCGGAAATACGACAAACCTCAATGCCCACCTAGCAAGGCACCATCCTGAAGTAAATGCAGAGCTTCCAGCCAATCGTCCTGTAGCAGCAAATCAGCAGACACTGAAAGCAGCATTTTCCAATCTACCCAGCAGTTCTGACAAAGCGAAATGCATCACAAAATCAAGCACTGTCTTTATTTGCAAAGACCTGCGGCCTTATAGTGTTGTGGAAAATACGGGTTTCAGGAACATGCTACATACGCTGGAGGCGAGGTATGTGGTACCTTCCAGAAAGTATTTCTCTGAAACAAAAGGCTCACGTTGGATTTTTCAGGTACTCAGGTTCAGGTTTTCTGTTTGTAAAATTTGTTTTTTTATAGCACTGACTGAGCAGAACAAATAAATATTAAAAACAGATTCACATGTGATGTGTATTTTGGGGGAAAATATGCCTCCTGATATGGACATCATTATGCAACTTTTTCCACTGGTATTAAGAAAGCTAAACTAAGAATCGGCAATATCGTAAAAATCGCAATTTAAATCGACTCTGCACCCAAAAAATCGTGAGAGAATCGAATCGGGGGAAAAGCATATCGTCCCATCCCTAGATGACACACCAATGATGCAGGGCAGCTGTTTATGGAATGTCACTAGTTAAAGGAGACCTGCATTGAAAAAAATGCAGTTAGATTTTTTGAACAAAAAAATGACTTACATTTACACATGAGATCCTTCTGAATGTAGTAAAGTAAATCTACAAACCCAGATCTGTCATTCAACGGAGAAATCTTCATTTGAAAATGACAAATTTACAGCTAACATTTAGCCCTCCGCAAATTGTCCCTCTCATCATGGATGCTGCCGAGACATCATGGACAAGACCCTCTCCCAGCATGCATTGCGCCAACTGTAATTAGTGGATTTACGTCAGTTTGCATCGCTTACCTTTTTGTCTTATACGGAAGGATCGACGGTTTTTTAAAACTTCATATTGTCTTGCGGTACGTTTTGGTGAGTACATTTATTTTTATTTTTGCCTGAAAATTATTTTGGGGGACTTTTTCATACGCCCGTTTGACTGAGTGGTGTCGCAATGAAAATCTACTGTCTTTCGCCTCCCGTACCATCGCAGGATATGGAGGCGAGACCCGCAAAGAATCCCAGTCATTGAAAATATATAAACCTCTCTCAGCGTCCATGGAGCTCTGGGGCTCCGATTGCCAAGACATGCGGTGCTGTGGATTTTGCCGCAAGAAGTCTGTCCTTGCAGCAACAGGTGTACCGGCCGCTTCGCATTAAAACAGCGAGCGTAATCTCAGGACTTGTGCCAAGTGTGCTGCAGCTCCATTCAGTAGACAGAGAGGTGATGCCGGTGTTGTGCGGTGAATGTGGCACAACACCGGCTGCAAAGCAGACACGGGCGGTGTGAGTGGCCCACGTCGGCAGTTAACGAGCTCGTTAACGAGCCCACAGACTTAATAAGCGCAGCGGAGGCAGAGAGCGGGAGAGGAAGAACGGCGCCCGCTGTCAATGTCGTTGCTGATCTGAGCACACAGATCTGTATCTCACATTCATTGCAGCTTACTTTTGGATGCTGAAACCAGGATGTGTATAAGTAACATTACTAACAGATAAAATCAATTTCAATGCGGGATCGGACTGAAGGCAGGAGCGCGTCGTCTTGTCCCTGACGTCATGGAAATGATACGGCTGTACAAACTGTTTTCACAGAGGGCTAAATTTTAGCTGCAAATTTGTCATTTTTAAACGAAGATTTCTCCGCTGAATTACAAATTTGGGCTTACAGATTTACTTTACTGCATTCACAAGAGTCTTATAAATACATATCAGCTATTTCTTTCTGAAATCTGACCACATTTATTTCAATGCAGGTCCACTTTAAGGTATAGTTAAGATTTAGTCATCTATTTCTTTGAATGTGTCTGATATTAGGTCCAGTAATGATGCACAGACATGGTACGTCACGCTCTGTGTACATCACGCTCTATAGCATTCCAGTTGTTACAGAACCAGCTTGGAACTATGCCATGAGTTAGAGTGCACTGTTGTCTGGTACTCACAATACAATTTGGTTTGAACACTTCAAGCAGTAGCTAACAGTTCCAACAAACCTCTCAGTTCCTGTACGTCACATTTTTTGTACATCACATTTTTGTGTATCTCATATCGGACCAGAAATATGAAGATGCCGTTGGAAGAGACTAGTCAAAGTATGGTCCAAGAATCTTCAAAAATGCAGCTTTGTTTTTTTTTTTTTTTGCGTGCATCGAGATGCTCTGAATGTTGATTCAGCTGTGTCTCCACACTGAGCAGGTATTAAACTATGAAACGTCACATGTTAATACTCCAGACAGTACTCTTTAAAATGGCATCTTACATTACATATTTCAAGGTACTTCATTTTCTACCCAGAATCTGTACACATTCCCATGCTACAAGCCTTCAACAATTAAAATAGATGTGAAATGGAACATTTTCAAAAAGTTTGGTTTTCAAACTCAATAATGTAACTTTAGTTACAAGATCCTCTGCGAACTACTGTGACAACATTTGGATCAGAATTTCTACCAGTAGAGATTGTCATCACAATCTCTACTGGTAGAAACTGTGATTCTACCAGATCACAGTTTCAACCTTGACACACACACACACACACACACACACACACACACACACACACACACACACACACACACACACACACACACTTCCCTTTGAAGACAACAAACTTAAATTCCTTCCTTTCATGCACACCTTCATATGGAGTGCTCATTGTGTGAGGTTTAACTGAAAGCCACCAGGAGTTGTGTTTACAGTCAGAATTACCTGATACAAGAATAATACACCAAAATATATATTTTTCCTTGGAAGATGGACTGAAATTATTCTCCATCATGCACATCTTTATGTAGTGTGTTACACTGTGTTTTGACTGAAATTAAAAACCGATTTAGGAAGAGAAGCGCTTAAAAAGACTTTTGTGCACATTCATTGTGTATGGTTTTGCTCTTTGTTTTGTCTTAAGTAAATGTGGTTAATCCCCAACTAAAAAAAAAAAAAAAAAAAAAAATTTCACTAAAAGTAGGACAAAAGTACTTTACACACTGCGCTGAAACCATTTTTTAAAAACCAAATTCCACAATAGTAAATCTCCTTTTGTTAAAAAATAAAACCTTTGAGTCACCCCACACCAGAAATAAAACTGATAAAAGACAAATGTACAGCTAAGAATTCCTTCAGTGTACTGCAGCCACAACAAAAAGAGGAAACAACTGCTCTACAGCACAAAGCGAGGAATGAATCAGTCTGCTTGTGATGTCTGCACAAGTGTTTTAACCATCCATTTATCTGATGGTGGTGTGTGCTTGTGCACTCTGGGAGGAGAATGAAGTGAGGGAAGGGAGGGAGTGAGCGAAGGAGGGAGGAGAATAACCTTGACTCAGATTACCAACTAGCTCTGATGCAGGAAGAAGGAAACATCACCATGGCAACGGAAACCACCAGCCAGTATCATGTGAAACTGGTGCTGGTCTCTCAGCAGACGAAGGCTTCACGCTGAGCACCTGCATGTTGCGCGGCACTGCACCGCACCACGTTGCCACTTGCTGAGTGCTAACCGCCATCCCCTCCCATGGTGGGAAAATATCAGGTCTTAGCCAGACACAACCTTGGCATGACGGGGCGCTGCATGCCACAGGTCCCACATCATACTGAAGCTCAATATGGCAATGATGGATTTATGCTTCGCAGATTAAGCAAATGGAGTTGCATACTCAAATCTGACCAACGCTTTACATTTAAAACTTATGAAACAACTACAATATAGGCAGATTAGCTCTATTAAAGTCAGTAATGATCTCAAAAAAGAGCTATATTTCTATCTGTCATCATATTTTCTAAATGACAAATGTGTAAAGCTATGAGGAAGTCTCAAAGTATATGAATTTAATCCACAGTATGTCAGAAATGTGTCAATCATTCCAACAGACACGCTTACACATTTGTATCAAGCATGAATATGAGAAGGCCGACTTCTCCATTTTCTTCCTACCATTGACACTTTTGGTCAACTTTTCTTCCTTTTCATTGTGTGGCAATGAGTTTTATACTCAGATGCTTCCCTCCCTGTTGAAACTATCTCACTGTGCTCTGGGAGATAAAGTCCTATCATCATCTGCTGTGTTTGCGTTTCCTCTGAAGGAGTATCTGTGACCTTGACTGGATTCTGCTCTTGTCACAGCAGTCAGAGGTCCCAGCGGCTGTGTTAGATGGAGTCACATGAGCTACACTGCAGCTTTACTCTGCAATGCCTTGTTCACCGGAATACTGCTCACAACGTTGCACACATTTTTTTTATACCCATGGTGATTACAAGATCACAAATCAAAGCAGGAAACAGTGACAACAGCACCATACATTATGACACACTTTGCGTAAGCTTTCAGCTATGAAGTGAACACTGTCAATCTGAATGTCACCAAATAGTTTGTGAACATACCTTTCCCAAAGTCCTTTCCACCTTGCGGAAGCATTTGTTCAGGGATAGGTTGTGACGCACTGAGTTCTTCCAGCCAGTCGGAGCACTGGAGAAATAAGGAAAGTGCTCGAGAATCCAGCCGTAGATTTCTTTAACAGGCAAAGACTTGCTGGGAGACTGTTCAATTGCCATGTAGATGAGCAGAGAAAAGGAGAACGGAGGTTTCGACGTCAATGAGTCCCGGACTCTGCCTCTGTTATGTGAGGAAGATGACGATGAAGCGCCCTGGCTGGACCTATAGTCTCCTTCTATGTCAAAGAGGGGGCTGCCACTGGGCTGAGCTTCAGGACCCCCCAGAGTGAAGTTCTGGAGTAGGTTCTCATGAAGCCAGTTGAGGTTGGTCAGCTCCTCATCTTCGGTACCTCCCGTACGATCCACGCTGGTCGCCAATGGGCTGGATGCACACTCGGCCTCTGGGAGTGTTCCTACGCCGCAGACACCTCTGAGCCCTGTGCGCTCCTCTTGCATAGCCGGAATTTCCGTTTTCTTATCTGGTGACATCCCACTGATTGGACCCATTAAATCACAGAGGTCTGAAGAGAGAAAAAGAGATTGGTTATTAATATTTAACAGTTTATGCTGACATTTCAAAAAGTGGTTGGCAGTATGAAATAGCTGGATATGACATATTGGAATGATGTGCTCTCCCAAGCACTGACCTTGTTTTTCCACATTTTCCCTCGGGGTTCGCCCCCAGTAGTCATGTCTATCTACTTACACTGCACTGAGTGGCCCTCTCATTCATGTCTACAGAGAAAAAGAGAGGCTCTCAGCTTTCCCCCTCTTGATTCTGGCCAAGGAGCTTTGAGGAGATCTCTCAAGCAACTGAACAGGCTTAAGGTTTCACTCCTTGACGCCCTCCTCATTTCACACAAGTTTCAGTTGCTCATTATGTGTAAATGAGCATGACACCATTCAATGACTGCAAGAACATTAAATACTGTTGTAGGGTTACAGGTCCAGTCATTTACTCGCATTATAAAAAAAAATCCTATATCATAATCAAGCTCCAACAAAAACACCTCATGACGCTGTTTGTCAAGTATTCATGACAGAAAAATAATAAATATATAAATTTTAAATCAAATCTAATGAAAGAAAGACATTATCAGAATTACATTCAGAAAAGAGAATAATTTAAAATTTTATAGCAAGTGGTCCAGAACTGACTTTGGGTAACACCAGACTCCAGGAGTCTATCACGAACAACAATTTAATGATTGAATTTAAAAGGATTTCACACACTTATAAAAATGACCTTACTAGAAAATAAACAGAACTGATATGCGACATGACTTTCCACAATACTCCATTTGGCATAATGAAAAACCTACCCTACATTATGAACACCAGTCACTCATCCACTATTTTAACACATTAATTTTCAGAAGTTCTTTTGCTTCATTGTTAATTGCCAGTTGAGAGATTTATGCTCAGGAAATACTTACATGTATTAAAATGGACATAAAAAAAATCCTCTTCATTTGTAAAATGATGTTTTGTCAGGTAAATCTGAATAAATCAGCAACACAAATGACGGGCTCAGCGGCGTGTGAACCCAACAACACAGAGATCACTCCTTGACACAGCCCACAACAAGCTTTAAGTCCCAATGTCACCATGACAACCATGCCATCCCTTCAATTAAGAGCAGAAATCTCACAAACAAGAGTCAATAACATAACAACTAATCTGTGCAGCACGGTGTCTTGCCAGTTCAACCACTGAGCAGCCACCCTGTAACAAAATGCCCCTGCTGTACTGGGAAGTGGACACTGCATGGCCCAGAATGAGGTGGTCTTGGGAAGAGGCCTCTGTTCTTTTGCTCTAGATATGAAGCAGAATGGGGTAAGAGTGGAAGATTCCAGGGAAAGGCAGACAAGACACAGTGAAGAGAGCAACATCTTTTTATTTCTGTGAAAAGGCAAGAATTGGGTCAAACTGTAGAGAGCAAAGTGAGTAAGACTGTAATGGGGTGTGAGAGCGCAGTGTGTCAAAACCACTCAGCGACGACTGGAGGAGGCATTCGTACATTTACAAAATGACCACTCAAGTCTCAGTGAGGAGACAACCAAACAGTACAGTGGAGACAAATCCACTCGTGACTCCTATAAAGCTTGTCAAGGCATATTTGTTTAGATCACTATCATTAAGTGATGTTAACCTTCGTGGACATGTACTGTAACGCTGAACAAGAATGTATGTGAGAACAAAACTGCCAGAATCAACACTGGACATTACATACAACCTTCACAGCTCCCTCGTAGATTTAGACCTCATTCAGACTGGGGTTGGCAATCCGGCTCAAACCAGATTGCTTTCTAACCGGATAGTGTTCAGACCTGTTTTTCCCCCCAATCGGGCTCATTCTACACACATGTTCAAACTCAATCCAGCTCAAGTCAAGTTCTTCGCACTTTCACCAAAGAATTTGCTTAGAATTTCCTGATCTGGCCATAAAAGCGCTTGTACATGGGTATGTGGATCTTGACGTAAGCGGGCGGGTGTGTGTATGTGTCAAATCTGGACGTGAGAGCATGCATGTTTGTGTGTGTGTGCATATCGAGCCGAATTGCGAACCCCAGTCTGATATGGACTTAGAGCGAGCCAAGTGGGAGCGTTAAATATATTCATAATGAAATAAACTTAATATAAAGCCCACAAAAAGGCCTACTTTATATTGCATACTGTAAGATATTCACACACATTTGATTATATTCCTCCTTTTATTTAGAACCTGCATGACTCTGTTTTAACAGACTGCCTGGACACAGAGATGGATTTGTTACATTGGAAAAAGTCAGAATACATTATTTCCAGGAGTGAATGGGCATTATTTAACATGCCACAATCGTGAGAGAACTAAAGGCAAAGCTGCAGCCGGAGATTGTGCGTGCATGCATGCTTCTTTAATTGTGTGGTGTTTACATTCGGAAATAAATCTATAACACGGTGAGTCTGGCATGTACAGAATTTTACCCCTTTTGTGTTTTGTGGCAAGCATTTTCATTGAGTGTGAATTTGGAGCTGAAATATGTGTGTGTGTGTGTGTGTGTGTGTGTGTGTGTGTGTGTGTGTGTGTGTGTGTGTGTGTGTGTGTGTGTGTGTGTGTGTGTGTGTGTGTGTGTGTGCGTTGCTCATTGCTCCTCCCTGCTCCTGCCGCTGTGAACATGAATGTCTCCACGACGTTTTTCTCCCCGGCAGCAGATGTATTTTTTTTTATTTTATTGATAACAACACTAATAATTAAAGCTGAACCTGGAGCAGAGATTGGTATTGACAGGCTGTGTTTATGACTAATGACTGCAGGTGCACATAAACATTCTCAGAGCTGCATCTTTTACCTTGACTGCATCAAAATTAGCAGTTTCACTTAAAAAGGAGTCATCATAATATGACATCACACTTATGTAAACTTTGGAATTAATCTGTGCCTTCGTTCTTAACGTTAGCAGCTACAATCGCCTTGAAGCCCACGCTGGGGCGCTTTTAATAGCTACGTCACTTGTTGTAAACACCTGAGTACATGAGTACTTTGTTTTCGGACATCTCCGTAGCTGCTTGTTGCAAGTTCCGTACACTTTCAAACCGGTCACTCAAGTGCACAAAGCAGGGGTCGAAATACATTTTTTAACCTACTTGCACTGGTGCTAGTAATAAAAAAATTACTTGCACCAAAAAAAAAGTTACTTGCACAACCAAAAGTCAGTCTTACGAGGTCTGTCAATAAAGTATAGGTCCTTTGTATTTTTTTCAAAAACTATATGGATTTCATTCATATGTTTTTACGTCAGACATGCTTGAACCCTCGTGCGCATGCGTGAGTTTTTCCACGCCTGTCGGTGACGTCATTCACCTGTGAGCACTCCTTGTGGGAGGAGTCGTCCAGCCCCTCATCGGAATTCCTTTGTCTGAGAAGTTGCTGAGAGACTGGCGCTTTGTTTGATCAAAATTTTTTCTAAACCTGTGAGACACATCGAAGTGGACACGGTTTGAAAAATTAAGATGGTTTTCGGTGAAAATTTTAACGGCTGATGAGAGATTTTGAGGTGATACTGTCGCTTTAAGGACTTCCCACGGTGCGAGACATCGCGCAGCACTCTCAGGCGCCGCTGTCAGCCTGTTACAAGCTGAAAACCTCCACATTTCAGGCTCTATTGATCCAGGACGTCGTGAGAGAACAGAGAAGTTTCAGAAGAAGTCGGTTTCAGCATTTTATCCGGATATTCCACTGTTAAAGGAGATTTTTTAATGAAAGACGTGCGGACGGATCGCAGCGTCGGCTCGTAGCCGCTGCGACGCTCCGCCACAGGAAAAACACCTCTGTTGGAAGCCTTAAGGACAAGTTGGAACATGTCCAGCTGTTAAACAATTTCTCATATACTCACTCCACTGAAAGCCATCAAAAGCCGCCTGGATTTTACAAATGGTTATCAACACGGAGGTGTTTTTCCTGTCCCGACGCGCAGACCCATCCGCACATCTCATTAAAAAAAAAAAAATCTCCTTTAACAGTGGAATATCCGGATAAAATGCTGAAACCGACTTCTTCTGAAACTTCTCTGTTCTCTCACGACGTCCTGGATCAATAGAGCCTGAAATGTGGAGGTTTTCAGCTTGAAACAGGCTGACGACGCGCCTGGGACCGCTGCGTGACGTCTCGCACGGTGGGAAGTCCTTAAAGCGACAGTATCACCTCAAAATCTCTCATCACCCGTTAAAATTTTCACCGAAAACCAGCTTAATTTTTTCGAACCGTGTCCACTTCGATGTGTCTCACAGGTTTAGAAAAAATTTTGATCAAACAAAGCGCCAGTCTCTCAGCAACTTCTCAGACAAAGGAATTCCGACGAGGGGCTGGACGACTCCTCCCACAAGGAGTGCTCATAGGCGAATGACGTCACCGACAGGCGTGGAAAAACTCACGCATGCGCACGAGGGTTCAAGCATGTCTGACGTAAAAACATATGAATGAAATCCATATAGTTTTTGAAAAAAATAAAAAGGACCTATACTTTATTGACAGCCCTCGTATATCAACCTTAAAACTCCTGCTCTGATGTGTCAGACTCTTAATTCCTCTCTGGGGAGAGTTTGCCGCTGCTGCTGCTGCTCTCTCCTCAGTTTTTTTTTCACATGCGTGCACGAACAAATCGTCTATGAAGATTATTTTATTTATTAACTACATAGATGTATAATAAAACAAATGGTGACTGGTTTATAACACAGCTATGACAGAGTTTCAGGGAAGAGAGAGCGAGGAACTACGGAGCCCTGGAAGTGTCATCGCAAAATGTTTTGCATGTGGAGAGAATGTGCGCACGTTTTATTATATTGTGCGCTCGTTTTATTATATTGTGTGCACATTTTATTATATTGTGCGCATGTTTTAAGCATCGTTTGAGTAAAACAAGGGCACGATCTACTTAAACGTGGCCACAATTTGTAAAACGTGCACTCAATATTGTCTTGACACATAAATGTTGGCTATTAGCCAACAAACCAGCAGACAGTGTAATACATTTCCCCATTAGAAATGGATGTGGTCAGGGTGTATCATCTTGGTTTGGGTGCACAAGGATATACAGAGTACTCCAGCTGCCCACCATGGCATCATCTGGAGATTAAGCACATTAAAAAGGATGCTGAGGTCGAAGCGTCGTGAGGATGACAACTGAGGTCATATTATGAAGTTCATTTTGAACGAAAGGAAAACGTGCGCACGTTTTATTAAATCGAGGGCTCAATTAAATCAATTTTATTTATATAGCGCCAAATCACAATAAACAGTTGCCCCAAGGCGCTTTATATTGTAAGGCAAAAGCCATACAATAATTACAGAAAAACCCCAACGGTCAAAACGACCCCCTGTGAGCAAGCACTTGGCGACAGTGGGAAGGAAAAACTCCTGTTTAACAGGAAGAAACCTCCAGCAGAACCAGGCTCAGGGAGGGGCAGTCTTCTGCTGGGACTGGTTGGGGCTGAGGGGAGAGAATCAGGAAAAAGACATGCTGTGGAAGAGAGCAGAGATCAATCACTAATGATTAAATGCAGAGTGGTGCATACAGAGCAAAAAGAGAAAGAAAGACTCAGTGCATCATGGGAACCCCCCAGCAGTCTAAGTCTATAGCACAATTAGCACAATTTAATTGCACAAGGTTGTACAATTAAAGGAAAATGTGCCCGTTTTATTAATTTGAGGGCTCGATTAAAGGAAAACGTGCGCACAAATTATCACGGCCAGGAAAACTTGCGCACATTTTATTCATTTGAGAGCACATTTTATTCATTTGTGTGCTCAATTAAAGGAAAACGTGCGCACAAATTATCATGGCCAGAAAAAAAATATTACTTTAAGTGACCTCTCCCGAGTTCCCTAAAGGAACAGCAGCGGCAGCCACTTTTTTTTTTTCACGTGCGCGCGCGAACTAATCGTCCGTGAAGATAATTTTATTAACTACACAGATGTATAATAAAACAAATGGTGACTGGTTTATAACACAATGATGATAGAATTTGAGGGGGAGAGAGAGAGGAACCACAGCCAACCAGTTTTTTTTTTTTTTTACTTTTCTTTGCAAACACAACAAATGGAGCACAGCAACTCGCTCCGTGTGTCTGAGTCATAAAACGCAGGGAAGACGAAGACCACACACTGGAAATTGTTTTTTTTTTTCCTTATTTATTCCTTTATTGGTTCATTTTACTGGTGCTTATACAACCCCTGGCAATAATTACGGAATCACTGGCCTCGGAGATGTTCATTCAGTTGTTTAATTTTGTAGAAAAAAAGCAGATCACAGACATGACACAAAACTAAAGTCATTTCAAATGGCAACTTTGTGGCTTTAAGAAACATTATAAGAAATCAGGAAAAAAAATTGTGGCAGTCAGTAACGGTTACTTTTTTAGACCAAGCAGAGGGAAAAAAATATGGATTCACTCAATTCTGAGAAATAAATTATGGAATCACCCTGTAAATTTTCATCCCCAAAACTAACACCTGCATCAAGTCAGATCTGCTCGTTAGTCTGCATCTAAAAAGGAGTGATCACACCTTGGAGAGCTGTTGTACCAAGTGGACTGACATGAATCATAGCTCCAACACGAGAGATGTCAATTGAAACAAACGAGAGGATTATCAAACTCTTAAAAGAGGGTAAATCATCACGCATTGTTGTAAAAGATGTTGGTTGTTCACAGTCAGCTGTGTCTAAACTCTGGACCAAATACAAACAACATGGGAAGGTTGTTAAAGGCAAACATACTGGTAGACCAAGGAAGACATCAAAGAGTCAAGACAGAAAACTTAAAGCAATATGTCTCAAAAATCGAAAATGCACAACAAAACAAATGAGGAACGAATGGGAGGAAACTGGAGTCAACGTCTGTGACCGAACTGTAAGAAACCGCCTAAAGGAAATAGGATTTACATACAGAAAAGCTAAACGAAAGCCATCATTAACACCTAAACAGAAAAAAAAAACAAGGTTACAATGGGCTAAGGAAAAGCAATCGTGGACTGTGGATGAAAGTCATATTCACTATAGAACACTATAGAAAATAAAATGGAAGCAAGGTAGGGCATACATGCTATCTTCAGTCCAGGATGAGTCACAGCTCTCACCAAAGTAGAGCAATCAGATGTGTCAGGCAGTGGGCAAACTGTGTATTTGTGTTCAAACTAACACTCCCCTCAAGAAAAATAACTCTTGTCAAGTTAGGCTCCTACTCCAAACGAATTCAGAAATTGGAAATGAAAACCACACATACTGCACAATGCAAAAGATTTAGGCATCCAATAATTTAAAAACTCCCTAAAACACACACACACACACACACACAGAAGGAAAGCAGTCTAATGTCAAACATAGAGCAAAGGAGGAATCACATCACTAACAGTGGAGAAAGAAGGCTAATTAAACTAAAATTGACTTTTTAGTGGACAAAATTCAAAGAAAAATGCCATGCAAGATGGTGAAAAGCATGACAGGGAAAGTGAATGTAACGATATGTTCGATTGCAAGCCAAAACTCATTAATTCCGAGTCTATATTTCCAATGTCCAAGCGCGTTTCAGTGCATCTGCTCCAGAAAAGGACATAGATATTCTCTCTACAATATTTTTTCTCCAAGGCTAGAGGAGGATTGTCACATTTGCAACCCAATGCCTAAAGGCCCCCGACACTTGCATGACTTTGATCCGTACACTTGCACACGCTTTACCATGATGATCCCACCCGCTGTGTTCCCAGCAGGATGCTGTGTTTTGTTCCACGGAATGCCTCGCATTGTGTGCTGGATGCTGCATTTGTAAAATAATTATTTAGTAGCTGATTAATCATTTTCTCTCCGAGTTGGCTGTTGAAAACGCCTCTAATTGCTTCCGGAATCATAGAGAACTGTTCCAGCTGCCACTTTTCTCTCTCTCTCGTGCTTAAAGAGGTGGAGAACACATTTGGAGCCATCTAAAAAGGTAATTATTTGTAATGTTTATATTGTAATGGCTTGGTAAAACAGTTGCATCTTCATTCCTTCTTGTGAGCAGCTGTAAAAGTATGTTTATGATAGATTTAACATCTCATGCTAACATGCTAACACCACACAGAAAGGACCTGGGGATTGGTGCACTCAAACCACTGAACCTTCTTGCTTCAAGTCAAAAGTACTAGCCACTATGCCACCCAACTGTGGACACGTGGGGCAGAGTTACTGTTGGAGCATGAGAGAGAGAGAGAGAGAGAAAACTGTGGATATGCAATGGGAAAGAGGGAGAGAGCAAATACATGCAAAAACACTGAAATAACTTGTCTACAAAGATGTGTAACACTGTAGAACACCGTGCACTACAGTATTTTTACCTAAGGTTATTATGCTGTCAAAATGTCATACCGGCACATCACTATTCAGGACAAAAAATAATGAAAATAAAATACTAATAATTATAATTATAATAATAATAATAAAAAACCTTCCACTTTGAGTGGCTCTCTGGTGGTGTTCATACAACCAGTGACTTAAAGTGAGTTTGCCTTTCTGTATCTGGCTCACAATATGCTAAACTGTTATGAAAGTGTAATACAAAAGGTCAATTTTTCAAGTTACACGTTTTTATTGCAAACTAGTTTGAAATTGTAGTACACATATTTCTTTCATAAACCACAAAGCTCAAGATAACTCATTAACTATTAACTTTAAAAATTTCACTTTTCCATTATGGAAAAGTTAAATTAATAAGAAATTAATGAGTATGGACCCTTGCGGATGTTATTTTTGACGGACAATTCTCAGGTTGTTTTCAACTTGTTATAATTTCTTAATACGTGTATCTTTTATACAAATTGACGCTGTATATCGAAGAATACATATTTCAAAGTAGAATGCCCATCTAAGTGTAAATGTTAGCTATAGTTTATGTGACATTTAACCATCTATGTCTCCCACTTGGTTTTGACAGACGGCGTAACATCCGCAAGGGTAATTTTTAATTTAATTTTTTTGTACTTAAAATTGACTCAAGGGCCTTTTATTTACTTTTAATTTTTCATTTCATGGGTTTTCTATTGACTAACGCACAATGCAATTGCCTTGAGGTTGGTTTGAAAAAAATATGACCTGGTTGATAAAGTGAGGTCCAATCGTGTTATATGTGATGAAAAAAAAGTGGATTTTTCAAACTTCTTTTTAATTTTTCTTTATTTTATGAGCAACGAAATACACTCAAATTATGCATACTATATATACATTAGTTACATTAGTGTTAACCCCTTAACGCCCGAATTTATATAGCTGTATATAAAAAAATGTTCTGCATGTGTTTTTGCCTTTTAGTAGATGGTAAATAATGTTGAGATTATTAATTTCACTTTTGCACAAAAACTAGATAGTAATATTGGGTATTCTGGTAATGGCTTTATGTTATAATGTTATAATAATAATGATGGTATGTTGCAAATTTGCGACAGGCATACAGGTCAATTTGGTAAGTTGCATATTTGAGTCAGAGATTGTAGCATATATGCGACGATGGGCGTTAAGGGGTTAACAATAACAAACATTTCTATTCAACAATCCATATTTAATAAACACATTCATGAAGTACCTCAGGTGTAATATAACGGTTTAGCATATTGTGAGCCATCTCCTTCTGGCAGGAAATGTACCGCATTTTTAGGAGTATAAGTTGCACTTTTTCTGTTTACCGAGCACACTTTTTAAAATGTTCCCTGGGGACTAGTTTAATAACAAACAAGAGCTAAGTGTAGCACAAATGCACACCACAGTGTGTGCTGTTACATTAACATAAGGACTTTTAAATTTCAAAATAGGCCAGATGGCTCAATAAACATGATGGACAGCATACTGGATGTTATTTGATGCTGTTTGGACAACAGAAAACATTAAATGGGCACAGATGGAGAACTGAACAGTGGCTTTTTGCAGGAAGCCCTCAGCTTTTGGTGTGTGCCAAAAGGACTTAAATTCCAAAAATCAAGTGGACAAACAAATATGCAACGGCCAACATATTGGATGTCATTTGATGCAAATTAACATCCTGAGCAACAACAATACAAAACACTAGTTATTTGATTTTTTTTTTTTTTTAATCAGCTCTATAATTTGGGATTTTGGTGCATTGTTGCAGTGTAGGTTTATTATTAGAATGACTTTTGGTTTATGTGTTGATTCCTGAGAAAACCCTAAATAAATATTATTATTATTATTATTATTATTATTATTATTGGTGAACCTGCTTTTTTGAGTTGGGTATCTCAGTTACACCACAGTACAAGCTGCAGTACCTTGCAAACTAATAAAAGAAACTGACAAAATAAAACTGAATTATTCTCTGGAAAACACATTAATTAATGGAGCTCATTTCTTAAAGGAAAAGAAAACTCACTGATAAAATACAGCTGGGAAGATAGACTGCGCTATAAACTAACAATTGATGCGTCTAAATTAAAATAAGGAGCCCTTACAACTGAAATATCTGCCTCCGAAAGTCAGAATTCAGCCATTATCGATGATTTCATAAATGCCGCCATTGACACAATTTTATCCAATCAGAAGAAATCCCCCGGATCACTTGCGGAATGCTAAGATGTAACATGGGCACAGATAAGCTACACATGGCGAACACACGCTGATGTAAATACTGTAATTTCCAGACTATAAGCCGCTACTTTTTTCACCCGCTTTGAACACTGTGGCTTAAGTAATGATGCGGCTAATTTATGGGGTTTTACAGGCTTTCTCATAAGTCAAAATATGTCAATTGATGATGTCCATTAATTGGCTGAAAGCTGTGGTCCTCATGCCGTGTAAATTCACACACACAATAAATTCTTAACTATTAGTTGTGGATTCAGCAACACGTCCTGCAGAAAACGACATCTGAGAACAATTAAGTCCTTGTCGTGGATGAAGAAAAGTCCCTCTGGCACTTTGCGTTGCAGTTGCACCTACCTATTATTTTTTTCTGATGAGGTATACCTTAGCCCAATCTCCCACAGTCAAATTGCAGCCACACTATCACGCACTTGAGGGTGCTCCTCATGATTTTTATTCCAGAATACTTGCACTGCCCGTCAAGCCACCAGGGGCATATACTTACAATTTTTTTGTTTGTTTGTTTTGTTTCTTTAATACTATGACTGCAGCTGGCTAATCAACACTGCTTTTACAAAGGTCATATTTATGCGCATTTGTATGAAAAAGCATCACAGAAAAGTTGGTGGAAATGCAGTGGATAAAGGGGCACTATTTTGTAAAGAGCTGAAGAGGGAGTCAATAAACTGGACTGGCCTCTTGACTGCAGCTCACCTTTGAAAATACACCCAAACAACTGTGCTGACCTCATCTGCAAGTTAAAATAGCCCGGTGCACCGCTAGCCTCATCATATTCATGTGCAAACAGGCAGCCACTAACAACAGGTGCCAAGGCACATTTTTACCCCTTTCAAACTGCTCTTATCTTGTTAAGCACTTAGCCTATTCACAAGTATACAAAGACATATGGAGATAGCCTTAAGTGGCAAATCAAGCCTTTGTATCAAATATGAACAGGGGAATGCAAAAAAGATGACAGCAACAATTCTAAAATGACGAGGTCCTGGTGGAGATGTTTTTTGGGAGCAGATCTCATGATCTGGGACACAGTTGCCAAGGCAGCCAGTGTTGTAAAGGGAAGCAATTGTGCTCATGTCTGTGCATGAAGAGAGAGCTAATGTGGGGAGATCAATACAAGCGTAAAATGCTGAGGCTAGCAGTCTGCTGTGGTTCCTCCACAAACCTGTCTGACAACGAGCACTCAAAAAAGGCCACAGGCAACATGGAATTCAGGGCCGATATTAAGTGCTAAATATAGATACTTCGCATTACAATGTGCTAAAAAGTTCATCTTAATTAAAAACATAAAAGTACTTTTATGTAAATTATGTAAAAAAAATTATGCAAAATAGGATTTCAAAACAACCCCTCTTGAGGCCATGGCAGTGAAGTCACACACAGACAGTCACACCACACCCAGCGCACAAGAAACAGACCAGCTGTCACAAACCAGTTACACCTCTGTAATAGATACACAAAGGTGTGTCATGAAGCCCTATGGCAAGAGCTGTTATTTGAAACCATAACTGATATTTAGGTGAGTACAAGCTATGACTGAAGGGCTGGAAATGTGAATGAGACAAAAGAATTGCAGAGACAAAAACCCTGTTTCAAAGTAGGTGTAGAAAAGTGGCAAACCTTGATTTTATGGGTGAAATTATCTCACAACTAATATAATGCCCATTACTGTGAAGGTTAACCAGTTTAGTGAAAGCATAACATACTTTGTTTGTTTTGATTGTTATAATTTTTCTTTTCAAAATAAATAACCCTGTAGATTTGATGTTGGACTCTGTACCCGACATGAAAGCAAATAAAAAAAAACCTGCTTACACAAAGTGTTACAAACAGCCCCACATTCTGGTCATACAAAGAGACTGTTGTTTTTGCTCTACCCATGTTTCAAACATGCTCAGTATTCACCTCACAGTTTCAAACAGAGGACAGGGAGGGAAGGAAACACCTCCTGCCTGTTGAGGAAGTTCATTTTCAGAAAACAAATTCAGACTTCACACAGAGACAGTTGGCCTAATCGAGGCCAAAACAGCAGATTCTAGCAGTGAGAGGCATTTACTGAGGCAGAAGTATTTACTTTGGCAATCTATGAAATATAACAGCATGTAGCTTGTACAATTACTTGTATGTAATGCTATGAAAATGCCATCATAGACCAAATCTAACTGTAAAACAATCAGTGTTAAAAAAAAATAAAACACTGAAGCAATGCCTTCCAAAGTACAGCCTAACCACCAGCCAACACTCCTTATCTCCTTATTACTTGGGTCATGCGGCTATAGCCCTACGTGCAAACACTCACAACCACTCAAAACTTAGCAACAGTCTCATAATTTCAATTACCAAAACCACCAGTAAACATGGTTTACTGTGTACTAAATTTAAAATATGAAAATAATTTTAAAGCTAATGCATTTTTTCACACTGTGAATCTAACACTTCATTTTAAGTGTCAACAATGCGTCCATGCAGGAAATGGTGTAGTCAGTACTGTAAAAGATTACAACCCCAATACCAATGAAGTTGGGACATTGTGAAAAATGTAAATAAAAACAGAATACAATGATTTGCAGATCCTCTTCAACCTATATTCAATTGAATACATCACAAAGACAAGATATTTAATGTTCAAACTGATAAACTTATTATTTTTGTGCAAATATTTGCTCATTTTGAAATGTATGCCTGCAACACGTTTCAAAAAAGCTGGGACAGTGGTTTGTTTTCCACTGTGTTACATCACCTTTCCTTCTAACAACACTCAATAAGCAAGTGGGAACTGAGGAAACTAACTGTTGAAGCTTTGTAGGTGGAATTCTTTACCATTCTTGCTTGATGTACAACTTCAGTTGTTCAACAGTCCGGGGTCTCCGTTGTCATATTTTGCACTTCATAATGAGCCACACATTTTCAATGGGCGACAGGTCTGGACTACAGGCCGGGCAGTCTAGTACCCGCACTCTTTTACTACGAAGCCATGCTGTTGTAACACGTGCAGAATGTGGCTTGGCATTGTCTTGCTGAAATAAGCAGGGACGTCCCTGAAAAAGACGTTGCTTTGAATGGCAGCATGTGTTGCTCCAAAACCTGGATGTACCTTTCAGCATTGACGGTGCCATCACACAAGTGTAAGTTGCCCATGCCATGGGCACTAACACACCCCCATACCATCACAGATGCTGGCTTTTGTATATTGCGCTGGTAACAATCTAGATGGTCTTTTTCCTCTTTTGTCCGGAGGACACGACGTCCATAATTTCCAAAAACAATTTGAAATGTGGACTCATCAGACCACAGCACACTTTTCCATTTTGTGTCTGTCCATTTCAAATGAGCTTGGACCCAGAGAAGGTGGCGGCATTTCTGGACGTTGTTGATGTATGGCTTTCGCTTTGCATGGTAGAGTTTTAACTTGCACTTGCAGATGTAGTGACGAACTGTGTTAACTGACAATGGTTTTCTGAAGTGTTCCTGAGCCCACGCAGTAAGATCCTTTACACAATGATGTCGGTTTTTAATGCAGTGCTGCCTGAGGGATCGAAGGTCACGGACATTCAGTGTTGGTTTTCAGCCTTGCTGCTTACATGCAGAAAGTTCTCCAGATTCTCTGAATATTCTGATTATATTATGGACTGTAGAAAATGGAATTCCTTGCAACTGAACATTGAAACACATTGTTCTTAAACTGTCTGCTGTTGACTATTTTTTCACACAGTTGTTCACAAAGTGGTGATCCTCGCCCCACCTTTGCTGAGCCTTTTGGGGATGCTCCTTTTATACCCAATCATGACACTCACAGTGTCCTCAGTTCCCTTATTGAGTGTTGTTAGAAGGAAAGGTGATGTAACACAGTAGTAAACATACCACTGTCCCAACGTTTTTGAAACATGTTGCAGGCATCCATTTCAAAATGAGCAAATATTTGCACAAAAACAATAAAGTTTATCAATTTGAACATTAAGTATCTTGTCTTTGTGGTGTACTCAATTGAATATATGTTGAAGAGGATTTGCAAATCATTGTAGTCCTTTTTATTTACATTTTACACAACGTCCCAACTTCACTGGAATTGGGGTTGTACATTTCCTGTCAGTACAGGAGGTATTTGTAAATATTTTGTACATGAACACAAAATGACCAGTCTTTCCAAGATGGGAACTGAAACTACAGCAATCCTTTAGTCTTTATTCTTCTAGAAAGACTAGAATTTTGATTTAAAATAAATAAATAATTCATCCATTCCATGAAAGATACATCAATTATGAGGTTACAAAACCTAATTTAAATTTAGGGGTAATATTACTCTAAATTTTGTGACAATGCCAACGTGAACTTTGGGCTTCAGACACAATACTGCTACTTTTTAAGTGTATTTTATTGTTAAATGACGACGGTCCTGAAACAAAAAGACCTAATTAAATAAATAAATAATATTATTCAAATAAAAAGGGCGTTCATCAGACTGGTGCATACTTACAGTGGTAAAAAAAAAATCCCACACTTTTGCAATTCCTCATGTATTTGGACATTTCTTGGTTGCATGCCTTTCTGTAGATAAAACAGGGCTGTGAAATTAAAATTGTGAAATTGCAGAGGGTCTGGAGCCCGGAATCCGGGACATAGGGCCCCAGAAATTAAATAAAGTTTGTATCTAATGATACATTTTCAGCATCTCCCGGAAGAAAAAACTCTCAAAAGTACGTTATGATCCTAGATTCAACCTTTCATTTGAACCGTCAATGAGAATGTTGAAATAACAGAATATGACAAGGAAGTAGGACCTGGAATGATTTTCCTTTTAATTGTAAACCAAATTATACATTAACTCAGAACAATCAAACTACATGAAATTCATGAAGACTGAAAAGCCTGTTAAAGCATTTCAAAAACCACAACTAAAGCTTTTAAAATATTTTGAAAAACATTGTAAAATAACATACCTTATAGTAAAAAAGTCACATATTCTTGTGTAAATTACTGAAAATCCATTCAAACCTACAATATCTTTTTTCCAATGAAAGAAAGTCTAGATTAATTTTAAAAAGTCACATAATCTTGTTTATTTTCCTGAGAAAAAAATTCTTACCATGTTTCCTGAAGCACAAGATGCAGTTTGCTTTCCAGTTTCTTTTAGCTTTCGGATGTGTTAAATTCAAGCCAGCGACAATTCCACGGATTCTTGTCCATATAAAACTTTTTCAAACCGTTTTTCTCTGTCTGACATCACTTCATGACACAGACATGCCGCAAAATTCTTCTTTTAAAAACTTGATGGTTCTAAAATATGTGATGTCCACATGCTACTTTTAGCTTCAGCGTCTTAGCAGGCACACAGTGTCACTGTAGCAACCAACCAGTCCCGCTTTATGACAACTGTCGTAACAGCCACGCTTTGAGTGAACCATTTTTCTCCGTGTCAGCGTCCGCAGACTTATCAAACTTGCACAATGTTGTAAAAAACAATGCTTTGCGATAGGCATTTTAAAAACTCACAATCACGATGACAAAGTACAACACTAACACCCCCAATGATGAAATCTGCACAATTCCTCAGATCGGAGTTTTCACAGCACTGATAAAAGCACAACTGTTTTCGTTTCAATTCAAGGAAATCTTCAAACCTTAGGCAAACCTTTTTGAAGTTGTTTTTTTTAATATGATTCACTGAACAATATTAAAGTGTATTTTGTAACTTCTGGTCTCTAACATGTTCGACATATCTATCCCAGACCAAGCCCTAGCAGCTTACAGCAAATACTTTACAAATTAGACAACAACAGCACCACCACCTATAAAATTTCTTGGCTCAGTTCTTTCATGCAGATCTGCTTCAAAATTTAATGGTACCCATTCAGCACCAGGCTCAACATCTTCGCCATCTTTCAAAAAAAAATTGTTAATTTGTTACACCTGTGGTGAGTTTTAGAAACACATTTACACTTTGATTACTTTCAAATATGAATAAAGTCTGTGCTTGTCCTATGGTTGTGTTCATAAGACGCCAATGCAGCATCTATAAAACAGAACAGCAGCACATAGATGCTGAGTTTCTACACTGATCTTGTGTTATACATATCAGTGGTTTCTGCACTGCAGTCTTCTGTGTTTTGGCCTGACGCCTCGTTTCTATTGGACAGCGCAAAGCTACGTCACAGCTCAGAGCGGCGAAAGTTGGATTGGGTTGAACATTGACTGTGGCAACCCGTCGACAAGCTGCAATGCGTGCTCCTGGCAGAAGCATCACTTTAGCTCGGTTTTCGACGCAACGTTTCTGCCGTGTCTAAAAAGCGATGTGTATCATTGAAAATGATGCTTTTTAGACCGATTTGTGACACCTCTGCTGCTTCCAAAGCGTGCGGTATGAAAGGCCCATAAAGGGTCTTGTGGTTTATAATCTTATCATACAAACATGTAGGTTGTGAAGTCAATTTAGCATAAGGTAAAGACAAAGAAAAGGTGAAAATGTGCAACAACAAAAAAATACTACTACAACATATATTAAGCAATATAACTAAAGTATTAAAAAACTGGATTACACACCAACACTACACAGTACAATTTATGCATGCATTTAAATAAAATGTACGTTAGTAGTGTTAAGTGCATAAATGTATCAATATTGTGATACACAGAGTATAGGAGGTCCAATGATAAATATCGTATGAAGTTTTGAAAAACATTACAGAGTCATGGAAATTACCATATGTGGGAAAACCTGGGGCAATTTGGCAACAACATCTGGCATATACCACTACAGGTCTTTCCAGGATGCTGTCGATATGGGCATTGGGTACTATATTTGGAATTCAATAATTAATTCAATTGTTGCATGCAATTAGTGCTGCATTTGATACAGTGGATCATCATATTCTACTTGATAGGCTGGAAAATCATTTTGGGATTACTGGGAGTGCCCTTGCATGGCTGACGTCATACTTGACCAGTCGTTCTCACTGTGTTTTGTACAGTAACACTACCTCTAACCTTAGTGACATAAATTTGGGGTTCCACAGGGGTCTGTCTTAGGCCCCCTGCTTTTCTCCCTTTATATAGCACCCCTTGGGCACATATTGCGGCGTTTTGGGATTACCTTTCACTGCTATGCAGATGATACTCAGTTATACATGCCGATAACTGCTGGTAATCTCGTTCACATAAAATCCTTAGAAGATTGCCTTGCAGCAGTGAGAAGATGGATGTCTAGAAACCTCCTACTTTTAAACTCTGATAAGACTGAAATGACGGTTCTTGGTCCAGTGAGAGATCGGCATCGATTTGACCAGTTAACGCTCAGCCTCGGCTCGTGTGTCATACATCACACTGACAAAGTGAGGAACCTTGGGGTAATTTTTGATCCTTCATTGTCCTTTGGCCTCCACATTAGAAATATTACTAGGACTGCTTTCTTCCACCTGCGAAATATAGTGAAGATTCGTCCCATCCTGTCTATGGCTGATGCTGAGACCCTGATCCATGCATTTATCTCTTCTAGATTGGACTACTGCAATGTTCTATTTTCTGGTTTACCGCAGTCTAGCATTAGGGGTCTCCAATTGGTTCAAAATGCTGCAGCCAGACTTTTGACACGAAGCAGAAAGTTCGACCACATTACACCCATTTTGGCATCTCTTCACTGGCTTCCTGTCCCAGTGAGATCAGATTTTAAGCTTCTGCTACTAACCTATAAAATTATTCATGGACTGGCACCCTCCTACCTAGCTGACCTAATCAAACCTTACGTACCGGCCCAGGCTTTACATTCTCAGGGTGCAGGACTACTTTGTGTCCCTAAGGTGAATAAGAAGTCTGCGGGTCACAGAGCTTTCTCTTATCGTGCCCCTGTTCTGTGGAATGATCTCCCTGCGTCAATAAAACAGTCAGATTCTGTGGAGACTTTCAAGTCCAGGCTTAAGACGTACTTATTTTCCCTTTCATATGGCTAGCATACTGGTACAGTTTTGTTTTACGCTTTTTACTCTTTTAATTCATTTTATTAGTAATTGGAGTGGGCCGCGGCCTCAACTTTACCTAAATTCTGGGTCTTTTAGTGAAGTTTAGGGCTAGTGGCCGGCGATCACCTTAGTATTTCTCTGTTTTTCTTGTCGTTTAATGCTGATAAATTATACAGTATTTCTTGTCTTTCTGATGTCTGATTCTGTTTTTTTCTCTCTGTTTAAGGTGCAGCTCCATCCAGAGATAGGAGTTGTGTTCGTGTTGGCGATCCTCCTGTCCTGTGCGCCAATAGCATTTCTTGTATATTCGTCCATGAATTGTTCTGTGAATTGTTCTGTAATTTATGTTTTGTAGCATGGCCCGAGCAGAGGGTCACCCCTTTGAGTCTGGTCTGCTTGAGGTTTCTTCCTCAGAGGGAGTTTTTCCTTACCACTGTTGCTCTGGGGGTTGGTAAGGTTAGACCTTACCTGTGTGAAGTGCTTTGAGGCAACTCTGTTGTGATTTGGCGCTATATAAATGAAAATAAATTGAAACTGAAATTGAAAATTGCAAAATTGTAACCTCATCCATTTAATGGAAGTAATTACAATATCTTAGGGAAATAAAGCATCATGTCACTTTTCAGACGCTCACAACCAATCCAGAAATGTCATTTTTGTTTTAAATTGAACATGCGTAATCATATTTGAAAAGTGGACAAATTTCTTTTTCAAATAATCACCCGATTGTCTAATCAATTCAGCACAATCACACACGTTCAATATTATAAAAGCCCTAACTCTAATCAAAGAAGACAAGCATATGAGTTGTAATAGTCAAAGAACAGCTAGATGGAAATCCAAAGAAATGGTCGCTGCAACAAAGTTTTTGTTATTGAGGTGTTGTACCCTGCTGTCACAGGTACACTTTCACTTGAGCTGCATATTTGCTCAAGGATGTAAGACCCAAAGTTTAGCTTGAAAATTCTGAAGATATGTTTCTTAGCCATAGTGATGTGAAGGCTGCTCAAGATATTCTAAAAATAGCAAAACTCAGGCCATGATGGGCTAAACTGGAGTCTATACATACTGGGTGAACAGACTGCTTGTGAGCACAGAGCCGAGTTTAAACTACAGACTAGCGTGTTGCCCGTGGGGATCCATTGCAGGGGATCTGCAGTACATTGCAGCACAATGTCCACTGTTTACTGGTTAGCTAAAATTGCTAATTTCTCAAAAATATTAGTCCTATCAACTTTCCATTTTTGTAGCATTCATCCTTGACCCAAAATACATAAGCATACCAAATGGCAAATGTCAGCTCTCCCTGGTTTCTGCATCACTGAAGCCATACACACACACGCATGCACGCACGCACACACACAGAGGCCCCTTGGCTAATATAGATTGTATATATGGGCACTTCCATGTTAAAGGGCACCCAAAATGTGTCACAGGGGGTCAAAATATAGCATATTCTATTTATAAAATATGTCACTTGTCACAGAAATAAATCAATCAATCAATCAACTTTTTTCTTGTATAGCGCCAAATCACAACAAACAGTTGCCCCAAGGCGCTCCACATTGCAAGGCAAGGCCATACAATAATTATGAAACACAGTCTACGTCTAAAGCAACATAACCAAGGGATGGTCCAGGGTCACCCGATCCAGCCCTAACTATAAGCCTTAGCGAAAAGGAAAGTTTTAAGCCTAATCTTAAAAGTAGAGAGGGTATCTGTCTCCCTGATCTGAATTGGGAGCTGGTTCCACAGGAGAGGAGCCTGAAAGCTGAAGGCTCTGCCTCCCATTCTACTCTTACAAACCCTAGGAACTACAAGTAAGCCCGCAGTCTGAGAGCGAAGCGCTCTAATGGGGTAATATGGTACTACGAGGTCCCTAAGATAAGATGGGACCTGATTATTCAAAACCTTATAAGTAAGAAGAAGAATTTTAAATTCTATTCTAGCATTAACAGGAAGCCAATGAAGGGAGGCCAACACGGGTGAGATATGCTCTCTCCTGCTAGTTCCCGTCAGTACTCTAGCTGCAGCATTCTGAAGCAACTGAAGGCTTTTTAGGGAACTTTTAGGACAACCTGATAATAATGAATTACAATAGTCCAGCCTAGAGGAAATAAATGCATGAATTAGTTTTTCAGCATCACTCTGAGACAAGACCTTTCTGATTTTAGAGATATTGCGTAAATGCAAAAAGGCAGTCCTACATTTTTGTTTAATATGCGCTTTGAATGACATATCCTGATCAAAAATAACTCCAAGATTTCTCACAGTATTACTAGAGATCAGGGAAATGCCATCCAGAGTAACGATCTGGTTAGACACCATGCTTCTAAGATTTGTGGGGCCAAGTACAATAACTTCAGTTTTATCTGAGTTTAAAAGCAGGAAATTAGAGGTCATCCATGTCTTTATGTCTGTAAGACAATCCTGCAGTTTAGCTAATTGGTGCGTATCCTCTGGCTTCATGGATAGATAAAGCTGGGTATCATCTGCGTAACAATGAAAATTTAAGCAATACCGTCTAATAATACTGCCCAAGGGAAGCATGTATAAAGTGAATAAAATTGGTCCTAGCACAGAACCTTGTGGAACTCCATAATTAACTTTAGTCTGTGAAGAAGATTCCCCATTTACATGAACAAACTGTAATCTATTAGACAAATATGATTCAAACCACCGCAGCGCAATGCCTTTAATACCTATGACATGCTCTAATCTCTGTAATAAAATTTTATGGTCAACAGTATCAAAAGCAGCACTGAGGTCCAACAGAACAAGCACAGAGATAAGTCCACTGTCCGAAGCCATAAGAAGATCATTTGTAACCTTCACTAATGCTGTTTCTGTACTATGATGAATTCTAAAACCTGACTGAAACTCTTCAAATAGACCATTCCTCTGCAGGTGATCAGTTAGCTGTTTTACAACTACCCTCTCAAGAATCTTTGAGAGAAAAGGAAGGTTGGAGATTGGCCTATAATTAGCTAAGATAGCTGGGTCAAGTGATGGCTTTTTAAGTAATGGTTTAATTACTGCCACCTTAAAGGCCTGTGGTACATAACCAACTAACAAAGATAGATTGATCATATTTAAGATTGAAGCATTAAATAATGGTAGGACTTCCTTGAGCAGCCTGGCAGGAATGGGGTCTAATAAGCATGTTGATGGTTTGGATGAAGTAACTAATGAAAATAACTCAGACAGAACAATCGGAGAGAAAGAGTCTAACCAAATACCGGCATCACTGAAAGCAGCCAAAGATAACGATACATCTTTGGGATGGTTATGAGTAATTTTTTCTCTAATAGTCAAAATTTTGTTAGCAAAGAAAGTCATGAAGTCATTACTAGTTAAAGTTAATGGAATACTCAGCTCAATAGAGCTCTGACTCTTTGTCAGCCTGGCTACAGTGCTGAAAAGAAACCTGGGGTTGTTCTTATTTTCTTCAATTAGTGATGAGTAGAAAGATGTCCTAGCTTCACGAAGGGCTTTCTTATAGAGCAACAAACTCTTTTTCCAGGCTAAGTGAAGATCTTCTAAATTAGTGAGACGCCATTTCCTCTCCAACTTACGGGTTATCTGCTTTAAGCTACGAGTTTGTGAGTTATACCACGGAGTCAGACACTTCTGATTTAAAGCTCTCTTTTTCAGAGGAGCTACAGCATCCAAAGTTGTCTTCAATGAGGATGTAAAACTATTGACAAGATACTCTAACTCCCTTACAGAGTTTAGGTAGCTACTCTGCTCTGTGTTGGTATATGACATTAGAGAACATAAAGAAGGAATCATATCCTTAAACCTAGTTACAGCGCTTTCTGAAAGACTTCTAGTGTAATGAAACTTATTCCCCACTGCAGGGTAGTCCATCAGGGTAAATGTAAATGTTATTAAAAAATGATCAGACAAAAGGGAGTTTTCAGGGAATACTGTTAAGTCTTCTATTTCCATACCATAAGTCAGAACAAGATCTAAAATATGATTAAAGTGGTGGGTGGACTCATTTACTTTTTCAGCAAAGCCGATAGAGTCTAATAATAGATTAAATGCAGTGTTGAGGCTGTCATTCTCAGCATCTGTGTGGATGTTAAAATCGCCCACTATAATTATCTTATCTGAGCTAAGCACTAAGTCAGACAAAAGGTCTGAAAATTCACAGAGAAACTCACAGTAACGACCAGGTGGACGATAGATAATAACAAATAAAACTGGTTTTTGGGACTTCCAATTTGGATGGACAAGACTAAGAGACAAGCTTTCAAATGAATTAAAGCTCTGTCTAGGTTTTTGATTAATTAATAAGCTGGAATGGAAGATTGCTGCTAATCCTCCGCCCCGGCCCGTGCTATGAGCATTCTGACAGTTAGTGTGACTCGGGGGTGTTGACTCATTTAAACTAACATATTCATCCTGCTGTAACCAAGTTTCTGTTAGGCAGAATAAATCAATACGTTGATCAATTATTATATCATTTACCAACAGGGACTTAGAAGAAAGAGACCTAATGTTTAATAGACCACATTTAACTGTTTTAGTCTGTGGTGCAATTGAAGGTGCTATATTATAAATCCGTAACAAAAGCAGAAATGTATATTCCATTGGACTCGGATGCATTCATCTCTCAAATGTTTGAAAAGGAGACATCAATAATTCTAATCTTTAATAATCAAGCAAGTGATTCTTACTTCAGGTGAAAGCATGTTCCCTGCACTGTTCCCAGGAATGTGTAAGGTGAAGTACCTTCAACATTAGTATTTATAGGCCCCAGGCTTTGTTGTCTTGGAAGGGACAAAATTTGTAATGGATAAGTCACGTTTTGTAACATGCACAACACTGTTGACACACTGTATCTAATTTTAGCCCTTTAAAATGTAGGTCAGGTATTTTGTAAGGTAACTGTAAAAAGGAATAAATCTGGTGGTGTTTCATCTTTTCTGTTTTTTGGAGCCATGATTTGGAGGGGACATTTTTTTAATGAAATTTCAAAGGGTGATAAGAAGTACTTTAGTTGAAAAAAAAAATCTCTGCCAGCATTAAATAAATGGACAAGATTCATATTTTTGTTATGGTCCGTTACAGGAGATTTCATTTGGTAGCAGCAGATAGCTGCCATCACACACGTTGGCACTGTGAGACAAAATGTAACTAGAAACTTTCTTTTTTTATTTAACCTTTATGAATTGTCATTACTGTGTAAGGCATTAAATGTTTTGTTTATATGTCGCGAGATGTTTGGAGCCAGACTCCCTTCAATACTTTGTCAATTTTAAGTTTGTTTTATTTTTGCACAAATGACAGCATCTCATAAAACCTCACTCTGCACCGATTTGAAATCAATATACGAAGTGATGCTATTTGGTGAACATCTCATCTGTGACAATTTATACTAATGTGCACAAAACACAACTTATAAATTAGAGGCATTTTCTGTATAAACTATAATACATACCGATTTCATTCATGGACAGCGATTTAATGCAAATGCAATGTCATGACACATTCACTTTTAGGTTCATGTTTTGGAACAAAATAGTAAATTAACCAATTCCATTTTTGCTTCCAAAATTTCTGATTGGTATAATGTGGTTGCTCGCTTCAACTGCCTGGTTCGCTCTTTCCTCTTTCCGCCTGAGACACACAGCCAGCAGATTGAGAGTCTAGCCACACCTGCACTGCAGGAGTAAAACCATGCCTCCAGCACAGAGCTTGAAACTAGACTGACACACAGTCTGTGGAAATGAGATAAAACAGGAGTCGAAATACATTTTTAACCTACTTGCACTGGTGCTAGTAACAAAAAATTACTTGCACCAAAAAAAGTTACTTGCACAACCAAAAGTCAGTCTTATATCAACCTTAAAACTCCTCCTCTGATGTGTCAGACTCTTCCTTTCTGGGGAGAGTTCGAGGGGAGAACAGCAGCAGCAGCAGCAGCAGCAGCAGACAGGTTTTCCATGTGCGCACATGAACGAATCGTCCGTGAAGATTATTTTATTTATAACTACACAGAAGTATAATAAAACAAATGGTGACTGGTTTTTACATCTACAAGAGCATAAGTTGGCTTTGAGTTAGTGGAAGTTAGCGTGCACGGCACGCTGATGTCCGCGAAATGTCTTGTGAATGACTCCAGAGGTGTTACCATGTTACAAAAACAGCATTTTCAGTTTTAGAAGTTTTTATTTCTCGCTAGCTTTTACATAATATATGACAAAGAGGTAATATTTATAGAAAAATGAAAGAGTTTTGCAGCTAGCTAGACCAGCCTGTGGCGTTACCACACTAATGTCTGCGAAATGTCTTGTAAATAAGTTCAAAGGTGTTATGTTCCAAAAACAGCGTAACAGGCATATTTCCAGCCATGGATAAGTGGCACGATTATTCACCACGGGGGTCTGATGTACAACAAAACTGATATTACAGAAATAAACTAAACAAACTGTAATTCACAGAATATCACAATTTCACTATTAATACCCATTTTTCACTATGTACCCATTAATATGAAAGGGCCTATACACTGGGCAAACTTTGTGTGACATCACCCATAGGTTTTCCATCGAGACCCAACACTGCCGCTCTGGGTGTCGCTACGTTAGCAGCGCTTACTTTGCCTACGTCATGACTAAAACGTATTTAGATAGAGAGGTGGCGCATGGGTGACACCCTGCATAACGTAGACAGGACAAATGAAACCTGATCACGCCTCCCGCCTTCGAGTTGCTGACATTCTAATCAATCAATCAATCAATTTTTTTTTTATATAGCACCAAATCACAACAAACAGTTGCCCCAAGGCGCTTTATATTGTAAGGCAAGGCCATACAATAATTATGTAAAACCCCAACGGTCAAAACGACCCCCTGTGAGCAAGCACTTGGCTACAGTGGGAAGGAAAAACTCCCTTTTAACAGGAAGAAACCTCCAGCAGAACCAGGCTCAGGGAGGGGCAGTCTTCTGCTGGGACTGGTTGGGGCTGAGGGAGAGAACCAGGAAAAGACATGGACACGTGGAGGGGAGCAGAGATCGATCACTAATGATTAAATGCAGAGTGGTGCATACAGAGCAAAAAGAGAAAGAAACAGTGCATCATGGGAACCCCCCAGCAGTCTACGTCTATAGCAGCATAACTAAGGGATGGTTCAGGGTCACCCGATCCAGCCCTAACTATAAGCTTTAGCAAAAAGGAAAGTTTTAAGCCTAATCTTAAAAGTAGAGAGGGTGTCTGTCTCCCTGATCTGAATTGGGAGCTGGTTCCACAGGAGAGGAGCCTGAAAGCTGAAGGCTCTGCCTCCCATTCTACTCTTACAAACCCTAGGAACTACAAGTAAGCCTGCAGTCTGAGAGCGAAGCGCTCTATTGGGGTGATATGGTACTACGAGGTCCCTAAGATAAGATGGGACCTGATTATTCAAAACCTTATAAGTAAGAAGAAGAATTTTAAATTATATTCTAGAATTAACAGGAAGCCAATGAAGAGAGGCCAATATGGGTGAGATATGCTCTCTCCTTCTAGTCCCTGTCAGTACTCTAGCTGCAGCATTTTGAATTAACTGAAGGCTTTTTAGGGAACTTTTAGGACAACCTGATAATAATGAATTACAATAGTCCAGCCTAGAGGAAATAAATGCATGAATTAGTTTTTCAGCATCACTCTGAGACAAGACCTTTCTGATTTTAGAGATATTGCGTAAATGCAAAAAAGCAGTCCTACATATTTGTTTAATATGCGCTTTGAATGACATATCCTGATCACAAATGACTCCAAGATTTCTCACAGTATTACTAGAGGTCAGGGTAATGCCATCCAGAGTAAGGATCTGGTTAGACACCATGTTTCTAAGATTTGTGGGGCCAAGTACAATAACTTCAGTTTTATCTGAGTTTAAAAGCAGGAAATTAGAGGTCATCCATGTCTTTATGTCTGTAAGACAATCCTGCAGTTTAGCTAATTGGTGTGTGTTTATTTATGTCTAAGCTAACATGCTTAAGCTGGGGTGTTTATTAAATCATATTTTTGGGGACTGAGCAGTGGTTGACATAATTTGCTTTGGTGTGGGCATTAAAAATTATGACCCACTTATTTTCTCAGTGATTGTGGATTATTGAGACCTAATGGATCATGCTACCAATAGCTGCTGAAACTGCTAAGGCTGTTAGCATTAGGGATGAGTATTGAGAACCGGTTCCTTTCGGGTATCGTTAAGAAATGATTCGATCCACCAACATCAATAACCTTTTTACTTAACGATTCCCTTATCGGTCCATCAGAATGGCCGTTGTTTTTAGGGGTGTTTGTCAGGAAAATGATCATTTCTCTACATTGATTACAGACCCTGTAGCGGGAGCGGGTCTGTAATCAACTTTTCTGCAGCGCGGCTTTGCTTTGAACCTTGAACCAATCAAAGCAGTGATTCGCAGATCAAAGCAGTGCTTCGATCACTGCTTCGTTGGTTAATTTTTTTCTTTCGCTTTCCCCTGCTAAAACCCTAAAGAGCATATGGCTGTGAGTATTATTTACCTTTTTTATGTTAAACCGACCTGTTATGGTCTTCTGAAACAGTTGATAGATGTATTTTATAACTTAAAAATGGGGCCGATGCTAACACGTTAGCATGTCTATGGCATTTTCAATGTTAAAATTAGCATTAAGCAGTTGCAGCTGTCAAGCGTTTGTTGTTGTAAAAGAGTCAAATGTATTATAAATTGTAATATTTTTTAAATTTTTTTGTTTATATATTAATAATAATAGCAAGCACAACAATAGTAATAATAACTATCTAATGATTATATACAATTTTAGAGAAAGAGACAAAAAAGAACCTGAATAAAAACACAACAGAAAATATAAAACCAACTAACAATGAACATACATAAATAAATACATACATACAGAAATAAATAAGTGTTTCCTGTGAACACCTAGTGACTCTTACACCTCCATTTCATCCCTGTCTTATTTAAGTTTAATGACAGTTTGTTTCGGTCAAACCATATTTTAAATGTGTTCATTTCTTCAGTGATTTCCTCCAGAACTATCTGCCAAGCTAGAAAACTGCTGCATCCTAATAAGAGCAGAATACTACTGAATTTGAATAAGGAAAGTTGTTTTTTTTCCCTCACCAAAATGGACGCTGCACTCACTGCAGTTTATTGTCTGGAATAGCCCCAGATTGCATTTCAAAGCTTCTAGAATTCAAACATTTTCGTGCAGGTGGTGTTGGGGGGTAATTTTGGGTTTCAGCTTTTTTTGTTTTTCACCACTTTCCACATCCCTGAACATGTGAAATCGTGAGTCACTTTTGTGCAGATTAAAGTTACTAACTGGGACTCCTGTCTTGTTGCGAGAAAGAAACGAGAATCGTCCTCCGTTCTGTTCACACAGCTCCAAACACTGCGCGGCTCTCTGCCGAGCCAAGTTAGAACGATAGAGTCCAGTCGGAATTAATAACTTCACAGCGAAACATTGTTTTGTTTATTTTTATTTATGTCCAGAGATCAAGGATACAGTGACCAATTTCGTATTTATTTACTTTAAGACTCAATGAAATACACAGAAAACCTGTAAAGCCTACTTTTAGTACAAAATTCACAAGAGGTATCGATAAGGGAATCGATAAGGAATCGGATCGATAAGCAGAATTGATAATAGCATTGATAGATAAAATCTTATCAATACCCATCCGTAGTTAGCATGCAACATTAAATATAAAGAAAATCTGCAGCACAGTTGTCTTAGATTATCTATCAGAAGAAGTAACCACACAACAATCCATACTATTACAGACATTTGTCATAAAATGCTCAAAATAACATACACAGCCCTCCATAACAGCTAGCGGCTGCAGCTAGCGGCTCCTGAGCAAGTGACATTCTGAAGTCTCAGCTCAGCGAGTTGTCGCTCAAAGTGGCCATGCCCCTAATTATATACAATTTTATGGCTTAAACTTTCTTAAACTAAGATGTTGGGGGGGAAAAACATCCCCTTAACACACACACGCACCCCTATCATGGAGAGGAACTATCTATAGAGAGCAAAAACTTTTTTTGTCCTCTAACATTGGACATTTAAACATGGGCTCCTATGGGAACCTGCTCCCCTTCTGGAGCCAGCCACAAACAGCCAGTCAAGGAACTCCAACATTATCTTCTTCCGAGAATGCCTCATTTGGCACCTTCAAATCTTAAAGCTTGGTTTAAAGAAGCTTGTCTTTCCAGCATCATTTACTGCAGTAGTTCTCAACGTGATTCTCAAGTACCACCTAACCTACACATTTTCCATCTCTCCCTGCTCTGCCACAAGCTGATTGGCTCATTAAGGTGTGCAGCCAATCAAGTACTAACAGACACCTGAATGAGCTAATTAGCTTGTAGCTTGTGTTTTCCAGTGTACAAGTCAAACATGTCAAACAATGGTGGTTGTTTTATGTAAAGTCTGGAAGCATGCCCCGGTGCCACGCTTCACCGCATACACGACAGGATGGAACAAGCTTGGGTTGTTGAATATCAAACCAAAATAAAGGTGACAAGAGAACCTGGCCCAGGTAAAGACCTCAGCCTGGGTCAGGATTAGGGTTGGGGGTACAGTTAGCCCCAAGCCTAGTTCACATAAATTTAGGGTTCTTATTACTCTGCACTTCAGCTTATATTACTTATCCTTACCTCTCTTGTCTCAGCTGAGAGAGGTGAGGATCTGTGAGCATCAATGTGGTTTCATGTAGAGAAAGTACATGAAGAATGCAATGTTTTCTTTGAGAGTGTTAAATGGAAAGTACAGAAAAGACCAGGAGTTGCATTGTATGTTCTGTGGATGTAAAGAAAGATTAAGTTAGTGTGTTGTGAAAGGAGCTACGGAATTGTACTCGGAAGTTGGGAGTGGCAGATCTTTATGTGATGATGGTGCAGGCTATACTATATGAGGACAGTGTGATGGGTTCAAGGTGGACGTAGGGTTGCATCAAGGATCTGGTCTGAGCTCTTTCTTTTTTGAAATAGTAATGGGTAGTCTAACAGATGACATCAAACAGGAGCATCCAAGGATGATTATTTTTAATGTTTGCAGATGCATTATGATCTGTAGTCAGAGGAGGGAGTGGGCTGAGGCAAGCCTGGAGAGTTGGATGTATGCACAGAAAAGAAGGTGAAGGAAAGTCAGTAGGAGCAAGAGAGAGAATACATGTGTGTGAATGAGAAGGGGCATGGTAGAATGGTGTGGTAGAGGTGGTGAACATGGATGAGTTTAAATACTTGGGGTCACCTGTACAAAGTAATGGAGAGTGTGTTAGAGGTAAAGAATGGAGTGCAGGTAGGGATGAGTGTATATACAACAGTGGCAGAAATTATTCATCTGGGAGAGTGAAAGTTATCCACCTCAACATGTTTGAGCTCCGGGTCAAACAAATCACAACACATGACCACTTTCCACCGCATCGTCACTTTTTCTTTGCTTTTTCACTGTGTTTGCCGTGTAATTTGCCCAAAAACTCAGAGAAAGTGCCATATTTCTGCTGGGGACACCTGAGGGCTGTCCCTGGATGTAGAAAAACTGCATCATATTTTACCCCTTCAGCGCCCGTCTTCAAATCAATCAATTTTTTTCAATCAATTTTTTTTTTATATAGCGCCAAATCACAACAAACAGTTGCCCCAAGGCGCTTTATATTGTAAGGCAAGGCCATACAATAATGATGTAAAATAGGAGACGGCCATTCTCTCGCCCCCCCCCCAATGGGCAGGATTCAAGTCCACCTTATCACAAATGAGAGGGAACAGTGATGATCGAGGTAGGGGAGGAGGAGCGTGCCTTTACACAGTAAAATTCTGTGCATAACTGTGACCATTCTAGAAATGCAAAACAATAAAAAGGACAGAGGCACCACAACAGGTAAACTCAAACAGTCCATATGCAACTTGTGTAAATGGACGTGCGCATACACATACACAGACTGAGTTAAGGCAGAAAAATTACGTCAAAATTCTCATCTAAAACATGCATTTTTACACTTGTAAACTGTTCGGCATTTAGTTGATGTCATGACATTAACTGTCCCACACTCTGCCCAGACTGGAAAACGCTGCCAGCTGTTCAAAAGCATTAAAGGCTTTGGCATAAAAACAGATGCTAACAGTTTAGCTTTCATCCGTTTTATCAGGAGATGTAAAATGATGCGAAACACCACAAAAACAGACAAACTGATCATCTGGACAGGAAAACAACTCATGACCAGTGACCGAAAGAAGGGAAGCAACACATGGGTAGCAACATGCTTCAACTGAGGTGCATATATGCATCTCAAATTCACATCCACCACCTATATTTGATTAGCAGAGTGAAAATATCACTGAAAGAAAGCAAAGTAGACTCCTCATCATGTCCCTTCAAGCAGGGTGTTTGCATATAAAAAGTAATAGAGTTGACACTTCAGAGCAGGTGCAACCTTCACCTGGTCAGGACTTCAAACAAAACTTCATCAGAAACAAACCACAGATGCTAATGGCAGCAGTCAGTGATGATTAAAAGTGGTGGATAAGGTGGATTAGAGGTTGGTTCATTTAACATATGAGATAGGAAAAGGTGTTGTCACACTTTGACCAGAGAGCAAAAGGATTAGTTAGCTACTGAAATATTTTGTCCAGTGGAAAAATCGTGTAATTTGTGGATTTGAGGCTCTGCAGGATGAATGTCTTCACAGTTCCACTGGCAACACAGAGAACCGCATTCAGCGGAATGATTTTCCCAGTAATATATGTACTCTGAACAAAATTAGAAAAGCAACATCGGGGGGGTCAGTAATGTGTCAAAATTCACAAGTTAGTATCTTCTGTAGACTCCTTTTGCACCTCGCAGTGCAGTACATCTCCCGTGCATGGACCTCACAAGGTTGTCAACTGTGACCTGTGGAATATTGTCCCACTCTTCTGGAGGAGTTAGATAAACCGATCCTGGGGTGGTTGCATGACTTTTGTCCCAAAGTGTTGAAACTGATGTCTCAAGTTGTTGATGGTAGAGATGTGGACATTACACTGTGCAGCAACAACTCTAGTCGACATCCCAGCACTGAGCATGCCAATGGCATGCTCCCTCATGACTTATGACATCTGTAAATGGACTGCATTTATATAGCGCTTTTCCATCTGTATCAGACGCTCAAAGTGCTTTACACATCAATGCCTCACATTCACCCCGATGTGAGGCTGCTGCCATGCAAGGGCCCACTACACACCGGGTGCAACTAGGGGATTAAGGACCTTGCCCAAGGGCCCTTCGTGATTTTCTGGTCAGGCTGGGATTTGAACCAAGAATCCTCTGGTCTCCAGCCCAATGGTTAACCACTAGACCATCACCTCCCCTTGGCATTGTAAAATCTGACATTTCAGGGCATTTCGGGGTGGCCTTTTATGAGGAATCTGACTGAAACGAAGAGGTAAGATTAACACTTTATATTTAGTCTGTGTGTGAATGGTTTTAATATTTGAAACACTTGCATGAGGACTGCAGCTTTCAGTTGGTGAGCCAATCAATGGACAGCATCAATGGACGCATTTCGACTTATGAGTAACTTACAAGAAATGTGTGTCAGCAATTGCATAACTTGCCTACAACTTAAGGACTGCATGTGCAGGACATATCAGCCATACGCTGGCATGCCTTGAAAATACTGTGCATGCCAAAAATTTTTGACGAACTTGCCATACTACGATATATACCAGCGTGCTTCAACATGCTCTTAACTTACACAAAACATATTACATTTACGCCAGCATATCTGGCATATTTTTTTGTACGCCGGCATACGCTGACTAAATTGTCATGGTGTGAACAAGGCCATTAACTTCAACTGGCTGTCTCGCTGTTGCAGTGCCTCCCACACACAGACAGCAGGAGATGAGAGGGATAGAAGCAACGTATAATAGTGAGAGAGGGAATCCCATAATACTATATCAAGTTTCCCACCCCTCATATCGAAAAACTGAAATGGGCCTACAAAGTCTTTAAATCCCTGTGATGACTATGACCTCCGCTCCTTTAGATGTTGCTGATGTCGTATGTCGTAGATGTCGTATCTTTTAATGATTTTGAGTGTATGATTCATGCTTTTATCTCAACCATTTGGACTACTGTAATGCACTGTGTAATGGCATTAGTCAGACCTCCCTTGCCCACTTAGACTTAGTTCAAAACGTAGCTGCTCGTCTTTTAACAGGTACTCATAAGCATGATCACATAACCCCCATTCTTGCTTCTATCCACTGCCTCCCTGTCTGTTTCAGAATAAATTTTAAGATTTTATTGTTTGTTTTTAAGTCACTAAATGGCCTGGCACCTCAGTATATTGCTGATCTTATACATATCTACGCCCCCACAAGAGTATTGAGAGCCGTTGATCAGCTCTGTCTTGCTGTGCCAAAAAGCAGACAAAAGACCGGGAGGGGGGACTGTGCTTTTTCCAGTGGTGGCTCCTAAATTATGGAATTAGCTCCCCACTCATCAAAATGGCCCCCAACCTGGACACTTTTAAATCCCATTTAAAAACTTATTTTTATTCCATGGCTTTTAATACTGCATGAGAGTTGTGTGGTCTTCTGTCTCTGTTTTTACTGTATTCTTATCATCTACTGTTTTATCTTATCTGATATCTTCCTTTTGTTTTTATATGTTTTTAATCTACTGTATTTTAAGTTCATTTTATTTTTTATATTTTACCTGTTGTGCAGTACTTTGGTAATCTTGTTGTTTCTTAAAATGTGCTATACAAATAAAGGTGGATTGGACTGGATTGGACTGGACTGTAGGGCTACATTGGTTGCCTACACCTACTAGACAGCATAGACCACCAGCATGCATCACTCAGGTTTTCCCATGAAGTATTTAAAATGTGGCAGCCTGCTATAGTTTCACAGAGTTAAGTTTAGGAGCATGTGCTGGTGCCATGCTTCACCGCATCTACAACACCATGAAAACACCCTGGGTCTTGGATGGCGACCACTTACTTAGACAACCAGTCAATTCCCCCATCTATAAAATAACCATCAGTCTCGTAGTCAGGTGAAACATGGACATCACCATGGCCTTCTCCAGCCACCTAGGTCCTCAACACTCAGAGACCTATGTGCTGGATCTTGCACAGAAAAATGCACCACATGTCCAAAATGTCACAGTACTGCTGCCAGGTGACTACCATTAAGATAAAAAAGATGATTACAATGCTGTCAAATCAATCAAATCAATAAAATAGCATCTGCTCCACAGAAGATTGTGAGAGAGAACAGCACAGGCAAAGTGCTCTGGATATGCTGAAATGATTACTTTAAATTCATGGATATTTGACCAAATTTTTTAATTGGCATCATTACCTCTGCCACTGAAGTTGGGAGGAGGTTCTGCTTTCTCCCCTGTTTGTTTATCTGTTTGTTTGTGCACAGCCTGGAGAGTAACCTTAATTTACAAGGTCCTTTCATGGTAGCTTATTTACCTATGTATACGTGCATAGAAATGAGCAAGTTAAACTTATCTGCAAGCAAATTAATTCTGCCAATATGTATTCACTGGATAATGTCAAGCTGCTAGCCATTTAGTGATTTCAATAAACGATTCACCTGGCAGATGTAACATTGCATATTTGCTCATGAATTCCTAATATAACTGCAGCATTAGTCAAATACTGGGAGCACTAAAGTAATATAACTGAACATGAGAAGAATATGGTTTCAGATTCTAATGCTAGCAATTTTTTCAGCAAATTAATTAATTATAATAAGAATTTCTTAGAGGTCTTTATGCAGCTCTTTCATTCAAACAGATTACTGCTCATTAAACACTTATCAGTTTGATTATTTAAAAATGAAAGAGTCCTTTGGGCTCACTGTGTGAATATTTCCAATACTAGCACTATTAGACATGACAGCACTCTGCTGCATGAATGCATTGAAATGTTTCTTTGGACATTCTGATTTCCTTATTCTGCCATCTGATGTAAAAATCACAATGTTTTCTATTAACTACCTACATCGTGGCATACCACCATAGTTTGACAATTCACCAAAAATATTTTTATTCATGTTTTGTTGGTGTGGTATTTTTCCTGAATGATCATTCACATCTCCACAACCAATGCATTTCTAATTAAGTAACTACTTGAGCAAAAAATTATTTATAAAAACACAAAGCTCTTCATAGTTCTTATTTTAGCTCTCAAAGTGCACCAGACTGATGCATTCAACTTTAAAATATACAAAAACAATTCCAAGGAGGAACCACGCCCCCAGTTCCCAGAAGTTTTCAATGCCACATTTTTTTTTACTTTACATCAATAAGCTACAGTAAGTGACTCAGATTTTAAAATGCTCCCTGCTTTCCAGCGTGGGGGGCATGGGGGGGCAAACATGCGGGGTGGGCTGTCACAAGGTTATGTCTTATCAAAATTAAAACGTGCATATTTTACATAAATTCATCATAAAAACTCACTTACTGGATAGCCAATAATAGTCCCAAACTGAAAGATAATCATTTTTCTTTGGATGAAGCAAAAAGAAAAAAAAAAGGGGGTGGTATAATTAAAGTTACAAGGGTTAAAGTCCATTTTTTGCAAAAACAACAAGAGTAACACAAAGTGAAGTTACAAGGGTTAAAGTTCATTTTTTGCAAAAACAACAGGAGTAATACAAAGTGTCAGGGGAGCACCCAAGTACACCCTTATGCTAAACAGGAATTAAATTGGTCAACTGGCTCTTATGTTATCATGGTAACAAGTAGGGCTGCAGCTATCGATTATTTTAGTAACTGACTATTCTATCGATTATTCTGGTGATTAATCGAGTAATCGGATAAAGAAATTGATTTAATTTCATTAATTTACTTAACCTTAATTTAACAGTAATATGTGACAGAGAAAATAAGTCAGTTTAATGAACAACCAATTCAACTCCTCTTAAAAGAAATGTTTTTATTGGCAGACTCTTGCGGCTTAACTGGTGGCTGCTTCTTTAAAGAAAGAAAAGGGGTCCATTTAAGTGGCACTGGCATATTCTGGATTAATTTTAAAGATGATAAAAAATATGACCAAAAAAACCTTAAAACATATTGCCACATTAGGCCTGAAAGAAGTTTCTGTTGGAAGTATTTCAGACATAGGATGAGCAAGTTAGGTGAATTGGAAACTTTATCATTGTCCAGGTCTCCCTTGTAAAAGAGATCTTGATCTTAGTGGGACTAACCTGGATAAATAAAGATTAAATTAAAGTGGGAGGGGGAAGTGTTGGCTTTTGAGAGGGTTTACTACTGTTATAACGGACTGATGCAGAAGGTGGCAGCAATGCAACAATAAGGATGCTGGCTGCCATTAAATGCCACAGTAGAAGAGAGGGTACGTTTGGTTTTATATCACAGAAGCGCTTTTTGAGTTTGGAGCACATTTCTGCATTCACAAAATGCCTCAAGAAACCACAAAAAATTACATAAAAATACTTACTTTACTCATATTTGTCGTCAGTCTGGCTAAATCATCAGACTGACCCATTGATTAGGCAACTAATCTCGTTTCCTCAGCGGAGCGTGCACGAGGGTTCGTTTGTTTAAAAATATCATGGGAGCACGTTTCTGCATTCACAAAATCCCTCAAAAAAAACCAAAAAAAACACAAAAACTGCATAAAAGTACTTACTTTACTCATTTGTTGTCAGTCTGGGTAAATAGTCGGACTAATCTCATTTCCTCAGCGGAGCGTTCGCAAGACGAAAACAGCAAGCAGTCACAGCTATCTACGACCACCAGCTATCTCCAGCACAATGTGAAATGAATAACGAATACTTTATAGATTCTTAACAATACCCATCCCACTTGCAATCACAGATCTAAATTAAATACTTTTGTGAACGTGACATTAACATTACCTGTTGGGTCCGCTTGGCAGGCTCGGTACGCATCCACTACATACAGTGGAAGTTTTCGGCTCAGGTGCTATAGCATGGAAGAAGTGCTGTTATGGAAGGAAAGCTAATTCAGTGTTGCAGTACATGCATTTACTGTGTTTCTCTTTTGGTTTAATTGATAATGGTCGCACACTTTCGACAGATTCTGGTGTTTCCTCCATGGGTTATTTTGTGCTCCCTGCCGCTTACCATTTTCATCTGCATCCGTGTCTGTTTTTTGCATTTCGTGCTTCGCATATTAGTAATGCGCGATATAAACAATATAAAAATGGTCTATGATAGAGATTTTAATTACATGCTCTATCGCAGTAACGCATGTTGATGATGTCAACTACCCGCGACCCGCTGCGGCATGCATCAAACAACATGGCGGAAGGCGAAACGGAGCGACAAGAACTCGTGAAAAAGACTGGTGCAACTTCCATTATTTGGAATTGGTTTGGATTTAAACCGTCCGACGAAGAGCAGAAAACAATACTCTGTAGAATGTGTGGGGCAACAGTTTTAGCTAAGACCGGCAATACAACTAATCTGTTCTACCACCTCAAAGCAAAACACGCCACTGAATACCAAGAGTGCCAGCAAATGCAGGCAGCCCCAAGCTACAGTCACAAGAACATGGGACAGAAACAACAGAGACTGAACCAGTCCTCCATTGAACAATCATTTTCAAAAGGTACTCCTTACAATCGGAAAAGCCCGCAATGGAACGACATTACGAGGGCTATAATTGTTTACTTGTGTAAGGACATGGTACCCTTTCAAACCGTAGAGAGACGTGGCTTTAAAACCATGATCGGAGCTATTGAGCCACGATATGAGCTGCCAAGCCGCAAATACTTTACAGAAACAGAGATGCCAAGATTATATTCCGAGCTTCGCGAAAAGGTTGAAAGAGAGCTTTGTGGTTTGAAGTACTTTGCCACTACAGCGGACCTTTGGTCGAGCCGAACCATGGACCCTTTCCTCAGCCTGACCATTCACTATATAAGGGACGATTGGAATCTTGGCAGCCGGTGTTTGCAGTTGTCGTACTCCCCTACTGAACATACGGCCGAGGAGATAGCACAAGGACTCAAAGACACGCTCGAGTCATGGGGTTTTAAGGAAGAAAGCCAAGTGTGCATCACCACTGATAATGGAGCGAACGTGGTCAAAGCAGCGTCTCTGAATGACTGGACCAGGCTGCAGTGCTTTGGCCATAGGCTGCACCTCGCCATCGGTAGGTTAGTGCATAATGTTATAATATTTTAACATCCTGCTGTAGTAGGGATGGATATCGAGAACCGGTTCCTTTCGGGTATCATTAAGAAATGATTCGATCCACCGACATCAATAACCTTTTTACTTAATGATTGCCTTATCGGTCCTTCAGAGTGGCTGTTGTTTTTGGGGGTGTTTGTCAGGAAAATTATAATTTCTCTACATTGATTACAGACCCTGCAGCGGGTCTGTAATCAACTTTTCTGCAGCGCGGCTTTGCTTTCAACCTTGAACCAATCGAAGCAGTGATTCGCAGATCGAACCAGTGCTTTGATCATTGCTTCGTTGATTCATTTTTTCTTTCGCTTTCCCCCACTAAAACCATAAAGAGCATATGGCTGTGAGTATTATTTACCTTTTTATGTTAAAGCGACCTGTTATGTTCTTCTGAAACAGTTAACAGATGTATTTTATAACTTAAAAACGGGACCAATGCTAACACGTTAGCATGTGTATGGCATTTTCAAAGTTAATGTTAGCAATAAGCAGTTGCAGCTGTCAAGCGTTTGTTGTCGTAAAAGAGTCAAATGTGCATGTAATACGGCATAGTAATGTTGCATTTGTGTTTAGAGATGTATAGTAAATGCTTTATATTTGTGGCATTTGTGTTAAGTGAAGTGTGTGTGTGTGTGTGTGTGTAGGTATGCGGGTGTGTGTGTGCGCGCGCATGTGTGTGTGTGTGCATGCATGCATGAGATGGAGAGTGAGATTTAATTAACAAATAATATCTTAACAGAAAAAAGTGTGAAGGACCCCCGAATTGACCGTGCTGTTGCCTTATGCAAGAAGATTGTAAGTTCCTTTTCCCACTCTTGGAAAAGAAGAAAAGCACTGAAGAAAGCCCAGGTTGAGCACAATCTTCCCTTACAGCGTCTCATCACAGAAACGCCCACAAGGTGGGGGTCACGACAGATGATGATCCAGAGGGTGCTTGAGCAAGAGAAGGCCCTATCACAGGTACTGAAAGCAGACAAGAAAACCAGACACCTGGTACCCACGTGGCAAGATACAGATGTCTTGGAATACATGAGCAAGACCCTTGGCCCACTGCTTGAGTTCACAGATGCGCTGTCTGGGGAACAGTATGTCAGCGTGTCATACATTAAACCCGTTCTCCACCTTTTCAATAACACTGTTCTTACTGCAGCTGATGATGATGCAGAGCTGACCAAGGACATGAAAAGGATCATCCTAGAGTACTTAAATGAGAAGTACTCAGACCCAGAAACTGTTGACCTGCTTGATATGGCCTCACTGGTCGATGCACGGTTTAAAGATACATATATAGCTGATGACCGCAAGATGTTCATCAAGACCAGAGCAGTAGCAGAAATTCAGTCACTGTTGGCGGGGAAAGCTGTAATGGTCACAGAGCCACACACAAGCATAGAAGCTGCAGCTGCTGGTGTTGAAGCTGCTGAAGTTGCTGTTGAGACAGAATCGAAGAAAGTCAAACAGAGCCTGGGAAGCTTTTTCAAAAAGGCCTCTGATGGCACAGGTGCTCTCGCTGACAGAGAAGCCATCGAAGGGGAGCTAAAAAGTTACCTGAGGACCATGCCAGTTGATGGAGAGACTGACCCCCTGGGCTGGTGGCGGCTGCACCAAGTTAATTTTCCCAGGGTGGCAAGACTGGCCCAGAAATATCTCTGTATCCCGGACACAAGTGCCCCTTCTGAAAGGGCATTTAGCACAGGGGGCAACATAGTTACATGCCACCGATCTCTGTTGAAGCCAGAGACTGTAGACAAGCTTGTATTTCTGGCGAATAATCTTTAGAGCGTAACAAATGTCAAATGATGTAAACAAGTCTTAGTGAGTTCCCGGCTTTAACATTTATGTTGTATCTTACTATACAACAGCTGAGATCAAAAGTTTTAAAGGTGGTGTGAAATTTATATTATTCATATGGTCTTAAGGATTTCAGTATATTTTTTTTTTTACAGACACCAAATTTTCTGTTCTTTGCCACTTTATGCCTTCTATACTGTTTGCACTTTTCTGCTGTTAATGGCATGGCACTACTGCAAATAAACCTTTATACTTGAAAAAATGCTGTTTAGTTTACATATGTGCCTTATACTGTAAGTATTCCAATTGTGTTTTCATTTTGCACTTTAATGGTTTTATTTGAAGTATATGTGCACTACACTGATACATGTAAAAAGGCTATGCCTAGTACTGGAAGTATTTTATTTATAAAAAAAAAATGTTTTCATTTTGCACTTTAATGGTTTCATTTGAAGTATATGTGCACTACACTGATACATTTAAAAAGGCTATTCCTAATACTGGAAGTATTAACTTACTTCACAGTACCAGTTCAGGTAACAAAATTTAACTATGTTGAAAGGATTTTCAGTATAGTGTCTGTTCTTTAAAAAGACACCTCTTTTGTTTTTGTTTTTATTTATATCAACATTATGTCTACAGCTTTCTGTATTATTACAGTGGGGGCATAATAAATGTTGTATGCCTACATTCTATGTTCTAGCTTTCTTTCAATATATTTAGTCGTTTGGCTTTCCTCAGGGTTCTATGTAACCTGTTCTGAAATGATTTATTATATAATTTATGTATCGTGATAATATCGATATCGCAAGAGGTTGCAGTGTGTATCGTGATATGAATTTTTGGCCATATCGCCCATCCCTATCGCATATGCTTTACGGCATCAAAAGCAAAGGTGAGCATGCTGTGCATGTATCGCGCACATAGTAGTGAATTAAACAGAGCCTCGAGGCAGAGAATTTTGCCTCGAAGCATTTCAGTAATCAAATTACTCAAGGAATCATTTTAACCCTAGTTACAAGGGCAATGACAATATCTTGAATATCTTGCTGTGACCTTGAAACTGACCCAAAGGTCACTGTAACTGACTTGTGTCGGGGATCACCCAAATACACCCTTATGCTAAATATGAATAAAATTGGTCACCAGGCTCTTGAGATATCGCGCTACGGGTGGCAATGACAATATCTTGAATATTTCGCCGTGACCTGGAAATTGACCCCAAAGTCACCATAATCGACTGGTGTCGGGGAATCACCCAAGTACACCCTTATACAAAATATGAATGAAATTGCTCGACTGGTTCTTGAGATATCATGCTAACAAGAGAAAATGGACAGATCAACAGACAGACGGACGGACAGACAGGCAGCCATGCTAATTGCTATATCCCGTCGTATTTCATACCAGGGGGATAAAAAGCAGAATTAATCATTCATTCATTTGCAGTGTGTGTTTGGGGGTGTTCAGCTTTTCTTAGATACAAATAAGGGGTCTGCAAAGAAAATAGGCTGGGAACCACTGAACTTAACATTCACTGCTTCAGAATGATAGATCGACTCATAAAATGTTTCCTCAAGAGGAAGAAAATCGGCCTTGATGGCTTTTATTAGTCATATTAGTCGAGCAAATCAACAAATCATTTCAGGCCTAATATGCACACTACATCTTAACTACAGGAATACACTCACCAAAAATGAGCAAAGACCATGAGCATAATTATTCATTAAATTATTTAGCATATTTAATTTATATTCAGGAAAATTAAACTGTTGCATATGACTTAGGACCTTTTAACTATGTTAATGCATAAAAAAACTCTCCTAGCTTAAACCAGTTTCAGCAATATCAACTGTTTTTGCCATGTCGGTCAGCATTAGTCATAAACCACAGTCACATAACCTTGGAAAGAACATGGTCAATTTCAGGAGGACAGGGCGTTTTATTTACTCTGAGCTGGAGTACACAATTCTACGATAAGGTCATTCAGAGCAATGTCACCAGCAGCTTCAAGAAGCAGATCAAGTTTTTAAATGTTTCTGTTCGATTTTGTGTGATTATTGCCATATAATCATTTGGCAAAATGTCAGAGCTACTGTAGAGTGGTTCAATGGTACTGCGCTTCAGCAGTCAGACTGCTTCATCTAATTGTACACCCTCAGATATTCTTCTCTTTTGTCACTAATGCAGTCCTAAGGAACAAAAGTGACAGAAATGTGACACCAATGTGTAGTTTTGCATGTTGTAAAAATTAAGAGTGGTACTTCTGAGGGCTCAAAGGGAGCTTAACATCTATGTGATACACTGAAATTCAGGCTTGATCATGTGACCGCAAACCCCGTGTTGCTGATAATAAAAGACTTGAGGCAACGCATCAACTACCCTAATTTCCGGACGATAGAGCATACCTGAATATTAGCCGCACCCACCAATTTTAAAACAAAGAGAAAAAAAAATCGTACATAAATAGGCCACATTTCTCTATAAGCTGTGGGTCTCCACGTTCGAACATGAGATATTTACACAGAAAGATTTTTTAACTTTAAATTAAATACGTAGTGCAAATGCTTCTTTCCCTGAAGGTGTTACATATAAATATTGACGCACATATCATCCAGCACGCGCATGGTGTTTCTGCTCTACGCAGGAGAACTGAGTAATTTTAACTTTTCTTGAGATTTCACTGCATGCAGCCAGGATCACCTAGTGTCTGTGGTACATGACACCAGGTGTACAGTTTTGTTAATGAGGTGCTGTGACTTTTTTCAACTTGTTGCACAACGTCAGAGATTCGGAGGGGAAAGGCATGAGGAGAGAGTGAGAACGCTCCGCTGACCGATCTGATGGTGCAACTCTGGCGCAAAGTGCCGGAGAGGGACTTTTCATCAGCCACGACAAGGAATTAACGTATGATGAATCCACTAAAAGGAACAGGTAAGACCTTATATTTACTGTGTGTGTGAATTTACACTGCATGAGGAGCCCAGCTTTCAGGAAATCAATTGACAGCATCAACTGATGTATTTCGACTTAGGAGAAAGCCTGTAAAAATCCATAAATTTGCTGCATCATTGTAAAAGCTGCAGTGTTCAAAGTGTGTAAAAAAAATTAGCGGCTTGTAGTCTGGAAATTACAGTAATGCCATTTTTACAATACACTATACAGTACTTTTAAATAAAATAAAAAATAAATCAAGAACTAAATCTGTAGAGTTTGTGGTAGCTTAACTCCATCTACCAGAGCTGCTAATAGATTCTAAATGCAGAACTGCTGACAAAATTGCGTAATAGTTTCATTGATTATTACAGCATCATGACAAAGTAAAGACATGGAGGCTCTATTGTGTGTACAGAGTTTAACAAAAATTTTGCCACAGTGAAATCACTATCATGGCCTTTCACAATAAAAGTCTTAGACATGCACTGCTGCTACCCAGGGCCACTGAATAAGAATCTATGGTTCTGCTGCTACCATAGTAGCAGTACTAATGATGCATTCATTTACATGTTGGCTGCCAGAAGCAAACGGTAAACCGGATGTTCCTTTGTTTTCAATGAAAGGTTGACAGAAACTTTCTGCCACCTCTGGCTCTGAATGTGGCAATTACACACCGCAACGGCACTTGCTGTCAAAAGCTAAAAATGTTCAACTTTTGCCGCATACCACAGCAAAAAGAACAAACTGATGTTGTTTTATCTTTAATGAAGAGGGAAGGCGAATAGAAGGAGAAGGATTATTTAAGTTCAGAGAAGTTTTAATCAAGTAAACATGACTAATTTTTGTGATATTACAGAGAGGAATTAATCTATAACCTCAAAAAAGTTCACTTTTTAAGGTGACATCAAAGCAACGGCTTCCTATTTTGATTATTAGGCTGTGCAAAACCGGAAAACTGTTCTATCCTTCAATTAAGTAAGTTATTGTCTGTCGTGAGCATTTAAAAAACAACACCACCTGACATCGTACCCTACCACGTGCCGCTGCAGGCAACAGAAATTCTGCTACAATGACCCCATGAGGGGTTTTCTACTGCCAACATGCAAATGCATTAGTCATAACAACAACAGCATTTATTTATGTAGCACTTTCTAGCCATATATACAAGGTGCTTTCAAAAATATCTATTAAATACACATTTAATGGCTGAACCCTTTCGTTTTTCAGGTGTCAGTCATCATCAAGATAGTCTTCAAACTGGCAGTTTTAATAAATTAAATTTTGCAGTTAATACCAATATTGATCAATATGGAAAAGAAACTGATATTATTTATTTTTGCCACATCACCCAGTTATACCCATGGGTGCAAGTAACCAAAAATTTTCTGTGAGTGGACGGCTGTGAGCTGAAGGCACGAGGTTCACTAGGGGGATCCGGGGGCATTTTGTGGAAAAAAATGGCGCAATTGGGTGCATTCTGAGAGCACTTTAGTCAGTTTTCTTGGTTTAAAACACAATGGCATTTGATTCTTACACTATTACAAAATATGGCTCAAGCCTTGATTTCATTAAAAGTTATTTACTATCTTGTATGTTCTGTCTGTTATAAGTTCCACAAATTGACTGACTGTCCATTTTTTTGTTTGTTTTTAATAAAGTTTTGCAAATTCATTAAAAATAAAAAACTAAGAAATCCCATGTATATGAGTATTTGCATCCAGAAAGTATCCACAGTGCTTCACGTTTTCCACATTTTGTTATGTTACAGCCTTATTCCAAAATAGAGTAAATTAATTTTTCCCCTCAAAATTCTACTTACAACACCCCATAATGACAATATGAAGAAGTTTTTTGGGGAATTTTTGTAAATTTATTGAAAATTTAAAAACTAAGAAATCACATGTACATAAGCATTCACACCCTTTACTCAATACTTTATTGATGCACCTTTGGCAGCAATTACAGCCTCAAGTCTTCGTGAATATGATGCCACAAGCTTGGTGCACCTATCTTTGGGTAGTTTTGCCCATTCCTTTTTGCAGCACCTGTCAAGCTCCATCAGGTTGGATGGGAGCGTCATTTTCAGATCTCTCCAGAAATGTTCAATTGCATTCAGGTCTGGGCTCTGTCTGGGCCACTCAATGACATTCACAGTGATCCTGAAGCCACTCCTTTGATATCTTGGCTGTGTGCTTAGGGCATTCTCATGCTGAAAGATGAACAGTCGCCCCAGTCTGAGATCAACAGCACTCTAGAGCAGGTTTCCATCCAGGATGTCTCTGTATATTGCTATATTCATCTTTCACTCAATCCTGACTAGTCTCCCAGTTCCTACTGCTGAAAAACATCCCCACAGCATGATGCTGCCACCACCATGCTTCACTGTAGGGATGGTGCCTGGTTTCCTCCAAACATGACACCTGGCATTCACATCAAAAAGTTCAATATTTGTTTCATCAGACCTGAGAATTTTGTTTCTCATGGTCTGCGAGTCTTTCAGGTGCCTTTTGGCAAATTCTAGGCAGGCTGCCCTGTGCCTTTTACTAAGGAGTGGCTTCCATCTGGAAATGAACGGCACATTCCACTGTTACAGGAGTTTTTGTCATGGAAAGAGGAGCGGAGGATTCGCGCATCGCGGCGGTGCCGCATGGCGCACAGCAACGCCGTGATGAAGCCTCACGGGACATGTTCTGGCATGTCCAGGCACATCCACAATTTCTCGGATAATCACTTGATGGAAAAACCACCGACAGCTGTCTGAACGCCATCTCAAAGCCGTCCTGTGAGACCAAAACGGAGGTGGTTTTGTCTCGCTCCAGTAGCGAATCCATCGTGACACGCAAAGCCTCCGCTCGGCTTTCCATGACAAAATCTCTTGTTAAAAGTGAAATCTGCCAGAAAATGGTTGATGTCCAGCTCTTGTGATAACCAGAGAAATGGCACACGATGGTCACGGATCCAGACAGCCATCCGTTTAGAAATGAAATGGTCGTTCAGCCTGTCGATGGCGGCTTCGGAGCGCGGCGAGCCCCACAGCCGCTGGGGGCCGTCCTTAAAGCGACAGTAACACTCCTTATTCTCTACCAAGCCCGTAACATTTTCACCGAAAGCCAGATAAATTTTTCTAATGGTTTCCAGCTGCCAGTCTAACATTTTCTGAAAAAATTCTGATGGAAAAAAAGCCCAAATCATTCCGCCATTTCCTGACAATGAAAATCCGACGTGGGGGCTGGACCACTCCTCACTCAAAGCCTGCTCACAGGCGAATGACGCAACCGACAGGCGTGGAAAAACTCATGCATGCGCACGAGGGTTCAAGCTTGTCTGAAGCAATCACACGTGATTCAAATCCATATGGTTTTTGAAAAAATAATAAGGTCGGATACTTTTCTAATAGACCTCGTATCGTTATGAAATTTTTACAGAGGATTCATATCCTGATTGGCGTGCCGTGGTGCTGATCTATCACTGTATTATGTTACTAAGCCATATATATTGCTCTATAATAGAAAACTGTCAAATGGGGGAATAAATGTGTAAAGATGACTGAATATATCAGAGCAGTAAATTGATTAGTCCGTGTGAACGCGCATTGACTCACATGTGCGGTTATTCCACCAGCTGCAGCTGATCCACAACGTGAATTCTGCCTTCCAGAACAGCTCTTCATATAATCATTTCAATCATCTATCTGTTGCCACATGTACATAAGGGCTGGATTGTCATTCCTGCACTTATATTGTTATATTTAATAAAAAATAATAAGCGCACTCAGGAGCTGCTGCTGCGTTCAAGTACCGTCGGAAATTACACAAGTTTTTTTGTTGTTTCAAATTCAGCAGTTGCTTGTGGCAAAATAATTGTATCCACACAAAAGATTAATTCTAGCCTATATAAAGTGCCTGAGAGCAGTGAAGCTTAAAAATTAAAAAGCCAGATTAAAAAAAAATCTAAGCAAACAGGCTGAGTTTGCCCTGTAATTTCCAACGGTACATGAACGCAGTGTCACCAGCAGTGCTCACAAACTGGCTTCTGCAATGTGTGAAAACATTCAGCTGATCGAACAAAGTCAAACTAAACACTAACATTACAAAAACTAAGCAAACGATTAAAAAACATCAAGAACGACAGCAAAACGAAATACTGACAAATTGAGGTTTTCGTTGCCCTTCGTTGAAATTTTTCAACAGTTTAAAAATCCTGACGAAGCGTTAGCTGCAGGAACAAAGCTGGGTGAAGGTTAAACGATGCCAACGAAAGTCAATCAAAGTCCAGATTTCTTGTTTCATTTGGGCTTCGTTGCCCTTTGTTAAGTGCCGTGTGACTGGGCCATTACCTTCCAACATATGACAAGTCAGGACAGTAATAGTCGGTCTCATTCTATTTGTCCCTGAAAATGCTTAACATCTATGCCTGTGCACTACTGAATCCAAGGATAAACACCAGCACCAGTGGCCCTGGGCGCCTACACAGGATATAATATAGCATTTTTGAAATTGAAATATGGAATAGATCAGAGATTTTCAAAGTGTGGGAGAGTGAGCTCCCCCTCAGAGAACAAATGAATAGCTGCTCCCCCCAACCCGACACATATACACAACATCTTCATGTGTTTCTTTTTTATTCTTTTAGACATCTTAAACACATTTTAAAAGTATTTGTGCGTTTTTATGGAACTGTCTATGCATTTACACATTTTACAGCCTTTGTAACCATTTTAAACATGTTTTTAAAGAACTTTCTATTCTTCTATTTTTACCTTTTTTTCCCATATTTTAAACATCTTTTAAAAAAAAACATTTAAACATCCCTATGTGTTTTTAAATGTATTTGGCATAACTAACACATTTTAACATAAATAATATTAATTCAAACAGGGATGGGTATTGATAAGATTTTATCTATATCAATGCTATTATCGATTCCGTTTATCAATCTGATTCCCTTATCAATACCTCTTGTGAATTTTCTGTGTACTAAAAGTAGGCTTTACAGGTTTTCTATGTCAATAACATTTTACTGAGCCTTAAAGTAAATAAATATGAAATTGGTCACTGGATCCTTCATCTCTGGACATAAATAAAAGCTGTGCGAACGGAACGGATGACGATTCTTGTTTCTTGCGCGCAACAAAACAAGAGTCCCAGTTAGTGACTTTAATCCGCACATAAGTGACACACAATTGACATTTTTAAATGGCTTTGAGAGGGATTAAGAAGCGGAGTTGTCGCTTCTGAAAAGTAGCGAAGCAATGAACCAACGAAGCAGTGGGTCGGCGCACTGCTTCGTTGCTTCAAGCACAGCTGCTGCAAAAGCAGTTGATTACAGACCTGCTGCAGAGTCTGCAATCAACGTAAAGAAATGATCATTTGCCCGATAAAACACCCTCAAAAACAACGGCCACACTGATGGACCGATAAGGGAATAGTTAAGCAAAAACGCTACTGATGTCGGTGGATCAAATCATTTCTTAACGATTCTTGAAAAGAACTGGTTATCGATACCTATCCCTTGTGCCTCCCCTGAAAAACTGCCCCCCCCAGTGTCTCAGATGCATTCTGGTGCATTGAAGTCTCAGATGCATTCTGGTGCATTTTCAGGTCTATTTACCCACCAAAAAAAATTACATTTTTGTTGGGTCAGGTCAATTTTTCCACCCCAGAGAAGAGTCTTTTCACACAACTTGTATCATGACAATGAAAGTTGTGTGAAAAGACTATTTTACAATGTTGGCAAGATAACAACACCATAATGCACCGTCTGTTCCATGGATTAGAAGAGTGTTATTACTAGGGATGGGTATCGAGAACCGGTTCCTTTCGGGTATCGTTAAGAAATGATTCGATCCACCAACATCAATAACCTTTTTTACTTAAAGTAGACCTACACTGAAATAAATGTGGTCAGATCTCAGAAAGAAATAGCTGATATGTATTTGTAAGACCCTTATGAATGCAGTAAAATAAATCTGCAAGCCCAAATTTGTAATTCAGCGGAGAAATCTTCATTTAAAAATGACAAATTTGCAGCTAAAATCTGGCCCTCAGCGAAAACTGTTTGTACATCCGGGTCATTGCAGTGACGTCCGGCAGAAGACGGAGCTCTCCCGCCTTCAGTCCGATCCCGCATTGAAATTGATTTTATCTGTTAGTAATGTTACTGTTATACACGTCCTGGTTTCAGCATCCAAAAGTAAGCTGCAATGAATGTGAAATACAGCTCTGCATGCTCAGATCAGCGGCGACATCGACAGCGGGCGACGTCCTTCCCCGACGCCTCGCTCTCTGCCTCCGCTGCGCTTACTGAGTCTGCGTGCTTGGTAAACGCTGAAGCGGGCCACTCACATCGCCCCCGTGTCTGCTGTGCAGCCGGCACCACGTCCCTATCTACTGAATGGAGGTGCAGCCAACTTGGCAAAAGTCCAGAGACTACAAACGCTGTTTTGATGCTGAGCGGCTGGTGACACCTGTTGCTGCAAGGACAGACTTTCCGCAGTGCCGCACGTATCGGTAATCGGAGCCGCAGAGCTCCGTGGCCGCTGAGAGAGGTTTATATCTTTTTAATGACTTGGATTCTTTGTGGGTCCCGCCTCCGTACCCCGCGACGGTAACACCGGAGGTGAAAGACAGTAGATTTTCAATGGGACACCACTCAAACGGGCGTATGACAAGGTCCCTCAAAATAATTTTCAAGCACAAATAAAAGAAGTGTGTACTCACCAAACCAATCAATCAATCAATCAATTTTTTTATATAGCGCCAAATCACAACAAACAGTTGCCCCAAGGCGCTTTATATTGTAAGGCAAGGCCATACAATAATTATGTAAAACCCCAACGGTCAAAACGACCCCCTGTGAGCAAGCACTTGGCTACAGTGGGAAGGAAAAACTCCCTTTTAACAGGAAGAAACCTCCAGCAGAACCAGGCTCAGGGAGGGGCAGTCTTCTGCTGGGACTGGTTGGGGCTGAGGGAGAGAACCAGGAAAAAGACATGCTGTGGAGGGGAGCAGAGATCGATCACTAATGATTAAATGCAGAGTGGTGCATACAGAGCAAAAAGAGAAAGAAACAGTGCATCATGGGAACCCCCCAGCAGTCTACGTCTATAGCAGCATAACTAAGGGATGGTTCAGGGTCACCTGATCCAGCCCTAACTATAAGCTTTAGCAAAAAGGAAAGTTTTAAGCCTAATCTTAAAAGTAGAGAGGGTGTCTGTCTCCCTGATCTGAATTGGGAGCTGGTTCCACAGGAGAGGAGCCTGAAAGCTGAAGGCTCTGCCTCCCATTCTACTCTTACAAACCCTAGGAACTACAAGTAAGCCTGCAGTCTGAGAGCGAAGCGCTCTACTGGGGTGATATGGTACTACGAGGTCCCTAAGATAAGATGGGACCTGATTATTCAAAACCTTATAAGTAAGAAGAAGAATTTTAAATTCTATTCTAGAATTAACAGGAAGCCAATGAAGAGAGGCCAATATGGGTGAGATATGCTCTCTCCTTCTAGTCCCCGTCAGTACTCTAGCTGCAGCATTTTGAATTAACTGAAGGCTTTTTAGGGAACTTTTAGGACAACCTGATAATAATGAATTACAATAGTCCAGCCTAGAGGAAATAAATGCATGAATTAGTTTTTCAGCATCACTCTGAGACAAGACCTTTCTGATTTTAGAGATATTGCGTAAATGCAAAAAGACAGTCCTACATATTTGTTTAATATGCGCTTTGAATGACATATCAATCAATCAATCAATTTTTTTATATAGCGCCAAATCACAACAAACAGTTGCCCCAAGGCGCTTTATATTGTAAGGCAAGGCCATACAATAATTATGTAAAACCCCAACGGTCAAAACGACCCCCTGTGAGCAAGCACTTGGCTACAGTGGGAAGGAAAAACTCCCTTTTAACAGGAAGAAACCTCCAGCAGAACCAGGCTCAGGGAGGGGCAGTCTTCTGCTGGGACTGGTTGGGGCTGAGGGAGAGAACCAAGAAAAAGACATGCTGTGGAGGGGAGCAGAGATCGATCACTAATGATTAAATGCAGAGTGGTGCATACAGAGCAAAAAGAGAAAGAAACAGTGCATCATGGGAACCCCCCAGCAGTCTACGTCTATAGCAGCATAACTAAGGGATGGTTCAGGGTCACCTGATCCAGCCCTAACTATAAGCTTTAGCAAAAAGGAAAGTTTTAAGCCTAATCTTAAAAGTAGAGAGGGTGTCTGTCTCCCTGATCTGAATTGGGAGCTGGTTCCACAGGAGAGGAGCCTGAAAGCTGAAGGCTCTGCCTCCCATTCTACTCTTACAAACCCCAGGAACCACAAGTAAGCCTGCAGTCTGAGAGCGAAGCGCTCTATTGGGGTGATATGGTACTATGAGGTCCCTAAGATAAGATGGGACCTGATTATTCAAAACCTTATAAGTAAGAAGAAGAATTTTAAATTCTATTCTAGAATTAACAGGAAGCCAATGAAGAGAGGCCAATATGGGTGAGATATGCTCTCTCCTTCTAGTCCCCGTCAGTACTCTAGCTGCAGCATTTTGAATTAACTGAAGGCTTTTTAGGGAACTTTTAGGACAACCTGATAATAATGAATTACAATAGTCCAGCCTAGAGGAAATAAATGCATGAATTAGTTTTTCAGCATCACTCTGAGACAAGACCTTTCTGATTTTAGAGATATTGCGTAAATGCAAAAAAGCAGTCCTACATATTTGTTTAATATGCGCTTTGAATGACATATCCTGATCAAAAATGACTCCAAGATTTCTCACAGTATTACTAGAGGTCAGGGTAATGCCATCCAGAGTAAGGATCTGGTTAGACACCATGTTTCTAAGATTTGTGGGGCCAAGTACAATAACTTCAGTTTTATCTGAGTTTAAAAGCAGGAAATTAGAGGTCATCCATGTCTTTATGTCTGTAAGACAATCCTGCAGTTTAGCTAATTGGTGTGTGTCCTCTGGCTTCATGGATAGATAAAGCTGGGTATCATCTGCGTAACAATGAAAATTTAAGCAATACCGTCTAATAATACTGCCTAAGGGAAGCATGTATAAAGTAAATAAAATTGGTCCTAGCACAGAACCTTGTGGAACTCCATAATTAACTTTAGTCTGTGAAGAAGATTCCCCATTTACATGAACAAATTGTAATCTATTAGACAAATATGATTCAAACCACCGCAGCGCAGTGCCTTTAATACCTATGGCATGCTCTAATCTCTGTAATAAAATTTTATGGTCAACAGTATCAAAAGCAGCACTGAGGTCTAACAGAACAAGCACAGAGATGAGTCCACTGTCCGAGGCCATAAGAAGATCATTTGTAACCTTCACTAATGCTGTTTCTGTACTATGATGAATTCTAAAACCTGACTGAAACTCTTCAAATAGACCATTCCTCTGCAGATGATCAGTTAGCTGTTTTACAACTACCCTTTCAAGAATTTTTGAGAGAAAAGGAAGGTTGGAGATTGGCCTATAATTAGCTAAGATAGCTGGGTCAAGTGATGGCTTTTTAAGTAATGGTTTAATTACTGCCACCTTAAAAGCCTGTGGTACATAGCCAACTAACAAAGATAGATTGATCATATTTAAGATCGAAGCATTAAATAATGGTAGGGCTTCCTTGAGCAGCCTGGTAGGAATGGGGTCTAATAAACATGTTGATGGTTTGGATGAAGTAACTAATGAGAATAACTCAGACAGAACAATCGGAGAGAAAGAGTCTAACCAAATACCGGCATCACTGAAAGCAGCCAAAGATAACGATACGTCTTTGGGATGGTTATGAGTAATTTTTTCTCTAATAGTTAAAATTTTGTTAGCAAAGAAAGTCATGAAGTCATTACTAGTTAAAGTTAATGGAATACTCAGCTCAATAGAGCTCTGACTCTTTGTCAGCCTGGCTACAGTGCTGAAAAGAAACCTGGGGTTGTTCTTATTTTCTTCAATTAGTGATGAGTAGAAAGATGTCCTAGCTTTATGGAGGGCTTTTTTATAGAGCAACAGACTCTTTTTCCAGGCTAAGTGAAGATCTTCTAAATTAGTGAGACGCCATTTCCTCTCCAACTTACGGGTTATCTGCTTTAAGCTACGAGTTTGTGAGTTATACCACGGAGTCAGACACTTCTGATTTAAAGCTCTCTTTTTCAGAGGAGCTACAGCATCCAAAGTTGTCTTCAATGAGGATGTAAAACTATTGACGAGATACTCTATCTCCCTTACAGAGTTTAGGTAGCTACTCTGCACTGTGTTGGTATATGGCATTAGAGAACATAAAGAAGGAATCATATCCTTAAACCTAGTTACAGCGCTTTCTGAAAGACTTCTAGTGTAATGAAACTTATTCCCCACTGCTGGGTAGTCCATCAGAGTAAATGTAAATGTTATTAAGAAATGATCAGACAGAAGGGAGTTTTCAGGGAATACTGTTAAGTCTTCTATTTCCATACCATAAGTCAGAACAAGATCTAAGATATGATTAAAGTGGTGGGTGGACTCATTTACTTTTTGAGCAAAGCCAATAGAGTCTAATAATAGATTAAATGCAGTGTTGAGGCTGTCATTCTCAGCATCTGTGTGGATGTTAAAATCGCCCACTATACATATCCTGATCAAAAATGACTCCAAGATTTCTCACAGTATTACTAGAGGTCAGGGTAATGCCATCCAGAGTAAGGATCTGGTTAGACACCATGTTTCTAAGATTTGTGGGGCCAAGTACAATAACTTCAGTTTTATCTGAGTTTAAAAGCAGGAAATTAGAGGTCATCCATGTCTTTATGTCTGTAAGACAATCCTGCAGTTTAGCTAATTGGTGTGTGTCCTCTGGCTTCATGGATAGATAAAGCTGGGTATCATCTGCGTAACAATGAAAATTTAAGCAATACCGTCTAATAATACTGCCTAAGGGAAGCATGTATAAAGTGAATAAAATTGGTCCTAGCACAGAACCTTGTGGAACTCCATAATTAACTTTAGTCTGTGAAGAAGATTCCCCATTTACATGAACAAATTGTAATCTATTAGACAAATATGATTCAAACCACCGCAGCGCAGTGCCTTTAATACCTATGGCATGCTCTAATCTCTGTAATAAAATTTTATGGTCAACAGTATCAAAAGCAGCACTGAGGTCTAACAGAACAAGCACAGAGATGAGTCCACTGTCCGAGGCCATAAGAAGATCATTTGTAACCTTCACTAATGCTGTTTCTGTACTATGATGAATTCTAAAACCTGACTGAAACTCTTCAAATAGACCATTCCTCTGCAGATGATCAGTTAGCTGTTTTACAACTACCCTTTCAAGAATTTTTGAGAGAAAAGGAAGGTTGGAGATTGGCCTATAATTAGCTAAGATAGCTGGGTCAAGTGATGGCCAAACGTGCCGCAAGACAAAAAGTAGATCCTTCCGTATAAGACAAGAAAAAGGTGCAGATGCAAACTGACGTAAATCCACAAATTACAGTTGGCGGGCGCAATGCATGCTGGGATAGTGTCTTTTCCCTGACGTCTCGGCAGCGTCCCGGATGTGATGACAGTTTTGCGGAGGACTAAATTTTAGCTGTAAATTTGTCATTTTTAAATGAAGATTTCTCCGTTGAATGACAGATCTGGGCTTGCAGATTTACTTTACTACATTCAGAAGGATCTTATGTGTAAATATAAGTCATTTTTTGGTCCAAAGATCTGACTGCATTTATTTCAATGCAGGTCTACTTTAACGATTCCCTTATCGGTCCTTCAGAGTGGCCGTTGTTTTTGGGGGTGTTTGTCGGGAAAAATAATTTCTCTACAGTGATTACAGACCCAGCAGCGGGTCTGTAATCAACTTTTCTGCAGCGCGGCTTTGCTTTGTACCTTGAACCAATCGAAGCAGTGATTCGCAGATCGAATCAGTGCTTCGATCATTGCTTCGTTGATTAATTTTTTCTTTCGCTTTCCCCCCGCTAAAACCATAAAGAGCATATGGCTGTGAGCATTATTTACCTTTTTATGTTAAACCGACCTGTTATGGTTTTCTGAAACAGTTGATAGATGTATTTTAGAACTTAAAAACGGGACCGATGATAACATGTTAGCATGTCTATGGCATTTTCAATGTTAAGTTAGCATTAAGCAGTTGCAGCTGTCAAGCGTTTGTTGTTGTAAAAGAGTCAAATGTATTACAAATTGTAATATTTTTTAAATTGATTTTTGTTTATATATTAATAATAATAGCAAGCACAACAATAATAGTAATAATAACTAATCTAATGATTATATACAATTTTAGAGAAAGAGACAAAAAGAACCTGAATAAACATAAACACAACAGAAAATATAAAACCAACTAACAATGAACATACATAAATAAATAAATACATACATACATACATACAGAAATAAATAAGTGTTTTCTGTGAACACCTAGTGACTCTTACACCTCCATTTCATCCCTGTCTTATTTAAGTTTAATGACAGTTTGTTTCGGTCAAACCATATTTTCAATGTGTTAATTTCTTCAGTGATTTCCTCCAGAACTATCTGCCAAACTACAAAACTGCTGCATCCTAGTAAGAGCAGAATACTACTGAAATGAATTTGAATTAAGTTTTTTTTTTCTCTCACCAAAATGGATGCTGCACTCACTGCAGTTTATTGTCTGGAATAGTCCCAGATTGCATTTCAGAGCTTCTAGAATTCAAACATTTTCGTGCAGGTGGTAATTTGGGGTTTCAGCTTTTTTTGTTTTTCACCACTTTCATCCCTGAATATGTGAAATCGTGAGTCACTTTTGTGCGGATTAAAGTCACTAACTGGGACTCCTGTCTTGTTGCAAGAAAGAGACGAGAATCGTCCTCCGTTCTGTTCACACAGCTCCAAACGCTGTGTGGCTCTCTGCCGAGTCAAGATAGAACGATAGAATCCAGTTGGAATTAATAACTTCAAAGCGAAACACTGTTTTGTTTATTTTTATTTATGTCCAGAGATCAAGGATACAGTGACCAATTTCATATATATTTACTTTAAGACTCAATGAAATACATAGAAAACCTGTAAAGCCTACTTTTAGTACAAAATTCACAAGAGGTATCGATAAGGGAATTGATAAAGAATCCGATCGATAAGCAGAATCGATAATGGCATCGATATCAATAAAATCTTATCAATACCCATCCCTAGTTATTACTATTTGATAAGACCACATATTCACATTAGACTGTTACTGTTCTCTCTCTACATTTGTCTAAACATTTGACTTCAGCAACTTGCGCTTTTACAACAACTGAGAGTGTCTAAAAATAAAACTAGCACGTTGCCCTTGGGGATCCATGGGCTCTAGATTGGTTAGCGTTTATACAACCCCTGGCAAAAATTATGGAATCACCGGCCTCGGAGAATGTTCATTCAGTTGCTTAATTTTGTAGAAAAAAAGCAGATCACAGACATGACACAAAACTAAAGTCATTTCAAATGGCAACTTTCTGGCTTTAAGAAACACTATAAGAAATCAGGAAAAATAATGGTGGCAGTCAGTAACAGTTATTTTTTTAGACCAAGCAGAGGGAAAAAAATATGGACTCACTCAATTCTGAGGAAAAAAATTATGGAATCACCCTGTAAATTTTCATCCCCAAAACTAACACCTGCATCAAATCAGATTTGCTCGTTAGTCTGCATCTAAAAAGGAGTGATCACACCTTGGAGAGCTGTTGCACCAAGTGGACTGACATAAATCATGGCTCCAACACGAGAGATGTCAACTGAAACAAAGAAGAGGATTATCAAACTCTTAAAAGAAGGTAAATCATCACACAATGTTGCAAAAGATGTTGGTTGTTCACAGTCAGCTGTGTCTAAACTCTGGACCAAATGCAAACAACATGGGAAGGTTGTTAAAGGCAAACATACTGGTAGACCAAGGAAGACATCAAAGTGTCAAGACAGAAAACTTAAAGCAATATGTCTCAAAAAATTTTATTACAGAGATTAGAGCATGCGGTGGTTTGAATCATATTTATCTAATAGATTACAATTTGTTCATGTAAATGGAGAATCTTCTTCACAGACTAAGGTTAATTATGGAGTTCCACAAGGTTCTGTGGTAGGACCAATTTTATTCACTTTATACATGTTTCCCTTAGGCAGTATTATTAGACAGCATTGCTTAAATTTTCATTGTTACGCAGATGATACCCAGCTTTATCTATCCATGAAGCCAGAGGACACACACCAATTAGCTAAATTGCAGGATTGTCTTACAGACATAAAGACATGGATGACCTCTAATTTCCTGCTTTTAAACTCAGATAAAACTGAAGTTATTGTACTTGGCCCCACAAATCTTAGAAACATGGTGTCTAACCAGATCCTTACTCTGGATGGCATTACCCTGACCTCTAGTAATACTGTGAGAAATCTTGGAGTCATTTTTGATCAGGATATGTCATTCAATGCACATATTAAACAAATATGTAGGACTGCTTTTTTGCATTTGCACAATATCTCTAAAATTAGAAAGGTCTTGTCTCAGAGTGATGCTGAAAAACTAATTCATGCATTTATTTCCTCTAGGCTGGACTATTGTAATTCATTATTATCAGGTTGTCCTAAAAGTTCCCTGAAAAGCCTTCAGTTAATTCAAAATGCTGCAGCTAGAGTACTGACAGGGACTAGAAGGAGAGAGCATATCTCACCCATATTGGCCTCTCTTCATTGGCTTCCTGTTAATTCTAGAATAGAATTTAAAATTCTTCTTCTTACTTATAAGGTTTTGAATAACCAGGTCCCATCTTATCTTCCCAATAGAGCGCTTCGCTCTCAGACTGCAGGCTTACTTGTAGTTCCTAGGGTTTGTAAGAGTAGAATGGGAGGCAGAGCCTTCAGCTTTCAGGCTCCTCTCCTGTGGAACTAGCTCCCAATTCAGATCAGGGAGACATACACCCTCTCTACTTTTAAGATTAGGCTTAAAACTTTCCTTTTTGCTAAAGCTTATAGTTAGGGCTGGATCGGGTGACCCTGAACCATCCCTTAGTTATGCTGCTATAGACTTAGACTGCTGGGGGGGGTTCCCATGATGCACTGAATGTTTCTTTCACTTTTTGCTCTGTATGCACCACTCTGCATTTAATCATTAGTGATTGATCTCTGCTCCCCTCCACAGCTTTTTTCTGGTTCTCTCCCTCAGCCCCAACCAGTCCCAGCAGAAGACTGCCCCTCCCTGAGCCTGGTTCTGCTGGAGGTTTCTTCCTGTTAAAAGGGAGTTTTTCCTTCCCACTGTCGCCAAGTGCTTGCTCACAGGGGGTCGTTTTGACCGTTGGGGTTTTTCCGTAATTATTGTATGGCCTTGCCTTACAATATAAAGCGCCTGTTTGTTGTGATTTGGCGCTATATAAATAAAATTGATTTGATTTGAAAAATCGAAAATGCACAACAAAACAAATGAGGAACAAATGGGAGGAAACTGGAGTCAACGTCTGTGACCGAACTGTAAGAAACCGCCTAAAGGAAATGGGATTTACATACAGAAAAGCTAAACGAAAGGCATCATTAACACCTAAACAGAAAAAAACAAGGTTACAATGGGCTAAGGAAAAGCAATCGTGGACTGTGGATGACTGGATGAAAGTCATATTCAGTGATGAATCTCGAATCTGCATTGGGCAAGGTGATGATGCTGGAACTTTTGTTTGGTGCCGTTCCAATGAGATTTATAAAGATGACTGCCTGAAGAGAACATGTAAATTTCCACAGTCATTGATGATATGGGGCTGCATGTCAGGTAAAGGCACTGGGGAGATGGCTGTCATTACATCATCAATAAATGCACACGTTTGGACACTTTTCTTATCCCATCAATTGAAAGGATGTTTGGGGATGATGAAATCATTTTTCAAGATGATAATGCATCTTGCCATAGAGCAAAAACTGTGAAAACATTCCTTGCAAAAAGACACATAGGGTCAACGCCATGGCCTGCAAATAGTCCGGATCTTAATCCAATTGAAAATCTTTGGTGGAAGTTGAAGAAATGGTCCATGACAAGGCTCCAACCTGCAAAGCTGATCTGGCAACAGCAATCAGAGAAAGTTGGAGCCAGATTGATGAAGAGTACTGTTTGTCACTCATTAAGTCCATGCCCCAGAGACTGCAAGCTGTTATAAAAGCCAGAGGTGGTGCAACAAAATAGTAGTGATGTGTTGGAGCGTTCTTTTGTTTTCCATGAGTCCATAATTTTTTCCTCAGAATTGAGTGATTCCATATTTTTTTCCCTATGCTTGGTCTAAAAAAGTAACCGTTACTGACTGCCACATTTTTTTTTTCCTGATTTCTTATAGTGTTTCTTAAAGCCAGAAAGTTGCCATTTGAAATGACTTTAGTTTTGTGTCATGTCTGTGATCTGCTTTTTTTCTACAAAATTAAACAACTGAATGAACATCCTCCGAGGCCGGTGATTCCATAATTTTTGCCAGGGGTTGTAAAATAGGTAGCTGACATTTTTCAAGAGTGGTAATAAATTGGGCAAAGTTCCTATAATGAGTTGGAATGGCGTGCAAGTCCAGGATGTTTTTAGAACCTTATCGACATTAGCAATTTTTTGAAGAACTCAGGCCTTTTTCCCCCTGTTAATTCCGTAATTTTTTAACGATAAATTTCCATCTTAATGTATTTATACGAGGTCTGTCAATAACGTATAGGTCCTTTTTATTTTTTTCAAAAACTATATGGATTTCATTCATATGTTTTTACGTCAGACATGCTTGAACGCTCGTGCGCATGTGTGAGTTTTTCCACGCCTGTCGGTGACGTCATTCGCCTGTGAGCACTCCTTGTGGGAGGAGTCGTCCAGCCCCTCGTCGGAATTCCTTTGTCTGAGAAGTTGCTGAGAGACTGGCGCTTTGTTTGATCAAAAATTTTTCTAAACCTGTGAGACACATCGAAGTGGACACGGTTTGAAAAATTAAGCTGGTTTTCGGTGAAAATTTTAACTGCTGATGAGAGATTTTGAGGTGATACTGTCGCTTTAAGGACTTCCCACGGTGCGAGACGTCGCGCAGCGCTCTCAGGCGCCGTCGTCAGCCTGTTTCAAGCTGAAAACCTCCACATTTCAGGCTCTATTGATCCAGGACGTCGTGAGAGAACAGAGAAGTTTCAGAAGAAGTCGGTTTCAGCATTTTATCCGGATATTCCACTGTTAAAGCAGATTTTTTTAATGAAAGACGTGCGGACGGATTGCAGCGTCGGCTCGCAGCCGCTGCGACGCTCCGCCACAGGAAAAACACCTCTGTTGGAAGCCTTAAGGACAAGTTGGAACATGTCCAGCTGTTAAACAATTTCTCATATACTCACTCCACTGAAAGCCATCAAAAGCCGCCTGGATTTTACAAATGGTTATCAACACGGAGGTGTTTTTCCTGTGCCGCCGCACCGCGCCGGCTGCGTCCCGACGAGCGGACCCGTCCGCACGTCTTTCATTAAAAAAATCTCCTTTAACAGTGGAATATCCGGATAAAATGCTGAAACCGACTTCTTCTGAAACTTCTCTGTTCTCTCACGACGTCCTGGATCAATAGAGCCTGAAATGTGGAGGTTTTCAGCTTGAAACAGGCTGACGACGGCGCCTGAGAGCGCTACGCGACGTCTCACACCGTGGGAAGTCCTTAAAGCGACAGTATCACCTCAAAATCAGCCGTTAAAATTTTCACCGAAAACCAGCTTAATTTTTCGAACCGTGTCCACTTCGATGTGCCTTACAGGTTTAGAAAAAATTTTGATCAAACAAAGCGCCAGTCTCTCAGCAACTTCTCAGACAAAGGAATTCCGACGAGGGGCTGGACGACTCCTCCCACAAGGAGTGCTCACAGGCAAATGACGTCACCGACAGACGTGGAAAAACTCACGCATGCGCACGAGGGTTCAAGCATGTCTGACGTAAAAACATATGAATGAAATCCATATAGTTTTTGAAGAAAAAAAAAAAAGGACCTATACTTTATTGACAGCCCTCGTAAATTGCTTAGGTTCTTGTTATCATATACACACTATAATTTTTTTCATTAGTATTTGTATTTTATTTTTACTTATAACTCCACATTACCTGGAGAAATGTGGCAGGGCTGTGGTTTGAACTGGAAACCTTCCGCACTGAAACCAAGCGCACTAACCACTAGCCAAACAGAGTGCCATACTGTTAGTATTTCTTCATAACTGATAAAGTCCAAGACATATTCAGTGCCTTGGAAATCTTCATGTAGCCATCCCCTGACTTGTCTGATGAAAACTGGGGATAAAACTGATTATTTACAGATATTATACCACAGGGGCCCATTACTTATGCAACCCATCATCTTGGCTTTTATATTTTAATTAAAATTGCATCAAACTGTAGAGATTTGTTTTGAGTTTGAGTTTAAGGAAGACAATTTTAGAAACTCTCATATGGTTGACAAGCCTGATTTACTTTTGTATCTGAAATAGCATAAACAAATTCAAATGTGTGAAATACCAAGGGGCCCAATACTTTTGGAGGGCACTGTAGCTCAAAGCCATCTGTTCATTTCAACTTTTTCCCTTCAAGGGAACAATTTATTAATCTTTTCCAGACAAGGCAATTTTGACCTTATTAGCAATGTGATATTATGAATCCCCTATTTAAAGTAGAGCCGACTGATATATATCGGCCGGCCGATATTATCGGCCGATATAAGCCCTATTCAAAGTACTGACTATCGGCCGAAATTTTACCGACAGAACACCGATAATTTCTCATAAACAGAATAGTTACTGAAATAATGTTTGTGTTGGTAATGTAAAATGTCCTTGCACCATTTGTCCAGTAGATGGAGCTCTGACTCCATTCAACTGAGAGCTGCTTACACCCCTGCTTAAATGTGTTCATCACCGGCCCCCATAGTTGCCGTCACACTGCACTGATAGGCTGACAAAAGCATACAAGTAAGTTTATAAGGATGATGTTTGTAATAACTTTGTGATTACATTCACCCCACATTTCTCCCGTTTCAGTTCAACTCAGTTTGATTAACTCAGTTTATGTAGTAATCTGTCAAATGTGCTTCATTACGTCGGTCACACTTTTTATTAAGCCCACGTTGTGTAGACCTTATTTCTAGCATGAAAAAAATTAATTTACTGCTAAGAGGTTGAAACATTCAGATTCACTGGTCGTCCGGAAGGGTTCTGGCAATTAGTGCCGTTCACCATTAACCCTCTGGGGCCGACGCCGTCGTATACAATGGCTGGGACCAAGCTTTAGTAATGAATTGTAAATAACTTGTAAATTGTATTTCAGCTTTTAGCTCATACCTTTTTTGTTAAGGGTCCAAAAAGAACATTTTATTCATTTAAAAAAAAAAGTAATAATAATAATATCGGCTGATTTATCGGCTATCGGCAAATCAGCCGATTTATCGATTATCTGCATTTTTTTCATCCAAATATCGTTATCGGCATCTGCCTCAAAAAAATCCATATCGGTCGGGCTCTAATTTAAAGGCTAATAAATAAAATTATAGCTGTGCCAAAGAAAGTAATGTTTGTGACTTAAACCTTAACAAAACCCAAAGACCATACACTTTTAATTATCAAATCTACAGTACCATTCTGGGGCGGGGGATTTGAAATCTAAGAAATGCAATAACTTATTTGGGCTGTGAAGTATTTAACCTGTAGATATCAGTACTCTTGGGTGAGCTGTTAAATGGAGCTTCAAGTAAAGATTTGCTGAAGCAAATGGCTGGGAGATGAGTTGGCAACGCTTTATCTTGCCATATCAGATACTGCTCTGTGACAATTTTTTTTCTTCAGCTTTCTCTTTATTGCCAATGAGAAAGGTGTGCTCTGGTGATGTATCCATAGCTGCACTACAGGTGTTAGCAAGACTCCACTACCGCTGGTTGACAATACCCACACAGCAAAGGAAGATTCAAACACAACCGACTTTCAGATCAATTACAGTTTTATTCAGATATGATCTGCAAGCTGGCTTGAAGGAAACTAGCTTCCAATGTTCACTTTTCCTTGCTGTTGTCTTTTCAAAAGTGAAATCAAGCTTGACCATTCACAATCCACCTTTCCAATAGTTGCAATATTAGCATGTATGCATGCTGGGGCTCTATATGTTTTCTCAAAACTCTGCACGATACATACTGTTGTACCTCCAATACTCCATACTTATAATGATACATTTTTATGCACTTAATACTGTTTATACATTATTATAACTGCATGCATAATCTGTATTGTGTGGTGTCTGTGGTAGAGAAGCTTGAATCTTTGACTGGACTGGGTTGCTTGACTCTTCTCTACAAGAGTCAAGACAGAAGTCAGACTACCAGAGCAAGAATTTTAGCTGAGGAAGCTTCTGCGATTTGAAGCGAAATGTCCTCGCATCAAGCAACCCAGTCCAGTCGAAGATTCAAGCTTCTCTACTATGGAAACCACCTGGACAACTGAGAGCCTACACAGAAACGTGGTGTCTGTGCATAACCTAGTGTGTTCTATTAGAGCATTTTCACTTGCTCTTTGCATTTTGAAAATACGGGCACGGACAGTAGACGATAACCTCTGCTTTGAACTTGATCTTAGACCTGTGACCTTGACACGACCTGGTCGGTGAGACAACTGTCCACTGAGTTTATCCACCAAGTTTGAACAAAACTTCTTTTTGCCTTTTGAAGATATCACTATGGACGGACAAACAAACAAGACATATGCGGCCATTACAATCGCCTCTGTCTGCTTAGCACAGCAAGACTAAAAATGGGAAAATGGCAAAAATGGCCATGGGCAATAATGTCAGCTTGCAATAATCTCATACACCTCACAGTGTGTGTTTGTGAGTGGTGGTGGTGGCGGTGGGGGGTAATCTCATCACTTTTACCAAATATACACGTGGGCCTTTGAGAGAACAATATAAAGTCCAGTTCAACAAATGACAATGACAGGTAGCAGGTAGAGTACAGGGGCAGGTTACACCAAACAGGCATGGAATAACAGCAGATATACTAAATTCGGGTTAAACAGTGACACCCCCACCCCCATACACTCTGACATTGTTTGTAGAGCACTCTGTATCTGGGACAATTTTGTGATAACCCATTACATCATGTGCTTTAGCCAGTCGGTGTACCTTCTCAGCTTCTGGAACTGCCAATACACAATGTGAAATATTCAACTAGTTGTAAGTTTGAGATCATTCTAATTCTTTAAAAGGCATCAAAACACCACTGTCCTTAGTCAAATGTACTTTAAAGACAAGAACCACCACATGCCACAAAAAGACAACCGTCAAAGAGATGTAATACTTCACACAACATACTGACAGAGAATGTTAGATAATATTAACAAACAGTATAACCACAACCAGACACATAATAAAGAGTTACACAATAAGACTGTAATGTTGTTCAACACTTTCCCACAGACGGGACTCGTCAAGCCGTAACTTAATGAGATTTTCGTTTCATTTAGGATAAGTTTACTTTTGCTGTACCACGACGCAAAGTAGCGTTAGCAAACGCTGGGTGTACTCAGTGAAGGGAAGCACCAGCTAGCGTTAGCCGAGTCGTTTCCAGTGAGCTATCAAGATATAGTCTACTTTGACATATTTTACGATAAACAGTCCGAGGCGCTATAAATATCCTCGCGTTCAGCTGAAGATCAGAAGCTAACAACACGAAGTACAAGGCAGCGTTAGCTAGCCGCGGCCACATGCTGTCGCTTCATCTGCCATGCTGTGGCTTCTCCAAGTCACTTCACCACATTTTACTTTTCGCTTCTTGCGACACATTTCTCCCCAACATTCCTCCCTCAGAGGAAAATAAAATAAAAAAAATAATTTAAAACAACAACACACATTATGACGCTTGTGAATACTCACAAACATGCAGGACGTGCGTCGAAGCGGTTTAAAAGCCACAGCAGTGTTCGCAGTTTGTTCAGGCGTCTGTCACACAATGTCAGAGATCAGATCAGCAGCTGCTTCCTCCATGCACGCAGCGCGCGGATCACACAGCGCACGGCAACGCTACCAAACCCCTCGCCGTCGTCATGGCAACAAACCCATGTCAGCCAATCAAAAGCCCGTCCCCTCCTATCTCCCCTGGCAACTGCCGCAGCGCAGTAGCCGCGCGAACGCGCACGCCATCCTATTTTGTTTGGTGCCGATGTGGAATTGCTTTCACTTTTTCTGCCAGTGGTGGGGTGTCTTTTTTAGACAGTTAGCATTAGTGGAAAAATTAATAACTTGCCATATGATATACTGACAGATTTATAATTTATTGAAATGTGCACAAGCTCTAATGCACCCCTGTTATTTAGGCTACACAAACACCTCAGGGTGGAGATAAGGGATGTGTCACCACGCCCAGGGACCCGTGGATGACTGTAGACCCTCCTCCAGTAAATAGTGACACTAATGCACAGGCAGCATTAAGATGGTTTTTGTTGGGGCTGAAGCCCAGTCAAGATGGTTTATTGCATTTTCTGCGGGACATGGTTCTATAACTTGTTTTCTGTATTATTATTATTATTATTATTAGAATATTCTGAGGAACTGGAAAAGCCTAGGTATGTAGCCTACAAAAGTAATAGATAGATAGATAAATATTATTATTATTATTATTATTATATTCTGAGGAACTGGAAAAGCCTAGGTATGTAGCCTACAAAATGTAATAGATAGATAGATATTATTATTATTATTATTACATTCTGAAGAACTGGAAAAGCCTAGGTATGTAACCTACAAAATGTGATATATATATATAGAGAGAGAGAGAGAGAGAGAGAGAGAGAGAGAGAGAGAGAGAGAGAGAGAGAGAGAGAGAGAGAGGTGACCGTTTCATTCCATTTCAATCATTCAGCATGGACTCCCCAAATTTCCCCAGATTTCCTGTTTTTCGTATTGGCAATTATGTCTCTAACCTCACCCAAGCAGAGGGTCACCCCTTTGAATCTGGTTTGCTTGAGGTTTCTTCCTCAAAACAGAGGGAGTTTTTCCTTACCACTCTCGCCTGTGTGCTTGCTCTCGGGGTTGGTAAGGTTAGACCTTACCTCTGTGAAGCGCCTTGAGGCAACTTTGTTGTCATTTGGCGCTATAAAAATGAAATAAATTGAAGATTAAATTGAAAATTTAATCATTCATTTATTCATTCATTCATTCATTTTCTGCAGGTCACAGTGGTGGTAGACCAAGCAGCTCATCTCACACTTTCCTGTCCTCTGTTAAGTCCTCTAACTCTTCCTGTGGGATCCTGGGGTGTTCCCAAGCCATCTGGGAAATGTAATCCCTCCAGCATGTCTTGAGTCTTCCCTGTTGGACATACTTGGGAGACATCCCTAGGGAGAAGACCAGGGAACATCCTCAGCAGATGCCCAAACCATCTCAACTGGTTTCTTTCAATGCAAAAAAGCAGTGGCTCTACTCCAAGTCCCTCCCAGATGACAACCTTATTCTGATGGAAAGGTCTGTGTGCTCCAATGATCCTGGGAGCTAAGTTGTCTGGGGCATTAGCTTTTGGTAGGGCTACCTTTGGCAAATTGGTCCCACGTGAGGAAATAAAGGCCAATTCAAAATGACCCAACATGATGGCTACAAGTAAGGATAGAGTCACCTCGCGGGGATTAGGGAAACTGGGGCCTCCTTGTAGAGCCAACTCGGGGGGGGTCTACAGGCATGGGACTTGGTCGGTGTCACCTCCATTTTGGATTACCACCTGCAGGGAGACAGCAAATGATTTGGTACATTGTTGTTTGGGCAGTGGACCAGGAATAAACCCACATGACCTGACACTCCATTCCGTTTGTTAACACAATAATTTAAAAAAAATGCTATCATTGCATACGTCTCCAACTTGAAATGGCATATAACAAGGACAAACTAATAAACATCTGGTGAATTTTGATACACCCACTCAAATAAAAAAAAAACTTTGTTTTTCTTATGTAATATTCCACAGACCTGAGTGCCACCTGTTAAACACCATCACCTGCTAGATAGTTAGTAGATGCTTATTTGATTATGAATTAGGACCAGGTATGGTTGCCATTGATGGAGACATCACTTCAGAAATGTACTAAATCAAAGAAGTAAACCATTAGTTTCTGATTTTTTAACAGGAGCTGTAAAATTCAAATAACGCAATCATACCTCTGTACAACCCTGTGGAAATAATTTGAATGAATTTACCCATGAACAATAAACAAAGCAAAGAATGTGGTCAAGTGAGGTGTGGAGTGATTGGGCTGTGTGAAAGAGAGACTATTTCCACACAGAAATGTACTAAATCAGTGAAATAATTCTTTATTTTCTCAATCTCAAATAAAATGGTCACATCTCCACACAACCCTGCAGAAAGGAGACCCTTCTTACTGACTTCTCACTGTCTCTCTCAACATATGCAGTTTTCATGGTTTTTAAGTAACTTGTAGCTTAAAATAAGTTATCATTATTGGTGGCGATGGTGATATTCTGGCTGCAAATTGTCAAAATTTTCCACGTTTACATTTGTCAGAAGGGTGAGTGTTATTCTTATTTTTAAAGAACTGTGTAAATTCATTGTATTGTGCATTTTACATGGGAATTAACATATATGTTTGAAGAATGCATTTGACTGTTACTTTTAAAATGTATATAAATTCTGTCACATCAGCAGTAAATGATCAATGCGCCCTTGTAATCCCACCAAGAAAAAAACCTTGCAGTTCTGCCATTGCCTCACAGTACAGATAAGTATCATCATTTTCAGCTGGATACTTCTGTAAATAGTGACACAAATGTCAGCTCTTTTAAAATTACACACATTTAATTACACGCCCGTACTAACGTGTTTTTATCAACAGACAAGCTTGCAGGTCTGCCTGGTTATCTGTCAAATGAGGTTTTACCAACAGTTACTTCACACCACACTGTAACTTTCACATTATGGTGATACTTCACTCGTAAGAGCCACTTCATTTCTTAAGCGTGCATGAGTCGCCGGCTCTCTGTGTACTTATCTAATTCCCTCTTTTGTTTGCTTTCTGGCTGTATAAACCCAAATACTGGCCATGAAGCAGTGCTGGAAATACCGTTGCACCACTGGCGATGCACACCCTTGTTTTCCCCCCTTGCCTTAACTTGACAAACAGGCTTTACAGTGAAGCACTGGCAGTACGCACCTGACTGGTCTTCTGGAAAATATTTTCTCAGTCTGCAGTTTTGTTGGTGTGGCTGATCCCTTGTTTATCTGTAGTCATGTCAGTATATCTTCATGTGTATTGGGAATCAAAGAGTAATGTTGTTACTGTATTAATCAGAGACTAAGTCAGAGTACATCTCAAAAGTTAAAAAAAAACAAAAACACTACTTATACTCCAAAAAATATGGTACGTAAAGGAATAATATTGTGCAAAATGAGATCTTAATCTAGCATTTTCTTTTACATGTGTTGGGTGTTTATGATAAACATGTTTAAAGGTATCAGATATCAATAATAGTGGATAAACAAAATCTGCTTATTACCTCTGCCAACAAAGCTGGGTGGAGGCTATGTTTTCACCCCGTTTGTTTGTTTGTTTGTCTTTGTGAACAGCCTGTAACCCACACTTCATACATCGTTATGAAATTTTTTACAGAGGGTTCATATCCTGATAGGCAAAAACTGATTCAGTTTACATCAAAGGTCAAAGTCAGAAAATAATCTTGGCAAATTGGAAAAATCCCTATCCCTTAATATTGAATGAATTTTCAAAAAAATCATAGCTCTATCAAAAAAGATAAACTTTTTCATATTCGAGAGTATTATCCCTTATCAACCCGAAAAAAATTAATCTGGATTTGATCCAGATGACAGCTTTTGTGGCCATTTAAACTTAACAAAGAAAAATCCATTTAATGTATGTTTTACATTATATCATAATCAAACTTGCCCCAATGATGCTCATATTTGAGGGTGAGGTGCAGACTGGCATTCGTATCACCTGACAAAAATTTATCCAGATTTGATCTGGATTGTGGATTTTGTGTACATTTGAATTTAATATTGAAAAGCCCATTTGGTGTACATTTTGCATTTTATCTCAGTCAAAAGTGCCTCAGTCAGTCTCATTTTCCTGTTATTGTCATGATCCAGCCATGTTGGGCTCCGGTCATAGTTTTGGACTCTTGTCAGCTTCCTTGGTTTGAACATTTGTAATTATATTCTTATCATGTTCCTTTTATCCTAGGTTTTGTTTTCTGTTCATCTTTCAGTTTCTTGTGGTCTTCTGTTGGTGGCTTTCTGTTGATGATTCTGTAGTTTCTGTTTTTGTTTCATTTACCTTGTGTGTTTTGTTATCTGATTATGTTCTGTTAGTTATTTAATTCATTCTCTGTTTATCTTTGATTTGTTTTGTTATTCATTGCATTATTCTATAGCAGAGGTGGTACAAAGTCACCATCAAGTCACTCTCAAGTCATGAATCGGCAAGTCACAAGTCTCAGGTTAAGACCCAAGTCAAGTCTGAAGTCATAATGGCCACCAATTGTTTGCAAGCTGACTTGAGACTTGGGACTTCAGACTTGCCGATCCATGACTTCAGAATGACTTGACAGTGACTTTGTCCCACCTCTGTTCTGTAGTCTCTGGTTTTGTTTGTCTACTCATTTGTTTTCAGTGTAGTCATTGTTTGTGTTGTCATCTCATTATCGGTTATTGCATTTACTTTTATACTTTAATCACTATCAGTTCCGTTCTAGTTTTGATAATAACCATTAATCTTCTCATTATCTGCCTTTTAGACTTGTGTCACGGTATTTCCTAGTTTTTCCCCTTTTGTTTTGTTCACGAGCGCATCATGATTTTCACCGTTGGTTTGTCTGTCACTTATTCATCTTGCTCTAGTCTGCTTTGCTTTTTGTCTCAGTGCACCCTCTTGCACCTGCCCTTATGTTTCTCAGTCAGGCCTCTTCCAGACCTTCCTCACCTCTGATCCTCATTCACACCCTGATTTGCTGAGTAAAATATACTCTGCCGGGATAACATTTGGTCCCAGTCTAAATAGAGTAACATACATTCTATTACAGAGTGAAATCCGCTCTACTGTCTTGTCAAATCAAGTGTTTTTACTTCAATAAGAGTTGATTTTACACTGTGATAGAGTTGATTTAGCACTGTGATAGAATATATTTAACTCTTTTTGGACTGGGACCAAATGTTATCCCAGCAGAGTAAATTTTACTCTGCAAAATTTACTGTGCACTAAGCCGGTCTGTTCTGTGACACACCGCTATGGTGGGCCTGAGAGAGATGGAGGCCACATCCGAATGCTCACACAAGCTTATTATACAGGAGGCAAAAACAAACTTTACAACACAATCTATAGGGCATCTGAAAACTTGGTAGGCATTTAGTAGTCATCAAATGGTGCCCAGATGATCTTCAACCTACCAACCAACCACTACCCTAACTCATGAGCCAGCTGGAGCTTAGGAACTGAAAAAGAAGAACTTCTTGGGAAAATTCAAAAAACAATAGCTGTATAGCTACAGTTCATGAAAAAGGTAGTGGCATGTAAGGGGCCATGGAATTATACAAACAAACATCTGCTGTTGCAAAATAATAATTTGCAAGGCATTCATGGGTATGCATATATGCATCATTTGTAAACATCCAGGTCAACGGACAGGTATGCTAGCAGTACAGTATGTCTGATTTACACTCAACAAAAATATAAACGCAACACTTTTGGTTTTGCTCCCATTTTGTATGGGATGAACTAAAAAATCTAAAACTTTTTCCACATACACAATATCACCATTTCCCTCAAATATTGTTCACACACCAGTCTAAATCTGTGATAGTGAGCACTTCTCCTTTGCTGAGATAATCCATCCCACCTCACAGGTGTGCCATATCAAGATACTGATTAGACACCATGATTAGTGCACAGGTGTGCCTTAGACTGCCCACAATAAAAGGCCACTCTGAAAGGTGCAGTTTTATCACACAGCACAATGCCACAGATGTCACAAGATTTGAGGGAGCGTGCAATTGGCATGCTGACAGCAGCAATGTCAACCAGAGCTGTTGCTCGTGTATTGAATGTTCATTTCTCTACCATAAGCCGTCTCCAAAGGCGTTTCAGAGAATTTGGCAGTACATCCAACCAGCCTCACAACCGCAGACCACGTGTAACCACACCAGCCCAGGACCTCCACATCCAGCATGTTCACCTCCAAGATAGTCTGAGACCAGCCACTCGGACAGCTGCTGAAACAATCGGTTTGCATAACCAAAGAATTTCTGCACAAACTGTCAGAAACCGTCTCAGGGAAACTCATCTGCATGCTCGTCATCCTCATCGGGGTCTCGACCTGACTCCAGTTCGTCGTTGTAACCGACTTGAGTGGGCAAATGCTCACATTCGCTGGCGTTTGGCACGTTGGAGAGGTGTTCTCTTCACAGATGAATCCCGGTTCACACTGTTCAGGGCAGATGGCAGACAGCATGTGTGGCGTCGTGTGGGTGAGCGGTTTTCTGATGTCAATGTTGTGGATCAAGTTGCCCATGGTGGCGGTGGGGTTATGGTATGGGCAGGCATCTGTTATGGACGAAGAACACAGGTGCATTTTATTGATGGCATTTTGAATGCACAGAGATACCGTGACAAGATCCTGAGGCCCATTGTTGTGCCATACATGCAAGAACATCACCTCATGTTGCAGCAGGATAATGCACGGCCCCATGTTGCAAGGATCTGTACACAATTCTTGGAAACTGAAAATGTCCCAGTTCTTGCATGGCCGGCATACTCACCGGACATGTCACCCATTGAGCATGTTTGGGATGCTCTGGACCGGTGTATACGACAGCGTGTACCAGTTCCTGTCAATATCCAGCAACTTCGCACAGCCACTGAAGAGGAGTGGACCAACATTCCACAGGCCACAATTGACAACCTGATCAACTCTATGCGAAGGAGATGTGTTGCACTGCATGAGGCAAATGGTGGTCACACCAGATACTGACTGGTATCCCCCCCCCCCCCCCCAATAAAACAAAACTGCACCTCTCAGAGTGGCCTTTTATTGTGGACAGTCTAAGGCACACCTGTGCACTAATCATGGTGTCTAATCAGCATCTTGATATGGCACACCTGTGAGGTGGGATGGATTATCTCAGCAAAGGAGAAGTGCTCGCTATCACAAATTTAGACTGGTTTGTGAACAATATTTGAGGGAAATGGTGATATTGTGTATGTGGAAAAAGTTTTAGATCTTTGAGTTCATCTCATACAAAATGGGAGCAAAACCAAAAGTGTGGCGTTTATATTATTGTTGAGTGTATGTCCCTACTACTCGTTCACTTCCTTCTAGTAAAAAAAGTAAGTCCCTTTGGCTGCTCCCTTCTTTAACACTCAGGGTCGCCACAGCAAATCCAAGCTGGATAGTACATCCTGCAGTAATGGTTAGGTAGTAGGCTCCTAACCAAATTTAGTACCTACTGAGTATTCATATGTAGGGAGAGAGACACCTCTCTGTTCAACCAAAGACCCCTGAGCAGAGAACACTACAGGTATGCAGTTCAAACAGGTTTTATTAGCAACTTGTTAAACTCAAACAGCCAAAACACACAGAGACAACACTCTGTAAAATAATTATGTGTGTGTGTAAACAGATGCCGTGGACAGCTGAGGGTTCAGTACACGGTAAGACTGTCTGTCTGACAACAGTGTACATGAGGGAAGCAGTAAGTGTGTAATCCAGATAAACAAGCAGAGGGTCAGGACACAGTTATCAAACATACCATGTAGACAAATCAGGAAACAGCAGGCGATACTCGAAAAACACATAGAAGCAGCATTGGTGGGCAACTGGAGAACAAAGATAAAGAAAGTATACAAAAAGTAGGAATGAGTGAAAAAACAGTCTGGCTCAGGAAAAGGGGCTGTAGACTACCATATAGTAAGTAGGTGAGTCAATGAAGGAGGAAGTTTGTGTGCATGTGAAGCCAGAAGCCTGAGTGACTGTGAAACAGGAAGCAAAGCCAATGGAAATGACACAAGGACTACATCTCAAAATAAAAGTACAAGGAAACATCAGCTAGGAGGCAAAATTGCTAGTTCACAATGAAACAATAAGTACACACCACAAAAGAATTTTCAAAAATCTCAAGAGGCTGAAAACAGACACCAGATGACACTTTGAAGGCAGGAGGAGTGTGGTGAGTAGCAGCTCCTTTCAATTTAAAGTGACAGGCACAGAAACAGGAAATTGTCATTAAGACTTCTACTGAGCTTTATTTTGAAAATGTGCATATTGAAACGAGACAACTCATTCTAAATCCATAAAATTTGGTTGTTTGTTGATTTGTTTGTTTGTGGTGACGGAGCAATTTCACATTCATTCACATTTTTTAGCCTTTGTATTAAGTGGCATCTTTTTCTGACATACTGATCTATTCTTAGGGCTGGCAAACAGTGTAGACTGTGCCCCATTTTCCCTTCAGCATCACTCACAGGGACGATGAAGTTGTGATGCTACCAAATGAGAGACGGAGAGAGAGCGAGATGCATTAATCACCAGGGAAACAGCTGACTGAGGATGCCTTGAAAAGACAGACCCATTAGTCTGTGTGCCTGTGATGGTGCTAATCTGATTGTAAAACTGTTAGCCTAAATCAACATGCTCCACTGACCACCATCAGGGATGTTCATATGGAACATATCCTGGACCATATAACACGCTGTCTACCCAGGATGCTGATGAGGGACCTCAGGAATGATCTTTTTTCTGTGACCCAAGGGAACACTATGCAGACAAAGGGTGAGAATAATTACTGTAAACAGCTCACATTGGTTAAAGGGAGCATTCAGCAGGATATATAGAGTTTAAGACTATGAGAAGAGTTCATGTGAGGCAGTAAAAGTGGTCAGGATGAAGGGGCAAACAATGAAGAAGCTATCGTGTGATGCAGAGCAGTAACCAAGCATGAATGAGGGCGCAGTGCATCTTAACAGACAGTCCGTGGTGGCACAGTGGTCAGGAGGCCTGCTGCTTTAATGGTCCATAAATCTGTGCGGACTGGCTGCTCTGATGCCGCCCCAGTGAGACCCTCTCATGCGGAAAATGAATCAGACTATTTTTACGGAGTGCAAGTGTTGAAGCTCTCGCCCTCCCCTCCTGCCAGTGAGAAGATAAGAGCTGTCGCACACGCACAGCACTCTATTTCAGCAGGTCTGGAGCTCATAAAATGCTCTCTTAGTGACAACCCTTTTTTATTCAATCAATTTTTTCCCCCTGCTTTCATTTGTTCTTCTTGCATTCCATCTTCTTCTCACAGCTTTGGTTTCTGGATTGGGAACTGAAACACTGATGGTTTGGTATTTCCCCCAGCAAAGAGCTGGGTTAACACTTTGAAACACTGAAAGTAATTTGCACATCACAGGATTGCCCAGCAGTATGTGTCCCCCCGCTGTCTCACACATACAATCAAGAGGTACTTCAGATCTACTTTGGTGCACACAGATAGTCTAATGTTGCAAGCATTCATGGCTTTCTACAGTGTGCACACTGTGGCATATTGTTTATTTCTCTATGTTAAATAAATGGACAAGGTAAGGTAAGGTAAGGTCAGGTAAGATAAGGCAAGGCAAGGCAAGGCAAGGTAAGATAAGGTAAGGTAAGGTAAGGTAAGGTAAGGCAAGGCAAGGCAAGGCAAGGCAAGGCAAGGCAAGGTAAGGTAAGGTAAGGTAAGGTAAGGCAAGGCAAGGTAAGGTAAGGTAAGGTAAGGTAAGGTAAGATAAGGTAAGGTAAGGTAAGGTAAGGTAAGGTAAGATAAGGTAAGGTAAGGTAAGGCAAGGTAAGGTAAGGCAAGGTAAGGTAAGGTAAGGTAAGGTAAGGTAAGGTAAGGTAAGGTAAGGTAAGGTAAGGCAAGGTAAGGTAAGGTAAGGTAAGATAAGGTAAGGTAAGGTAAAGTAAGGTAAGGTAAGGTAAGGCAAGGCAAGGTAAGGTAAGGTAAGGCAAGGCAAGGCAGTCCCATAACCAATGGCTGTCAGGGTGGTGGATATTAGTGTCCCACTGTTTCTAGGGCACAACATATGAAAGGGTGGTTCCCAGGTCATCTCCCTTCACCACCTTCACCTTTCCCATCTCTGAAGACAGTTAGGTCCCATTCCCACTATGGACAACAACATTAATATACCCAACATATACATCTAAAATGTTGTAGCTGCTGCTCCTTCAGATTATAAGCAGTACTCCTCATCTTAGTCTCTCTAAGCATTCATTTGACACAAAGTCATTCCAGCAGTACCCAAGGATCCTCTTAAGTGACCTGGTACCAAAGACATCCAGTTGAGAGCTTACTGGTCCCTGGTTAGCATCCAAGTGTCACAACCATACAAAAAGACAGGACCCTAAAGACTTTGTTACTGCCAACAACCACCTTGACCACAGATACACCACTGACAGTCGAGTTCAAGAAGATCCTGAAATCGTGAATCTTAGTCTTGATTCAGAACAATCGCAAACTCAGACACTATGATTCCTCACTCAGATTCTCAAGAATTGCAATCAAGGTAAACACTGATTCAGCAAAGATCACAACATTGTCTGCAAAGTCAAGGTCAGTAAACTTTTCCTCAAAAACATAGGTCCCTCATGGTTTATACAACCCTACTCAACACCAGGACCATGCAAGCACTGAACAGTGTAGGAGCCAGAACACATCCTTGAAAAATACCAGTATTTGCTTAACACTCACAATACCTAGTTATAGACTGATTATGATGTCTAGCAGCTTGTTGGGGATTCCTCAAATTCTCAGGATGTCCCAGAGAGCAGCCTGGTCAACAGAATCAAATGCTTTGTGAAAATCAGCAAAGGCAACAATACACACATTTGCCTGAGTGTTGAGGACCCCAGCAACTGGAAAAGGGAAAAGGAATGCTAACATTTCCCCACATACACTGCAAAACTGATATCTAAGAAAGTTTAAGAAAAGGCTTGTTTAAAGAAAATTTGACTTAATTTTTGTCTAAATAGAAAAATATTCTTGTCAAGCATCTTTTACATAAGAAAAATGTGTTCTTTTGGGAAAATCTATCTCACTTTTTCATAAGTTTTTCCACCTAATATCAAGCTGTATTTGACCAGTAACAAGGAAAGGCAATGGATTTCAAATCATCCAAGCAAAGGAACAAGATTGTTTTCATTATTTTAAGACTGAGGTTAATCTTAAAATAAGAATTCTGTCGAGTTTTAAGGCACAGTTTGATTATTCAGTGCCTAGACATTTGGCTAGTTTTGAGAATTCTAACCAAGTAAATTTTGCCCCGCTGGCAGATTGTTTTTGCTTAATACAACACGTTTTGGCTAGATTTCAGATGATTTGTCTTATTTTGAGAGGGACAGTTTTTGCAGTGTAGATGATTAGTCTTGAGAGGTGGGGATGGATAAGTTGTCTGCCTGGTTGATTGCCATCCAAGACTCAAGGTGTTTCTGTAGTGTGGTTGATGTGGCAACGTGCACCACTACTACGTATATGCTCACAGTTTTGACCTGACCCACATAAAGCACCATCTCAGCCCTTTGAGTTAATTCAGATTTTCTACCAATCACCTACTCTTGTTATTAAAGACCAACAGATGAGTGGCATCCAGAGCTAATTAGTTTCAGCTTTCCTTTGAACTGTGGTGTGGAAGAGTCAATGAAAATACAGGCTGAGATTAAAGAGTATTACCATTCATAAACATGGCCAGGCATGTGTGCATCAACACAAACCCCCACGCAAATGTAACAATGTTAATAGGGCAAATCTAACTACTAGTGAAGGTGCCAGCAGACAGTAGATGTGTACTTATCGAGGTCACAACAGCCATCACGTGGTTACTATAAAAAGAGGAAAAACAGCCATAAAAAATTGAAAATGCAAGCACCCTATGTGTCCATTTAGTGATCATTTAAAGGCACCACACTGCATATGATGAGTTGTTATATACAGTGGTGGGCACAGTTCTGATAATCCAATAACAGATAATTATCAAAGATAATGTTTTCATTATCGGATTATCTTTTTATATAACTTTAAAAACCATTACCGGACTAATTATCTTAGGATAAAGTTTTGTCCGATAACGTAATAAACAAAGCTGAACAGGGGAAAACATTTTTAAAATTTAAAATCAGTTGAGCACCTACCTGTTAAAAGTTTCCTAACAGATGTATAGTTCTACCCTCTGCAAACAGAAAAGAGCTGCTTTCAGGAGAAACCACTCTAGTCTCTGCAGGCAAAGGAGAACTAGTCACACACACAAAAATCATTTTCTTTAACACCATACTGATAAACTGGCAATATCACCCAAGTCATTCAGAGTCATACATTTTTAACTTATGGTTCAAATTTTAACCAAACTAATTTTGGACAAGTTATTTAAAATTACTGTCATGTCTGAAGTTTTATAAAGTGAAAATATCAGATATATGTTTTAGTTTTAAAGTAATGTGCTAATTTTTAAGGTTTTGTGAGCACATGCTGTGCCCGGCAGTGCATTGTGGGTAGGATAGGGTAATCTCAGTACGTTCATGACAGGACAAATGCATTTCAGACACTCTGTTCAGGCTCCACGGACAGCAGCATTAAACTCTAGTGCCTATAACTCTTGTGAATATATTCTCTGGGTTTATAGACGTTACTGTATTTGCGTTTGTTAAATTCCACGCATCTTAAATGTTGCAGACACAGATTATCTGGAAGTTTGTTTTGGCAAGTTTTCAAGGCCTCTAATGCCATCTACTGGCCAGTAGTGTTCATGGCAGTATTCGTCCTAAGTACTAAGCGTCTGGGCACCAGTAGATGGCAGTGTTCTATTTATTTTGACCCTGGTTATATCAGATGGTTGTCAAATCAACTTTTTGGCTTTGCAAATGGCTAAGTTTAAAAACAAAACAACAACAACAAAAAAACATTACAAGACAGCTCTGTGGTGTTTGCACATGCACAGTGTGAGCGGTTGGACGCTTGTAGCTCTTCAGCAGAAGGATACCCTCACGGCGGCCGACCAGAATAATATCAAACTGGTTTGATTTTCATTGGACCATATGATCGGCAATCAGGAGGTGGTTGTGAGATGTTAAATGCAGCTTGTTACTCCATGTACACTACACGATGCAGGATGCATGATTAACCTGAAACTCGGTCCAAAAAATTTTTGCACGAATGAAAAATCATCTGAAAAAGGGCCAAAACTTGCACAGTGTAAAGTCAACATTTATGTGTCAAGTGTTATGTGGGCCGCTGAAGAGGAGGTACTGCTGGCCCACTACCACCAGAGGGCGCCCTGCTTGGAGTGCGGGCTCCAAGCACCAGAGGGCGCCAGACCCAGAGGAAGTGACAGCTGTCACTCATCACACCAGCTGTCACTCATCTACACCACTACTTAAGCCGGACTGCAACTCCACCTCCCCGCCGAGAAATCGACTACCAAGAGGTAATTTCTCTGCTGACTGACACGTTGTGTACTAATCTAGATCTCATTTGCAGCCATTGTCCTGTGGTCGTTGCCTGATCTGGGATTTCGGCGTTTGGCGTGACTACGACGACTGCGCCTCACTCTCTGAACAGATAAGTGGTTAATCAAGAGCTGCACGAGTGTGTGATTTGGAGGTGGAGGTTCCCCCTCCTAACTGTGTACAGACCGTGGACCACTGAGTGTACGGACTTACACTCATTCATCTTGTCTCTGCTTTCTGCCAGCAGTACCAGGGTCGACAGCCGAAGACAGAGGTCACCTGGGGATACGGGACTTAGCGGCTCCGGTGTTCTTCAGACCGTTGGTGGTGGAGGCCGTGTGGGACGCGGCTTCTCTCTCGTCGGGGTCTTCTATCTTCGAGCCTGCCCACACGTCACCTGGTGTTAATTGGCTTTACAAATTTTGTGTGTTTAGTTGTGTGTTGTCACAACATTAAATTGTTACCTTTTGGCTTACTCATTGTCCGTTCATTTGCGCCCCCTGTTGTGGGTCCGTGCTACGACACCTTCCCAACATCAAGACAATATTGAGTGCACATTTTACAACATCATAAAATGTACGCACATCATAAAACTAATAATAAAAATAATAAAACTAATAAAATGAGCGCACATTCTCTCCACATGCAAAACATTTTGCGATGACACTTCCAGGGCTCCTTAAAAATGCCTGTTTTTACAAATAAAAAATGGAATATTTTACAAAAGCACATTTATCTGTAACACCAACACACGACACATGTCACATTAACGTGTTGGTTTACATAATGAATGACTGAACAAATCAATGTTTAGCAGAGGCACTTTTACCCAGAATCCTTTGCGATCTGTCTGTGTTTGTTACAAAACTTCAGAATTAGTGCATTATTCAACATTAAAAGATATATGTTATATTTTAACTTTGTACAAATGACAGAACTGACATTAATGGAGTTATTCTATCACTATTCACACCAAACCATAAGTCAGCATGCCTTTATTTTCCAAGACCTCCACCTGACCGGAGCATTGTGAATGGTAGAGAACTGGCTTTGTGACTGCTCTCAGGGTGTGGCTGTGTTGTAGCCGTGTAGCTTCCAGCAGGGGCAGCATGTTCAAACATAGAAGTGTGGGCTCATTGTTTGGGTCTTTTGTCGCTTTTGATGCTTCCAAAAGCGATCGTGGTGTTAAAACTCAAATTCAGCTTGTTAGTAGTTGCAAATGTACCAGAGATAATACTGGAATTTATCAGTTATCTGTAACTTCTGATACATTTTTGGGTAGTTTATCGGTTTATCTTTATCAAAGATAAGTTTTCAATTATCTGATTATCTGTTATCGAAGTTAATTTTTTGGTTATCTATGCCCACCACTGGTTATATAACAGCTGAGTGGATCCTTGTCATTTGATTGGTGCTTTGTATGTCATGTGATGGATTATTCATCTCATTTGTGCTGTATTGCATTTAGCATTCAAATATGGTTCCATTTACCATGCAATTTGGTTCCATATTTTTTGTACCATTGCACGCTGTGAACTCCGCCCACGCACACAACTAGTGGGGGCGGCGTTTAGCTAAACATGGCGGAGTTTGTTTTGCTGACAGATGATGATTTGAACAAGCTAATTGATGGTGCTAATTCTTCTAACACACACACACAAAAACAAATCCACTATGCTATAAGCCACCTGGAAAGCATGAAGAGCTGTTAGGATGAAGAGGATGAAGTTAGGATGATTTTGCTGGACTGAGGAAGTACACAGTCTTTTTTTTTTTTTTTTTTTTGGAAGTACACAAAGTCAGTGCACATCAGAATTATAATCAAATAATCGGCAGAATTATTTTTTAACAAACTGTTTTTCCAAATTGACTGAGAACAATTTTGGACTCCAATTTAAAGTTCATGTTGGACTGTTAAGCACGAGTGACGAACACCAAAATGTAAGTCCCTTTTCTGTTGTTTATAAATTAATAAAATATCAAATGATAAGGATTTATTTTAGCCGTTATATAAAATAAATAATGAATGTTTTTCATTCTTTCAAAGGAACAAATATTCAATTCGGTGAAAACTGGAATATGCCATTAAACTCGACTTTCATATCATGAAATATTCGTACCATTGAACTCACAAACATTCAATATTTGTATATTATCTACTGTTTCCACAGAAATCTCGATCTATATATCTATATCTGGCTGACATGGCTGAATCTATGGATAACACTGCAGCACATCTCTGTAACTCTGGGCAAACTCCCTTAAGCACGTCGCAGATAACACAGGTTTCACACTATACTGCACAATCTTGTAAGAAGGCTTTGCCCCATAAGCCGACAGCATAGGTGGAACTTATGTCTATTATTCCCCACAAAAAAGGAACCAGATTTTGCACAACATTATGTGAAAATCATCAATTAACCATAGCTTACCATAGATTCGCCCTTGAGCCTATAAGACTACAGTCTGGAGTCAAGTCTGATACAACAGAATGGTGACAAATATATCTTTTCTACTGTGACCAACAGAGGGCACTGAGGCAGCAATGACAATTTTTCTGTGACAAACGATTTTCCAAAAGCTGCAAGCATTCAAGTTTTGTTTTTTTTTTTGTAATAATATGGTAATTGGTGATGGAGTCTTACATTATTTATGCCCAAATATTTTTGTCCCCTCTAACATCACACTGCTTCCACAACAACTTGTGTGTGATGATGGCATAGGGGTAGTTAGCCAATCAGTGCCAAGATGGCTAGCACTCTTGCCTCACAGCAAGAAGGTCATGGGTTTGATTCCCACCTGTGCCCTTTCTGTGTGGTGTTTGCATGGGTTTCCTCCTACATTTAAAAGACCTGCAGGTTAAGTGAACTGTAAACTTCATAATTGTCCAGGTCTCCTTTGCCAAAAGAGGTCTTGATCTCAATGGGACTAACCTGGTTAAATAAAGATAAATAAATTAAAAAAAGATAGTCCTCTCACTGCTTCACAATCAACAAATATACTTTAATCCAGACCATGTTTTAGTGGGCTTTAATAATACAAAATCTTTGACCGCAACCATCAACAAACAATAAAATCACCAAGTCTGAGCAATACCAACCTTTTTAAAGGAGTTGAATTTACACTTAACTTTGCTCAGATAAATAACAACAATAATCTAGAAATCTTTAATGGCTTGCTGCACAGCACCTTGTAACAAATCACCAAATCTTTGAGATGCCAAATGCTGTAAATATTGTCAGTTGTGGCATTGGGTGTCCAGCACCCCTTTAACAATTCACCAAATATAAATAAGAAGAGGTGTGTTTTTTTGTTTTGTTTTTCATTTGTTTTTTTGCAATGAAGGAGACATTTTGGGCTTCTTCAAACTTTAATCTCTGTTTTCAAGGCACTTGATCTCCAATATTGCGTTACTGAAAAGACATACAAAATGGCCCCTTTAATAAACGGTAACCGCAGCTGATTGGCTCAATGTACTTCTTTGGAGGGAAAACTGCTCACACCCTTTAACTGTAAGTAGTGCAGCCAGGCGTGGTCAACGTCTTTAAACGCAACCCTTTCTTTGTTCTTCAGGTTTGCTCTCCCGAGAGGTTCACCCTACGTTTGCCTGCAGTTATCCTCTACAGGAGACAATGTTTGCCAACAGAAGCCTTTTATTTGCACTCCTTTCTGCTAAGCGAGCCTTATGAATTGTGTCAGCAGTTGCCGACTGCCTGTTATCTATTAGTTGATAAGAGCCTGCTTACATGCAGAGGCAATAAAATGCTTGACATGTAGGGCGCATGAATGATCTTCACAACAGCCAAACAAATATCCTGTAATTCTTTATTGATTCAGTCTATTTATTGAGATCAAACGCCACAATGACTTGTATAAACAGGTCAAAGTGTCTGTTCATTCCAGGGGAGGATTAAGCATGCCAGAAACACGAAGAGAGGAAATTAAATGAAAGCTCAATGAAAAAGAAGAATTTGTTTAAGTGGATAGGACTGTGTATCGTTCATTTAGTAAACCACCTCTGTCAAGAAGTTGACTGTATTACTGCCTATACTATTTAAATAAAACTTCAAATTAGGGATGGCACAAATCATGTTTTCATGCCCAATATGATACAGATATTGGAAGCTTTAGTATTATCTGCTGATGCCAATACCAATTTGAGCAAAAACGTTTGTTTTTTAAATTTCCAATATGTGATCTAGTCATTTTCATTTATTTATTTATTAAAAAAAAATATTTTTTTTGCCAATATTGGTCTGATATAATCCAAAATACTTAAAATTGCTGGTCTTGCTGTGATTGCGGAGTGACCTGTAGAAAAATGATTAATTGGCTGTATAAATTATGTAATGTTGTTTGCATCATCAAGCCATTTTGAGTTTTGATTGAAAAACTGGTCTAACTAAAACATTACTCTTGGTAAGATGAGCATTTTTCAGTAGTGACAACAGTGCTTCCAAACAGAATTTGTAGGCATTTAATCCACCATATGAAGCTGGGGGGGGTCTCCAACACATGGTCCATTAGTACCCAATCCCCCCAAGGCTGCATTTTTGTCCCCTCTACTCTTCTCCTTGTTCACCCACAGCTGCACCTCTAGCCACCAGTCTTTACAGCTCCTGAAGTTCTCTGATGGGGATGAGACTGCCTACAGATGGGAGATGGATCACCTGATGTCCTGGTGCAAGCAGAACAATTTGGAGCTCAACGCCCGCAAGACAGTGGAGATGGTTGTTGACTTCAGGAAGAACTCAGTCCCAGCCAACCCCACCACCCTGTGTGACTCCCCAGTTGCCATTGTAGAGTCCTTTCGCTACCTGGTGATCACCATCACCCAGGACCTCAAGTCGGAGCTGAATTTCATCCATTTTGGAATGAAGCTGTATCATTATAAATTATATAAAAAGCGCATCGCTGTCAATACTTTCTGGATGCACTGTACATTAATGACTGTATCTCAAGAACTAGATGAGATATGAAAATGTGGTTTATTGCAGAGACCTCTGCTCTCCTAGGGCTACCAAATATATCAGCCCTCAGACGTCAGTCATCATGTGATGACGTCAAGCAAAGCTGAAAAATTAGCTGGAGGAGGTGAGTCACTGCAATTATCTGGGTGCCTTGTTGACTTTTAAAATAGAACTGTTTTCCAGTGTTGCTGCAGCCATGCTGCACCTGATCCTGTCAGATCTCAGAAGTAAAGCAGAGTAGGTCCTCTGATTATGCTGTGTTCCAGCTGAACTTAGAAGTCGGACGTCGCAACTGGAACTGACATCACACTCAAGTTAAATATTTTCCAATTTAACACATCAAGTTAGACTTTTCCAAGAAAGCCTTTGTTGTGCTTGCTCTTTCACAGTATAGGGAGCTCCAAAACAAACATGCGGCCCACCAAAGGGACCTCATGGAAGGAAGACAGAAGGTAGTGTTTTAATTTACTGCTTGGTTTGTAGCACAGTGCAACCAGTTATTGTTTGCAACATCTATCAGGTTAGCCAATATTACTGGCACCAGTTCATGGACAACATATTTCACAACATTTAGCATAAAAAACACGTTTGCAGACAGCAGTATTGCGATATTGTGTCTACAACTTATTAAAATGGACACAAAATAGACAGCAGGCATAAAAACCCAGCAAAAACTCCAATTTTACTTACGGTTGATGTTGGGAGTGGAGAGGGTCGACTAGGCCTAGGATCCACTGGTCCTAGGGTCCACTGGTCCTAACCTTTTTATGTTATTTGATGGTGTATATTACAACCCCAAACTGATGTAATAATGTAAATGCAATATAATTGTAAACTAAATGTAATAATTTCATATAGCTAACAAACCAAATCCATTTTTGTTCAATTTACTAAAAACATGATTCTGTTGACATACACCATTAATTGTGCTGTTATTTATAAATCTGTTGAACTGAAAATCAATAATTGATGGTAATTCGTCATAATTAAATGGGTTTTTTACCTCTGCCAGTGAAGTTGGAGGAGGTTATGTTATCACTTGTTTGTTTTTATTTGTGAGTTTTTTTGTTTGTTTTTTTTTGGTTTGTGAACAAACAAAAATTTTGTTTAAGTTGAAAGTACAGTTTGCATATGAACACTGTACTTTCAACTTAGTTATTTCAACTGTCAACTGAGTTCATGCCACAAGACGTCGCTACGTAAGTTGAAATAACTTTAAAAAACCTATCAAGCAAATCATTACATCACTTTTTCTCGCTGAGACAGCGGTTAATTTTTTAGAGTGTAGTAAAACTGTTGCAAAATCTAAGTATCTGATTTAGTCTCAAAACTTCAAAATAAATAAATAAATTGCAGTAAGTTGCACTGAAATTTTGAATTTTAATGTTTTTATGTTTTTAAAATGTTTTAATGTTTTAAATGTAATTTTATGTTTTTACAGTGTGTAACAATCAACTGTAGCAACAGTTTAACTTGCAGTTAAAGTTAGTGTTATTGCTAAGCAACATGTACTGTACACATAGGGAGAGTTTTTCTACATTTCCAAGGGCAACAACAAGGGTGCAGCTCAAACACCTGACGCTCTAAGCTGATAAAACTGATACGTTTCATTCTGAGCGGAGTGAAATAGTTAACTGTACCAGTTGGTGGTGTTATCAAAACCGCCTTTACTGAATCTGTTCTGGTAATTCAATCATTTGAGAAAGAGTTCTTTCCAATCATGTGATTCTGGCTGTTTTTCCACTACACACAACAGAACTGAACTTTGCTCTTTTTTTCTTTTTTTTTTACTCCTTTGATTCTTTTCTTCCTTTATTGACCAATAGCCTTTGCAGTTTTAAGCACTAAAACGATACGACTCTCTTATAAAAGTGCACAAATGGCCCTGTTATACAATACGCCACATGCAGGGCCAACTGAATTAACCCATTGATCCCTGGCTGTTCTATTTTGTTATTCTTTCTTAATGACTGCTCCTTGCAGGCAAATGAACACTTCGAGTCAATTAACTGTGAAGTGGAGGAGGATAAGGAAAGACAACCCACTCTGATAAGTTTAAAAGGCTCCGTTGGCGAGTCATGACATCCCACGCTAAAGACTGGACTCATGACTTCAGTGTAAACAACAACACAACACCAAAACCTTTGTCCTTTCACACTCCCTTATCTGTTCACGGCATCGCGCTCGCCCCGCCTTTGGCTCGGTCACAAGTACACTTTATCTTGTGGGACAGTACTATGCTTGTGCTCAGCAGTGTTGTCTGGCACTGCCAGCTCCATAGTGGGCTGTGTGACACATACAGTTCAGCTCATAAATATTTGGACAATGACAGCGTTTCTGTGATTTTGGTTGTCTGGAACAGCCTAGATTTGAAAGCAAATCATGACTACAAGCTTGTAGTGCATACTATCTACTTTGAGTTGTGGATATACAGTGTTACAAATTGGACTGCAATTACAGCATTTTTTTTTTTTAGTGTGATCTTTTTGCCACTGACAGTCACCAGAGGGACTTAAACATATCAACGTATCACTGTGCGGCTTTTAACAAAATATCTCAAAAACTAATTGAGGATTTTTAGTCAAATTTTGTCCCACCCAAGAATGAATCCATTAACATTTTAAGTTCAGATGTCAAAGGTCGGGGTCACAGCACATTGCACAAGGTCAAAATTTTGATCAATGCAAATAGATTTTGGGAACTGATGTCATTCAAGGTCAAATGCAAGGCCCAAAGCTCACATATGACTTCCTATTCATGTTTAATAGTAACTATTTAACACCTAAACAGATGGTTTAGGTGGTTTGCGCATAGCACGATGATGTCATCCTTTATTATGAAAATTCTAGGGACTAATTTTCAAAACCTTTATATTGAAGTCACCATCATTATTGGCACAAGGCAGAACATTCTCATGCAGCAGCTTTGATAAAGATCATCATCCATTGAGTCAGTTTTTCACTCAAACAAATGACTCATTGGATGAACTCAATTCAGTTATGTTCAGGATTTCAATCTAATAAATATATGTAGCCCCAACTCAAATAAAGCACATACATCCAAGATAATATAATTTAATTTAGTTGAGACTACATATATTTATTAGATGGAAATCCAGTCCACTGAGTCAGTTTTTCACTCAAACAAATTACTCATTGGATGAACTCAATTCAATTATGTTCAGGATTTCCATCTAATAAATATGTAGCCCCAAATCAAATAAAGCACATCCATGCAAGACAATATAATTTATAATTTAATGCAAGATACTAGATATTTGGCACAGTGCTTTAATTTTCCTTCAAAATATTTTATTGTACAAACTACTCGTAATTTAATTGACTTATGAATGAATGAATGAATGAATTTATTCAGCACACACTGTCCAAAACAACAACAAAAATCTTACAATGAAGAAAGAAAATGGATTACAAGGTATCCATGTGCCTGAAAGGGTATAGGCAGAAGCAAAGCTTATTAAGGCCTACTGTTATGTGTCGGACGCAGCTCGGAGAACCGACCAGCGTTTGAAGGACCCAGTATGAAATAAGCAGAGCACGGTTCAAAGGCTAACTGAATTTAATACATAACAGTGATACAAAAAATAACAAAAGAAAGTGCGGTCTGGCGTGGTGCGCTCCCAGCAGCGCTAACGGTCCGGAGCCAGAAGCTGTTCGGACCCAAGGACCCCGCCGACACCCCCCAGGTGGCCGCAACAAACCGAGTCTGTGAAAGAAGGAACCATTATGTGAGTCCACACTCTACACACAGAGAGAACACTTAAAGGTGTACAAACAGCAAACACTTCCTGGCTTGATTACTAATCAGCTTCCCAACCTGCAGGCATGGAACATCCAGTTCACAAAACTCCACTGCAGTGGAAGCCGATACATGACTAACATACAGCTCAATATAATAAAGGTGTGAGGGACACCACATTTACTGACTGTATAAATGTTAGTCACAAAATCTAACGTACCTCAGGAAGTGTGCTGACGAGCGTGAGACCTCACCCCCTCCTCTTTCACAGACCGTGCATCAAACCCTGGACGTTCTCTGCATCCACTGATGATGAGATGGCTCCCGAGACGACGATCTCACCCGTCTGGTCACAAGGTCGAGTCTCTGGCAAATACACACTGTATACTCCAGTCTTAAATGCCACCATGTTCCAATCCATATAGATGCACCTCAGCTGTGAGTCCTGACGAGCCGCAGGTGATCAGGGTGAGGTCCTGATAACCTCAGCAACACAGCCACTCAGTCCCAAATGCAAGCCACCTGGAAGGAAAAACAAAAGACAGAAACAAAAAGGCAGCCAGGCCCCCCAGCCATACAACACCTACCCCTTTAACCAAAAATAAAATCATCTAGTCCAAAAGGAGTGTGGGGAAGTAAAAAAAACCCATCTATTCCTACTCCCTTTTCAACCACTTCAAACTCTTCAGCTTAAAGAAGAAGAAAGAAGAAGATAAACTTTATTGATTTCACAGAGGAGAAATTCACGTTACGTCAGCTCTTAAGAAAACACACAAGCTGGGTGCAAGTAGAGGAAAATGTTCGTCAGACAGCGTGTGCAAGGATAAGCAATGATAATAACACTTGTAACAGTACAAGACATAAGAAATGAGGTAGAAATAGAATATGTATTATATATATATATATATATATATACACACACACGTACTCACATACGTATGTATATATATATATATATATATATATATATATATATATATATATATACACACACACACACACACGAGGTCTGTCAATAAAGTAACAGTCCTTTTTATTTTTTTCAAAAACTATATGGATTTCATTCATATGTTTTTACGTCAGACATGCTTGAACCCTCATGCGCATGCGTGAGTTTTTCCAGCCTGTCGGTGATGTCATTCGCCTGTGAGCACGCCTTGGGAAGGAGTTGTCCCGCCCCCTCGGCTCATTTTCATTGTCTGGAAATGGCGGAATGAAAAGGACTTTTTTCCATCAGAATTTTTTCAGAAGCTGTTAGAGACTGGCACCTGGAAACCATTCGAAAAATTTATCTGGCTTTCGGTGAAAATTTTACGGGCTTCACAGAGAATAAGGTCTGTTACTACAGCTTTAAGGACCCCTTTAAGGACACTCAGCGCGCCGCGCTCTGAGCTGCGACGACGTGGCACAAGCCACCGGACCATTTCTAAACGGATGGCTGTGTGGAGCCGGGACCGTCATGTGCTCTTTCTCTGGTTATCACAAGAGCTGGACATCAGCCATTTTCTGGCAGATTTCACGTTTAACAAGAGATTTTGTCATGGAAAGCCGCGCGGAGGCTGCGCGCGTAAAGACCGATTCGCTTTGGAAGCAAGACAAAGGAACACCTCCGTTTTTGAAAGAGCACACGACGGTCTCGTATCCACAGCACAGAGCCATCCGTTTAGAAATGGTCCGGTGGCTTGTGCCGCGTCGTCGCAGCTCGGAGCGCGGCGCGCCAAGCGTCCTTAAAGGGGTCCTTAAAGTTGTAGTAACAGACCTTATTCTCTGTGAAGCCCGTAAAATTTTCACCGAAAGCCAGATAAAATTTTCGAATGGTTTCCAGGTGCCAGTCTCTAACAGCTTCTGAAAAAATTCTGATGGAAAAAAAGTCCTTTTCATTCCGCCATTTCCAGACAATGAAAATCTGATGAGGGGGGCGGGACCACTCCTTCCCAAGGCGTGCTCACAGGCGAATGACATCACCGACAGGCGTGGAAAAACTCACGCATGCACATGAGGGTTGAAGCATGTCTGACGTAAAAACATATGAATGAAATCCATATAGTTTTTGAAAAAAATAAAAAGGACCGTTACTTTATTGACAGACCTCGTATATATAAACATGATTGGATTGAAAAGGAGATAGGAGCATCTTCTTTACAATATGTGAAATGGAGTTAGATGTGGTAAGGTGACATTAGTGCTGGGATTTGTAAATGAGTTGTTATTGCACGTGATTTGTGGACATATTGTTGTATGTGGTTATTTCACAGTGTTATTGTACAGCCTGACAGCAGCAGGGAGGAACGACCTGCAGAATCGTTCCTTCTTGCACTGAGGGTGCCTCAGTCTGTCACTGAACGAGCTGGTCAGCTCCACTACAGTCCAGTGCAGAGGGTGAGAGGAGTTGTCCATGATGGATTTGAGCTTGGTTAACACCCTCCTCTCAGCCACCTCCTCCAGAAAGTCCAGAGGACAGCCCAGGACAGAGCTAGACTTCCTGACCAGCTTTTTCAGTCTCTTTCTCTCCCGCTCTGTGCTGCCCGGGGCCCAACAGACGACAGCATAGAGGAGAGCAGAGGCTACAACAGAGTCGTAGAAGGTCTTAAGTGGACGCCTGCTCAGTCCAAAGGATTTCAATCTCCTCAGGAGGTGGAGGCGACTCTGGCCTTTTTTGTACAGGGCGTCGGTGTTGTGAGTCCAGTCTAGTTTGCTGTTGAGGTGAACACCCAGGTATTTGAGACTGTCCACAGTTTTATGTCCAACACAATCCGAATGCTACCAAACAAATTTACATTTACAAATTTACATTTACAACTGGCAACACACAAAACTCAACCTTCTTCAGCAGATACATATCTTGAAAACATCATGTCTTTATATTGATTTTTAAACTGATTGCTATTTGGACATCGTTTGAGTTCATCTGTCAGGTTACTCCATATTCTAGGGCCACACATGGAGACACAAAAACCTTTCCTGATTGTCTGAGCGCCAGCAATTTTAAAATGATACAAGCCCCGTAAATTATATTTTCCCTATCTCTCAGTAAAAATTTCTGGAATTCTAAAGGGCACTTGTTTATTTTCAGTTTGTACATTAACTGAACTCTTGAACAAAATCATATAATGAAGTGTTAATATTTGAGATTTACTGAACAATGGGTTGGTGTGATCTAACTAAGTCAGTTTTTCACTCAAACGAATAAAACATTGGATGAACACAATTCAGTTATGTTCAAGATTTCCATCTAATAAATATATGTAGCCCCAACTCAAATAAAGCACATCCATGCAAGATAATGTAATTTAATTTAGTTGAGACTACATATAGAGGGGGCCATGGGGGTCGGGTGCAGAGAGGATTGGGTGGCGGTCGAGGGCGGGTGGCCCGGCGGCCCGGTCCATGCTCACAGCCCCTGGCTGTTGGGTCATGGAATGTCACCTCACTAGGGGGGAAGGAGCCTGAGCTTGTGCGGGAGGTTGAGAGATACCGACTAGAGATAGTCAGGCTCACCTCCACGCACAGCTTGGGCTCTGGTACCCAACTCCTGGAGAGGGGCTGGACGCTTCATTTTTCTGGCGTCGCCCACAGAGAGAGGCGGAGAGCTGGGGTCGCATTGCTTATTGCTCCCCAGCTCAGTCGCCAAGTGTTGGAGTTCACTCCGGTGAACGAGAGGGACGCGTCCCTACGCCTTCGGGTCGGGGACAGGTCTCTCACCGTTGTCTCGGCCTACGGGCCAAGCAGCAGTGCAGAGTACCCGACCTTCCTGGAGTCCCTGGGAGGGGTACTAGATAGCGCTCCGACTGGGGACTCCATTGTTCTCCTGGGGAATTTCAATGCCACGTGGGCGACGACAGTGAGACCTGGAGGGGGGTGATCGGGAAGCACGGCTTCCCTGATCTGAACCCGAGTGGTGTTCAGTTGTTGGACTTCTGTGCTAGTCACAGTTTGTCCATCACAAACACCATGTTCGAGCACAAGGGTGTCCATAAGTGCACGTGGCACCAGGACACCCTGAGCCGGAGGTCGATGATTGACATTGTAGTCGTATCATCTGACCTTCGGCCACGTGTCTCGGACACTCGAGTGAAGTGGGGGCAGAGCTGTCGACTGATCACCACCTGGTGGTGAGTTGGATCCGCTGGGAGGGTAGGAAGCCGGTCAGACCTGGCAGGGCCAAACGTATCGTGAGGGTCTGCTGGGAACGACTGGCAGAACCCTCTGTCAGCGAGGTCTTCAACTCCCACCTCCGGGAGAGCTTCTCCCAGATCCCGGGGGAGGATGGAGACATGGAGTCCGAGTGGACCATGTTCTCCCCCTCCATTGTCGATGCGGCTGCTCGTAGCTGTGGTCACAAGGTTTCTGGTGCCTGTCGCGGTGGCAATCCCCGAACCCGGTGGTGGACACTGGAAGTAAGGGATGCCGTCAAGTTGAAGAAGGAGTCCTACTTATCTTTGTTGGTAGGTGGGACCCCAGAGGCAGCTGACAGGTACCGGCAGGCCAAGCGTGCCGCAGCCCGTGCGGTCACAGAGGCAAAAACTCGGGTCTGGGAGGAGTTCGGGGAGGCTATGGAGGAGGACTGTCGGTCGGCCTCGAAGAGATTCTGGTAAACCGTCCGACGCCTCAAGAGGTGGAAGCAGCTCTCCACCAGCACTGTTTACGGTGCGGGTGGGGAGCTGTTGACCCTGACTGGGGATGTTGTCGGGCGGTGGAAGGAGTACTTCGAGGATCTCCTCAATCCCATCATCACGTCTTCTGAAGAGGAAGCAGAGACTGGGGACTCAGAGGCGGACTCATCCATTACCCAGGCCGAAGTCACCGACGTGGTTAGAAAGCTCCTCGGTGGCAAGGCTCCTGGGGTGGATGAAGTCCGTCCTGAGTACCTTAAGTCTCTGGATGTTGTGGGGCTGTCTTGGCTGACACGCCTCTGCAACATCACGTGGCGATCGGGGACAGTGCCTCTGATTGGCAGACCGGGGTGGTGGTCCCTCTGTTTAAGAAGGGGACGGAGGGTGTGTTCCCAACTATAGGGGGATCACACTCCTCAGCCTCCCCGGTAAGGTCTATCCAGAGTACTGGAGAGGAGAATTCGACCGATGGTTCGAACCTCGGATTCAGGAGGAGCAGTGTGGTTTTCATCCTGGTCGTGGCACACTGGACCAGCTCTACACGCTCCATCGGGTGCTCGAGGGTTCATGGGAGTTTGCCCAACCAGTCCACATGTGTTTTGTGGATCTGGAGAAGGCGTTCGACCATGTCCCTCGGGGCACCCTGTGGGGAGTGCTCCAGGAGTATGGGTTCTGGGGTCCTTTGTTAAGGACTATCCGGTCCCTGTACGACTGCAGCAGGAGCTTGGTTCGCATTGCCGGTAGTAAGTCAAACCTGTTTCCAGTGCACGTTGGCCTCCGCCAGGGCTGCCCTTTGTCACCGGTTCTGTTCATTATTTTTATGGACAGAATTTCTAGGCGCAGCCAGGGTGTAGAGGGGGTCTGGTTTGGGAACCACAGAATCTCGTCTCTCCTGTTTGCGGATGATGTGGTTCTGTTGGCTTCGTCAAATCAGGACCTTCAGCGTGTACTGGGGCGGTTTGCAGCCGAGTGTGAATCGTCCGGGATGAAAATCAGCATCTCCAAATCCGAGGCCATCGTTCTCGGCCGGAAAAAAGGTGCTTTGCCCTCTTCAGATTGGTGGAGTGTCCTTGCCTCAAGTGGAGGAGTTTAGTATCTCGGGGTCTTGTTCACGAGTGAGGGACAGATGGCGCATGAGATCGATAGACGGATCGGTGCAGCATCTGCAGTGATGCGGTCGCTGTATCGGACCGTCGTGGTGAAGAGAGAGCTGAGTAGGGGGGCAAAGCTCTCGATTTACCGATCGATCTACGTTCTGATCCTCACCTATGGTCATGAGATTTGGTTCATGACCGAAAGACGAGGATCGCGAGTACAAGTGGAGGAGCAGCGGCTCGACTCCGAGCTCCTCCCGTCGAAAGGAGTCAGTTGAGGTGGCTCGGGCATCTTTTCCGCCCCTGGACGCCTCGCTGGAGAGGTGTTCCGGGCACGTCCCACTGGGAGGAGGCCCCGGGGAAGACCCAGGACACGCTGGATGGACTACATCTCTCGGCTGGCTTGGGAACGCCTTGGGGTTTCCCCAGAGGAGCTGGGGGAGGTGTGTGTGTGGATTGGGAGGTCTGGGCGGCTTTGCTTGAGCTGCTGCCCCTGCGACCCGACTCGGATTAAAGCGGAAGAAATGGATGGATGGAATGGATGAGACTACATATATTCATTAGATGGAGATCCAATCCACTGAGTCAGTTTTTCACTCAAACAAATGACTCATTGGATGAACTCAGTTCAGTTATGGGCAGGATCTCCATCTAATGAATATATGTAGTCTCAACTAAATTAAATTACATTATCTTGCATGGATGTGCTTTATTTGAGTTTGGGCTACATATTTATTAGATGGCAATCCTGCTCATAATTGAATTGACTTCATCCAATGCGTCAGTTTTTTGAGTGTACAGGCACTACATGAAACATGAGTTAAAGTAACACAAATAATCACTCTTCCAGCAATGTGCACAAGTGCATGTTTTCTCATTTCCCCACATTATACTTAGCAGCTGCTTGCTGTATAGTTAAATAAATTATATGCAGCTAAACAATGAAGCAGTTACAGGAGTTTAATTTGAGTTTTGCAAATAAAAAAGTGCACTCAAAAATTCAGAATGTGACGAGCGGCCATGAACCATTGCTCATTAGAGTAGCTGACAGTGTGCTCGTGAGAGTGAGTGTGACCTGATGCCTGAGGGGTGAGCGTATAGTCTGTCTGGGTCTGTGGGAAGCCTGGAAGGAGACGCATGACTCTGGTGTGGAGAAAGAGGTGCCGAGCCTCTCTGTGCCTGGCTGAGCGCTCGGTAATGAAGCGTGGCAGAGGAGGGAGGAAAGGAGAGTGTCTGCAAGGTAGGCGCGGCCCTCGTGTTCCTATGCAAACAGGGCGGAGGGGTAGGTGAAGCAGGGCCGGCTGTTTTCTATTCTCACGCCACACTGCTGCTCTCGTTTACTCGTCAGTTGTCCGTTTCGACGTCCTTATTGTTTCTCATATACTTGATGCTGTTAAAGACCCTGATGCAGTTTGTGCCGTGCCTGCTTCCCCCAGCAGACAAAATTGTAAGATCTGCCTTATTTGAGCAAACTGCAACAGCAAAATCAGATTCAAGCAAACTCTCACCAAAGTAACCATTTCTAGTCAACTGAAATTTCCACATTCAAATGAGATGCTCTTGTTTTGCTGATTGATTCTTTTCCTGCCTGACTGTGAGACAGTTGGCTGCGCGCGCCCTTTCAACCAGATGTCAGATGGCAGATGTGTTTTTGTTTCATGGTGTCCTGATTGACGGAGGAAGCAGTTCTGCATATCTCCACTATTGTTCTGTCTGCTTTATTTGCATGCAATAAAACTCAAGCGCTGAAATGCAAACCCCATGCAAGCTAAAAACACTCAGTGAACCACTTATTTTTTCTTGCAGAATAGGTTCAAATGTGTCTGGTAGTATAAGACGAGGATCCTGAGTAAATGTGCACATTTTTATCTCAGGAAATCTAAAGAAATGTTTTTTAAAAGACAGATCATTCAGTTAGCTGCTTACCTTAGCATCCTGCGCATTCTGCAGCACTGATCTCCTCTCAGTTCAACTCATTACAATTGCAATGTAACACTCGAAGGTGTAATTTTAATCCTGCACATTTGTAGAGTATGAAATGAGAACCAAGAGTTCACACAGTAATTTTGCAAGCGTTATAGTAGACGGTCCTACTCTAAATAGTGTTAATTCAGCTCCGTCAGGTCAGATCTCAGGTCTGAGAGTTCGTACCATTACATCCACCACACTATGGAACCATCTTGGGTCACAGCTGGCAAAACCTACATTTGCCAGTTTTAACAGTTTTTGCGGGTATGCTGTCACAACTTGTGACAGTATGACTTGTCTATTTGACCTATACCAACTAAAATTTTTTAAGGGCCTGTAGGCTACACTGGGACCCACTATGCTGAATATTATGAACATGTCACAAACATCGGGTTCAATTACTGCAAGTTTTAAAGGTGCAGTGATCAAACCTATCTTAATAAACCTAACTTAGATCCGAGTTCATGAAAAATACCGAATCAATCCTTTTGCTCTAAATTCTTGAAAAAGTGGTTTCACAGAAACTTGTGCATTATTTTGTCAATTATGGCCTCTTGACCTGCTGCAGTTGGCGTTTAGAATGCACCACTCTATGGGGACAGCATCTACTAAAGTGGTGAATGATCTGCTTGCAATGGATGCAGATACCACTACAGTGCTGTCAACTAGGCTCGAGAGTTATTTTGATATTCTGGCCAGGTTCTCTCATGGTTGACATCATACTTACAGTATCTAATCACTCTCACAGTGTCTTGTATAATAACGCTACTTCACAACTTGTTACGGTTAAAATACGGGTTACCACAGGGGTCTGTATTAGGCTCTCTGCTATTCTCTATCTGCATAGAACATGTTAGACAGATATTGGAAAAACTTTGGCATTAGCTTTCATTACTATGATGACAACACTCAGCTTTTATATCAATAACTGCAGACAATTCTTCCTACATGAGGACTTTGAAGGACTTGTCGTAGCTCCAGTGAAAAATGGATGTCCACTAATTTCCTACTCTTAAATTTGAGATGAGACGATGCCCATTGGTCCTGCAAGACACAGACATCAGTCCAATCAGCTAATGTTAACGTTGGATTTGTGTGCTATTCATTACGGTGATACGGCAAAAAGTCTCTCGGTGACCTTTAACCCTACACTGCCTTCGACCTACACATTAGAGAAAATTACAAAGAATTGCTTTCTTTCACGTCTATATTGTGAAGATTGACTTATTACGTCCACCAAGGATGTAATAAACTCATCTGTGTTATTTATTTGTCTGCCTGTCTGTCTGTTAGCAGGATTACGTCAAAACTACTGCACAGATTTTGATGAAATTTCAACACAGATACATATTAGGCCATATTGGGAGGTGAGCTGGATCTGGATTCTGGATCAAGTTTCACTTTATATTTTGAAGGATTACATCAAATCTCACCCAAATTTGCACCACAGACAGATATTATTCCATGGAAGACTTCAGTGAATTCTGGAGGTGATCCAGATCTAGATTCTGGATCAAGATTTCACTTTATAGACACTTTGAAGAATTATGTCAAAACTACTTCACGGATTCTCACAAAATTTACTGCGCAGTTAAATATTAGGGCATGGAAGACTCCACTGAATGTTGGAGGTGATCCGTATCCTGATTGGCGGACGTCAGAAATCTCTCATTGCTCTTGTTCTGTCTGTAGCTGATGTGGAGACACTGATTCATGCCTTTGTCACTTTGAGACTAGATTCCTGTAATGATTTATTTTCGGGGGTCATAGGTCCAAATGGTTCAAATACTGCTGCTAGAGTTCTGATTAGGACAAGAAAGCTGAATTATATTACCCTGATTTTGGCCACCCTCCACTGCTTCCCGTTCATATGAAATCAAATTGTAATGTTTTGATTATTTACATACAAACTCCCTCACAACTAGTGTCAAAAGAATTCAAGGTTATGTACTTGCGCCAACCCTCTTCGAAATCTTCTTTGAAGTACTGTTCAGACATGCCTTCAATTCAGCAAATGAGGGAATCAACCTCCACTCTCGGTCTGACGGCAAACTATTTAACAAGCTCTCACTTGAAGGCCAGACTAAGACAATGGAAGTCCTCCGGGATATGCTCTTTGGAGAGGACACAACTTCTCAGCACACTTAGAAGCAGAACTTCATTCCTTGGCCAACTGACTGACCAACTGGTTAACTTCAGTTCACATATCTGGGCTCAACTATCACAGACATCCTAGAACTTGATGCAGAACTGAGGTAACGGATAGGCAAAGCATTTTACACTCTCCCAGGTTAACCAAGAGATTGTGGGAAAACAAGCAGCTATTTCCATCAAGATGGTGGTATAAGGCCTAGTATAGTTATTACTCCCCTCTTAGTCCATGAGCCAGGAGACCATTTGATCTAATCAGTAATCAGTACCACTAAAGATGGCTAAACAACACTTATACTTGTAATCCAGCCTCAGTGTTTCATGACCTACACAAAAATGTTTCCTGGCCATCCCAGGGTGGCAGCTGTCGTGGGGTAGGAGTCAATGAAGAATTACACGGGGGTCAAAATTTAAAAATGCTACAATCATATTGAAACACATCACATTATTTGTCTGCAGGGATGGGTAGGATTACTTTGGAATGTAATCCAAAAGTAATCAGATTACAAGTACTCCAAATGTATGTATGTACATACATGTATCCACATGCATTCTTTCAAAGTAATCCTGCCCAACCTTGTTTGTCTGATCATAAAGATTCCAAAAAAGTATAGTTTGGACTATCTATGACTGAATGTTATGGGGTAAAAACAGCAAAAATGGTGACAAAAGTTAATTTCAGTTTGAACTGGGGTCATAGGTTAAGTTGCTCCAATTTTGATAAAAAGTGATGACAATTATTGATTGAGCTGATAGAATTAATAATTGGAATAGCTTGAGCATGTTGAATGTTTGGCCTCCAAAGTCAAACAAGGTCAAACATTCCATTGGATTCTATGACATACTTAGTTCTATGACATAGATAGTTAATTTGATCTTAACTTTACATTTATTATTTGAGTTTATTTCATTGAAATTAATTAGCATTTGCTTAAAAAATACACATTTTTTAAAATATACTTAATTTGTTCTTCACCAAAAAAACCTGAGTAGAACATAGTAACAGTTTTTAAAGTGTAGATTTGATCTGTTTTGGTGAAAGAATATCCTTCTCTGCTCTACTCCACGGTGATCCAAAAATGCAAAATTTGCACATCTGGTTTAATAACACAGAACGTGCATTGGGTAAAATTATGTCTGCAACTGTTGTTTGTTTGTGAGTTACTGTGTTCACTGTATCACTCACATGTTGAGTCTAGCTCAGTGAACACAGCAGCAGTCAGCACAACTCACATGGGGGGGAATTAATTTGCAATAATAAGTGATTAAAAACAGCAGGGCAAGAAAAAAAAGGCAGTCCACTTACATCAGCCTTAACAACATTCCGATGTTGTGATTTTGTGTCATTTTAAAGCTTTCTTACGCCAAATGATTGTAATTAATTGCTTCAAAGCTAAACAGGCCCAACTGAGAAGCCAAAGACAACCTGTGATTATCCCCTGTGATTGATTTCAATCAAAGCTGCATTACAAAGTCTTGTATTGTTGTGAAGCAGCAAATTTCCTTTGGGCAACAAGTGTGGATCTATTCATATCTGACGATGGCCTGGGCTTTGGCACTTCCTGATCCCGCTCCTCACGGGTTGGATGGGATAAGGTGTGACTCAGTTCTGCCAGGTCTGACTGTGTTGGTGTAGTCTGTGTCCAGCTGTAGAGACAGTGGGGCCCATCGACCATCTGTCCCCGACCGGCAGAATCAGGCTTGATTCCAGAGCAGGAAAAGGGGGGAGTTTGGTGGGTGGGGGGGGTTCGAGATGGTGTCGGATGGGGAATCAGCTTTGTGTTGCCATAAAGCTGTCTTCGCTCTCTCCTAGCAACGGCCTCCCATTTCCTTGGTTTTTTGGGTGGCGTGGTCCTCTTGGTCGGTGTGCACGGCCCCCTCGCTCTCTCTGTCCTATTTATGGTAATGAGCCATCTGCCCTCTAACAGCCGCCCAAATAGAGGAGAGTCTGGGTGGGGTGGGGTTTGACTCTGAGAGACATGAGCCTCAGACAAAGACGCTTATCCTGTTGTGTCTGCCTCTGCTCCGGCGGATGCCTTCAGATGTTCGATAGCACTCATGAAATCCTAAGAGCACCTGAAGGAGGTAGATTTAAGTCGGCGTGATTTAAAGCATGCCATCGTAGACTGTTTGGGCTGGGGGAAAACACAATGGGAGCATCAACGCCTGCAGATCAGTACAAGCAATGAGATAACCCCCTCAACCTAATCATACACTTAAATGACACTGAGCGCTGCCATGAACATTACAGAAGCTAACCTTTATTCAGCGCCGGTGCACGGATATGTTTCTGACTCGGTGACATGCAAGAGTGGTGAGCACGCTAGCCAGTACAGAGCCACCCGGTATTCAATAGACCTCTGTTGCCACTGGATACTAGATTGGTTACCAAGCCAACACATGTGCCTCGCTGTCATATCCCCAGCAGATTAGTGTTAAAAACAACAGATATCTTGACAGTTTAAGCTCTCTGTGTTTCAGGCTGAAGTAGTCGCATTTCTCTGGCCAAAAAATAAAAATGTTCCACATGTGGAAACATGCAGCCAAATCATTTTGTCATTAAAGCACAACAGCACTTGTTTGACATTTGATTCCTCTTTTCATGAGGTCAGTCACCATTAACCTCATCACACACACACACACACACACACACACACACACACACCACACACACACACACACACACACACACACCACACACACACACACACACACACACACACACCACACACACACACTACGGGCAGAGAAAACTCACAGGAGGCTCAGTGACAACAAATCACAGATGGTGGTGCTGGTGGGCTGCAGATGATGGCAAACAGTAACACATAAAAAAAAACATGTAAGCACCAAAAGGCATCTTGGAGCGATTTTATAGTCGATGGTGTGATTGAAAAATTACTCAATGGAACAACATTCATCTGGGTCAGCCAATGATACTAATCAATTATCATGTCTCCACCACTGGTTTATTGACATCCTGCCAATATACAACCCCTGGCAAAAATTATGGAATCACCGGCCTCGGAGGATGTTCATTCAGTTTAATTTTGTAGAAAAAAAGCAGATCACAGACATGACACAAAACTAAAGTCATTTCAAATGGCAACTTTTGGCTTTAAGAAACACTCTAAGAAATCAAGAAAAAAAGATTGTGGCAGTCTTAAAAGAGAGTAAATCATCATCATCAAAACATACTGGTAGACCAAGGAGACATCAAAGCGTCAAGACAGAAAACTTAAAGCAATATGTCTCAAAAATCGAAAAATGTACAACAAAACAAATGAGGAACGAATGGGAGGAAACTGGAGTCAACGTCTGTGACCGAACTGTAAAACCGCCTAAAGGAAATGGGATTTACATACAGAAAAGCTAAACGAAAGGCATCATTAACACCTAAACAGAAAAAAACAAGGTTACAATGGGCTAAGGAAAAGCAATTGTGGACTGTGGATATTATCGGATTATCTTTTTATATAACTTTAAAAACCATTACCGGACTAATTATCTTAGGATAAAGTTTTGTCCGATAACGTAATAAACAAAGCTGAACAGGGGAAAACATTTTTAAAATTTAAAATCAGTTGAGCACCTACCTGTTAAAAGTTTCCTAACAGATGATAGTTCTACCCTCTGCAAACAGAAAAGAGCTGCTTTCAGGAGAAACCACTCTAGTCTCTGCAGGCAAAGGAGAACTAGTCACACACACAAAAATCATTTTCTTTAACACCATACTGATAAACTGGCAATATCACCCAAGTCATTCAGAGTCATACATTTTTAACTTATGGTTCAAATTTTAACCAAACTAATTTTGGACAAGTTATTTAAAATTACTGTCATGTCTGAAGTTTTATAAAGTGAAAATATCAGATATATGTTTTAGTTTTAAAGTAATGTGCTAATTTTTAAGGTTTTGTGAGCACATGCTGTGCCCGGCAGTGCATTGTGGGTAGGATAGGGTAATCTCAGTACGTTCATGACAGGACAAATGCATTTCAGACACTCTGTTCAGGCTCCACGGACAGCAGCATTAAACTCTAGTGCCTATAACTCTTGTGAATATATTCTCTGGGTTTATAGACGTTACTGTATTTGCGTTTGTTAAATTCCACGCATCTTAAATGTTGCAGACACAGATTATCTGGAAGTTTGTTTTGGCAAGTTTTCAAGGCCTCTAATGCCATCTACTGGCCAGTAGTGTTCATGGCAGTATTCGTCCTAAGTACTAAGCGTCTGGGCACCAGTAGATGGCAGTGTTCTATTTATTTTGACCCTGGTTATATCAGATGGTTGTCAAATCAACTTTTTGGCTTTGCAAATGGCTAAGTTTAAAAACAAAACAACAACAACAAAAAAACATTACAAGACAGCTCTGTGGTGTTTGCACATGCACAGTGTGAGCGGTTGGACGCTTGTAGCTCTTCAGCAGAAGGATACCCTCACGGCGGCCGACCAGAATAATATCAAACTGGTTTGATTTTCATTGGACCATATGATCGGCAATCAGGAGGTGGTTGTGAGATGTTAAATGCAGCTTGTTACTCCATGTACACTACACGATGCAGGATGCATGAACCTGAAACTCGGTCCAAAAAATTTTTGCACGAATGAAAAATCATCTGAAAAAGGGCCAAAACTTGCACAGTGTAAAGTCAACATTTATGTGTCAAGTGTTATGTGGGCCGCTGAAGAGGAGGTACTGCTGGCCCACTACCACCAGAGGGCGCCCTGCTTGGAGTGCGGGCTCCAAGCACCAGAGGGCGCCCGACCCAGAGGAAGTGACAGCTGTCACTCATCACACCAGCTGTCACTCATCTACACCACTACTTAAGCCGGACTGCAACTCCACCTCCCCGCCGAGAAATCGACTACCAAGAGGTAATTTCTCTGCTGACTGACACGTTGTGTACTAATCTAGATCTCATTTGCAGCCATTGTCCTGTGGTCGTTGCCTGATCTGGGATTTCGGCGTTTGGCGTGACTACGACGACTGCGCCTCACTCTCTGAACAGATAAGTGGTTAATCAGAGCTGCACGAGTGTGTGATTTGGAGGTGGAGGTTCCCCCTCCTAACTGTGTACAGACCGTGGACCACTGAGTGTACGGACTTACACTCATTCATCTTGTCTCTGCTTTCTGCCAGCAGTACCAGGGTCGACAGCCGAAGACAGAGGTCACCTGGGGATACGGGACTTAGCGGCTCCGGTGTCTTCAGACCGTTGGTGGTGGAGGCCGTGTGGGACGCGGCTTCTCTCTCGTCGGGGTCTTCTATCTTCGAGCCTGCCCACACGTCACCTGGTGTTAATTGGCTTTACAAATTTTGTGTGTTTAGTTGTGTGTTGTCACAACATTAAATTGTTACCTTTTGGCTTACTCATTGTCCGTTCATTTGCGCCCCCTGTTGTGGGTCCGTGCTACGACACCTTCCCAACATCAAGACAATATGAGTGCACATTTACAACATCATAAAATGTACGCATCATAAAACTAATAATAAAAATAATAAAACTAATAAAATGAGCGCACATTCTCTCCACATGCAAAACATTTTGCGATGACACTTCCAGGGCTCCTTAAAAATGCCTGTTTTTACAAATAAAAAATGGAATATTTTACAAAAGCACATTTATCTGTAACACCAACACACGACACGTCACATTAACGTGTTGGTTTACATAATGAATGACTGAACAAATCAATGTTTAGCAGAGGCACTTTTACCCAGAATCCTTTGCGATCTGTCTGTGTTTGTTACAAAACTTCAGAATTAGTGCATTATTCAACATTAAAATATATATGTTATTTTTAACTTTGTACAAATGACAGAACTGACATTAATGGAGTTATTCTATCACTATTCACACCAAACCATAAGTCAGCATGCCTTTATTTTCCAAGACCTCCACCTGACCGGAGCATTGTGAATGGTAGAGAACTGGCTTTGTGACTGCTCTCAGGGGTGGCTGTGTTGTAGCCGTGTAGCTTCCAGCAGGGGCAGCATGTTCAAACATAGAAGTGTGGGCTCATTGTTTGGGTCTTTTGTCGCTTTTGATGCTTCCAAAAGCGATCGTGGTGTTAAAACTCAAATTCAGCTTGTTAGTAGTTGCAAATGTACCAGAGATAATACTGGAATTTATCAGTTATCTGTAACTTCTGATACATTTTGGGTAGTTTATCGGTTTATCTTTATCAAAGATAAGTTTTCAATTATCTGATTATCTGTTATCGAAGTTAATTTTTTGGTTATCTATGCCCACCACTGGTTATATAACAGCTGAGTGGATCCTTGTCATTTGATTGGTGCTTTGTATGTCATGTGATGGATTATTCATCTCATTTGTGCTGTATTGCATTTAGCATTCAAATATGGTTCCATTTACCATGCAATTTGGTTCCATATTTTTTGTACCATTGCACGCTGTGAACTCCGCCCACGCACACAACTAGTGGGGGCGGCGTTTAGCTAAACATGGCGGAGTTTGTTTTGCTGACAGATGATGATTTGAACAAGCTAATTGATGGTGCTAATTCTTCTAACACACACACAAAAACAAATCCACTATGCTATAAGCCACCTGGAAAGCATGAAGAGCTGTTAGGATGAAGAGGATGAAGTTAGGATGATTTTGCTGGACTGAGGAAGTACACAGTCTTTTTTTTTTTTTTTTTTTTTGAAGTACACAAAGTCAGTGCACATCAGAATTATAATCAAATAATCGGCAGAATTATTTTTTAACAAACTGTTTTTTTCCAAATTGACTGGAAACATTTTGGACTCCAATTTAAAGTTCATGTTGGACTGTTAAGCACGAGTGACGAACACCAAAATGTAAGTCCCTTTTCTGTTGTTTATAAATTAATAAAATATCAAATGATAAGGATTTATTTTAGCCGTATATAAAATAAATAATGAATGTTTTCATTCTTTCAAAGGAACAAATATTCAATTCGGTGAAAACTGGAATATGCCATTAAACTCGACTTTCATATCATGAATATTCGTACCATTGAAACTCACAAACATTCAATATTTGTATATTATCTACTGTTTCCACAGAAATCTCGATCTATATATCTATATCTGGCTGACATGGCTGAATCTATGGATAACACTGCAGCACAATCTCTGTAACTCTGGGCAAACTCCCTTAAGCACGTCGCAGATAACACAGGTTTCACACTATACTGCACAATCTTGTAAGAAGGCTTTGCCCCATAAGCCGACAGCATAGGTGGAACTTATGTCTATTATTCCCCACAAAAAAGGAACCAGATTTTGCACAACATTATGTGAAAATCATCAATTAACCATAGCTTACCATAGATTCGCCCTTGAGCCTATAAGACTACAGTCTGGAGTCAAGTCTGATACAACAGAATGGTGACAAATATATCTTTTCTACTGTGACCACAGAGGGCACTGAGGCAGCAATGACAATTTTTCTGTGACAAACGATTTTCCAAAAGCTGCAAGCATTCAAGTTTGTTTTTTTTTTTTTGTAATAATATGGTAATTGGTGATGGAGTCTTACATTATTTATGCCCAAATATTTTTGTCCCCTCTAACATCACACTGCTTCCACAACAACTTGTGTGTGATGATGGCATAGGGGTAGTTAGCCAATCAGTGCCAAGATGGCTAGCACTCTTGCCTCACAGCAAGAAGGTCATGGGTTTGATTCCCACCTGTGCCCTTTCTGTGTGGTGTTTGCATGGGTTTCCTCCTACATTTAAAAGACCTGCAGGTTAGTGAACTGTAAACTTCATAATTGTCCAGGTCTCCTTTGCCAAAAGAGGTCTTGATCTCAATGGGACTAACCTGGTTAAATAAAGATAAATAATTAAAAAAAGATAGTCCTCTCACTGCTTCACAATCAACAAATATACTTTAATCCAGACCATGTTTTAGTGGGCTTTAATAATACAAAATCTTTGACCGCAACCATCAACAAACAATAAAATCACCAAGTCTGAGCAATACCAACCTTTTTAAAGGAGTTGAATTTACACTTAACTTTGCTCAGATAAATACAACAATATCTAGAATCTTTAATGGCTTGCTGCACAGCACCTTGTAACAAATCACCAAATCTTTGAGATGCCAAATGCTGTAAATATTGTCAGTTGTGGCATTGGGTGTCCAGCACCCCTTTAACAATTCACCAAATATAAATAAGAAGAGGTGTGTTTTTTGTTTTGTTTTTCATTTGTTTTTTTGCAATGAAGGAGACATTTTGGGCTTCTTCAAACTTAATCTCTGTTTTCAAGGCACTTGATCTCCAATATTGCGTTACTGAAAAGACATACAAAATGGCCCCTTTAATAAACGGTAACCACAGCTGATTGGCTCAATGTACTTCTTTGGAGGGAAAACTGCTCACACACCCTTTAACTGTAAGTAGTGCAGCCAGGCGTGGTCAACGTCTTTAAACGCAACCCTTTCTTTGTTCTTCAGGTTTGCTCTCCCGAGAGGTTCACCCTACGTTTGCCTGCAGTTATCCTCTACAGGAGACAATGTTTGCCAACAGAAGCCTTTTATTTGCACTCCTTTCTGCTAAGCGAGCCTTATGAATTGTGTCAGCAGTTGCCGACTGCCTGTTATCTATTAGTTGATAAGAGCCTGCTTACATGCAGAGGCAATAAAATGCTTGACATGTAGGGGCGCATGAATGATCTTCACAACAGCCAACAAATATCCTGTAATTCTTTATTGATTCAGTCTATTTATTGAGATCAAACGCCACAATGACTTGTATAAACAGGTCAAAGTGTCTGTTCATTCCAGGGGAGGATTAAGCATGCCAGAAACACGAAGAGAGGAAATTAAATGAAAGCTCAATGAAAAAGAAGAATTTGTTTAAGTGGATAGGACTGTGTATCGTTCATTTAGTAAACCACCTCTGTCAAGAAGTTGACTGTATTACTGCCTATACTATTTAAATAAAACTTCAAATTAGGGATGGCACAAATCATGTTTTCATGCCCAATATGATACAGATATTGGAAGCTTTAGTATTATCTGCTGATGCCAATACCAATTTGAGCAAAAACGTTTGTTTTTTAAATTTCCAATATGTGATCTAGTCATTTTCATTTATTTATTTATTAAAAAAAAATATTTTTTTTTGCCAATATTGGTCTGATATAATCCAAAATACTTAAAATTGCTGGTCTTGCTGTGATTGCGGAGTGACCTGTAGAAAAAATGATTAATTGGCTGTATAAATTATGTAATGTTGTTTGCATCATCAAGCCATTTTGAGTTTTGATTGAAAAACTGGTCTAACTAAAACATTACTCTTGGTAAGATGAGCATTTTTCAGTAGTGACAACAGTGCTTCCAAACAGAATTTGTAGGCATTTAATCCACCATATGAAGCTGGGGGGGGTCTCCAACACATGGTCCATTAGTACCCAATCCCCCCAAGGCTGCATTTTTGTCCCCTCTACTCTTCTCCTTGTTCACCCACAGCTGCACCTCTAGCCACCAGTCTTTACAGCTCCTGAAGTTCTCTGATGGGGATGAGACTGCCTACAGATGGGAGATGGATCACCTGATGTCCTGGTGCAAGCAGAACAATTTGGAGCTCAACGCCCGCAAGACAGTGGAGATGGTTGTTGACTTCAGGAAGAACTCAGTCCCAGCCAACCCCACCACCCTGTGTGACTCCCCAGTTGCCATTGTAGAGTCCTTTCGCTACCTGGTGATCACCATCACCCAGGACCTCAAGTCGGAGCTGAATTTCATCCATTTTGGAATGAAGCTGTATCATTATAAATTATATAAAAAGCGCATCGCTGTCAATACTTTCTGGATGCACTGTACATTAATGACTGTATCTCAAGAACTAGATGAGATATGAAAATGTGGTTTATTGCAGAGACCTCTGCTCTCCTAGGGCTACCAAATATATCAGCCCTCAGACGTCAGTCATCATGTGATGACGTCAAGCAAAGCTGAAAAATTAGCTGGAGGAGGTGAGTCACTGCAATTATCTGGGTGCCTTGTTGACTTTTAAAATAGAACTGTTTTCCAGTGTTGCTGCAGCCATGCTGCACCTGATCCTGTCAGATCTCAGAAGTAAAGCAGAGTAGGTCCTCTGATTATGCTGTGTTCCAGCTGAACTTAGAAGTCGGACGTCGCAACTGGAACTGACATCACACTCAAGTTAAATATTTTCCAATTTAACACATCAAGTTAGACTTTTCCAAGAAAGCCTTTGTTGTGCTTGCTCTTTCACAGTATAGGGAGCTCCAAAACAAACATGCGGCCCACCAAAGGGACCTCATGGAAGGAAGACAGAAGGTAGTGTTTTAATTTACTGCTTGGTTTGTAGCACAGTGCAACCAGTTATTGTTTGCAACATCTATCAGGTTAGCCAATATTACTGGCACCAGTTTCATGGACAACATATTTCACAACATTTAGCATAAAAAACACGTTTGCAGACAGCAGTATTGCGATATTGTGTCTACAACTTATTAAAATGGACACAAAATAGACAGCAGGCATAAAAAACCCAGCAAAAACTCCAATTTTACTTACGGTTGATGTTGGGAGTGGAGAGGGTCGACTAGGCCTAGGATCCACTGGTCCTAGGGTCCACTGGTCCTAACCTTTTTATGTTATTTGATGGTGTATATTACAACCCAAACTGATGTAATAATGTAAATGCAATATAATTGTAAACTAAATGTAATAATTTCATATAGCTAACAAACCAAATCCATTTTTGTTCAATTTACTAAAAACATGATTCTGTTGACATACAACCATTAATTGTGCTGTTATTTATAAATCTGTTGAACTGAAAATCAATAATTGATGGTAATTCGTCATAATTAAATGGGTTTTTTACCTCTGCCAGTGAAGTTGGAGGAGGTTATGTTATCACTTGTTTGTTTTTATTTGTGAGTTTTTTTGTTTTTTTTGGTTTGTGAACAAACAAAAATTTTGTTTAAGTTGAAAGTACAGTTTGCATATGAACACTGTACTTTCAACTTAGTTATTTCAACTGTCAACTGAGTTCATGCCACAAGACGTCGCTACGTAAGTTGAAATAACTTTAAAAAACCTATCAAGCAATCATTACATCACTTTTTCTCGCTGAGACAGCGGTTAATTTTTTAGAGTGTAGTAAAACTGTTGCAAAATCTAAGTATCTGATTTAGTCTCAAAACTTCAAAATAAATAAATAAATTGCAGTAAGTTGCACTGAATTTTGAATTTTAATGTTTTTTATGTTTTTAAAATGTTTTAATGTTTTAAATGTAATTTTATGTTTTTACAGTGTGTAACAATCAACTGTAGCAACAGTTTAACTTGCAGTTAAAGTTAGTGTTATTGCTAAGCAACATGTACTGTACACATAGGGAGAGTTTTTCTACATTTCCAAGGGCAACAACAAGGGTGCAGCTCAAACACCTGACGCTCTAAGCTGATAAAACTGATACGTTTCATTCTGAGCGGAGTGAAATAGTTAACTGTACCAGTTGGTGGTGTTATCAAAACCGCCTTTACTGAATCTGTTCTGGTAATTCAATCATTTGAGAAAGAGTTCTTTCCAATCATGTGATTCTGGCTGTTTTTCCACTACACACAACAGAACTGAACTTTGCTCTTTTTTTCTTTTTTTTTTACTCCTTTGATTCTTTTCTTCCTTTATTGACCAATAGCCTTTGCAGTTTTAAGCACTAAAACGATACGACTCTCTTATAAAAGTGCACAAATGGCCCTGTTATACAATACGCCACATGCAGGGCCAACTGAATTAACCCATTGATCCCTGGCTGTTCTATTTTGTTATTCTTTCTTAATGACTGCTCCTTGCAGGCAAATGAACACTTCGAGTCAATTAACTGTGAAGTGGAGGAGGATAAGGAAAGACAACCCACTCTGATAAGTTTAAAAGGCTCCGTTGGCGAGTCATGACATCCCACGCTAAAGACTGGACTCATGACTTCAGTGTAAACAACAACACAACACCAAAACCTTTGTCCTTTCACACTCCCTTATCTGTTCACGGCATCGCGCTCGCCCCGCCTTTGGCTCGGTCACAAGTACACTTTATCTTGTGGGACAGTACTATGCTTGTGCTCAGCAGTGTTGTCTGGCACTGCCAGCTCCATAGTGGGCTGTGTGACACATACAGTTCAGCTCATAAATATTTGGACAATGACAGCGTTTCTGTGATTTTGGTTGTCTGGAACAGCCTAGATTTGAAAGCAAATCATGACTACAAGCTTGTAGTGCATACTATCTACTTTTGAGTTGTGGATATACAGTGTTACAAATTGGACTGCAATTACAGCATTTTTTTTTTTAGTGTGATCTTTTTGCCACTGACAGTCACCAGAGGGACTTAAACATATCAACGTATCACTGTGCGGCTTTTAACAAAATATCTCAAAAACTAATTGAGGATTTTTAGTCAAATTTTGTCCCACCCAAGAATGAATCCATTAACATTTTAAGTTCAGATGTCAAAGGTCGGGGTCACAGCACATTGCACAAGGTCAAAATTTTGATCAATGCAAATAGATTTTGGGAACTGATGTCATTCAAGGTCAAATGCAAGGCCCAAAGCTCACATATGACTTCCTATTCATGTTTAATAGTAACTATTTAACACCTAAACAGATGGTTTAGGTGGTTTGCGCATAGCACGATGATGTCATCCTTTATTATGAAAATTCTAGGGACTAATTTTCAAAACCTTTATATTGAAGTCACCATCATTATTGGCACAAGGCAGAACATTCTCATGCAGCAGCTTTGATAAAGATCATCATCCATTGAGTCAGTTTTTCACTCAAACAAATGACTCATTGGATGAACTCAATTCAGTTATGTTCAGGATTTCAATCTAATAAATATATGTAGCCCCAACTCAAATAAAGCACATACATCCAAGATAATATAATTTAATTTAGTTGAGACTACATATATTTATTAGATGGAAATCCAGTCCACTGAGTCAGTTTTCACTCAAACAAATTACTCATTGGATGAACTCAATTCAATTATGTTCAGGATTTCCATCTAATAAATATGTAGCCCCAAATCAAATAAAGCACATCCATGCAAGACAATATAATTTATAATTTAATGCAAGATACTAGATATTTGGCACAGTGCTTTAATTTTCCTTCAAAATATTTTATTGTACAAACTACTCGTAATTTAATTGACTTATGAATGAATGAATGAATGAATTTATTCAGCACACACTGTCCAAAACAACAACAAAAATCTTACAATGAAGAAAGAAAATGGATTACAAGGTATCCATGTGCCTGAAAGGGTATAGGCAGAAGCAAAGCTTATTAAGGCCTACTGTTATGTGTCGGACGCAGCTCGGAGAACCGACCAGCGTTTGAAGGACCCAGTATGAAATAAGCAGAGCACGGTTCAAAGGCTAACTGAATTTAATACATAACAGTGATACAAAAAATAACAAAAGAAAGTGCGGTCTGGCGTGGTGCGCTCCCAGCAGCGCTAACGGTCCGGAGCCAGAAGCTGTTCGGACCCAAGGACCCCGCCGACACCCCCAGGTGGCCGCAACAAACCGAGTCTGTGAAAGAAGGAACCATTATGTGAGTCCACACTCTACACACAGAGAGAACACTTAAAGGTGTACAAACAGCAAACACTTCCTGGCTTGATTACTAATCAGCTTCCCAACCTGCAGGCATGGAACATCCAGTTCACAAAACTCCACTGCAGTGGAAGCCGATACATGACTAACATACAGCTCAATATAATAAAGGTGTGAGGGACACCACATTTACTGACTGTATAAATGTTAGTCACAAAATCTAACGTACCTCAGGAAGTGTGCTGACGAGCGTGAGACCTCACCCCCTCCTCTTTCACAGACCGTGCATCAAACCCTGGACGTTCTCTGCATCCACTGATGATGAGATGGCTCCCGAGACGACGATCTCACCCGTCTGGTCACAAGGTCGAGTCTCTGGCAAATACACACTGTATACTCCAGTCTTAAATGCCACCATGTTTCCAATCCATATAGATGCACCTCAGCTGTGAGTCCTGACGAGCCGCAGGTGATCAGGGTGAGGTCCTGATAACCTCAGCAACACAGCCACTCAGTCCCAAATGCAAGCCACCTGGAAGGAAAAAACAAAAGACAGAAACAAAAAGGCAGCCAGGCCCCCCAGCCATACAACACCTACCCCTTTAACCAAAAATAAAATCATCTAGTCCAAAAGGAGTGTGGGGAAGTAAAAAAAACCCATCTATTCCTACTCCCTTTTCACCACTTCAAACTCTTCAGCTTAAAGAAGAAGAAAGAAGAAGATAAACTTTATTGATTTCACAGAGGAGAAATTCACGTTACGTCAGCTCTTAAGAAAACACACAAGCTGGGTGCAAGTAGAGGAAAATGTTCGTCAGACAGCGTGTGCAAGGATAAGCAATGATAATAACACTTGTAACAGTACAAGACATAAGAAATGAGGTAGAAATAGAATATGTATTATATATATATATATATATATACACACACACGTACTCACATACGTATGTATATATATATATATATATATATATATATATATATATATATATACACACACACACACACACGAGGTCTGTCAATAAAGTAACAGTCCTTTTTATTTTTTTCAAAAACTATATGGATTTCATTCATATGTTTTTACGTCAGACATGCTTGAACCCTCATGCGCATGCGTGAGTTTTTCCAGCCTGTCGGTGATGTCATTCGCCTGTGAGCACGCCTTGGGAAGGAGTTGTCCCGCCCCCTCGGCTCATTTTCATTGTCTGGAAATGGCGGAATGAAAAGGACTTTTTTTCCATCAGAATTTTTTCAGAAGCTGTTAGAGACTGGCACCTGGAAACCATTCGAAAAATTTATCTGGCTTTCGGTGAAAATTTTACGGGCTTCACAGAGAATAAGGTCTGTTACTACAGCTTTAAGGACCCCTTTAAGGACACTCAGCGCGCCGCGCTCTGAGCTGCGACGACGTGGCACAAGCCACCGGACCATTTCTAAACGGATGGCTGTGTGGAGCCGGGACCGTCATGTGCTCTTTCTCTGGTTATCACAAGAGCTGGACATCAGCCATTTCTGGCAGATTTCACGTTTAACAAGAGATTTTGTCATGGAAAGCCGCGCGGAGGCTGCGCGCGTAAAGACCGATTCGCTTTGGAAGCAAGACAAAGGAACACCTCCGTTTTTGAAAGAGCACACGACGGTCTCGTATCCACAGCACAGAGCCATCCGTTTAGAAATGGTCCGGTGGCTTGTGCCGCGTCGTCGCAGCTCGGAGCGCGGCGCGCCAAGCGTCCTTAAAGGGGTCCTTAAAGTTGTAGTAACAGACCTTATTCTCTGTGAAGCCCGTAAAATTTTCACCGAAAGCCAGATAAAATTTTCGAATGGTTTCCAGGTGCCAGTCTCTAACAGCTTCTGAAAAAATTCTGATGGAAAAAAAGTCCTTTTCATTCCGCCATTTCCAGACAATGAAAATCTGATGAGGGGGGCGGGACCACTCCTTCCCAAGGCGTGCTCACAGGCGAATGACATCACCGACAGGCGTGGAAAAACTCACGCATGCACATGAGGGTTGAAGCATGTCTGACGTAAAAACATATGAATGAAATCCATATAGTTTTTGAAAAAAATAAAAAGGACCGTTACTTTATTGACAGACCTCGTATATATAAACATGATTGGATTGAAAAGGAGATAGGAGCATCTTCTTTACAATATGTGAAATGGAGTTTAGATGTGGTAAGGTGACATTAGTGCTGGGATTTGTAAATGAGTTGTTATTGCACGTGATTTGTGGACATATTGTTGTATGTGGTTATTTCACAGTGTTATTGTACAGCCTGACAGCAGCAGGGAGGAACGACCTGCGGAATCGTTCCTTCTTGCACTGAGGGTGCCTCAGTCTGTCACTGAACGAGCTGGTCAGCTCCACTACAGTCCAGTGCAGAGGGTGAGAGGAGTTGTCCATGATGGATTTGAGCTTGGTTAACACCCTCCTCTCAGCCACCTCCTCCAGAAAGTCCAGAGGACAGCCCAGGACAGAGCTAGACTTCCTGACCAGCTTTTTCAGTCTCTTTCTCTCCCGCTCTGTGCTGCCCGGGGCCCAACAGACGACAGCATAGAGGAGAGCAGAGGCTACAACAGAGTCGTAGAAGGTCTTAAGTGGACGCCTGCTCAGTCCAAAGGATTTCAATCTCCTCAGGAGGTGGAGGCGACTCTGGCCTTTTTTGTACAGGGCGTCGGTGTTGTGAGTCCAGTCTAGTTTGCTGTTGAGGTGAACACCCAGGTATTTGAGACTGTCCACAGTTTTTATGTCCAACACAATCCGAATGCTACCAAACAAATTTACATTTACAAATTTACATTTACAACTGGCAACACACAAAACTCAACCTTCTTCAGCAGATACATATCTTGAAAACATCATGTCTTTATATTGATTTTTAAACTGATTGCTATTTGGACATCGTTTGAGTTCATCTGTCAGGTTACTCCATATTCTAGGGCCACACATGGAGACACAAAAACCTTTCCTGATTGTCTGAGCGCCAGCAATTTTAAAATGATACAAGCCCCGTAAATTATATTTTCCCTATCTCTCAGTAAAAATTTCTGGAATTCTAAAGGGCACTTGTTTATTTTCAGTTTGTACATTAACTGAACTCTTGAACAAAATCATATAATGAAGTGTTAATATTTGAGATTTACTGAACAATGGGTTGGTGTGATCTAACTAAGTCAGTTTTCACTCAACGAATAAAACATTGGATGAACACAATTCAGTTATGTTCAAGATTTCCATCTAATAAATATATGTAGCCCCAACTCAAATAAAGCACCATCCATGCAAGATAATGTAATTTAATTTAGTTGAGACTACATATAGAGGGGGCCATGGGGGTCGGGTGCAGAGAGGATTGGGTGGCGGTCGAGGGCGGGTGGCCCGGCGGCCCTCGGTCCATGCTCACAGCCCCTGGCTGTTGGGTCATGGAATGTCACCTCACTAGGGGGGAAGGAGCCTGAGCCTTGTGCGGGAGGTTGAGAGATACCGACTAGAGATAGTCAGGCTCACCTCCACGCACAGCTTGGGCTCTGGTACCCAACTCCTGGAGAGGGGCTGGACGCTTCATTTTTCTGGCGTCGCCCACAGAGAGAGGCGGAGAGCTGGGTCGCATGCTTATTGCTCCCCAGCTCAGTCGCCAAGTGTTGGAGTTCACTCCGGTGAACGAGAGGGACGCGTCCCTACGCCTTCGGGTCGGGGACAGGTCTCTCACCGTTGTCTCGGCCTACGGGCCAAGCAGCAGTGCAGAGTACCGACCTTCCTGGAGTCCCTGGGAGGGGTACTAGATAGCGCTCCGACTGGGGACTCCATTGTTCTCCTGGGGAATTTCAATGCCACGTGGGCGACGACAGTGAGACCTGGAGGGGGGTGATCGGGAAGCACGGCTTCCCTGATCTGAACCCGAGTGGTGTTCAGTTGTTGGACTTCTGTGCTAGTCACAGTTTGTCCATCACAAACACCATGTTCGAGCACAAGGGTGTCCATAAGTGCACGTGGCACCAGGACACCCTGAGCCGGAGGTCGATGATTGACATTGTAGTCGTATCATCTGACCTTCGGCCACGTGTCTCGGACACTCGAGTGAAGTGGGGGCAGAGCTGTCGACTGATCACCACCTGGTGGTGAGTTGGATCCGCTGGGAGGGTAGGAAGCCGGTCAGACCTGGCAGGGCCAAACGTATCGTGAGGGTCTGCTGGGAACGACTGGCAGAACCCTCTGTCAGCGAGGTCTTCAACTCCCACCTCCGGGAGAGCTTCTCCCAGATCCCGGGGGAGGATGGAGACATGGAGTCCGAGTGGACCATGTTCTCCCCCTCCATTGTCGATGCGGCTGCTCGTAGCTGTGGTCACAAGGTTTCTGGTGCCTGTCCGCGGGTGGCAATCCCCGAACCCGGTGGTGGACACTGGAAGTAAGGGATGCCGTCAAGTTGAAGAAGGAGTCCTACTTATCTTTGTTGGTAGGTGGGACCCCAGAGGCAGCTGACAGGTACCGGCAGGCCAAGCGTGCCGCAGCCCGTGCGGTCACAGAGGCAAAAACTCGGGTCTGGGAGGAGTTCGGGGAGGCTATGGAGGAGGACTGTCGGTCGGCCTCGAAGAGATTCTGGTAAACCGTCCGACGCCTCAAGAGGTGGAAGCAGCTCTCCACCAGCACTGTTTACGGTGCGGGTGGGGAGCTGTTGACCCTGACTGGGGATGTTGTCGGGCGGTGGAAGGAGTACTTCGAGGATCTCCTCAATCCCATCATCACGTCTTCTGAAGAGGAAGCAGAGACTGGGGACTCAGAGGCGGACTCATCCATTACCCAGGCCGAAGTCACCGACGTGGTTAGAAAGCTCCTCGGTGGCAAGGCTCCTGGGGTGGATGAAGTCCGTCCTGAGTACCTTAAGTCTCTGGATGTTGTGGGGCTGTCTGGCTGACACGCCTCTGCAACATCACGTGGCGATCGGGGACAGTGCCTCTGGATTGGCAGACCGGGGTGGTGGTCCCCTCTGTTTAAGAAGGGGGACCGGAGGGTGTGTTCCAACTATAGGGGGATCACACTCCTCAGCCTCCCCGGTAAGGTCTATTCCAGAGTACTGGAGAGGAGAATTCGACCGATGGTCGAACCTCGGATTCAGGAGGAGCAGTGTGGTTTTCATCCTGGTCGTGGCACACTGGACCAGCTCTACACGCTCCATCGGGTGCTCGAGGGTTCAATGGGAGTTTGCCCAAACCAGTCCACATGTGTTTTGTGGATCTGGAGAAGGCGTTCGACCATGTCCCTCGGGGCACCCTGTGGGGAGTGCTCCAGGAGTATGGGTTCTGGGGTCCTTTGTTAAGGACTATCCGGTCCCTGTACGACTGCAGCAGGAGCTTGGTTCGCATTGCCGGTAGTAAGTCAAACCTGTTTCCAGTGCACGTTGGCCTCCGCCAGGGCTGCCCTTTGTCACCGGTTCTGTTCATTATTTTTATGGACAGAATTTCTAGGCGCAGCCAGGGTGTAGAGGGGGTCTGGTTTGGGAACCACAGAATCTCGTCTCTCCTGTTTGCGGATGATGTGGTTCTGTTGGCTTCGTCAAATCAGGACCTTCAGCGTGTACTGGGGCGGTTTGCAGCCGAGTGTGAATCGTCCGGGATGAAAATCAGCATCTCCAAATCCGAGGCCATCGTTCTCGGCCGGAAAAAGGTGCTTTGCCCTCTTCAGATTGGTGGAGTGTCCTTGCCTCAAGTGGAGGAGTTTAAGTATCTCGGGGTCTTGTTCACGAGTGAGGGACAGATGGAGCATGAGATCGATAGACGGATCGGTGCAGCATCTGCAGTGATGCGGTCGCTGTATCGGACCGTCGTGGTGAAGAGAGAGCTGAGTAGGGGGGCAAAGCTCTCGATTTACCGATCGATCTACGTTCTGATCCTCACCTATGGTCATGAGATTTGGTTCATGACCGAAAGAACGAGATCGCGAGTACAAGTGGAGGAGCAGCGGCTCGACGCCGAGCTCCTCCACTTCGAAAGGAGTCAGTTGAGGTGGCTCGGGCATCTTTTCCGCCCCTGGACGCCTCGCTGGAGAGGTGTTCCGGGCACGTCCCACTGGGAGGAGGCCCCGGGGAAGACCCAGGACACGCTGGATGGACTACATCTCTCGGCTGGCTTGGGAACGCCTTGGGGTTCCCCCAGAGGAGCTGGGGGAGGTGTGTGTGGATTGGGAGGTCTGGGCGGCTTTGCTTGAGCTGCTGCCCCTGCGACCCGACTCCGGATAAAGCGGAAGAAAATGGATGGATGGATGGATGAGACTACATATATTCATTAGATGGAGATCCAATCCACTGAGTCAGTTTTTCACTCAAACAAATGACTCATTGGATGAACTCAGTTCAGTTATGGGCAGGATCTCCATCTAATGAATATATGTAGTCTCAACTAAATTAAATTACATTATCTTGCATGGATGTGCTTTATTTGAGTTTGGGCTACATATTTATTAGATGGCAATCCTGCTCATAATTGAATTGACTTCATCCAATGCGTCAGTTTTTTGAGTGTACAGGCACTACATGAAACATGAGTTAAAGTAACACAAATAATCACTCTTCCAGCAATGTGCACAAGTGCATGTTTTCTCATTTCCCCACATTATACTTAGCAGCTGCTTGCTGTATAGTTAAATAAATTATATGCAGCTAAACAATGAAGCAGTTACAGGAGTTTAATTTGAGTTTTGCAAATAAAAAAGTGCACTCAAAAATTCAGAATGTGACGAGCGGCCATGAACCATTGCTCATTAGAGTAGCTGACAGTGTGCTCGTGAGAGTGAGTGTGACCTGATGCCTGAGGGGTGAGCGTATAGTCTGTCTGGGTCTGTGGGAAGCCTGGAAGGAGACGCATGACTCTGGTGTGGAGAAAGAGGTGCCGAGCCTCTCTGTGCCTGGCTGAGCGCTCGGTAATGAAGCGTGGCAGAGGAGGGAGGAAAGGAGAGTGTCTGCAAGGTAGGCGCGGCCCTCGTGTTCCTATGCAAACAGGGCGGAGGGGTAGGTGAAGCAGGGCCGGCTGTTTTCTATTCTCACGCCACACTGCTGCTCTCGTTTACTCGTCAGTTGTCCGTTTCGACGTCCTTATTGTTTCTCATATACTTGATGCTGTTAAAGACCCTGATGCAGTTTGTGCCGTGCCTGCTTCCCCCAGCAGACAAAATTGTAAAGATCTGCCTTATTTGAGCAAACTGCAACAGCAAAATCAGATTCAAGCAAACTCTCACAAAGTAACCATTTATAGTCAACTGAAATTTCCACATTCAAATGAGATGCTCTTGTTTTGCTGATTGATTTCTTTTCCTGCCTGACTGTGAGACAGTTGGCTGCGCGCGCCCTTTCAACCAGATGTCAGATGGCAGATGTGTTTTTGTTTCATGGTGTCCTGATTGACGGAGGAAGCAGTTCTGCATATCTCCACTATTGTTCTGTCTGCTTTATTTGCATGCAATAAAACTCAAGCGCTGAAATGCAAACCCCATGCAAGCTAAAAACACTCAGTGAACCACTTATTTTTTCTTGCAGAATAGGTTCAAATGTGTCTGGTAGTATAAGACGAGGATCCTGAGTAAATGTGCACATTTTTATCTCAGGAAATCTAAAGAAATGTTTTTTAAAAGACAGATCATTCAGTTAGCTGCTTACCTTAGCATCCTGCGCATTCTGCAGCACTGATCTCCTCTCAGTTCAACTCATTACAATTGCAATGTAACACTCTGAAGGTGTAATTTTAATCCTGCACATTTGTAGAGTATGAAATGAGAACCAAGAGTTCACACAGTAAATTTTGCAAGCGTATAGTAGACGGTCCTACTCTAAATAGTGTTAATTCAGCTCCGTCAGGTCAGATCTCAGGTCTGAGAGTTCGTACCATTACATCCACCACACTATGGAACCATCTTGGGTCACAGCTGGCAAACACCTACATTTGCCAGTTTTAACAGTTTTTGCTGGGTATGCTGTCACAACTTGTGACAGTATGACTTGTCTATTTGACCTATACCAACTAAAATTTTTTAAGGGCCTGTAGGCTACACTGGGACCCACTATGCTGAATATTATGAACATGTCACAAACATCGGGTTCAATTACTGCAAGTTTTAAAGGTGCAGTGATCAAACCTATTCTTAATAAACCTAACTTAGATCCGAGTTCATTGAAAAATACCGAATCAATCCTTTTGCTCTAAAATTCTTGAAAAAGTGGTTTCACAGAAACTTGTGCATTATTTTGTCAATTATGGCCTCTTTGACCTGCTGCAGTTGGCGTTTAGAATGCACCACTCTATGGGGACAGCATCTACTAAAGTGGTGAATGATCTGCTTGCAATGGATGCAGATACCACTACAGTGCTGCAACTAGGCTCGAGAGTTATTTTGATATTACTGGCCAGGTTCTCTCATGGTTGACATCATACTTACAGTATCTAATCACTCTCACAGTGTCTTGTATAATAACGCTACTTCACAACTTGTTCCGGTAAAATACGGGTTACCACAGGGGTCTGTATTAGGCTCTCTGCTATTCTCTATCTGCATAGAACATGTTAGACAGATATTGGAAAACTTTGGCATTAGCTTTCATTACTATGATGACAACACTCAGCTTTATATCTCAATAACTGCAGACAATTCTTCCTACATGAGGACTTTGAAGGACTTGTCTGTAGCTCCAGTGAAAAACTGGATGTCCACTAATTTCCTACTCTTAAATTCTGAGATGAGACGATGCCCATTGGTCCTGCAAGACACAGACATCAGTCCCATCAGCTAATGTTAACGTTGGATTTGTGTGCTATTCGTTACGGTGATACGGCAAAAAGTCTCTCGGTGACCTTTAACCCTACACTGCCTTCGACCTACACATTAGAGAAATTACAAAGAATGCTTTCTTTCACGTCTATATTGTGAAGATTTGACTTATTACGTCCACCAAGGATGTAATAAACTCATCTGTGTTTATTTATTTGTCTGCCTGTCTGTCTGTTAGCAGGATTACGTCAAAACTACTGCACAGATTTTGATGAAATTTTCAACACAGATACATATTAGGCCATATTGGGAGGTGAGCTGGATCTGGATTCTGGATCAAGTTTCACTTTATATTTTGAAGGATTACATCAAATCTCACCAAATTTGCACCACAGACAGATATTATTCCATGGAAGACTTCAGTGAATTCTGGAGGTGATCCAGATCTAGATTCTGGATCAAGATTTCACTTTATAGACACTTTGAAGAATTATGTCAAAACTACTTCACGGATTCTCACAAAATTTACTGCGCAGTTAAATATTAGGGCATGGAAGACTCCACTGAATGTTGGAGGTGATCCGTATCCTGATTGGCGGACGTCAGAAATCTCTCATTGCTCTTGTTCTGTCTGTAGCTGATGTGGAGACACTGATTCATGCCTTTGTCACTTTGAGACTAGATTCCTGTAATGATTTATTTTCGGGGTCATAGGTCCAAATGGTTCAAAATACTGCTGCTAGAGTTCTGATTAGGACAAGAAAGCTGAATTATATTACCCTGATTTTGGCCACCCTCCACTGCCTTCCCGTTCATATGAAATCAAATTGTAATGTTTTGATTATTTACATACAAACTCCCTCACAAACTAGTGTCAAAAGAATTCAAAGGTTATGTACTTGCGCCAACCCTCTTCGAAATCTTCTTTGAAGTACTGTTCAGACATGCCTTCAATTCAGCCAAATGAGGGAATCAACCTCCACTCTCGGTCTGACGGCAAACTATTTAACAGCTCTCACTTGAAGGCCAAGACTAAGACAATGGAAGTCCTCCGGGATATGCTCTTTGGAGAGGACACAACCTTCTCAGCACACTTAGAAGCAGAACTTCATTCCTTGGCCAACTGACTGACCAACTGGTTAACTTCAGTTCACATATCTGGGCTCAACTATCACAGACATCCTAGAACTTGATGCAGAACTGAGGTAACGGATAGGCAAAGCAGTTTACACTCTCCCAGGTTAACCAAGAGATTGTGGGAAAACAAGCAGCTATTTCCATCAAGATGGTGGTATAAGGCCTAGTATAGTTATTACTCCCCTCTTAGTCCATGAGCCAGGAGACCATTTTGATCTAATCAGTAATCAGTACCACTAAAGATGGCTAAACAACACTTATACTTGTAATCCAGCCTCAGTGTTTCATGACCTACACAAAAATGTTTCCTGGCCATCCCAGGGTGGCAGCTGTCGTGGGGTAGGAGTCAATGAAGAATTACACGGGGGTCAAAATTTAAAAATGCTACAATCATATTGAAACACATCACATTATTTGTCTGCAGGGATGGGTAGGATTACTTTGGAATGTAATCCAAAAGTAATCAGATTACAAGTACTCCAAATGTATGTATGTACATACATGTAATCCACATGCATTCTTTCAAAGTAATCCTGCCCAACCTTGTTTGTCTGATCATAAAGATTCCAAAAAAGTATAGTTTGGACTATCTATGACTGAATGTTATGGGGTAAAAACAGCAAAAATGGTGACAAAAGTTAATTTCAGTTTGAACTGGGGTCATAGGTTAAAGTTGCTCCAATTTTGATAAAAAGTGATGACAATTATTGATTGAGCTGATAGAATTAATAATTGGAATAGCTTGAGCATGTTGAATGTTTGGCCTCCAAAGTCAAACAAGGTCAACATTCCATTGGATTCTATGACATACTTAGTTCTATGACATAGATAGTTAATTTGATCTTAACTTTACATTTATTATTTGAGTTTATTTCATTGAAATTAATTAGCATTTGCTTAAAAAATACACATTTTTAAAATATACTTAATTTGTTCTTCACCAAAAAACCTGAGTAGAACATAGTAACAGTTTTTAAAGTGTAGATTTGATCTGTTTTGGTGAAAGAATATCCTTCTCTGCTCTACTCCACGGTGATCCAAAAATGCAAAATTTGCACATCTGGTTTAATAACACAGAACGTGCATTTGGGTAAAATTATGTCTGCAACTGTGTGTTTGTTTGTGAGTTACTGTGTTCACTGTATCACTCACATGTTGAGTCTAGCTCAGTGAACACAGCAGCAGTCAGCACAACTCACATGGGGGGGAATTAATTTGCAATAATAAGTGATTAAAAACAGCAGGGCAAGAAAAAAAAGGCAGTCCACTTACATCAGCCTTAACAACATTCCGATGTTGTGATTTTGTGTCATTTTAAAGCTTTCTTACGCCAAATGATTGTAATTAATTGCTTCAAAGCTAAACAGGCCCAACTGAGAAGCCAAAGACAACCTGTGATTATCCCCTGTGATTGATTTCAATCAAAGCTGCATTACAAAGTCTTGTATTGTTGTGAAGCAGCAAATTTCCTTTGGGCAACAAGTGTGGATCTATTCATATCTGACGATGGCCTGGGCTTTGGCACTTCCTGATCCCGCTCCTCACGGGTTGGATGGGATAAGGTGTGACTCAGTTCTGCCAGGTCTGACTGTGTTGGTGTAGTCTGTGTCCAGCTGTAGAGACAGTGGGGCCCATCGACCATCTGTCCCCGACCGGCAGAATCAGGCTTGATTCCAGAGCAGGAAAAGGGGGGAGTTTGGTGGGTGGGTGGGGGTTCGAGATGGTGTCGGATGGGGAATCAGCTTTGTGTTGCCATAAAGCTGTCTTCGCTCTCTCCTAGCAACGGCCTCCCATTTCCTTGGTTTTTTGGGTGGCGTGGTCCTCTTGGTCGGTGTGCACGGCCCCCTCGCTCACTCTCTCTGTCCTATTTATGGTAATGAGCCATCTGCCCTCTAACAGCCGCCCAAATAGAGGAGAGTCTGGGTGGGGTGGGGTTTGACTCTGAGAGACATGAGCCTCAGACAAAGACGCTTATCCTGTTGTGTCTGCCTCTGCTCCGGCGGATGCCTTCAGATGTTCGATAGCACTCATGAAATCCTAAGAGCACCTGAAGGAGGTAGATTTAAGTCGGCGTGATTTAAAGCATGCCATCGTAGACTGTTTGGGCTGGTGGGAAAACACGATGGGAGCATCAACGCCTGCAGATCAGTACAAGCAATGAGATAACCCCCTCAACCTAATCATACACTTAAATGACACTGAGCGCTGCCATGAACATTACAGAAGCTAACCTTTATTCAGCGCCGGTGCACGGATATGTTTCTGACTCGGTGACATGCAAGAGTGGTGAGCACGCTAGCCAGTACAGAGCCACCCGGTATTCAATAGACCTCTGTTGCCACTGGATACTAGATTGGTTACCAAGCCAACACATGTGCCTCGCTGTCATATCCCCAGCAGATTAGTGTTAAAAACAACAGATATCTTGACAGTTTAAGCTCTCTGTGTTTCAGGCTGAAGTAGTCGCATTTCTCTGGCCAAAAAATAAAAATGTTCCACATGTGGAAACATGCAGCCAAATCATTTTGTCATTAAAGCACAACAGCACTTGTTTGACATTTGATTCCTCTTTTCATGAGGTCAGTCACCATTAACCTCATCACACACACACACACACACACACACACACACACACACACACACACACACACACACACACACACACACACACACACACACACACACACACACACACACACACACACACATACGGGCAGAGAAAACTCACAGGAGGCTCAGTGACAACAAATCACAGATGGTGGTGCTGGTGGGCTGCAGATGATGGCAAACAGTAACACATAAAAGAAAACATGTAAGCACCAAAAGGCATCTTGGAGCGATTTTATAGTCGATGGTGTGATTGAAAAATTACTCAATGGAACAACATTCATCTGGGTCAGCCAATGATACTAATCAATTATCATGTCTCCACCACTGGTTTATTGACATCCTGCCAATATACAACCCCTGGCAAAAATTATGGAATCACCGGCCTCGGAGGATGTTCATTCAGTTGTTTAATTTTGTAGAAAAAAAGCAGATCACAGACATGACACAAAACTAAAGTCATTTCAAATGGCAACTTTCTGGCTTTAAGAAACACTCTAAGAAATCAAGAAAAAAAGATTGTGGCAGTCTTAAAAGAGAGTAAATCATCATCATCATCAAACATACTGGTAGACCAAGGAAGACATCAAAGCGTCAAGACAGAAAACTTAAAGCAATATGTCTCAAAAATCGAAAAATGTACAACAAAACAAATGAGGAACGAATGGGAGGAAACTGGAGTCAACGTCTGTGACCGAACTGTAATAAACCGCCTAAAGGAAATGGGATTTACATACAGAAAAGCTAAACGAAAGGCATCATTAACACCTAAACAGAAAAAAACAAGGTTACAATGGGCTAAGGAAAAGCAATTGTGGACTGTGGATGACTGGATGAAAGTCATATTCTGTAATGAATCTCGAATCTGCACTGGGCAAGGTGATGATGCTGGAACTTTTGTTTGGTGCCGTTCCAATGAGATTTATAAAGATGACTGCCTGAAGAGAACATGTAAATTTCCACAGTCATTGATGATATGGGGCTGCATGTCAGGTAAAGGCACTGGGGAGATGGCTGTCATTACATCATCAATAAATGCACAAGTTTATGTTGATATTTTGGACAATTGAAAGGATGTTTGGGGATGATGAAATCATTTTTCAAGATGATAATGCATCTTGCCATAGAGCAAAAACTGCAAAAACATTCCTTGCAAAAAGACACATAGGGTCAATGTCAATGAGCAGATCTGATTTGATGCAGGTGTTAATTTGGGGGATGAAAATTTACAAGGTGATTCCATAATTTTTTCCTCAGAATTGAGTGATTCCATATTTTTTTCCTCTGCTTGGTCTAAAAAAGTAACTGTTACTGACTGCCACAATCTTTTTTTCTTGATTTCTAATAGTGTTTCTTAAAGCCAGAAAGTTGCCATTTGAAATGACTTTAGTTTTGTGTCATGTCTGTGATCTGCTTTTTTCTACAAAATTAAACAACTGAATGAACATCCTCTGAGGCCGGTGATTCCATAATTTTTGCCAGGGGTTGTACAGTACACACACAATGCTGAGCTTTTTTTTCATGTGCAAAAAGACTGTAGTTTTAAATCAGCAGTAAGCATGGAAGAGCTAGTTATTTTGGATGCATGATCTTCTGAGAGGGTATCATCCTTGGACTCATTTGGGATTTCTATAGTAGTGATCAATGACAGTATTAGTGTCATGGCAGCAGCATCATCAGGTAAAAACAAAACATGTTATAGTTTCCAGCGACTGGACAGCATCACGGCTCAGGCTCTGAAAGGAGCAAAAAGGTTATTTTAATGACAATAACCACATCATCCAGACAATAGATACACACTGTGCAGTTACAGCACCAAGTGATGCTCATCTGCAGGACTGCACACAGGCCTTATTCAGGAATGGAGATGAGGAGACATCTAGTGGACATTTCCTTGCAATGCAAGTGGAAAAATAGTCAAAAATAGCAAAATCAAACTGGCAAATGCAATATCTATTTAAGAACATTGTACAAATAGTACAGCATGGAGACGCAGCAACAGGAATAATGAGAAGTACAAAAAGGGAAAAACAGGCAGAGGTCAAATCATAAATAATCAGAAATATTATCAACATCAGCAATTGATGTCCCATTAATGTCAACTGGTCATCAAACCAAAATCAAAATTGAAAGCTTTCATTGACGACATTGACTCAACATCACAGTGCAACATGAATAACTCACAACTGTTAAAAAAGAAAGAAAGAAAGAAATTATAGCCTGATGTGGATTTGTTTCTGCAACTTTCTGGTGACCAGCACATTTCCCTCAATCCTAGACCACAAATTTCCCTCTGTCAACTAGTGATTTGTATCACCCGAAGACACTTCTTATCCTAAACGCTTGTCAGTATACACCAAGTATTACTTCGAGTTTTCCATATCAATCAGTCAAAGTTTATTCATATAGTCCTTTCCACAGCCCAGAGGGTGACCAAAGTGCTTCACAGTCAGATATAAAACACAAAGAATAACTTAAGACAATGAGACAATAAACAAATTTAAAATAGACACATCACTAAAAATATACATCCAAAATATTTGCAGATAAGAACTGAATAAAATGTCAGAGCGCTGCTGGTTGTGCAAAAGCCATTCTAAAAAGGAAGGTTTTTAATTTAGACTTAAAAAGACCCAGGTCAGTGGTGGTGTGGGTCTCAGGGACTTGTTCCATAGTCTGTGTGCGGCCACAGAGAAAGCCCGGTTTCCCCAGTGGCAGTATCTGGACCTCAGAACCTCTAGTGCACACTGGTTAGAAGAGCTCAAAGCTCTGGTTTGGTGCTGATGCGTTAGCAGCTCGGCTAAGTATGACGGGGCCAAACCATTCAGAGCTTTAAAAACAAAAACAATTGATTCTAGTCTGGACTGGAAGCCAATACAGAGCATAGAGGACTGGGGTGATGTGGTCACATCTACATGTTAGTTAACAGACATTTCAACAGCATTTTGAACCAGATGAAGTCAACTGAGGGAAGACTGGGAGACTCCAACATAAAGCCTACTGCAAATGTCCAGCCAAGAACTAATAAAAGCAAGAATGGCTTTTTCCAGATCTACACAATTTAAAAAAGACTTCATCTTCGCTAAAAGCCGTAGTTGATAAAAGCTTGATTTGACCACAGGATCCATTTGTTTGTCGAAGTTAAAACCACTGTCAAACATCACCCCAAGATTTGTGACAGTGTGTTTAACTGACAATCCCCCAAATTCCATTATCTGTGAGTCACCAAACAAAATACACTCAGTCTTGTCTTTATTTTGGTGTAGAAATTCAAAGACAACCATTGTTTTATTTCTGCAATATAGCTGGCCACCCTGCTCCCAGTGACGGTGTCAGTTTATTCTAACGGGAGGTAGATTTGAAAGTTGTCTGCATAACAGTGGAACGATATAATGTGGTTTGCAATGATTAATCCGAGTGGGAACATGTACAGGGAGAAGAGAGTGGGGCCAAGGATTGAGCCTTGCGGAACACCACAAGCAAGAGAAACACTCGAAGAGTACAGGTCACCAACCATTACATAAAAACGTTGATCAGAAAGATATGATGTGAACCACTTCAGAACAGTGCCATTGAGTCCACCATGTTTTTTAGAGGGGACAGGAGGACTGAGTGGTCAGCTGTATTGAAGGCAGCTGTCAGGTCCAACAGCACAAAAACCATGGGGCACTTAGTGTCTACTGACAATGCACCTTCATTGTGAACTTTTAAAAGAGCAGATTCAGTGCTATATTTGTCAGTGTACAAAGAGTACAGAAATTAAGTTATGTGTAATAAAAATGGAATGGCACAGAGAAAAAGTTCTTTCCATAGATTTTCTCTTAGATTCAAGTCAGTTGATTGGCTGGGCCATTCTAGCAGTTTTTTTTCATTCTCTGAAACCAATTGAGTTTCCATGGCTGTAAGTTTGGGATCATTTTCTTGTTAAAATGTCCACCCTCATTTCATCTTCATCATCCTGGTAGATGGCAGCAGATTTTTAATCAAGAATGTCTCTGTCTCTCTCCATTCATCCTTCCTTCAATTATATGAAGTTTCCCAGTGCTGTATGATGAAAAACAGCCCCACACCATGATGTTCCCACTTCCAAACTTCACTGTTGGTATGGTGTTTTTGGGGTGATGTGCAGTGCCATTTTGCCTGCAAAATGGTGTGTATTATGGCATCCAAAGAGTTTTTGGTCTCATCTGACAAGACTATGTTCTTCCAGTATTTCCCAGGCTTGTCTAAATGTTGTGCAGCAAACTTTAAACAAGCTTCAGCTTGCTTTTTCTTCAGCAATGCTGTCTTGCATGGTGAGTGTGCATACAGACTATGGTGGATGAGTGCATTACTTTTGTTTCTTTGAAACAATTGTACCCGCTAATTCCAGGTCTTTTCACTGCTCTGTCAGAAATCTTGTGAGGAGCACCTGGTCATGGCAGGTTTATGGTAAAATGATGCTCTTTCCACTTTCAGATTATGGCCTCAACAGTGTTCACTGGAACATCCAGACGTTTTCTGTAACCAGTGCCATCAGTATGTTTTGCAACAATAAGTCTGGGAAGATCTTGAGAGAGCTCTTTGCTTTTACCCATCATGATTTCTTGTGTGACACAGTAGTAATGAGACTGTTAAGGTATACGTCAACTACAGGAGGAAATGGACCCAGAATGCAAGGCATTGGACACAAACGGTAAGGTGCAAAAGGGCAGGAGTTTAATGATCCAAAAAACACAAAAGCAGCAATGATAACAAAAAATGACTCCAAGGTCAAAGTCCAGATAATTCCAAAATGGTGCAAAACATCTTAAGCAGGACAAAAGCAGAATCACAAAAATCTACTGTGGAAAAACTCAGCTAAGTGTCACTTACAGCAAAGAACTCTCAATCACTGGAAGAACCAAAAGCCGGAGACAGAAGGAATCAGCCCTAACCGACCAGCACTGGCACAAACAAATGAGCAACTTAAATACCTGTTCTCTAATTGAACACGTGTGGTGATCACAAGAGGGCGGAGCAGAACAAGTCAACAGAAAATCACAAACAACATACAAGAGACCAAAATAACTATAATCATCAACTTAGAACTTCAATACCAGCAAAAGCAAAACATCAAAAATCTAAAACAGAATCACAAAAACAATAAATGCAAAAAAAAAAAAAAAAAAAAAAAAAAAAAAATCCAAAACATACATAAAGAAAAGATGAAACACAGAGTCCAACAGAGACCGACTACACATAGTCAAGGACAACAAGAAGACATTCATGCACATATGCATTTCGGCATACACACAAAGACTGGCACCTGCCGGGAAACTCGGACACAACGACCAACCACACATGTATGCAAGCAGACCAAAACAGATAACATGCATTCCCACATACACTCCCACACACACACACGCACTCATCTCCATCACACGTGCACAAGATCAAGACAGATGCATAAAGAAATAAAAACCGGACACGAGGCAGGAACCATACCAACAAAACTCCAACAGAGACACCTTTTTTAGGCCATCAGTTGGGACTGAACCAGCTGACATTAATTTGCACTGACAAGGGGCAGGATTGCTTTCAAAAGAACATTTTATTTCAAGTTTGATGATGCACCCTGTGATGCTATTCTGGTTTTTCTATTTTCTGTTCCTTCATCTTGGTAAAAACTGTTAGAATGGCCTAAGCAGTATGTCACCCCTCTAAGTGTGGTCTGCTTGAGGTTTCTTCCTCAGTATCATCAGAAGGAGTTTTTCCTTACCACCTTTCGCCTCAAGGGGTTGGTAAGGTTAGACCTTACTTGTGTGAAGCACCTTGAGGCAGCTTTGCTGTGATTTGGCGCTATATAAATGAAATTAATTGAAGTGAAATTGATTCACTCGTTATTTATGCTATATATATATATAATGAATCTCTCATTCTGTACACAAAACCACAATCATCGAAAAAACTGTTAACAGGGCTGGCTGTTCACAGAGTGCTAGATCACAGCATATTCATGGAAAGTTGACTAAAAGGGAAAAGATACACAAGCAACAGGGATGATTGCAGGCTTGAGAAGACTGTTGAGCGCAGCCTGGAGGAGCTTCACAAGGAGTGGACTGAGGCTGGAGTCAGTGCATCAAGAGCCACCATGCTGGGTGCATGCCAAAATAGTGGAGATGACCAGAGTGGAACAGTGCTTCTGGAAGTGGCCGAACAAGTCTAGCAGCCCCTGCTCTGCTGCTGGCCTGGCTGTGCACGCAATTACAGCAGGCATCAGGATTCCCACCCATTCAATCTGAACTTATACGTTGATTTTTTAATTATTACTATTATTACTGGTCAGGGGCACAGTGGAAGTTACGAGGGACAATTGACAAGTTTTGAGCCTGACACAAAAAAAAGTAGGACATGGTTCTCTATCTTTTGCATTCTGAGAAACCAATATTTTTTTAAGAATTGTGAAGTATTGACTCACTAGGTGGAATGTTGAGAAATGTTGGTTCTCAGATTTCTCAGTCACCCCTCATATATGCTGCCTTCCAGCTCCTTCCAGCTCGAACCCACTGTGCACACAGGAGGACATCACAAGCAACATAGGACACAAATGCAGGATTTAGAAATCAGCATTACAGAGTTTAATGTCAGTCCATGCGGGGTTCGGTACACAAAAAGGCAGGCCAAAAAGAATAACAGTATTCAAAGCATTAGGCAGAGACAGGATCCAAAAAACAGGCAGACAAGTTGATACACGGCTAAGTAAAACAGGACTAGAGCACTCAGAGGAGAAACGCTTGAAAGAGGCACAAGGCACAACAATCTCGCAAACTAGTGAGGAAAAAGGTGTGATTTACACTCAACAAAAATATAAACACAACACTTTTGGTTTTGCTCCCATTTTGTATGAGATGAACTCAAAGATCTAAAACTTTTTCCACATACACAATATCACCATTTCCCTCAAATATTGTTCACAAACCAGTCTAAATCTATGTAATCCATCCCACCTCACAGGTGTGCCATATCAAGATGCTGATTAGACACCATGATTAGTGCACAGGTGTGCCTTAGACTGCCCACAATAAAAGGCCACTCTGCAGTTTTATCACACAGCACAATGCCACAGATGTTGCAAGATTTGAGGGAGTGTGCAATTGGCATGCTGACAGCAGGAATGTCAACCAGAGCTGTTGCTCGTGTGTTGAATGTTCATTTCTCTACCATAAGCCGTCTCCAAATGTTGTGTGGGCCGCTGAAGAGGAGGTACTGCTGGCCCACCACCACCAGAGGGCGCCCTGTCTGGAGTGCGGGCTCCAGACATCGGAGGGCGCTGCCGCCTCACAGGAGCAGCCAGGGTGACAGCTGTCACCCATCACCTGAGACAGCTGATATCAATCACCAGGGAGGTATATCAGCAGGACGGCATCTCCACCTCATTGCCGAGATATCGCTCTACTAAGGAGGTAACGAACTCAGCCAGTTGTATTATTCTGAGAATTAATACTGTGTTGCTTGTGCTTAGGTCAGCTGAAGACCGTATTGGACGAAGTAGGATAAGTACTCACATTCCAATCCTACAGTACTATTTTGAGTAGAGGTGGAGGTGGTGTTTCCACCCCGTGTGTTGCTGGGTGCGGCCGCACCCACACCTGACTGTTTCTGTTCCTTGCCAGCAGTACCGGATCCGACGAGCGGAGGCAGTGGCCACCTGGGAGTTCGGGACTTGGCGGCTCCAGTATTCCCGGGGTTCGGTGGCAGAGGAAATCGGGTGGTTCCGGTTCGACTCGGACAGACGTCTCCTATCGTCGAGCCTGCCCACACGACACCATTGGAATTTGGCTTACCGCTATAATTGTAATCTGTTGTGTTTGTTGTGCGTGTTCACAACAGTAAAGCTTTGTGATTTGACTTCCTCCATTGTCCGTTCATTAGCGCCCCCTGTTGTGGGTCCGTGTACCTACACTTTCACAACAGGATATCTCGGCCAGCGTCATGGATCCCGAGGGGCGTCAACCGGCTGTTGAACGGCCAATGGAAGAACAGGACGCGCAGGCGTCCGCAGGAGGGGTAATCGGTGAGTTGCAGCGGATCCTCACCGCTTTCACGACTCGGTTAGATTTGATGACCGAGCAGAACGTCCTCCTGAACCGCAGGGTGGAGGCTCTCGCCGCACAGGTGGAAGCGCGCCCTCCGGGCGCCGCTGCGGCTCTCCCTCCTGTAGATCCTGTGCGTAACATTGACGTTCCACTGGTCGTTCAACGACCCCTCCCTCCTTCCGGAAGCATACATAAGCCCCCCCGAGCCGTACGGAGGCTGTGTGGAGACGTGCGCGGATTTCCTTATGCAGTGTTCGCTCGTCTTCGCACAGCATCCTGTTATGTACGCGACCGATGCTAGCAGGGTAGCTTATGTCATAAATCTGCTTCGCGGTGAGGCACGCGCTTGGGCTACAGCGCTCTGGGAGCAGAACTCACGGCTCCTTCAGACATATGTTGGGTTTGTGAGGGAGTTCAGAACTGTGTTCGATCACCCTAATAGAGGAGAAACCGCTTCAACAGTGCTACTGTCAATGAGACAGGGGCGTCGGAGCGCAGCGGCCTATGCAGTCGACTTCCGCATCGCGGCTGCGAGGTCCGGCTGGAATAGCACTGCCCTCCGCGCCGCCTTTGTAAATGGACTGTCTTTGGTTCTTAAGGAGCACCTGGTGGCTAAGGACGAACCGCAGGATTTAGATGGGCTTATCGATCTGGTCATACGGTTAGACAATCAGTTAGAAGAACGTCGTCGGGAACGAGACGAAGGGCGTGGCCGGGCACGCGCCGTCCCTCTCCCTTCCAGTTCCGACCGCGTCCCGCCTTCCCCACGCTCCACGGTTCCGGCGCTCCGTGTGGCTACAGCTCCCCCTGCTGACGAAGCTATGGACACGAGCAGGGCAACATTTAGGGCACCAGATACACAGAGGAGGCAGGTCCACGGAGTATGTTTTAATTGTGGCTCGACAGAGCACCAAGTGAGAAACTGCCCCGAGCGGTTAAACACCAACGCCCGCCCCTAGAGACTGGGCTAAGGGTGGGCCGAGACATTCACGTGGGACACACCCACATTGCCACACAACTCCCAGTTATGATCCTCTATGAGGAATCAACCCTGAAAGCCCCAGCACTGGTGGACACGGGCTCTGAAGGGAATCTGTTGGACAGCAGATGGGCCAGGGAGATAGGGCTCCCTCTGGTGGCGCTTACCTCGCCTGTACAGGTGCGAGCACTAGATGGCTCCCTACTCCCTCCAATCACTCATAAGACACCACCTGTAACTCTGGTGGTGTCCGGAAATCACCGGGAGGAGATCGAGTTTTTTGTGACTCCTGCTACCTCCCGTGTGATTTTGGGGTTTCCCTGGATGTTGAAACACAATCCCCGGATTGATTGGCCGTCCGGGGTAGTGGTTCAGTGGAGCGAGACCTGCCATCGGGTATGTTTAGGTTCCTCGGTTCCTCCCGGCTCCCAGGCTAAGGAGGAGGTCAGAGTCCCGCCCAATCTGGGGATGGTGCCAGTGGAGTACCATGACCTTGTCGACGTGTTCAGCAAGGATCTGGCGCTCACCCTTCCCCCCCACCGTCCTTATGATTGTGCCATTGATTTGGTTCCAGGCAGTGAGTTCCCGTCCAGCAGGCTGTACAACCTTTCACGGCCTGAGCGCGAATCAATGGAGACCTACATCCGGGACTCGTTAGCCGCCGGGCTGATCCGGAATTCCACCTCCCCGATGGGTGCGGGTTTCTTTTTTGTGGGTAAAAAAGACGGTGGACTTCGTCCTTGCATTGATTATAGGGGACTGAATGACATTACGGTTCGCAACCGATACCCGTTGCCCCTATTAGATTCGGTGTTCACGCCCCTGCATGGAGCTAAGATGTTCACCAAGCTTGATCTTAGGAATGCGTATCACCTGGTTCGGATCCGGAAGGGAGACGAGTGGAAGACGGCATTTAACACCCCCTTGGGTCACTTTGAGTACCTGGTCATGCCGTTCGGTCTCACAAACGCTCCCGCGACTTTCCAAGCGTTGGTTAATGATGTCTTGCGGGATTTCCTGCACCGGTTCGTCTTCGTATACCTAGACGATATACTCATCTTTTCTCCGGACCCTGAGACCCATGTGAAGCATGTCTGTCACGTCCTGCAGCGGTTGTTGGAGAACCGACTGTTTGTGAAGGGTGAGAAGTGTGAGTTCCACCGCACTTCGTTGTCCTTCCTGGGGTTCATTATCTCCTCCAACTCCGTCGCTCCTGATCCGGCCAAGGTTGCGGCGGTGAGAGACTGGCCCCAACCCACAAGCCGTAGGAAACTGCAACAGTTCCTCGGCTTTGCTAATTTCTACAGGAGGTTCATTAAGGGCTACAGTCAGGTAGTTAGCCCCCTGACAGCCCTAACCTCGCCAAAAGTTCCCTTCACCTGGTCGGATCGTTGCGATGCCGCGTTCAAGGAGTTGAAACGGCGCTTCTCGTCTGCACCCGTTCTGGTGCAGCCCGATCCTAGTCGCCAGTTAGTGGTTGAAGTGGACGCCTCGGACTCAGGGATAGGAGCCGTGCTATCCCAGAGCGGGAAGACCGATAAGGTCCTTCACCCGTGTGCCTATTTTTCCCGCAGGTTGACCCCGGCCGAACGGAACTATGACGTCGGCAATCGAGAACTCCTTGCGGTGAAAGAGGCCCTTGAGGAGTGGAGACATCTGTTGGAGGGAACGTCCGTGCCATTCACGGTTTTCACTGACCACCGGAACATGGAGTATATCAGGACCACCAAGCGGCTGAATCCCAGGCAAGCCCGCTGGTCACTGTTCTTCAGCCGTTTTGACTTCCGGATCACCTACCGTCCCGGGACCAAAAACCAAAGATCGGATGCTTTGTCCCGGGTACATGAAGACGAAATCAGAACGGAGTCGTCGGATCCCCCGGATCCCATCATCCCGGAGTCCACTATCGTGGCCACCCTCACCTGGGACGTGGAGAAGACCGTCCGGGAGGCCCTGGCACGAAACCCGGACCCCGGAACCGGGCCGAAGAACAGACTTTACGTCCCACCAGAGGCAAGGGCTGCAGTCCTGGACTTCTGTCACGGTTCCAAGCTCTCCTGTCATCCTGGAGTGCGAAGAACCGTGGCAGTCGTCCGGCAGCGTTTCTGGTGGGCGTCCCTGGAGACCGACGTCCGGGATTATATCCAGGCCTGTACCACCTGCGCCAGGGGCAAAGCCGACCACCGCAAGGCCTCGGGTTTGCTACAGCCGCTGCCTGTACCTCATCGCCCCTGGTCCCACATCGGCCTGGATTTTGTCACGGGCCTCCCGCCGTCCCAGGGAAACACCGTCATCCTCACGATAGTGGACCGATTCTCCAAGGCGGCCCACTTCATGGCCCTCCCGAAGCTCCCAACGGCCCAGGAGACAGCGGACCTCCTGGTCCACCACGTCGTCCAGCTGCATGGGATACCATCAGACATTGTCTCCGATCGCGGTCCCCAGTTCTCCTCGCACGTCTGGAGGAGCTTCTGCCGGGAACTGGGGGCCACGGTCAGTCTCTCGTCCGGGTATCACCCCCAGACCAACGGGCAAGCAGAACGGGCCAATCAGGAGATGGAGCAGACGCTACGTTGTGTGACAGCCGCGCACCTGGCGGCCTGGAGTACTCATCTGGCCTGGATCGAGTACGCCCACAACAGTCAAGTGTCATCAGCCACCGGCCTCTCCCCTTTTGAGGTGCGTTTGGGGTATCAACCCCCATTGTTTCCGGTGGTTGAGGGAGAGGTCGGTGTGCCCTCGGTCCAGGCCCACCTGCGGAAGTGCCGTCGGGTGTGGCGTGCCGCCCGTTCTGCTTTGTTGAAGGCCCGGAGGAGGGCGAAGACCCATGCAGACAGGCGGCGGACCCCGGCTCCTACGTATCGTCCTGGGCAGGAGGTGTGGTTGTCCACCAAAGACATTCCACTGCAAGTGGCCTCCCCTAAACTACAGGACCAGTACATAGGACCGTTTAAGATCCTCCAGATCATCAATCCCGCCGCAGTGAGGCTTAAGCTCCCGGCCTCACTGCGGATTCATCCAGTATTCCATGTCTCAAGAATCAAACCGCATCACACCTCACCCCTCTGCGCTCCGGGTCCGGCACCACCTCCTGCCCGGATCATCGACGGCGAGCCGGCTTGGACTGTGCGCCGGCTACTGGACGTCCGACGGATGGGCCGGGGTTTTCAATATCTGGTGGACTGGGAGGGGTACGGTCCCGAAGAACGCTCCTGGGTGAAGAGGAGCTTCATCCTGGACCCGGCCCTCCTGGCCGACTTCTACCACCGCCACCCGGACAAGCCTGGTCGGGCGCCAGGAGGCGCCCGTTGAGGGGGGGGTCCTGTTGTGTGGGCCGCTGAAGAGGAGGTACTGCTGGCCCACCACCACCAGAGGGCGCCCTGTCTGGAGTGCGGGCTCCAGACAGCGGAGGGTGCTGCCGCCTCACAGGAGCAGCCAGGGTGACAGCTGTCACCCATCACCTGAGACAGCTGATATCAATCACCAGGGAGGTATATCAGCAGGACGGCATCTCCACCTCATTGCTGAGATATCGCTCTACTAAGGAGGTAACGAACTCAGCCAGTTGTATTATTCTGAGAATTAATACTGTGTTGCTTGTGCTTAGGTCAGCTGAAGACCGTATTGGACGAAGTAGGATAAGTACTCACATTCCAATCCTACAGTACTATTTTGACTAGAGGTGGTGTTTCCACCCCGTGTGTTGCTGGGTGCGGCCGCACCCACACCTGACTGTTTCTGTTCCTTGCCAGCAGTACCGGATCCGACGAGCGGAGGCAGTGGCCACCTGGGAGTTCGGGACTTGGCAGCTCCAGTATTCCCGGGGTTCGGTGGCAGAGGAAATCGGGTGGTTCCGGTTCGACTCGGACAGACGTCTCCTATCGTCGAGCCTGCCCACACGACACCATTGGAATTCGGCTTACCGCTATAATTGTAATCTGTTGTGTTTGTTGTGCGTGTTCACAACAGTAAAGCTTTGTGATTTGACTTCCTCCATTGTCCGTTCATTAGCGCCCCCTGTTGTGGGTCCGTGTACCTACACTTTCACAACACCAAAGGCGTTTCAGAGAATTTGGCAGTACATCCAACCAGCTGTGCACGCAATTACAGCAGGCATCAGGATTCCCACCCATTCAATCTGAACTTATACGTTGATTTTTTAATTATTACTATTATTACTGGTGAGGGGCACAGTGGAAGTTACGAGGGACAATTGACAAGTTTTGAGCCTGACACACAAAAAAGTAGGACATGGTTCTCCATCTTTTGCATTCTGAGAAACCAATATTTTTTTAAGAATTGTGAAGTATTGACTCACTAGGTGGAATGTTGAGAAATGTTGGTTCTTAGATTTCTCAGTCACCCCTCATATATGCTGCCTTCCAGCTCGAACCCACTGTGCACACAGGAGGACATCACAAGCAACATAGGACACAAATGCAGGATTTAGAAATCAGCATTACAGAGTTTAATGTCAGTCCACGCGGGGTTCGGTACACAAAAAGGCAGGCCAAAAAGAATAACAGTATTCAAAGCATTAGGCAGAGACAGGATCCAAAAAACAGGCAGACAAGTTGATACACGGCTAAGTAAAACAGGACTAGAGCACTCAGAGGAGAAACGCTTGAAAGAGGCACAAGGCACAACAATCTCGCAAACTAGTGAGGAAAAAGGTGTGATTTACACTCAACAAAAATATAAACACAACACTTTTGGTTTTGCTCCCATTTTGTATGAGATGAACTCAAAGATCTAAAACTTTTTCCACATACACAATATCACCATTTCCCTCAAATATTGTTCACAAACCAGTCTAAATCTGTGTAATCCATCCCACCTCACAGGTGTGCCATATCAAGATGCTGATTAGACACCATGATTAGTGCACAGGTGTGCCTTAGACTGCCCACAAAGAAGGCCACTCTGAAAGGTGCAGTTTTATCACACAGCACAATGCCACAGATGTTGCAAGATTTGAGGGAGTGTGCAATTGGCATGCTGACAGCAGGAATGTCAACCAGAGCTGTTGCTCGTGTGTTGAATGTTCATTTCTCTACCATAAGCCGTCTCCAAAGGTGTTTCAGAGAATTTGGCAGTACATCCAACCAGCCTCACAACCGCAGACCACGTGTAACCACACCAGCCCAGGACCTCCACATCCAGCATGTTCACCTCCAAGATCGTCTGAGACCAGCCACTCGGACAGCTGCTGAACCAATCGGTTTGCATAACCAAAGAATTTCTGCACAGACTGTCATAAACCGTCTCAGGGAAGCTCATCTGCATGCTCGTCGTCCTCATCGGGGTCTTGACCTGACTCCAGCTCGTCATCGTAACCGACTTGAGTGGGCAAATGCTCACATTTGCTGGCATTTGGCACGTTGGAGAGGTGTTCTCTTCACGGATGAATCCCGGTTCACACTGTCCAGGGCAGATGTCAGACAGCGTGTGTGGCGTCGTGTGCGTGAGCGGTTTTCTGATGTCAATGTTGTGGATCGAGTGGCCCATGGTGGTGGTGGGGTTATGGTATGGGCAGGCGTCTGTTATGGACGAAGAACACAGGTGCATTTTATTGATGGCATTTTGAATGCACAGAGATACTGTGACGAGATCCTGAGGCCCATTGTTGTGCCATACATCCAAGAACATCACCTCATGTTGCAGCAGGATAATGCACAGCCCCATGTTGCAAGGATCTGTACACAATTCTTGGAAGCTGAAAATGTCCCAGTTCTTGCATGGCTGGCATACTCACCGGACATGTCACCCATTGAGCATGTTTGGGATGCTCTGGACCGGCGTATACGACAGCATGTACCAGTTCCTGCCAATATCCAGCAACTTCGCACAGCCATTGAAGAGGAGTGGACCAACATTCCACAGGCCACAATTGACAACCTGATCAACTCTATGCGAAGGAGATGTGTTGCACTGCATGAGGCAAATGGTGGTCACACCAGATACTGACTGGTATCCCCCCAATAAAACAAAACTGCACCTTTCAGAGTGGCCTTTTATTGTGGACAGTCTAAGGCACACCTGTGCACTAATCATGGTGTCTAATCAGCATCTTGGTATGGCACACCTGTGAGGTGGGATGGATTATCTCAGCAAAGGAGAAGTGCTCACTATCACAGATTTAGACTGGTTTGTGAACAATATTTGAGGCAAATGGTGATATTGTGTATGTGGAAAAAGTTTTAGCTCTTTGAGTTCATCTCATACAAAATGGGAGCAAAACCAAAAGTGTTGCATTTATATTTTTGTTGAGTGTAAATAGAGAGAGTGATTGCAGGACAGGTGTGTGAGGGAGGTTCAGGAACGGGGTGTGGCAAGCAGGAAAAGAGGACCAGAGGGACACACCCAACACCAAGCACCCGACATCAGACAAGAGAAGTTCCTCCACCAACACCAAGTACAAAAAAAAAAAAAAAAAACACACAGAAAATATACAACAACACACAATAAGCCCCACAGAACCCAATCATGACAATCTGTGCCCCCTCAGAGCTGCTGTGGTGATGCTGAGTGAAAAAAAACCAAAACAAGGGAACGGCCAAAGGGACTTACTATGTTATTGCCAAATAAATCAAATCAAAAGATGCACATCCCCGAAGCGCTGGTGGACATTGCGCCGTGCCGTGTCATGGAGACGTGGCTGTTGCAATCCACCATGGAGTGCTTTGATTGGATCCTGAGGACTGGAAGAAGGGAAAGTTCAACCTGTGGGGCATCATACTGCAAATGGGTGAGTGCGCTGTTCACACTTTCTTCCTGTTTTTTTCCTCCATGGGGCTACACTTTTAAAATTATTATTGAATTATTTATTATTTGCCTTACTGGCTACAGTTGAGGGAAATTTCCACAACCTCTTTTCATGTAATAGCAGGATAATAGCAGCCCACAGCCATCCTGAGCACTTTATTTGTGAATGTGTCATTATTTCAGCTGCAAGTGGTGTTTAACATCCATGAGAGTGCTGCACGGCATGCACCTGCGAAGACCACACTCAACATTTGTGAGACTGCTGTGTGGCATTCAAGTGGCACTCATGCATGAGTCCGGCTGACATTTGTCCCCACAACACTGCGGAAAACAATTTTGTATCAATGTGAGACCTTAGTAATGCAGCAAAAATGCTTTATTAGTACAACAAGGTTGTTCTTCAACAACTCTTTTATGCATTTTATGCATCTGTTTCCATTTCAGTTAATGATTGTGTTACAGCCTGTTGTTAGCACCCATTTGGTACAACTTTTCAATCATGCACTGGACTATATATACCTAAAAATCCTTGGCTGTGTAGAAGTAAAGTCAAGTCAAGTTTATCTACTACACTACACAAAAGAATTTGCCTGGGTCCATCCAGGACGGTTCCGGGCTGGTTGTCTGCCTGGATCTAGGCAGACAACCAAGCCATCTCCACCTCTCAAAAGTAACTACCATACACCACGTCCAGGTGAAATGTGGGCATTCCCTTGGCCTTCTCCAGTTGCTGGGTTCCTCAGCACTGAGTCACCTGCTTGCTAGATCATTCATAGAGAAATGCACCACATGTCCAGAATGTTGTAACTAACACTCACTCACAATGCAGGTGATACTTCAGGTGAGTAGGTGAGTCTCCCAAACTAACTGCTTGTTTGACACAAAGTCAATTTGGTGGTACCCAACAATCCGAATAGACCTAGTACCAAAGACATGCAGTCATCATCTTAGTTTACTGGTTAGCATCCATGTCTCACAATCATAAAAAATAAGACAAGTAGCACAAGGACCTTGACCCTTGCACCTTTGTTCTACTGCAAAGGTTTAGCATCACCAAACACCTCTGTGCAATGACCTCATCTCCTGATCTCAAAGGTGTCACGATGTAGGCCGGATTTGGGCTTTGGTCAGTGTTTTCCCCTCTTTCTTTTTCCCTTCACGTGCCCCAGCTTTGATTTATTAGTTCTTTTATTTTTTTTCCATGTGTTTAGCCTCTGTTCTATTTTGCTTTGCCACTTTGTTTCTTTGTTACTTTTCACACTTCAGTCATTGTTCAGTTCCATTCTAGTTTTCTTCAGCTGGTTTGTGTTTTCATTATTGATCATTCATTTATCACTTGGTTATTTAGGCCCTCTCATTTACTATCTATTATGCTTTAATGTTGGGTTTTGTTTTCTGTTATCTTGCAGTCAATGTTTTTCTTACAGTTTGTTTAACCACTTTGTTTTCTTAGTCAGTTCCTTTTTAGTTTAATTTTAGTATTTATTTACCATTTATTTTCTTATTAGTTCACATGTTCATGCTCTGTTCTGGTCTGGTTCATAGTTGTATTTTATTCAGTCCTAGTTTTTTGTTTGATCTGTATTCTTCGTTTTCCTCACACCCATCTGATTATATTCACTCTGCCCCTGCACCCATTGCGTCTTCATCTTTCACTTTGATTCCTTCTGCTTTGTGTTTTCATCCACGCATGCTCCTGCACCTGTTGACGTGTCTTTGTCTCTTACATCACTCCACTTTGTGCATTCCCTTCCTCACTTTCCCCACATATAATCCTTGTCCACCAGCCACGCCCCTTTCTAGATTGTTCCTCACATACACCTTGTTAACTCATGTCTTATTTAAACACCTCCCAGCCACTACTCCCCTGCCAGTTTGTAGTCGTTAGTACAGATTCCAGCCTTCTGTCTACAGTTCTGTTTTTGCTTAGCCATGTATCGCATTTTGCTCTGTTTTCTTCGACCACGCCTTTTGCCTCATCCCTGATGTCAGTGTTTGCTTGTGCTTCTGAACCCTGCTTGAATATGACTGCGTTTTTGCCTGACCCTGTTTGTACCGCTGCTCCGCTTCTTGATCACCTGTGTACCGTATCTCAGCCTGGAATAAAGACGACAACTTTTACATCTAAACCTGATCTGGGAGTCTGAATTGCAGGTCCAGCTGCTTCAGGTGCCTGGCACCCAGCCATCATGTCAAAAGGCTGAGGAACCAGAGAGATGAATGCCACTGCAGAGATAAAGAAATGTCTCTACAAGTTCAACACTTTCACCACATGCTGATACATTTCTGATGGGTACGTCCAGCAAGTCATTTGTAATCACAAATGAACACACAGATTCCTCACGCAGCTTTTCATGTGCTGCAATCAGGGTATCCATTGATCCTGCAAAGATTACAGCATCATCCATGAAGTCACAGCCAGCAAACCTTTCCTCACTAACAAAAGCACCTGAGCTGCTGCTTTCCACAAGTGTTGAACCTCCATAAGTTGTCACACCCGAAACACCCACACACAGATCCAGCAATAACAGGTGTTAAAACATAATGACCCTCATTTCACAGGCAGAAATGACTGCATCACCTATGACCTTGACCACTTTGAACTTGACCAATGATTTCCACATGCACTTGTTTCCGATATTATGCCAGGGTTCAAACCTGTGAAGTCTGGTGCTCAGAAGTTCAGTCATTCTCAAGTTATCATGTTTCCCCCTCCCTCACTCACTCACTCACAGAAGAATCCAATGACAGATGTGAAAACATCACCACCCTTGCTTTGCAGGTTTGCACACTGAAATCGTGATTGAAGTTCAGTTGGCTTATTGCAGCCTTCCCACCTTCATTCAGTAAAGCTTCATCAGTTCTCAGTGAAGGTTTGGTGGATGAGGAGTGAAACTTCTTCTAGGAACTGAAAAAGTCCAGTTGACCTGATTCAACCAACGTGGATATCATGATCGAGATGGCTGAGAATCTCCACAGACATTTGTCAATTAAAAACCAACAGTGGACCAGGACTTATAAATAAACAAGGTCATCGCCACTCTTTTGCTTAGACCAACAACAGATCATTTCTTAGTAAAACATACTCTTTGCAGGAAGGTGAGCTGTGCTTTATTCCTTTTCCAACTTTAGGAAAGGAATAAAGCACAGCTAAAATTCTTCATTGCAAGTGCATATTGAGGGCAGCAAAGTGGCTTAGCAGTTGCCACTGTTGCCTCACAAGGAGAAGGTCTCAGTTTTGCTTTCCACCTGGCCCTTTCATTGTGGAATCTGCATGTCCTTCCTTTTTCCTGGATTCCCTCTGGGTGCTCTGACTTCCTCACCCTTCCTATAAGGCATGCAGGTTATGTGAACTGGAAACTTTAAATTGTCTGCACTGTAAAAAACAGTTCTGTTGTTTTTACGAAAGGCAGCTGGCAGCTGTGGCTACCAGGGGAATTCTGTAAAAATGACAGGGAATATGTACAACCCCAATTCCAATGAAGTTGGGACATTGTGTGAAATGTAAATACAAACAGAATACAATGATTTGCAAATCCTCTTCAACCTATATTCAATTGAATACACCACAAACACAAGATATTTAATGTTCAAACTGATAGACTTTTTTGTTTTTGTGCAAATATTTTCTCATTTTGAAATGGATGCCTGCAACGCATTCCAAAAAAGCTGGGACAGGGGCAAAAAAAGACTGGTAAAGTTGATGAATGCTCAAAGACCACCAGTTTGGAACATTCCACAGGCGAACAGGTTAATTGGAAACAGGTGAGTGTCATGATTGGGTATAAAAGGAGCATCCCGAAAAGGCTCAGCCATTCACAAGCAAAGATGGGGCGAGGATCACCACTTTGTGAACAACTGCGTAAAAAAATAGTCCAACAGTTTAAGAATAATGTTTCTCAATGTTCAATTGCAAGGAATTTATGGATTCCATCATCAATCAATCAATCAATCAAATTTTATTTGGTAAGCGCCTTACAACAACCTAAGTTGACCAAAGCGCTGTACATATAAAAATCACATTTAAAATATAGTTAAAAAGAGGAACACGGATTCATTTTATTCCCAAGTCTAAAAGTAAGTAACTAAGTATCAAAAGCACATCTAAACAAATACGTTTTGAGTTTTGTTTTAAAAAGGGGCAGATCCGAGATGGCACGCAAGTCAAGGGCCATCATCTACAGTCCATAATATAATCAGAAGATTTAAAGAATCTGGAGAACTTTCTACACGTAAGCAGGAACGCCAAAAACCAACATTAAATGCCCGTGACCTTCGATCCCTCAGGCGGCACTGCATTAACAACCGACATCACTGTGTAAAAGATCTTACCGCATGGGCTCAGGAACACTTTAGAAAACCAATGTCAGTTAACACAGTTCTTTGCTACATCTACAAGTGCAAGTTAAAACTCTACCATGCAAAGTGAAAGCCATACATCAACAACATCCAGAAATGCCACCACCTTCTCTGGGCCCGAGCACATTTGAAAAAGACAGACGCAAAGTGGAAAAGTGTGCTGGAGTCTGATGAGTCCACATTTTAAAATTACCATCCAAGCAACCTCTTTTTCAGGGACATCTCTGCTTATTTCAGCAAGACAATGCCAAGCCACATTCTGTACGTTACAACAGCGTGGCTTCATAGTAAAAGAGTGCAGGTACTAGACTGGCCTGCCTGCAGTCCAGACCTGTCACCCATTGAAAATGTGTGGCGCATTATGAAGCACAAAATATGACAACAGAGACCCCGGACTGTTGAACAACTGAAGTTGTACATCAAGCAAGAATGGGAAAGAAGTCCACCTACAAAGCTTCAACAATTAGTGTCCTCGGTTCCCAAACGCTTACTGAGTGTTGTTAGAAGGAAAGGTGATGTAACACAGTGGTAAACATACCACTGTCCCAGCTTTTTTGAAATATGTTGCAGGCATCCATTTCAAAAGGAGAAAATATTTGCACAAAAATAATAAAGTTTATCAGTTTGAACATTAAATATCTTGTCTTTGTGGTGTATTCAATTGAATATAGGTTGAAGAGGATTTGCAAATCATTGTATTCTGTTTTTATTTACATTTTACACAATGTCCCAACTTCACTGGAACTGGGATTGTAAATGGTTTTACATAAAATATGTAAATAAATAAATAAATTATGACCATGTCTGTACCAATTTCCAAAAAACCTTCTGCAAATTACTTAAGGCATTTTTAAGTAGATTATGGTATAGAGTGTTTTTCATCTCATATGGGCCTACTGTTGATGAAAATACTGTATACCAAGATAAAAAATGGGTTTGATGCCCTTAAACTGCAAACAACTAAATGGTGGTCATTGTCACTGTAATTCACATTGGCTTTGGGCATAACAAGAGCACTAACATGATTAAGTACACCTTTTGTGACATTCAGGCATGAATTGACAACAGACCTGGAAAGTAAAGCTTTCTCAGTATATTGGAGAATAATGATATAATTCACTCCCTTGAAAGCCCAATAGTACATCGGAAACAATATTTTTGTAGAAATGCACCAAAACGAACATCCAAAGATGCTAAACAGTTCAAGGCTTGCAAACTCAAAGAGTTTACAAATATCTTTCAACATTACAACTGGGCTTGGCAGCTGGCATTGTGCACATAGGTGACAGATATTTGTGGATGAAGCACACATAAAAAAAAAAAAAACCTAAGTTCATCCCTGTGAGAGAGGTAGTGGCTACACACAACCTGCAGAAACTGAGCTTCTTTTACTATTCCATTCTTTGACTGCTTGTGGCACAACTTTATTGTCTGGTCATACGAAGAAAACAGCTCTGAGTGTCTTCTTCAGCTACAAGCACCTGTTGGAGAATCTTGGTCAAGGACCTCTAACAGAAGAGACGCTGTCAAATGCCCAAACTTTCATATGCAACTTCTATAATGTCCAGGAAGTGCAAGCTACAGATCAGGCAAGACTTCTGCTGTTCAGGAAAGCATTGCACCAAGAAATGTTGCCTCCAACAACAGATGCTGTGACACTTCACATTAAGAGGGCTCACTATCAAGCACTAATTTGGCTCCAAGCTACGATACTGCGACTAGTTCTACAATGTGGTTACACTATGGGATGGGCCAACTGAAACCTCTGTTGCAGACTCTTCCACCAGTGCTGGATTCTTGTTTACACATCATCACGTGAAGCTGTAACACATGTCCCTCAAGAAGATGCAAGTGCAAGAACTCAAGACTTCCATGTGCTGGCAGTTGTAAATGTGGCAGAAACTGCTTGAATTGTGAGACAAATGAGCATAGAAACACATAATCTTCCATTTAGTAAAAACATACAATTTAATGATTAGTTTTTATACCATGAGTGGTTATTGATGTGTTTTGTGAGTTATATATCCACATGAGATATAAATAATGAAGAAATTTGCTTGCCTTATGGTTCCAAGTGGAGGTGTTAATGGTATTCATGTATTTCAACAGAGGATACTGTCACTTTCATTTGACATAACAAGATTTTTAAAAAATGAAGAATTTCACTTTAAGTCATTGAAAATTGTTTAAGTAAAACTAGTGTGGTGCCCGTAGGACGTTTGTATTCCTCTAGAAAATTGGGAGGTAAAAAATTTAATTAAAAAAAGACCATCACCAGATCAATACCGCATAATAATGCCAATTGAATTCTAAATAAAGTATTGTGAAATGCTATCACCAGGATGCAGCACTTTCAAATGCCACCAGTCATAATACAAATAATAAAAATCGTAACCAGTGAATATACCTGTACACTATTTGGCACAGTGCTTTAATTTTCCCTCAAAATATTTTATTGTACAAACTATATCTCATCATTTTTGAATGGTTTTTCGATTAAGAGTAAAAACTGAAGGAAATCAATTGTAAGGCCTTAAAAAAGTTTCTGTATTCTGTAAATACCAAGTATTTTAGCCATAAGGTCAAGTGAGAGGGGGAAGTGTTGGCTTTTTAAATACTTGAAAGACACTTGACTCATCGAGATGATTTAGTTCTGCTGTAATGGACTGATGCAGAAGGTGGCAGCAATGCATCAATAAGGATGCCGGCTGCTATTAAACGCCATGGAAGAAGGGGTGTGCTTGTTTTTATCCACAGGGACGCCATTTTGATTGTGTGTAACTGGGGCAGCTTGGCTGCTGCAGTGGAGCTAAGTTGGTTCCACTCCTCCAGCCAATGCAAAGGAGTCTGTATCGGGTCATTTGTTCACGTGACTTTTAGTCAGGATTCTGACATTTTGAGAGGAGTACATTTTGTGTCAAAATGTTGTTGTCCATTTGGCTGCTCCTGTTTTGTTCGGGGGCCCACAGAGGATACAGCCAGATCCGCATTGGTATTTGGGACAAGTTTTGTGTCCAAATAACACCATTCTTTCTTTCTATCTATCTATCTATAAGTTAGTGGCTTTATATGATGAAATAAATGGAACATGGAAACAAATTTTGATGGAAATCCATATACAGTCGTAGGTTTGCAGGACAGAGATGCCACAGAGGGTGCCATCTTGGATGTACTAATGTTACAATGTCAAAATCATTGTTCATTGTAAAAATAAAGGTTTTGAAAATGAATCCCCAAAATTTTTATAATAAATGATGCACATCATCGTGCCATGTGCAAGCCATATCCAAAAGCCGAGGTCGATCTGACAGTCAGAGATATGCGAGCCACATACACACACACAGACATTTTTTGCTTTATAGATAGATGAATATCATAATGATGTAATAAGAGCAATATTACAAATTTAGTTGCTATACAGAATATTTTTTTTTTTAATTTTCAAGATTTAATTCTTTCCAATATCTTTAAATGGTAAATGGACTGCATTTATATAGCGCTTTTCAGATGCTCGAAACGCTTTACAATTATGCCTCACATTCACCCTTTCACACATCGATGCCAGGGTGCTGCCATGCAAGGCACTCGCTACACATCGAGAGCAACTTGGGGATTAAGGGCCTTGACCAAGGGCCCTTCATGATTTTTTGGTTAGTCTGGGGTTTGAACCAAGGATCCTCTGGTGTCAAGCCTGAAACTTAACCACGAGACCATCACCGCCCCTTTACTATTTTGTTGTGGCAACACAAGTATTATTCAGAATATTTGGGTAGGTATGTAAATAATGAACAAATTGTAAACTACTTACCTCATGGGTCAAAGCAAAGGTGATAATGAAAGTTTATCCAGTGTATATGGTATTTGTGTATTTCATCATGACAATATTTAATGTCAGAGCAATCACACCTTACAGTCACTGAAAGCTGTTTAACATAAACATCACAATGGCAGTATTATCAATTTTGTTTTGATATGAAATACTCAAAACATTTTTTCATTCTCAATATGTAATTATTTCCTATAGCTTTACTATTTGATTGTGGCAATGCAATTATTTTTCAGAATATTCAGTTAGAAATTATGTGGAGTTGAAAATGTAACAAATTTGATATTGCATTTACTACATATTGCAGTTATTGACAACATTTCTGGTTCATTGTAATAAAGTACATATGCTTGTCAGTATAGTGTGGAAACACCTCATTTCTTGTTAAATTTTTGGTTATAAATTAGTATGTAAGCCCCTTCAGCTGCTCCCTTTTTTCCCTACTCAGGGTCACCACAGCAGATCAGAAGTGGATCTGCATGTTGATTTTGGCACAAGTTTTACCCCGGATTCCCTTGCTGACACAACTCCACATTACATGGAGAACTGTGGCAGGGGTGAGGTTTGAACCAGGAACCTTCCATATAGTGCAGCAGCTAAGAGAATATTTAGCACAAAATCGTGCAAATGGTGATACAAGCACCAAAGTTGGCACAAATACTCCTTAGATATTACTCTTTTGAAAAAAACCAACTGGCCACTTGAATTTTCAATAGGCAGCCAGGTAGGGGTCAAGTGAAGAATTACACAGGGGTCAAAATTAACAATGCTCAATGCTCTGATCGTAAAGATTCCAAAAAGGTATAGTTTGGACTATCTATGAATGAATGTTATGGAGTTATGGGGTACAAACAGTAAAAATGGTGACAAAGGTCAGTTTCAGTTTGTACAGGCGTCAAAAGTTAAAGTTGCTCCAATTTTGGTAAAAAATGATGCACATTATTCGTTGAGTTAACAGGGTTTTAAAAAGAAACAGTTGGACCATGTATCATGCTTAGTTATCATGTTACGGGGTAACATATGTCACATGTCATAGAATCCAAACGACACTGACCTTGTTTGACCTTTACTTTGGAGACCAAACATTCAAAACAATCAAAACTGTTCCCAACTTTGGTGCTTGTATCACCATTTGCACGATTGTTTCAGTTATCTGCTGCACTAATACTGCAGCCAAGTACACTAACCACTGGCCATCACCCCCTGTTATCTAATTACTATGTCTAAAATAGCAAAAATAATTTTGGTGATAATGACCACAATAGCCAAAATGGACGCCATTTTGTTTTTCTTGTTTTAAAGCATAAAACAGGAAATTAAGTTTGGTAAAAACTGGTTTCATAATTAGCAACCTATAAACTTCTAAAAAAAAAAACTGTATACCATATTCTACTAAAAAAAGTTTAATTATCTGAAAGTGACCCTGTCTATGCGGTAGGTAACAGGGGTGGTGGTTTCAATGTGGAAATTTCCAAGTTCAAATCCCACTCCTGCCACATTTCTCCATGTAATGTAGAGTTGCATCAGGAACAGCGTCCGTCCTAAAACCCGTACCAATTCAAACAAGGGAGCAGCTGAAGGGACTGACTATGAGTGTGGTAGCTGTGATGGTGTCTGCCTACCAAGATCAACCAAGAGCTGGCAATCCCTTGCCATTGAGAGTAGCCCGCCCTGTGGTTGGGGTTGTGGCTTCTTCCGACACCATCAAAGGCTATGGAACACGTTGAAGGATGTTGCCCTCCAATGTGTAGTCATTATTATTAATACAGTACTGCATGCATGCAGTCTGTGAATTGCAAACTACCAAACATCTTTTAATGTACAACTGTAACAATAAGTTTTGATCTTGAAATTCATCAATTGCCTCCTGTACAGCTTTCACACTTTGATGAACGGTCACTGGCCACATACTTATGGACCTGACTGTATTGATCAATAAGGCAGGCAAAAAACATAATCTCTGACACTAACCATGTTCTGAGCAGTGAATACAAGGTCTGTTAGAAAACTATCCAACCTTTTTATTTTTTAAAAAACTATATGGATTTGAATCATGTGCGCTTGCATCAGCCAAGCTTGAACCTTCGTGCGCATGCGTGAGTTTTTTTTCACGCCTGTCGGTTGCATCATTCGCCTGTGAGCACGCTTTGAGTGAGCAGTGGTCCACACCCCTCGTCAGATTTTTGTTGTGAGGAAAATGTCTGAACGATTTGGAGCTTTGCTGCATCAAATTTTTCCAGAAACTGTGAGAGACAGCCAGGTGGAAACCAGTCGGAAGGTTCAGACGTCTTTCAGGGACGATTCTATGGGGATCACACAGATTAAGGAGTGTTACAACCGGTTTAAAGGCGGCGCACAATGGCGGAGGGCGCGCCGCGCTCTGAGCGGCGATCAACAGGCTGAAACGACCAGATCATTTCCAAACTGAACGCTGTGTTGATCCGGGACGTCGTCTGACTACTACAGAAATGGCAGAAGAGGTGGACATACCACTTTTTCGGCACATTCCACTGTTACAGGAGTTTTTGTCATGAAAAGATGTGCAGAGGAATTCGCCACAGAGCTGCTAATGGCGCGGGACAAAAGCACCTCCGTGTTGGTCTCACAGGACACGTAACATGCCCAGCTCTTGCACCATTCGGAAGATTCAGACGGCTTTCGGTGGCTTTTCAGTCGAGTGACTATCCGAGAAATTGTGGACGAGCTGGACATGCCACAACATGTCCTGTGAGGCTTCATCACGGTGTTGCTTTTTGTCCCACGCCATGAGTGGCTCCGTCCCGACACGCGAATTCCTCTGCACGTCTTTTCATGACAAAAACTCCTGCAACAGTGGAATGTGCTGAAAAAGTGGTATGTCCACCTCTTCTGCCATTTCTGTAGTAGTCAGACGACGTCCCGGATCAACACAGCGTTCAGTTTAGAAATGATCTGGTCGTTTCAGCCTGTTGATCGCTGCTCGGCGCGCCCTCCACTGTACACCGTCTTTAAACCGGTTGTAACACTCCTTAATCTGTGTGATCCCCATAGAATCGTCCCTGAAAGCCGTCTGAATCTTCCGAATGGTTTCCACCTGGCTGTCTCACACTTTCTGGAAAAATTTGATGCAGCAAAGCTCCAAATCGTTTAGACATTTTCCTCACAATAAAAATCCGACGAGGGGTGTGGACCACTGCTCACTCAAAGCGTGCTCACAAGCGAATGACGTAACCGACAGGCGTGAAAAAAACTCACGCATGCGCACGAAGGTTCAAGCTTGGCTGATGCAAGTGCACATGATTCAAATCCATATAGTTTTTTAAAAAAATAAAAAGGTCGGATAGTTTTCTAACAGACCTCGTATGTCCTTCTTCCATCTGGATGCCGATACAGTGTTCCACGGTTTAATAAGGTCAGACTGAAACATTCTTTTGTGCATCAGTCGATACTTACACTAAATAAGGAGCTTAATCTATAACATTATCAAGGCCACAATGCGAGTAAATTTTTGTTGTGTGAATTGTTTGTGAAATATCTGTGTCTTATTTGTGTTGTAACGGAGCTACTGAATATGTAAGACAAATTTCGGATCTCTGATATGACAATCTTATCTTTGTTATGTGTCGGACGTGGGCGGAGAACCGACCCAGCGTTTGACAGGACCCAGCATAAAAGAAGCAGAGCACGGTTCAAAGGAAAACAAGTTTTAATTAACATAGTGTATTAAGTGATAATAACCCAAAAGTCAACAGTCTGGCGAGGTGGAAAAACGGCGCGCTCCCAGCAGTGCAAAAGGATCGGAGCCACAGCAATTCTGGACCCAAGGACCCCGCCGACACCCCCCAGGTGGCCGTGACAAACGGAGTCTGTGAAAGAAGAAACCGTAAGGTGAGTCCAACACTCTCCACACAGAGACAGCTCAAAGGTGCACACAATCAGCAAAACACTTCCTGGCCTAAATGTAAAATCAGCTTCTCTCCCCGCAGGCACGGAACAACTCAGTTCAAAACTCCACTGCAGTAGAAGCTGATTTAGACGATTAGCATTGCATAACAACTCAATATAACAAGGTGTGAGGGACACCAAATTTACTGACTTTACTTCATGAAAGTCACAAAAACCAAAATACCTCAGGAAGTGTGCTGAAGAGCGTGAGACCTCACCCAATCCTCTTTCACAGACCGTGGCGTCAAACCTGGAGCGGTCTCTGCGTCTGTAGTGGTGAGATTGTTCTCCCAACGTCGATCTCACACGTCTGGTCACAAAGTCGAGTCTCTGGCAAATACACACTGTGTATTCCAGGTTTAAATGCAACATGCCCTGATCAAGACAGATGCACCACAGATGTGAGTCCTGATGAACTACATGTGATAACAAGCCACAGGTGATCAGGGTGAGGTCCTCAAACTCAGCCCCATGTCAGCCACTCAGTCCTGAACGCATACCACCCGGTGGGAGAAACAGAAAACAAAAACAAAGCCAGCCAAACACCCCAGCTCACAACAATATTATTATTTTGCAAGATATTCTAATGCCTGTTAAAGCCTATAGTTCTGGAAAGTGTTGAACCACAGTAGCAAAAACTGACAAGACAGTTGAGGCGGGCGGATCGATCCTAATATCGTGTAAAAAGATCGATACTCAAGCTTTTCTTCTCTCCCGCACGCACTGGCTGCTGTGCATGCAGATTCATCAAAGTCTACTCTCTGTCTGTCAGAGCAGCGCTAAGCTGTGTCACACAACCGGCCCTCTACCTCAGGAGATTTTGTTTTAAGTTGTGTTGAGCGATATTTTTTTAAACAAAAATGTTGATTGTGATAATAAAGTATTTTGTTGTCACATACAATGTTTGGTGAAATTCTATTGTAGGTCTTTTGGATCCTTTGGATCTATGAAGCTTAAATATGAAAAGGTATCGGTATCGATATCGGCGATACTGGGCCTGTATTTACTTGGTATCGGATCAATACCAAAATTCCTGGTATCGCCCACCTCTACAAGACAGTACAGCAGATTCACTGCCCAGAAAGGGTATGTAAATTAAATACAAACTAATTTATTGTTATTATTACTTACGTTGTGCCTGCGCTCAGGTTTTCCTCCTCCCTCCTGTGAGGAGGCCTGACTGACTGTGTGTTATGGCTCCTCCTGCTACGGTAGACCGGAGCCAGACGCAGTAGAAGTGCAGGAGAACGGGAATAATAACACACAGCCAAACTCTGTTTTGATTTTCTTTCTCCGCGGAACATGGCACATGACGGGACGCTGACGAAAACGATATAGACGATGCACTTAACGTCGCCTCTTCTGCTGTGACGGCTTCGACGGTTTCTTCCAAATTAACACCCCAAATGAACTCCGTCAGAGCAAGTAACGTTAGCAGAAGACCAAGGCGAGTGTCGAGGCCGCGCCCGGTGCAGCCGGAGAGGAACCACCAGGAAAGAGGTAAACTTTGTCCAACAGAACAGCTGTCTGCCTGAACGGTGTGGCCTGTGGCTGTATGGTTTTGCCAGTTAATGTTGGTTATGTATAGCAGAATGACGTGTGTGTGTAACCCACTGGTTAGCTCTCACGGCAGTCTGAGTATCACGGCCGTGCGGCCAGGAAACACCGAGGCTTCTGTGTTTGAAACTAGCCAGGCCGCGCTTTGTTTTGTCTTGATTTTTTTGCTCGTGTCGGCCTTTTTCTTGCTTTATTGAATCCGCAGTGCTGCTGAATGTAGTTTTTTCTCGTCTGGCGTTAGGTTAGCGGAGGGAATTATGAGCGATAGACGGGGCTGCAGAACACGGAGCAACGGCATTAGCTGCGCAGAGGTTTGGCCAGTTAGCCTTAGCTAAAGAGGGCTAACTGTTCTTATTAGCATGTTTGGCTATCTGCGCCCTGACGTTTAAAAATACGCACAGTCCTCAAAACCTTTGAAACGCTGAAGCACAAATACCTGTAGTTCCTACAGCAGAATTAGGCGTTAGTTATACTATATGTCGTCTTAGTTGTATTTCATGACAATTCAGTTTGGGCAAATATTAGCTCCATTTGTTGGCACAGTAACCATCGTTTAGGAATGCTCTGTAATCAGCTGCCTTAGCCAAAACCCTGTTTAAAGACTCAGTCAGCTTGTGTGACACTGATCGATTACTAATGAACATGATTCATTGAATCAAGTAGGTGCGTAATAGGCTGTAGCATTTAATCGTACTGGATGACAAGCCATAGAGTTAAATCTTGTTTTCCCACAAAGAGAGCACAAAAATGCACAACTGTATTATTCTGTTAATAATAGAGCTTCATGCAGTCTTTGTCCATCTCTTTATGTGTTCAGTCATTACTGGCAAGGCAAATCGTCTGTCCGCTGGCAAAAAGTGGCCATTACTTATGCTACCCATCATTTTGGCGCTTATATTTTGAGTTAATTTATATCAAGTGGAAGAGGTTTGCTTTCAGTTTCAGTTTTAAGGAAGATAATTTTAGAATTTTTTATTTTTTGTATTTGAAATGGCATATACAAATTAAAATGTGTGAAATACCAAGTGTTCCAATATTTTGGAGGGCATTGTATATCTTGGCTGCAAGTGTTCAACCAGGCTGTGAAATCCTTTGTTTTCTACAACTGATAACGGTTGGTCATGGAGTACAATGAAGATGAGCAACTTCTCGGTCATCCCTGTAGCTTTCACGTTGTCTGGTAGAAGTTTGCCTTGTTTTTGGAATGACTCCAGAATTGAGTCCTGTCGGCTCCTTTCATTTATATACCACCAGCTAAAAAGTCCTTGTGCTCTTTAATGTTGCTTTTTCAAATGTTTAAGTTTGCTGTATTGTAGGTTGTGATGGAGCTTCCACCTCTTGGTACCATGGCTTTGTAAACATTGCACGTTGCTGTCTTGCTTTGTGGCGTTTCTAGTGTAAAATATTTCCACACAGCGGACGTGATGAAAAGTTGGTCAGCAACAGCGCTACTCATTGCTCACCTGTTAACTGGCTGCCAACTGTGGAAGCGATTTCCTGAGCGGAGGCATGTCTTGTACTCTCCGTCTCATTGAGACACACCTCCATTCAGGAAATCCATTCCCCATTTTGCAGCCAGCTAGTACAGCAAACAACACAGAATCACTTTTGGAGACGTTTCGGCACAGAACACACAGACATGGCTCCTGGATTGGAAATATCCGCAGGTTGGATCTAAAATTTCTGATCCATGAATTACGTTGGTATCGGAACCTGATACTGATATTGGATGGGATTGGCCCCATTTCTTCTCCATGCACAGCCTCTGCTCTGGAACCCCCCTGCTTGATGGGTATTGGTCCTTATTCTTCTCTGGGGTTGCCCAGGGTGTGAAGCACCGAGTGGGTGTGGAGATACTCTGCTGCTTTGGAGTTTACTCTGGTAGATAAGAGTGTTGCTTCCCTGCTCCTTGGGGGGAGGGTGGGGAGCTATGACTGTTGCTAGTGCGTATGGATGGAACAGCATTTCGGCATATTCAGCCTTCTTGGAATCCCTGGATGGAGTCCTGTGTGGGATTTCCAGTGGGGGAATCCATTGTTTTGCTGGGAGACTTAAACGCACACCTCGGCAATGACAGAGACACCTGGGGTGCGTGGTTGGGAGGAATGACGTTCCTGATCTAAACCAGAGCGGTTGTTTGTTGGACTTCTGTGCTCGTCATGTACTATCCATAACCACCACCATGTTTGGACATAAGGGTGATCATAAGTGTACATGGTACCAGAGCACCCTAGGCTGAAAGTCGATGATCGATATTATGGTCGTATCATCTGATCTGAGGCTGCACGTTCTGGACACTTGGGTGAAGAGAGGGGCAGAGCTGTCAACTGATCACCATCTGGTGGTGAGTTTGATCAGAGGATGGGAGAGGACTTTGGGCAGACCTGGTGAACCCAAATGGATGGTGCGAGTGAACCGGGAACATCTGGAGGAGCCCACTGTCCGAGAGATCCTTAACTCACGCTTTCGGCAGAGCTTTTCTAGCATCCCTGTGGAGATTGGGGACATTGAACCAGAACGGGCAGTGTTCAAAACTTTCATTGCTGAAGCAGCAGCAGTGATCTGTGGACTGAAAGTCTTAGGTGCCTCAAGTGGCGGTAACCCTTGAACACTGTGGTGGACACCAGTGGTCAGGGAAGTCATCTGACTGAAGGAGAAGTATTTCCTGAATATGAGGACTCTGGAGGCAGTTGCAAGATGAAGCATGGGGAGGCAACACAGCAGGTGTGGGAGGAGTTCAGAGCAACCATGGAGAAGGACTTCGGTTGGCACCAAGGTGCTTCTGGAGGACCATGCGGCACTCCAGGAGGGGAAAATGTGGGACCATCCCAGCTATATACAATAAGGATGGGACTTTGTTGACATCAACTGAGGAGGTGATCGGTCTCTGGAAGGAGCACTTTGAGGAACACTTGCATCAGATTGGAGTGCCCTCTGTAGTAGAGGCAGAGCTGGAAGCTAATGAGGGATCATCATCAGTGTCCCTGGTGGAGGTCACTGAGGTAGTTAAACAACTCCACAGTGGCAAAGCCCCGGGGGTTGATGAGATCTGTCCAGAAATGCTGAAGGCTCTAGGTGTGGAGGGATTGTCTTGGATAAGATGTCTCTTCAACAGGGATGGTGTTGCATTTGCTTTACTGTAGTATTGTGATGGAAAGGGAGTTGAGCTGAAAGGTGAAGCTCTTGATCTTTTGGTCAATCTACATTCTTACTCTCACCTCTGGTCATGAGGGTTCGACCATGACCGAAAGAACTAGATTGCAAGTACAAGTGACTGAAATGGGTTTCCTCTGGAGAGTGATTGGTGTCTCCCTCAGAGATAGGGTGAGAAGCTCAGTCATTTGTGAGGCACTCAGAGAAGAGCCGCTGCTCCTTTGCGTTGAGAGGAGCCAGCTGAGGTGGTTCAGGCATCTGGTAAGAATGCGTCTTGCGCACCTCGCTAGGGAGATGTTTCAGGCACCTCCAGCTGGGAGGAGAGCCCGGGGAAGACCCAGGACTAGGTGGAGAGATTGTGTCTCTGCACTGGCCTAGGAACACCTCGTTATCCCCCAGACAGAGCTGGTAAATATGCCCTGGGAAGGGGAAGTTTGGGGTCCTTTACTGGAGCTGTTGCCCCCATGACCCGATCCCATATAAGCAGTTGAAGATGTGATGAGAGAGGTGATCTAAAATATGGTGATTTAACGTGTGTAACATCCCAGTACAATGCAAATATGCGATCGGGAAGTTGGTAGGGAGTGAAGTGTCCACCTTCTTGTCAAACATGTCATTCACAGGGTCACATGTCACAGGATTGTTGTTTCCTGTGTATTTACTTGATTGACTGTTGAGCTTACGTTTTAGCAGATAACTGTGGAAACTGGTGCACTCCTCTGGCAGTAAATGCCTGAGTCAAGCAATATTGCAGCATTGCTTTTTTCCCTTTGAAATGGCAGAGATGTTGCATTAACTAGCTGGTTTTGTTGCACAGACATTGTTTGTAGTGGTAGCTGGGGAGTCATCCTTGCAACCAGAGCAACAAGCAGTCCGTTTGCATCTCCTATTTGGGTAGCTATCAACTCTTCATGCCATGGTGAAGCACCTTCGAAATACACTTTGAGTGTAGCTCCGAGAGTGCTAACACTGTAGTTGATTTAGTGTACAGAATGATTACTTCCTCTCGTGTAATTATCAATTTGGTGGATACAACAACAGGTAATTAACCAGGGTGTCATTCTGTTGTCTTTTTTTTGTGGTTTTGTTTGGTCAGTTCTGCCTTAGCAGTTATGCACTGTATTGTGTATTACCAATAACTGTATGGTTGAAAGATTAGTTATTTGTGAGGAGTACTCAGGTGATAATTTAAATAGTTAGATTTTCTCAATGAAAGGCGATGATGTGTTAACCTCTGTTGCTGCTAACAAAGGCACATGCTACAGAGCTGCACCACAGCAGAGACCATTATGCCACACAGGACACGAGTCGAACACACCCTTAGTGCTGAGTGATGGCACTTAGCTACTTATTATTCAGAAGATAATTTAACTGTTGCTCACTCAGTAATATTTCAGCTTGAGTTGATTAGTAATTGTATCAAGCACATGATGTGAAATGCACTGGTACATGCTTGTGTGGTATGTATGCTTTTTTTTTTTTGTCAACTGTATTGATGTGTTGTTCTCAATGATCAATATTTTCTTGTCCATTATGCTTTGCAGATGAGGACATTCCTGCAGATATGGTTGCAGAAGAATCTGGTCCAGGAGCTCAAAATAGTCCATACCAACTTAGAAGGAAGTCTCTACCCAAGAGAACAGTGTGTCCAACAAAGACAAATATGGAGGTACTTTAAAAATATTGAAATATAAAATGATTGACAGAGTTGAGAAGATTTTGTGGTGAAGATAGCTTTTTCCCCTTCTAATTAAGGAGAATCACAAATAATTTGTCAGTTGTGGTGTAATGTGCAGCGATCTGAGTTAAACTCTGGGAGGAAGTTAAGTTTGTAGTTTTGCAGTGTTTTAATAAAGAACACACACCCAACTTTTTTGCTGATGGATGACAAATTTAGCTTTTTCCTGCAATACCAAATGGTTACACTGTAGCAAAAGTCTTTTGTTCAGTTTTACAAGATGGAAGCTGCAAAGAGGCAGTTTGTTTGGTTGAAGGACTCATGAGACTGCTTAATGTACCAAAGACCCCCACGGATGTTGGGGGTTAGGGTCACTGTTAAAAAAAAAAAGTTTGAAAGAAATACTGTGTGTAATGTCTGTCCAGTTTCCACTCTTAGTGTCTGACTGTTTGGTTAGTCATGACTTTAATGCTTGTAGTAATATTGTGTTAACTGTTTTGTTTTATTGTTATTGACAGGGTGCTTCCACTTCAAACACAGAAAACTTTGGACACAGACCTAAGCGTCCTAGAGTTACAGGAAAATGTCAAGATTTGCCAGGTGAGTAAAAAATACGCTTGTCATAGACAATGTAGGTTCTTATTTGCTGTGTGACTTGAGTATTTTGTACAAAGTACATTTTATTATGGCATTTCTACAAGACTTTAATTCCACTAGGGTTTCAGACCAATAATTTTTTTCTTACCCTCACTTAATAACAGCAGTGTGTTGACTAAAATTCTTTTGATTAAAGGGGGAACAAACAACCTGCTTGTTTTAGGTAGTGGTGAGTGCTCGTATGTTTTTGCAGTGTCACTTTTGTTGTTACATACATATGTTTTTGATTATCCTCAGAATTGGATGTTTTTTGAGAATAATATATATTCTGCAGTTCGAATGTGTGTAATTGTAGAGATCCTGTTATAGTGTGTTGAATTCTGTTGGTGACAAGTTGTAACTGGGCAAAATTTTAGGATTGTGCAATGATGCAAGGAACCAGACAGTTATGGAGTACCTCTGTTTGTTTCATAAAAAGAGGTATTATATTGAAATACTTGAACATTTTAACAGTGTTTTAAACTAAAATTACTTTAAACATTGCTATTGGGCTATTTTATCTGAAATACCACAATATTAGCATAACCTATAACCTTTTATACCTCAGTGGAGAATTTTGGTGTTTTTTCCTTACAAAACATGGCTATTATAGGGTATATCTATTTGTTGTGTGAAAACAGGTAGTGGGGACCACAATTTCAATGTTAACATTTGATTTCATTAATGGGACACTCTAAGGCTTCAAAAAAATATAGTTTTGTAGAGTTGTGGGGGGGGGGGGGGGTATGCATGTATACCCATGTTGGCCCATGGACTGCCATTACTTTGTTGATGCACCTTTGGTAGCAATTACAGCCTCGCATCTTTTGGAATATGATGCCACAAGCTTGGCGCACCAATCTTTGGCGTTTTGTCAATTCCTCTTTGCAGCACCTCTCAAACTCCATCAGGTTGGATGGGGAGTGTCAGTGCACAGCCATTTCAGAACACTCCAGAGATGTTTGATCAGATTCAGGTCTGGGATCTGGCTGGGCCACTCAAGAAGATTCACAGAGTTGTCCTGAAGGCACTCCTTTGATATCTTGGCTGTGTGCTTATGGTCATTGTTCTGCTGAAAGATGAACCGTCACCCCAGTCTGAGGTCAAGAGCGCTCTGGAGCGGATTTTCATCCAGGATGTCTCTGTACATTGCTGCATTCAGCTTTCACTCAATCCTGACTAATCTCTCTTGCCACTGAAAAACATCCCCACAGCACGATGCTGCCACCACCTTGCTTCACTGTCGGGATGGTGCCTGGTTTCCTCTGAACATGATGCCTGGCATTCATGCTAAAGAGTTCAATCTTTGTCTCATCAGACCAAAAAATTTTGATTCTCATGGTATGAGAGTCCTTCAGGTGCCTTTTGGCAAACTCCAGGCAGGCTGTCATGTGCCTTTTTACTAAGGGGTGGCTTCTGTCTGGCCACTCTACCATACAGGCCTGATTGGTGGATTGCTGCAGATATTTGGCTGCTTCTGTTGAAGAGGAAAGGTTTACTGACTTTGACTTTGTGGATGATGCTGTGACCTTTGCAGAAGTTGAGGCATCAGAATTTCTGGGTTTGAGATTGTTGTGGATCAAGACTAAGATTCATGCTTTTAGCGACTTCCTGGACTCATTCAGTCAGAAATGCATCTGTACTCGTATGTGGTGAAAGTGTTGAAGCTGTAGAGACATTAATATATCTCGGCAGTGGCATACATGTCTCTTGAGTCCTCTGCCTTTGAGATTGAGAAGCGGCTGGGAAGAGCTTAAGGTGTCACAAGGCCGCCGGACAAGGGTGTTTAGAGATGTGGAGATCATTGCATGCGAACAAAAGGCCTTCTGATTCTTTTAAGTCTTTGTGATTTTGATACACAGCAATGATGTATGGTGTTTGTGTGTCACACAGCACGAAAAAGGACAGGGCGTTGTTGAGGAGAATGAGGTGTACAGCAACACGCTGGCAGGAGTGTGGGTGACGGTGGGCAGCACACCGGTGCTGATGAGGAACTGGTGCTACCGGTGTTACCCGTCTTGCTTATGATTTCAGGACTTGTTCAGACTGCCAATAAATATCCCATTTATGTGCATGTCCAATTTCAATCTGATTCCATGAATGTTTTCCTTAGTGAAAAGAAATTTATTCTGCCCCTTTTTTATTTTTATTTATTTTGTTTTATTTTTGGACTATTAATCTTCATATGGAGAGGACCCAACGTGCCCCAAATGACAGGCTGTAGGAAATTCAAGGGATTTGAGCCCCAGTGATCTCACTGTGTAAAAGATAAACAGTTCAGATGCCCTGCATAACACTAGTCTTTATCACCTGTAGATGGCATGATGCTGTGCCGGGAGAGGAAGATGGATTAGGGTGTGACAGTTAATACTGTTTGCTGTTTTTTTTTGTTTTTTGTTTTGTTTTTTTTATATTTACATGATTGTGTGTTCTTTTCATTCCCATTTATTGTTGCACCATTATATGATTGCTGTCTGTCATAGGTGCAGCTGCATTTTCAAATCAAATCACAGGAACTTGGTTAATTGAAAGCTGTATTGGTAGTACCATAAATGTTATGATGATGTGCATGCTCAGTGAAAGCAAAGCTCTGTTAGAAATGAAAGCATGCTGAAAGGACAAAGACCGCTCAACACCCACAGCTTACACAAACTATAATGTATAGCCATATCCAAAATAAGCTTCACATTAAGTTTTGAATCTTTTTTTCACTCTTAACCATGCTTATTAAATTTTTCAGATTTATCATTTAAAACTTGTCACTTTGGCTGTGTTGGCGGTGTTCGTATCGTGTGCCAGATAAATACATCCATCATATTAATCACAGATCATGTTTTTTTTTTTAATACAGTAATTACTAAATGTATCCATTTTAAATGTTTTTAGTATTTCTCGGGAAACCCGTGCTTGCTTGAACATTTTCTTTTGCTTGCTGCAATGTGCACGGGTATGATTGCTGCATTTGGATTGTATTTTATCTCTTTAAAAAAAAACATGCCATTTTATTTTTGAAAATATATTTATATATTTTTATGTTGTTGTCCTTCCAGCAGCTCCAGCTGAGCAGTATTTACAGGAGAAGCTTCCAGATGAGGTGGTGCTGAAAATTTTCTCTTACCTGCTGGAGCAGGACTTGTGCCGTGCTGCATGTGTGTGTAAGCGCTTCAGTGAGCTGGCCAATGACCCCATCCTCTGGTGAGACTTGTTGATGTCATGACGCAGTTAAATAGAATTTGAGGTTTAGTGATAGCATTTATATGTATTCCCTCTACTAACAAAAAATTTGGGGTGCACGTAGGCATTACCTGTCTAAGAGCCTTCATGACGCACCTCCAAGAAAACCTTAGAATGAAACATCACACAATGGTAGCACACCATTTGAAGGTGTGCATGAATGAAAATAATTCTGGTCTGTTTTTTTTTTTTTTTTCCCCCAGGGTAGAGAAATTGAATTATGTGTTCAGTTGATTAATTGTATGATATAGCCCTTGTAAAAGCATTTCCTAAACCATTTGGTGCATCCCTGTGAAACTTCACACAGTGGTCATGTACCATGTGAATATGTGCATGATGGAAAGTAATTCTGGTACAGTAGCTTCAAGCAGAGAAAATTGGACCTTTTATTTGTTTTTTTTATACATCATATTTGTCAATTACATATACAAAAGTTGACCAGTTGGTTAATTCTGGTATTTTTGTCTCAAAAGATTTACTATAGCCAGTAACTAGTATGGCAAACAAGGGGTATCATTTTTATACCCTTCATTACAAATCTCTGGTTTGATTAGGTATTTTCAAGAGAACAAAGTAGTTTAAATGATAAGTCTTTTGGTTTTGGAATGTTTAAACTTGTACAAATAGAAATGGAAATCAGGGAAAACTGGGACTTGAGAGTTTGCTGCAGGATTTTTATTCTGGCTCAACTATCTTCTCGTGCAGATGTGTTTGTGTCTTGTAAATTGTTTACCAGTTAAGTAAATGCTTTGTACAGTCAGGTCGATAAGTATTTTGACAGTGACACAGTCTTTGGAAATTTGCCTGTACACCACCACAGTGCAGTCAAAATGCAACCTTCAAGATTTTTTTATTTTATTAAATTAATTAATTAATTAATATTTATTGTATTTATTTAGTGTAGCCTTTTAGCTTTAATTCAAGGAGCTTAACAAAAGTATTGCATTAACCATTTAAGAATTGCAGCCCTTTTCATACACAGTCCCTCCATTTTCCAAGCCAGTAAGTTACTGGATAAACTAAACATACCAGTAATTATTATTGTTAATAGAAATTGTAATTTTTACAGCTAGTTTTCTTGAGACAGGCCAGAGGATGAATATATGAATATTTTCAAGTCTAATATGCCTTGGACTATATTTATGTCAACCATTAATAAATGCAAACAGTATTGTACTTTTTAAAAATCTGCTTTTACTTTTCATGGCTATCAGTTGTTTTCCAGCCATAGAAAGTCCAGTGAAAGGTTATCCAGTCATGTCATTTTTCTGCAGATTTAGCTGAATTTAGGTGACGCTGCCCGTGAATGGCAAAGAAACGCACACACTCACCCACACAAGATAAATCCAAACTCATGAGCGTGAAAAATTTATTCAAATTTCAGTTCAACTTCAATTTAATTCATTTTATATAGTGCCATATCACAACAAAACTGCCTCAAGGCCCTTCATACAAGCAAGGTCAAACCTTACCAACCCCTAGAGCAAGCACACAGGTGACAGTGGTAAGGAAAAACTCCTCCTGATGATATTGAGGAAGAAATCTCAAGCAGAACAGACTCAGAGGGGTGACCCACTGCTTATGCCATTCTAACAGCTGCGTGTCGTCAGAGAGCTGCGTGTCGTCAGAGCGAGCTGCAAAAAAGTTTGTACCTGAGTTTTCAGAGGTGGTGTTTGTGGTTGCCATCTGCCACGCCGGTGTTTGCCAACCCGGACAGTGGGAATACCACCTCAACCGGCAACTTAGCCCCGCGACTGGACAGCAACAACGTCCGAGGCCCGCCCAACGTGGTGAATTCACTGAGGCCGCGCGCTGCGTCATTAGAGCCGCGCGTCACGAGTGCCGCTTCCCCGAGGCCTCGTGCAGCCACCGCGGATCCATCAGCGCGGAAACACCGAGGCCGCGCGGCACCAGCGCAGTGCAGATCCATCCCGGTGACAAACAACGCAGGCTGTTAACATCGGCGATCGACAAGCTGCTCATAAGCCGACCATGGGGCCTAAGAAGGTTCTGACAGCGGAGGAAGGTGACGATATTAAAAAATCTCTGGACTTTCTATCAGAGGAGATTTCTGTTGTGAAGCAGCAACAGAAATCAATCATGGATCTGGTGGAGGAGGTGAAGGCATTACGGCTCCAGAATGCCGAGAAAGACCGGCATCTGGTGCAGCTGGAAAATAGAGTGGCTGAATTGGAGCAGTACACCAGAATTAACGACGTCATCATCACAGGTCTTCACATCAAACCACGGTCCTACGCACGGGCGGTAACAGATGAGAGCGGAGGGGAGCCCAGTGAACAGGAGGTCAGCTCTGTGGAAAAACAGGTTGCTGATTTCCTCCTATCTAAAGGTATAGAAATGGATTTAAATAACATTGAAGCGTGCCACCCTCTGCCCCGGAGAAATGACGGTGATAAACGAACCGTCATCATGAGATTCATCAACAGAAAACACAAAACAGCACTGTTAAAACAAGGAAGAAAACTGAAAGGGACAAACGTATTCATCAATGAACATCTCACCAAACGGAATGCTGACATCGCCAGGAAAGCACGCTTCTTGAAGAAACAGGGAAAAATCCAGCACACATGGACTTCAAACTGTAAAATATTCATCAAACTGAACGGATCACCAGAACAAGCAAAAGTCATGGCAATAAGGAACATCGAGGAGCTGGACAAATATGAACAATAGTGTTTCTTAAAGCGAGGATCTGGACAAATATGACCAATAAGGTATGAGGACACAAACACATCACAACACCATGACACAGACCAGAGGAACCTATTCATCTACTACCTATTCATCTACATCTGGAGACAAGAAGGATATAACTCAAAGGATTGCTGATCATGGAAAAGTAGAACTGAGAACATTTAAATACACAGACCACAATGTACTGGACTTGGAGCACGATATAGACCCGGACAATAATTTCTTCTCAAATATCAATGACAGTTGTTGCTATTATACAGATGAACAGTTTAATCGGCTCATTAGAAGGGATAACAAATTATCAATAATCCATTTCAACAGCAGAAGTCTATATGCAAACTTTAACAACATTAAAGAATATTTAAGTCAGTTTAAAAAAATATTTAACATAATTGCTATATCAGAAACATGGATCAATGAAGATAAAGGAATGGATTTTGAACTGGATGGATATGAATTTAATTGTGTAAACAGAAAAAATAAGAGTGGAGGAGGAGTGGCTGTGTATGTGGATAAGAACATGGATTATAAAATAGTAGACAATATGACAACTGTGATTGATAACTTATTAGAATGTATAACTATTGAAATATGTGAAGAAAAAAGCAAAAATGTATTAGTCAGCTGTATATATAGAGCACCAGGATCTAGTATTGAAACATTCACTGACTGTATGGGAAAAATGTTCTCAAAAACTAATCAAAAAACTGTGTTCATTTGTGGTGACTTAAATATTGATCTGCTCAATCCAAATAAGCATAAATAACAGATGAATTTATCAGTATAATGTACAGTATGAGTTTATATCCAAAAATCACCAGGCCAAGCAGAATTACATCCCATAGTGCTACCTTAATTGATAATATATTCAGCAATGATATTGAGAATAACACTGTGAGTGGATTATTAATCAATGACATTAGTGATCATCTACCAGTTTTCATCGTTTATAATAGAAACCATCGGCGGAATCAGCCAGAGGAGAAAATAAAATACAGGCGAGTGCGGACAGAGGAAAACATGAACACACTAAAGAAGGATTTACAGGAGCAAAACTGGGAAAAGGTATACAGTGAAAGTGATGTTGATAGTGCATATGAAACTTTTTACAAATATTTACATCATTATATGATAAAAATTGTCCAATTAAACAAGACTACAGAAAACAAAAAATCCAAGCTCGACCATGGATGACGAAAGGGTTACGAAATGCATGTAATAAGAAAAATACACTGTATAGAGAATTCATAAAACTAAAGACTAAAGAGGCAGAAAATAGATATAAGAAATACAAAAATAGATTAACTAATATTATACGGGTATGTAGGAAGGAATATTATAGTAACATATTATATAATAACAAAAACAATATTAAAGGAATATGGGATATATTAAATAGCATTATCAAAAATGGTAATAAAAAACAGAGTTACCCTCAGTATTTCATTGATAATAATGTCAAGAAGGAAAATAAGGATGAGGTAGTCAACGGTTTTAATAATTTTTTTGTAAATATTGGACCAAGCTTGGCAGAAAAAATTCCCGATTCCCAATCTGAGGATTGGGATAATAATCTTATAGAAAGAAATCCCTGTTCAATGTTCCTCACAGCAGTGGATGGAAATGAAATTATAGACATTGTGAATAATTGTAAATATAAAACATCTACCGATTTAAATGAAATTGATATGGTGGTGGTAAAACAGGTCATTGAATGGATTGTAGAACCATTAACATACATCTGTAACTTATCATTTCAAACCGGTAAATTTCCCAATCAAATGAAAATAGCTAAGGTTGTGCCGCTGTATAAGACTGGGGATAGACACCACTTCACAAATTATAGACCTGTTTCTTTGCTTCCACAATTTTCCAAATTATTAGAAAAGTTATTCAATAATAGATTAGACAAATTCATAAATAAACATAAATTACTTACTGATAGTCAATATGGATTCAGAGCACATAGTTCAACATCACTTGCATTAATAGAATCAGTTGAGGAGATTACAAACGCCATAGACCACAAATTACATTCAGTTGGAATATTTATAGACCTTAAAAAGGCTTTTGATACAATTAATCATGACATATTAATCAATAAACTTGAACAGTATGGGATTAGGGGGTTGGTGTTGCACTGGGTGAGAAGCTACTTAAGTAACAGAAAACAGTTTGTGAAGTTGGGGGAATATACATCATCATGCTTGGACAATGCTTGTGGCGTCCCACAGGGGTCAGTATTGGGTCCAAAACTGTTTCTAATTTATATAAATGATATTGTCAATGTTTCCAAAATATTAAATTAGTATTATTTGCAGATGACACAAGCATTTTTTGTTCAGGGGGGGATTTGCAGGAGTTACTGAGGAGGATCAGTATAGAAATGGGAAAATTGAAAATATGGTTTGACAGAAACAAATTATCATTAAACTTAAGTAAAACAAAATACATGTTATTTGGCTATTGTAATACAGACATACAGGTTCAGTTACAAGTCGAGGGGGTAGATATTGAAAGGGTACATGAAAATAAGTTTCTGGGGGTGATAATAGATGATAAGATAAACTGGAAGACTCATATAAAACATATACAAAGTAAACTGTCAAGAAGCATTTCAGTTCTAAACAAAGCGAAACATATTCTGGACCACAACTCACTCCGCATTCTTTACTGCTCACTGGTTTTACCATATTTACAGTACTGTGCAGAGGTATGGGGTAATACTTATAAAGGTACAACACAATCACTATCAGTAATGCAGAAAAGAGCTATAAGAATTATTCATAATACTGGCTATAGAGATCATACAAATCCACTATTTTTACAATCCAAATTCTTAAAATTCACAGACTTGGTTCATTTTCAAACAGTACAAATTGTGTATAAAGCAATAAACAATTTACTTCCAGCAAATATTAAAAATATGTTTTTTAACAGATCAGGGGATTACAGTCTGAGGGGGAAATTTAATTTAAAGCATCAGTGGGCACGAACAACATTAAAAGGTTTCTGTATTTCTGTCTGTGGGGTGAGGATGTGGAACAGATTGGGAGTGGGGCTCAAGCAATGTCCAAGCATGAACCAGTTCAAACAGCGGTACAAAAATATGTTTTTTTCTGGGTATAGGGAGGAGGAAGGGTAATGAGGGTTAGGGTGTTTTTGTTTTTTCCTTCGGCTTGTAAATATATAGTATTTTGTATGTAAGTAGGTATGTGAAGGTGTATATTTATGTTTGTGTATATATATGTGTATATATGTATATGTGTATGTATGTTGATGTGTGTATGTATATGTATATATATATATATATATATATATATTGATATCGATTTAGGTGTGTAGGAATCTATGTGTATATGTGGCAAAGGGTATTACTGGTTGTGGGGAAGAAGGGGTAGGGATAAATAAGCTGATGCTTCACCCTACCCCTTTTCGGACATGTTGGGTACACAGTAGGAACTTTTTTGTTGTTGTCTTTACTGATCTATCTTGTAATTGTTGTTGTATCAAATGTTCGAAATAAACAGTTTTCATTCATTCAACAGTTACAAGGCGTTACAAAGGTGAAGAAACAGAAAATAGGAAATCAAAACATAAAAAACACAAGAAGCAAGGTGCATTTGATGAAAAGACCACACAGGCATTTTATTTATTTAACCAGGTTAGTCCCATTGTCCCAAACTCCACAGGTGGGAATCAAACCCTTGACTTTCTTGCTGTGAAGCAACAGTGCTAACCACTAAGCTACCGTACTGCCTATTTATGTCACAGGCAGGGGTCCTCCAGCATTCCTCTTGCTGGCAGTGGGGCTGTTCCCGTGGCAATGTTAATTCCAAACGCAGACTGCAGTGTACTGAATCAGCTTCAGGCTTGGCATCTCGTGGTCAGTGCCAACTTTATTATTTATGTTTTAATTGTGACCTGCCAAGGGACTGCAGATGTAAGTTAGCTTTAAGCTAACTCTGGTATAATGCATCAAATGGAAACATTTATGTTTTTTATTGTACATGGTCCTTTTACAAATAAATGAATAAAGAAGAAGAACACCCTGTGGTCTGCAGCCGTCAATCCTGCAATCCTATGTGGCGTATCCACACCTCGGACAGAGAGAAAACCAGCAGAATCAGTTGGCCTTAGGTATAATTCATGAGAAGTAAATCGACAGGAAAGCAGAGAAAATACTAAGGTGATCACCGGCTGCTAGGCCTAAGCTTCGCTAACAGACTCAGAATTTAGATAAAGCTGATGCCGAGAGATAAAGCTGAGGCCGAGACCTGTTCCGTTGCTAATAAAATTAATTTAGAAGGACAGGTAGCATAGTACCATACTATGCCAGTATGCTAGCCATACAAGAGGGAGAATAAATGAGTCTTAAGTCAGGACTTAAAAATCTCTACAGAATTGTCTGTTTTATCTCCATAGGGAGATCATTCCACAAAACCGGTGCATGATAAGAGAAAGCTCTGCTGCCCACAGACTTTTTATACACCCCAGGGACACAAGGTAGTCCTGCACCCTGAGAACGCAGAGGCCGAGCTTGTACAAAGGGTTTAATTTGATTAGCCGAGTAGGATGGTGCTAGTTCATGAATAATTTTATAGGTTAATAGCAGAACCTTAAAATCCAACCTCGCAGAACCTTAAAATCCAACCTCACAGAGACAGGATGCCAGTGTAGATATGCAAAAAGTGGTGTAATGTGGTCAAGCTTTCTGCTTCCTGCCAGTAGTCTGGCAGCAGCATTCTGAACCAGTTGGAGACCCCTAATGCTGGACTGCGTTAAACCAGAAAATAGAACATTGCAGTAGTCCAATCTAGAAGAGACAAACTCATGAATCAGGGTGTCAGCATCAGCCATAGACAGGATGGGACGAATCTTCGCTATATTTCGCAGGTGGCAGAAAGCAGTTCTTGTAATATCTCTAATGTGTAGGACATAGGACAACGTTTGATCATAAATCATCACAAGGTTCCTCACTTTGTCAGTGTGATGTATGACACATGAACCTAGGTTAAGCATTAGCTTGTCAAAGTGATGCCAGTGTCTTGGTGGGCCAAGAACCATTATTTCGGTCTTGTCCAAGTTTAAAAGTAGGAAGTTTCTAGACATCCAACTTCTCACTGATGCAAGGCAATCTTCTAAGGACTTTATGTGAATGAGATTACCAGCACTTATCGGCATGTATAACTGAGTATCACCAGCATAGCAATGAAAGGTAATCCCAAAACGCCGCAATATGTGCCCATGGGGTGCTATATAAAGGGAGAAAAGCAGGGGGCCTAAGAAGGACGAATGTGGAACCCCATACTTCATGTCACCAAGGTTGGCGGTAGTGTTGTACAAGACACAATGAGAACAACTGGTCAGGTATGATGTCAACCATGCAAGGGCACTCCCAGTAATCCCAAAATGATTTTCCAGCCTATCAAGTAGAATGCAGTGATCCACCGTATCAAACGCAGCACTGAGATCTAACAGCATCAGAAGTGTAGTGGTGTCTGAATCCATTGCAAGCAGAAGATTGTTCATCACTTTAGTGAGAGCTGTCTCTGTTAGTGCAGCAGATAACAGAATATTTGCAGAGGAATCCTTCAAATCTGGTTACAAGCACCAAAGTTTGACTGTGTATACCTTTTGGTACATATTTTAGAAAAATAACGTTAGCCATTTGAATTTTCAATAGGGGGCCAAGTAGGGGTCAATTGAAGAACTGCATAGGGGTCAAAAAAATGTTCCAGTCATATTGAAAGCTATACCACATTATGTGTCTGATCACAAAGATTCCAAAAAGGGATATCTGTGACTGAATGTTCTGGAGTTATGGGGTAAAAACAGCAAGCATGGTGACAGGTCACTTTCAGTTTGTACAGGGGTCAAAAGTTAAAGTTGCTCCAATTATGGTAAAACATGATGCAAATTATTGGTTGAGTTAGTAGGATTTTAAAAAAGGAATAGTTTGCACCATGTGTCATGCTTAGTTATCATGTTATGGGGTAACATATGTCACATGTCATAGAATCCAATGGACATTTGACCTTTTCTTTGGAGACCAAACATTCAACACAGTCAGAACTATTCCATTTGTTAATTCTATTATTTCAACCAATAATTTGCACCATGTTTTACCAAAACTGGAGCAACTTTAACTTTTGACCCCCGTACAAACTGAAACTGACCTTTGTCACCATTCTTGCTGTTTTTACCGCATAACTCCAGAACATTCAGTTATAGATAGTCCAAACTATACCTTTTTTGGAATCATTGTCATCAGATACATAATGTGGTATCACTTTCAATATGATGGGAACATTTTTTAATTTTGACCCTGTGCAATTCTTCAGTTGACCCCTACTTGCCCCCCTGTTGAAAATTCAAATGGCTAAAGTTATTTTTCTACAATACATACCAAAAGGTATACACAGTCACATTTTGGTGCTTGTAACCGGATTTGAATGATTCTTACAGTTATCTGCTGTACTATGTAGAATTATATTTTCTAAAAGCAGACTGCAACGGCTCAAAAAGATTATTCTCAGTAAGGTGGTCCACGAGCTGCTGTGAAACCACTTTTTCCAGAATTTTAGAACAAAATGATAGATTTGATATCGGCCTATAATTTTTCAATACACTAGGGTCAAGATTAGATTTCTAAAGTAATGGCTTAATCACTGCAGATTTGAAACATTTAGGAACAGATCCCGAGGTTAATGACACCTTAATAATTTCCAACACAGTAGGCCCACAAGTGGGCCACAGATCCTTTAACAGTTTAGATGATGTAAGGTCGAATGAACAGGTTGTGCTTTTAGCAGGTGTTACAAATTTCATCAGCACGCTCAGTGAGATATATCAAATTCGGTAAATCTGTGTAATGTATCAGTGATGGCACCCACCTCGATAACAGGGTGTAGTGGCTAGATTAAGGCATGTTGGGATATATTTAAACTACCGGTAATGTCATCTCTATATCCTGGTGACCTCGAGTGAAAACAAGGGAGCAGCCGAAGGGACTTGCTATCAAAATGTTAGTTTCTCTTGTTCTATTCTACAACCCCTGGCAATAATTATGGAATCACCGGCCTCGGAGGATGTTCATTCAGTTGTTTAATTTTGTAGAAAAAAAGCAGATCACAGACATGACACAAAACTAAAGTCATTTCAAATGGCAACTTTCTGGCTTTAAGAAACATTATAAGAAATCAGGAAAAATAATTGTGGCAGTCAGTAACGGTTACTTTTTTAGATCAAGCAGAGGGAAAAAAATATGGACTCACTCAAATCTGAGGAATAAATTATGGAATCACCCTGTAAATTTTCATCCCCAAAACTAACACCTGCATCAAATCAGATCTGCTCGTTAGTCTGCATCTAAAAAGGAGTGATCACACACTGGAGAGCTGTTGCACCAAGTGGACTGACATAAATCATGGCTCCAACATGAGATGTCAAACAAAGGAGAGGATTATCAAACTCTTAAAAGAGGGTAAATCATCATGCAATGTTGCAAAAGATGTTGGTTGTTCACAGTCAGCTGTGTCTAAACTCTGGACCAAATACAAACATGGGAAGGTTGTTAAAGGCAAACATACTGGTAGACCAAGGAAGGCATCAAAGCGTCAAGACAGAAAACTTAAAGCAATATGTCTCAAAAATCGAAAATGCACAACAAAACAAATGAGGAACGAATGGGAGGAAACTGGAGTCAACGTCTGTGACCGAACTGTAAGAAACCACCTAAAGGAAATGGGATTTACATACAGAAAGCTAAACGAAAGCCATCATTAACACCTAAACAGAAAAAAACAAGGTTACAATGGGCTAAGGAAAAGCAATCGTGGACTGTGGATGACTGGATGAAAGTCATATTCAGTGATGAATCTCGAATCTGCATTGGGCAAGGTGATGATGCTGGAACTTTTGTTTGGTGCCGTTCCAATGAGATTTATAAAGATGATTGCCTGAAGAGAACATGTAAATTTTCACAGTCATTGATGATATGGGGCTGCATGTCAGGTAAAGGCACTGGGGAGATGGCCGTCATTACATCATCAATAAATGCACAAGTTTACGTTGATATTTTGGACACTTTTCTTATCCCATCAATTGAAAGGATGTTTGGGGATGATATCATTTTTCAAGATGATAATGCATCTTGCCATAGAGCAAAAACTGTGAAAACATTCCTTGCAAAAAGACACATAGGGTCAATGTCATGGCCTGCAAATAGTCCGTATCTTAATCCAATTGAAAATCTTTGGTGGAAGTTGAGGAAAATGGTCCATGACAAGGCTCCAACCTGCAAAGCTGATCTGGCAACAGCAATCAGAGAAAGTTGGAGCCAGATTGATGAAGAGTACTGTTTGTCACTCATTAAGTCCATGCCTCAGAGACTGCAAGCTGTTACAAAAGCCAGAGGTGGTGCAACAAAATACTAGTGATGTGTTGGAGCGTTCTTTTGTTTTTCATGATTCCATAATTTTTTCCTCAGTGATTCCATATTTTTTTTCCCCTCTGCTTGGTCTAAAAAAGTAACCGTTACTGATTTCTTATAGTGTTTCTTAAAGCCAGAAAGTTGCCATTTAAAATGACTTCAGTTTTGTGTCATGTCTGTGATCTGCTTTTTTTCTACAAAATTAAACAACTGAATGAACATCCTCCGAGGCCGGTGATTCCATAATTTTTGCCAGGGGTTGTACATTGAATTCCGTGATGCAGAACAAGAATAGACTTCAACCATTTACATCCTTGTGTTTCAGGAAGAGGCTGTATATGGAAGTTTTTGAATACACAAGGCCCATGATGCACCCTGAGGCAGGGAAGTTCTTCCAGATAAATCCAGAAGAATATGAACAGCTAAACCCTTGGAAGGAAAGTTTTCAGCAACTGGTATGAAACCTCCTGAGTGGCTCCTGTTTTATGTTGTATTTCATGTTTTTGTTTTTTGTTTGTTTTTTGTGTGTGTGTGTGTGTTAAAGGATCATTTATGTTGTATTCACAAGCTAATGTTTCTGTTACTGTTTCGTAGTTAGGACACAACATTTACTAAAACCATCTTCAGTTACTATGAAAGGTGATGGGTTTAATGAACCTGATGAATTATGCAGTACATTTACCACTTAGGGAAATTTTCCATGTTGTGCCATAAGTGAACACATTTGTAGCATATGAAATCAAACGTAGCTCTTTTATATGTTGTTGAAATATGATCAGGAAAGAAGACACAACAACAACAAAAAACATACATACATATATACATATATATATGGGTTATAATTTATGCTGTTTACTGGATTTGGATGTAATTAATTATTATTATGTAATTAATAATTCTTATTTGTACAAGAGTGACAGACTATTCCCATTTTCAGATCTGCTCCTTCAAAGTTAAAATCTGTATGTTTAAAAGGTTCGGCTGTTTAATTATCCATGAAACCTAAACAGGCTGTCATTGCAAAAGTCCTCTGGTTCAAACAAAACAATCACACTTTAATAATAAGACTGCTATGCCTTGTTGTGAAAAATGACTTTATAGTGAGTTGTACCAATAAGAAAAGTATTTAATGGGCGTTTTGACTCACAAGAATATGGGAAAACAGACAACTTCCTCGTCCTGCTCTGATCATCACAGATTAAGTGCTGCAATGCAGGTAACAGATGTGCCGAAATAATGATTGACTTCCAAATAAATGGATATTTAGCATTATTTTTCATTGGTGCCATTGGTGGCTTATCACTGTGTTGATGCTATTGCACAATCTATATTGTGGCGCACTGTCACACCTGTGATGACTATGATGACAATGTACCACCACCCTTCGTCTCATCTCTGAGATTTGTTTCAAGCTGTGATAGCTAAAATAACAAAAACTTTGTCAATGCTCAAACACATAAAGATGGTTGTGATGTGACATGAATTGGCTCTCTTTCACTGTCTTTTTATTGTTTGTGTTTTTGTTTTTTTTTAAGTTGCCAGGAGTTGCTTCTGTGCATCCATAAATCAGAATGTAGAGCTTTGCTAACATTACGTGAAGGGCTAATCTTAACATTCAGTACACAGGCTGCATGTTTAATTGTATTTCCTGGTGATCCAGTGTATTGGCCGTGTGCGCTGTGTACCTTGCCCATAATGTTTCTGCTGGTGTAAAGCTGATCCCCCGCCTTTTTTTTTTTTTTATAGTATAAAGGAGCACATGTAAAGCCAGGCTTTGCAGAACACTTCTACAGTAATCCTGCAAGATACAAAGGGAGAGAGAATATGTTTGTAAGTGAACTTTTGGCAGTATTTCATTTTTCTGCTCAATTTAATGGTCCAAAGTCATTCTCGTGTCTTTGTTTTTGTAGTACTATGACACCATTGAAGATGCTCTTGGTGGGGGCCAGGAACCTCACTTTGATGGCTTAATATTTGTCCACTCGGGTATTTACACAGATGAATGGATCTACATCGAGTCTCCAATCACAATGATTGGAGCTGGTAAGTGTGTGTGTGTGTGTGTGCGTGGATACAGCCCAGTTACACGCCCTAGTTAGTCTAGGCTGGGGGTCAGTAACCCCTAGCTCTGGAACGTCATGTGGCTCTTTACCCTCCCCGCAGTGGTTCTCTGTAGTTTTGGCAAGGCTTCATGTCTGAAAATCTTTTTTTCCTCCTTCCCTTGAGCACAAGTGCGTTTTAAGTTGAAAATCTCAGATATTTGCAGACAACCAATCACACACCATGTGGCAACAACTTTGTTTTTGTGTTTTGGACACAGATGCTGTTTATGCTTGGGGGGAGGTATGTCTTTGCATGTGAGATGGAGTGAGCACAGAGAAGGAGGATTTGAGTGTGGAGTGACATGTTTGGGGGGGAAAAAAAAACAGCTATAGTGCCACTTTATCTTTTGTTCTACTTTCATTACCAGTGCAGTACCAATGGTGACAACCTGTTCATACCATCAGGCCTCTGCACTTAGCTCCAGAGCTCACTTGCTATGCCGGGCAAGTTCAGGTTCACATTTACTTGCCATGTGAGAAGTAAAGTAGTTTAACCAGGTAGTCCAAATATACATATCATATTAAGTATCTGCTGATACAAAGTCCTGTTTTCCTAGATATTGCAAGTGCATTAAAAACCCATCCATTGCGCATGTTTGACAAGTTAACATTTCTGCTGTACATTGAGAAGAAAACGCCTTTCTGTTTTAACATTTTTTGTTTCAAAGTTAAGTAAACCAGTTTTTTGTTTTTGTTTCTTAATTCCACTTAGCACAGAATTGTTGGAGTAAAACTCGGACACTCAGCATAATACTGATTCAGTGTTTTGGTTTTGGAAAATATATTTATTATTATTATTATTGTTATTATTATTTGTATGTCTTAAAAATGTCATCAAAAGTGGATCTTTAGTATCTAAGGGGTTGTTCCCTGTTCCATCCCGACCCCACTGCTTACACCCATGTCACAGATGGTCACTGTCTGAGCAGGAAGAAAACCTACAATTGGATAAACTTGTTTAATGATTTGTGTGACTGAAGATTGGTGAGGGAGGGGGGAAAAAAGAGGATGAGGCTTATTTTTATGTTTACTTTTTAAGATTATTAGGCTGCACCAGTATGTTTTATTTATTTCAAAGTGGGCTACCTCTTAGTTATTTTCCTAAAATATGGGGTTTATAAACCAGCATTGTTCTGTTGAATTTATTTCAAAGTATGCATGCACATAGTATTTTCGCCCCACTTTTTTGTCCACTTTTTTGAGTTTGGTGTTTTCATTAGTTCTAACAAGTTTAAACAAATTAACAAAACAACAACGAAAGACAAACAAATTAACACATTTCTTTAGAGTAGTTCTGTCATTTCATAAATGGAACATATACAAACCCAAATCAGAAAAATTTGACACATATTTAAAATCCAGTAATGCCAAAAATGGCTCTTTTGATGGTAAAGGTTGTAGATCCCTGGTGTAGGCTAATTTATCATTTCTGATCATTTTATAGCTGCTGGGAAAGTAGCGGAGAAAGTCATCATTGAGAACACCAGAGATTCTACATTTGTATTCATGGAAGGCTCAGAAGATGCGTATGTTGGATATATGACCATAAGGGTGAGCAGTCCTTTTATATTCATGGGTTTATTCAGGGTGTGCATCGCTCCCCTTATAAAACAAAGCAATACATGGGTTATGATGAGATTCAGGGATATTTTTTTTTTGTATTGTGGAATCATTCAATTTGATGGAATTCAGTGTAATACAATGCAGTCCAATACAATTATTTAATGCAGTCATTAATTTTTCATGATAAATTAGAATAAGCTAAATTTGGTATTGCCTAACTTCAAATACATATTTCATGAAAAATTTTCAGGTCTTGCTACTGTGCTGGAGCACATTGTCTCTGCCTCTGCTCACCTTTTGTTCACTGCTGGTTGCAGCACCATATACAGTAGTCGGCAGTGTAGCATAGAATACATCCAAAATACGAGTCCAGCTTGTTCTGAGCTGGTATGATGGATTAAGAAATTGTGACCTGAAGTTCAAATGGGTACAGTTATTCCATATGTCACTTAACCATTGTCAGACATGAAAATTCAGTAGGTATATCTTATATATTATATTCCAATTCTAAGGTGGAACTATGCTGGTATACTAAGGTATATCTAAAAAGGAAGAGTAAAATAGAAGCGCAGAAAAGAGTAGAGTAGAGCCACTTAGGTGCCTGGTCTTGAGAACCAGGGATGGTAGGTTGAAAAGCTTTTTTTATCCCATGGGAACTCTCCCTAGCCACCCAAGTGGCTCAAGAAAAAAGGATATATATATATAATAATAAATAATAAGACATAAGAAAGATAAGACATCATATATATAACTGATATTTAAATAAGTGTAATAAACAACATATACAATAAATATGGTACTATATAATATGCAAGAGTAGGTTTTAAAACCTAAATATTAATACAGGAGATTTTTTTTTAAGAATATGTTTTTATTTTAATCTTGCACAGTTAATGTTCCTGTAACCAGTCACTCAAGAACTGCATGCCGACCTTTGAACCAACTTGGAAATGGTAGCAAAACAAGTTTAACGCAACTGATTTATAATGTTAAAGTTGAGCCATTAAGCAGTTCATATTACATTTTTGGGGTCCATGTATCGATTCATATCTGTTAATTGTTATATCCCTCGGGTTTATATACAGGTTACGTCTTATCAGGTTGTTTGTTGTTGTTTTTTTTTTTTTGTTTTTTTTGCATCATAATGGTGCTGCCAGGATTAAATCGAATTTTTGTTCATTGCAGTTCAATCCGGATGATAAATCCGCCCAACATCACAATGCACACCACTGCTTGGAGATTACAGTTAACTGCAGCCCCATCATTGACCACTGCATCATACGCAGCACGTGCACAGGTAATGTGCTTGTGCACAACACATTTTTTTTATGACCACAGCAATTGTGTTTGTGAATTGGTTTATTAGTAAATCTTTACACTGGTTGTTTCAGTGGGTTCAGCTGTCTGTGTTAGTGGCCAGGGTGCTTGTCCCACAATCAAGCACTGCAACATCAGTGACTGTGAAAACGTTGGTCTTTACATCACTGATCATGCACAGGTAACACACACCACTTTAAGTTTTACTTTAACACTTGAATGTCATTTGTTTATGTTTTTGTCTTTGTCGTGCAGCTCTCTTTCTCAGCAAAGAGTTTGTTTCTCTTAAAAATAACACATTCATTTTAAATGCATTTAGAAATGTTTCTTGGGTTTGGCCAGTCTTGGCCTAAAGTGAAATTAAGTAGAAAATTGATCTTGATACATTAAGTTGTCCCTGTAACTGTTTCAAATAATATTTAAAATATATAAGTTGTTCAAGTTACTTTTAAAGAGGAAAAGTACATTGTTGTCACTGTCCATTTTTCAGGGAATATACGAAGACAATGAAATCTCAAACAATGCCTTGGCTGGCATTTGGGTAAAAAACCATGGCAACCCAATCATCAGACGGAATCACATTCACCATGGTAGAGATGTGGGTGTTTTCACATTTGACCATGGCATGGTAAGCAACAAATAACTGATGATGCATGATTATTATTATTATGATTAATATAATCATAATAATAATCATAATAATAAAAAATGTGTGTGTGTGTGTGTGATATATAATATTAGGGCTGGGCAACGTTAACACGCTAACATTGTGTTAATTATTGAGGTCATTATCGCCGAGGAACAATTTTGTTCCTCCCCTTAACGCTGCGGATTTTTTTGTTTTTTTTTAGCCTTTTATGACTGCTGTTCGTTGCCTTTTATTTTGAAAGCGTCAGTCGGGAGCGAGCTTATGTTGCTGCTTCCTGCTGATAGCTGAGTTCACACAGAAAACGACACAAGGATCGAGAAAAGTACAGGCTATGCAATGCACAATAAAACAAAATGCAGAAAGACGCAGAACATTTGAATGGACATTTTCAGTACAAAGTTCTACAGGATCAGGCTCGGATCCAGACCGGTTTGGACCGATGCAGCTGTATCGATCAAATTTTTTTTTTTACGCATCATTCGTCATCGGTAAAAAAAAATCCTGAATAATCCCGAATAGTGCCGAACGTGTCCCCGCAGTGAACACAGCTTTTCGGTGGTTTTCATGTCAACCTATAGTCCGTAAATTATACGGATTTTTCCGAATTTCAGAGTCATACGACGTAGAAATAAAGTCGGATATTCAGGGTTTGGTCTATAATCAACCGTTTCTGCAGCGCGGCTCCACTTTGAAACCATGAACCATTGAAGCAATGCTTCGATCCAGTAGCTCGTTGGTTCTTTGATTCACTCCTCTTCAGAAACGGCAAGTCCGCTTCTTAACCCCTTTCAAAGCCATTAAAATATCCTCAGTCACTTTTGTGTGATTAAAGTCACTAACTGGGACTCTTGTCTTGATGCTGTCAAGAAACGAGAATCGTCCTCCGTTCCTTTCACACAGCTTGAAACGCTGCGCAGCTCTCTGCTGAGACAGAGTCCGGTCGGAATTAATAACTTCAAAATGAATCGCCGGTTTAAATAAATGACACCTCTTTCCAAACGTGTAATACAGACAAGAAACTACAATCGACTAAAACGTTTTTTTCCTCCCAAAACGAAACGTGCTGTATTTTCTTTTCAAATTACATTCTGAAGTGAAGCACAGCGAGCTGTAAGAGATCAGCTCAGCCTCAGATATATGGAAACACATTCATGCCAATAATGCCTGAAAGGAAATGCTTTTAACAAAAACTACAGATTTTGTTTATTCCTATTTATGTCCAGAGATCAAGGATTCACCATGTAGAGGTTTATTATGTCCAAAGTTTAAGGATCCAGTGACCAATTCATATTTATTTACTTTAAGATTCAATAAAATGTTCAATTTCAATTCAATTTAATCGGCTTATAAAGTGCCAAATCACAACAAATCTAAATATACTAAAACAATACATCACAATTGTACACATATCAAGTTGTGGTATGTGTACAATTGTGACGTATTTGTTTTAGTATATTTAGTCATGGACACGAATATTGTTACCTGCTGGACTGTTTCTAATTTTGATTGGTATCAATGGAAAATGTTCTTCTGTGACTGTCTGTATCTCAATATATTATTAAGATATATGCAGTCAAATTTTTATTGATTTTATCAATTGAAAAAAAAATCATATATAGATTCAGGTATAATTGAAAGATTGGGCAATAATTTGATCCTGTTTAGTCCAATTTTTGTTATAGTGTTGTTTTTTTAGGACATCATATTTATACAAATAAGAAGTGTTCACTATGGTCCATGAAGTATAATAATACGTATATAAAGAAGTCTGACAGTGTATGTTGCACACGAATAAAAGAATGAGGATTATTGAATAACAAGACAGTATGATTTTTATTTTATCATTGGGCAAAAATGCATCTGTCAAATTTTCACTCTGGATCCAGCCCTGAGGATGGTGCATTGGAGAAAAGCAAAGTTATCTGTAATCATTGCAACACAGAATTTGCGTTTCACCGAAGCTATACAAGTTTCAGGTACCACCTCAATGGTTACTGTTTTTTTTTTTAATTTATTTATTTTTACAGATTCTCATTTGATATGAAACAGGATAACAAATGACCTGCCAGTGGTTTTATATTTGATTTCAGTTGAAATTTACATTTTCAAATATATGCAGCGTTCATTTACATTTTCAAATAAAACTGTGCTTTGAAGCAGCTTTTGAATTCATTTTGGTTTCACATATACCATGCGATTAATCATGATTAATCACAGAAAGTCATTGAGTTAATGCGATTAAGATTTTTTATGTTTGCCCACCCCTAATATATATATATAAGTCTTGGCTAATCAGATTCTTGCTCTATTGTCCACATGGGGGGAATCCAAACTTTCTGGCAACATCAGCTGCAAACTGACGCCTCTGAAAGAGAAACACAAAACACTATATAGAATACAAAATATTATGGATGAAGAGAAAGCAGTGGTGTATATATGATCAAATGCAGATGAACTGTCAAGTGCATTTGCACAGCTTCACAAATATTCATGCATAAATCATGTGTTAGATGTACTGTGTAGTATGAAAAACCTCCCTGTTGTAACTACTTTTGTGCATTTGTCTTGAAATCATAGTGTTTTGCAGTTGCCATTTTCCCCATTGAAAAGCTTAAAAAAATAATTCTGGTTTGTATGTGTTCTGTTTTCAGGTTACTTGAGAGCTGCAACATCCATAGGAACCGCATAGCAGCTTTGAGGTGAAGGCGTATGCCAATCCTACAGTAGTCCGCTGTGAGATCCATCATGGTCAGACGGGGGGGCATTTTACGTGCATGAGAAGGGCCGTGGCCAGTTCATTGAAAACAAGATCTATGCAAATAACTTGCTGGTGTGTGGATCACCTCGAATAGTGATCCCACAATAAGGTCAGTGAGGCATTGCTGTCAGAGGTCAGTTACTAAAGTAAAGATGTTGCATAAAATGAGCTACCTGCAGGTTTATGGCTGTCCTGAAATGTGTCGTTTCATCCAAAATACAGAGGGAATGCCATATTCAATGGTAACCAAGGCGGAGTTTATATTTTTGGTGATGGCCGAGGCCTCATAGAAGGAAACGATATCTATGGAAATGCATTGGCAGGAATCCAGATCAGGACAAACAGCTGTCCTATTGTCAGACACAACAAGATCCATGATGGCCAGCACGGTGGCATATATGTGGTAAATACTTTATGAAACACATTACATACATGATACTGGCAGCCAATTGAAAGAAATGTTATCAGTCTCAGGTTTAAATTTTATGGACATTCAGACTTATTGCAGACTTACTGCAGGGTCATTGTTGCACTGTAAGAGTGTTCTCTTTTTTTCACTGTTCATGTTGCATGATTTTTAATGCACAGCAATGACTTATGGCGTTTTTGTGTCACACAGCACGAAAAAGGACAAGGCGTTATTGAGGAGAACGAGGTGTACAGCAACACGCTGGCAGGAGTGTGGGTTACAACAGGCAGCACGCCGGTGCTGAGGAGGAACCGGATACACAGCGGGAAGCAGGTCCGTATCGAAGCTGGTTACAGAGCAAAACTACGTAGAAATATATGACGACATCCTAGATACAAACTCAACAAATTGTATGATGTATGTAGCGTATTTTCCAGAGTACAAATCAGTTTTTGTACTAGTTGGGAGGTCCTGCGACTTACACGCTTGTGCAACTTATAGACTGAAAAATTTGTTATTAATGTTATTAACTGTTTTCCCAGGAATCAACACACTAAACAAAATAAACTCCAATAATAAAAGAATAAACAGCAGTAATCAAAGCCACCATGCACAAAAATGAAAAAGACCTGTTTAAAAACTAATGTAGTCACATTTTTATTGTAGTGTTTCCAATACTGAGGGCCAGCAATGGTCATCTCTGTCAAATAACATTGTGTATTTTGTCCAGTGCACATGGATTTTTCCATCTTGATTATTTTTTTAAATTTAAACCTTTGGGGTCAGAGGCCATTTTCCCGATTTTACCATACTTCGAATAATTCCCCCTTTAATGTACTTAATCATCATCATTTTCTGCTGCTTAACTCGGTTGCAGTGATAGTAGACCAACGAGCTCAGCCCACGCTTTCTTATCCTCAGTCAAGTAAGTCTTCTAACTCTTCCTGGGGGATCCTGAGGCATTTCCAAGCCAGCTGGGAAATATAATCCCTCCAGTGGCTCCTCGGTATTAAAAAAACAAAAAACTGGATGTCCTCAGGTCTCTGATTGCACATTGAAATTAGGGATCAACCAATGTGGCTTTTTCAGGGCTGATAGGATTTTTACTAATGTAGGAGGCAGATAACCGATATTTGAAACACATTTGCCTGCAGTAATGAAGTGTCAAAATGGTGTCAGATTTAGATGAACACAAACTTTTGACTTAATTTCCCCTAACACATATAGGAACAATTGACCCATAATGCATTGCACCATCAATATTAAGTCATGATTTGCTGCCACAAACACTTCCTGTAGCATTAGAATGTCTGTTTTCACTTAGCCATGCCCGGCTAATGTGCTTTATTTTTATTTAATTTTATTTTTGTTTAGTGTTTGTTTACTGTTACTTTCACAGCATTATTTCAAAGTCTGCCATCATGCAGGAGTGTGACAATTTCAGGAATATGACAGTCCCACAGCAGAAAATAACTCTTGCAATAAGTAGTATAATTTAATAAATAAAATTAGTTCATAATTTAAAATCATTACTTGCTTATTTCTGACATACAAGCATGCAAACAAACTCAACAACGGTGGTAAAATATTAGAGTCCAGTAGTCGCAACAACTGAAGTTTCAAAGCACATCCAAATGCTGACGAGCAGAATGCCATTAAATGGACAGCAGTTGGTGAGTCACTGATCAATGACAGATCAGTCATTGAAGGAACATTGAGTCATTGAATGCTTCCTTAAATTATTGGCATGCTCCAGATTTCCAGCTTCCTGAAATATATCCAGAAAATATCAATACAATCTCACAGTTTGAGGTATTTATTTGAAATAATGTGGTTGCAGAGAAATGAGTTTTCATATTTGGAAATTTAATATTTGGCAGGATGATACACTTCACAATTGATCACAGGCTTTGTTTTAAGGGATTTTCATATATTGACAAAAGAGAGACTGCAGAATTAACCGTAGGTTGTAATAAATCAGGTTTACGGTGGCTCAGAGTTGCTGAAAAAGTTTCAGCTTTGCTGGATTAAATGGCGATTTGTGGTTATTTATTTGTTTGTTTTTGTTTTTCTTTCCTCCCAGTTCTGAGGGAGAGACCTTTGGTTGTGTAATAAGCTACAAAGACAGTGAAGATTGCTGAGGACAAATGCATTGATTTATTTGTATGAAATTTGAAACAGTTCATGGAGCACACAAGGACAGATTTTCTATGAATGTTTACGGTGTTTGAATCAGTACTTGAGAAATATTAATTGTACAAGTTTTCATGTTTCACTCAGTGAAAAAAAATATTGTGGACTTGCAGTTTAACAAATCTGTGTGTAATTTAAAGACATTTATGTCTGAAGTGATAGAAAATACTTCTTTGAACTTTGGTGGCCTCTAATGGATTAGCTGCTGAGTAGGGTTGGGTATCGAGAACCGGTTCTTTTCAGGTATCGTTAAAGTAGACCTGCATTGAAATAAATGTGGTCAGATTTCAGAAAGAAATAGCTGATATGTATTTATAAGACCCTTGTGAATGCAGTAAAGTAAATCTGTAAGCCCAAATTTGTAATTCAGCGGAGGAATCTTCGTTTAAAAATGACAAATTTGCAGCTAAAATTTAGCCCTCTGTAAAAACAGTTTGTACAGCCATATCATTTCCATGACGTCAGGGACAAGACGACGCGCTCCCGCCTTCAGTCCGATCCCGCATTGAAATTGATTTTATCTGTTAGTAATGTTACTTATACACGTCCTGGTTTCAACATCCAAAAGAAGCTGCAATGAATGTGAGATACAGATCTGTGTGCTCAGAGCAACGACATCGACAGCGAGCGCCATTCTTCCTCTCCCGCTCTCTGCCTCCGCTGCGCTTATTAAGTCTGCGGGCTCGTTAACGAGCTCGTTAACCGCCAATGCGGGCCACTCACACCGCCCGTGTCTGCTTTGCAGCCAGTGTTGTGCCAGATTCAGCGCACAACACCGGCATCACCTCTCTGTCTACTGAATGGAGCTGCAGCACACTTGGCACAAGTCCTGAGATTACGCTCGCTGTTTTAGTGTGAAGCGGCCGGTACACCTGTTGCTGCAAGGACAGACTTCTTGCGGCAAAATCCACAGCACCGCACGTCTCGGCAATCGGAGCCCTAGAGCTCCATGGACGCTAAGAGAGGTTTATATATTTTTAATGACTGGGATTCTTTGCGGGTCTCGCCTCCATATCCCGCGATGGTACTGGAGGCGAAAGACAGTAGATTTTCATTGCGACACCACTCAATCAAACGGGCGTATGAAAAAGTCCCCCAAAATAATTTTCAAGCACAAATAAAAGAAATGTGTACTCACCAAATGTGCCGCAAGACAATATGAAGTTTTAAAAAAAGTAGATCCTTCCGTATAAGACAAGAAAAAGGTGCAGATGCAAACTGACGTAAATCCACAAATTACAGTTGGCGCAGTGCATGCTGGGAGAGGGTCTTGTCCGTGACGTCTCGGCAGCATCCATGATGAGAGGGACAATTTGCGGAGGGCTAAATGTTAGCTGTAAATTTGTCATTTTCAAATGAAGATTTCTCTGTTGAATGACAGATCTGGGCTTGCAGATTTACTTTACTACATTCAGAAGGATCTCATGTGTAAATGTAAGTCATTTTTTGTTCAAAAAGTCTGACTGCATTTTTTTCAATGCAGGTCTCCTTTAAGAAATGATTCAATCCACTGACATCAATAGCCTTTTTGCTTAACAATTCCCTTATCGGTCCTTCAGAGTGGCTGTTGATTTTGAGGGTGTTTGTCGGGAAAATGATCACTTCTCGACATTGATTACAGACCCTGCAGTGACTCTGTAATCGACCGCTTCTGCAGTATGACTCCGATTTGAAGCTTGAACCAACAAAGCAGTGCTTCGATCCGCTGCTTCATTGGTTCTTTGATTCACTGCTCTTCAGAAGCTGCGACTCCGCTTCTTAACCCCTATCAAAGCCATTAAAATATGTCAATTGTGAGTCACTTTTGGGCGGATTTAAGTTGCTAACTGGGACTCTTGTCTAGTTGCAGTCAAGAAACGAGAATTGTCCGTTCCGTTGGCGCAGCTCCAAATGCTGCTTCGCTCTCTGCTGAGTCGAGTTCAAGTCCGGAGCTGAGGGTTTCTGCAACAATCCACTGTTCATGTGTTCATCTGACAATTTCTTTTGTTCATAGCGTGTCAGATAACATTCATTATGTTGTCCATTGCAGGCTTATTTTCCAATCTTGCTTATTTTTGTAGTTTGAACGTCCTTATATTAAATAACAGAACATGCTGTTGTGTGCACACGAGGTCTTACACACTGTATTAAAAAGTGAAGTTCCACACAGACAAAAGAGCAACTTACACTCAGATGTGAGTTACTTTTCCTTTTTGCTCCCTCCTCAAGAGGTATTTTTTGACGGGTGCAACTTATTACTCTGGAAAATAGAGGACTGTCCCTATGTCATTTAGTTATAGTTGTACAGCATAGAGGACTGTCCATATGTCATTTAGTTAGTTGTACAGCTGTCAAGTGATCATAAAGAACGTGTTTTATAATTTAGACGAAAGTTAGACTTTGGCTGGCAGGGGACTATGTCGTGGTGATTTCCGTCCATCCAAAATCAACTCCTCTCACACTTTTAGGAGGAATTTTGTAAAACCTGGCAAAAGTCCTTATTGTAGCTAGTATATAGATGGCCTTGTTGCCATTTTTAGTTTTTTTTTTTTAATGCGTCTTTGTTGTTTATCTGTATTGTCATGGGGACCACGATGAAAATAAGTCTGTGCTTTTTTGTCCCATCCTCGGCAAGTATATGTATGTATATTGTCATTGTTATATCATGTATTTTGCCAAATAATATGCATATTGGTAATATGCATATTAACATATTGAGTTGGGCCCATTTTTATGGCCCTTGATTAACAAATCTAGACTCCATCAGTTTCATGAGTGGGTGCAGGCTTTCTGAAGTAAACTCCTTTCACATTTCTAGGAGGAATTTGGGGAAACTTACAGTTCTTTGTTATAGGTTGGTAATACGCATAATATAATATTGTACAAGATTGACACATTTTGACAGAGTTCTGGCCCTTGATTAACAAACCTATACTGCCGGTTTCATGAGTTGGTGTCTGCATTCTGAAATCAACTATCACATACTTTGAAATGTTATCAGAATGTAGCAAGTACTTGTACCAGAATAGAGGATGACATTTTTCGGGAATTCCCGTGGGTCACGTGATTCCTGCGGGATTCCCGCGAGATGGGAGTCAAAATTTTATCAATCCTGTGATTGGGATGGGACGGGAATAAAAATGAACGGGAGCGGGCAGGAGCGGGAATGCCAAAAATAGATGATGATTTTCATCTATTTAATGCCGCGTTCACACCAGGCACGATCAGATGCTACAAATTCGCAGGGGTCGCGTGGCGACGGACGAGCCTCCTTCGCCCGGTGTGTCGCTCTGCTTTTGCTATGAAAATTCACCCTGGTGCGTCATCAAACAGGAGGAGCTTCCATTCCGCTCGCCGGCTCCGGTTGTCAGTCAAGTTAACATGACGGACCTTGATCACACGGAGCGAGTTGTTGTGGAAAGCTCCCAATACAGAGAGTATCATTATTTGCTGCAGGAGCTGAGTCTGGATGACGGCCGCTTTCAGTGGTCCTTCCACCTCTGCAGGACCCAGTTTGAGGACCAACTGTCCCGTTCACACGCTCACATGTAAACAATTTAAAAAAAAAAGAAAGAAAAGAAACTCTGCTGCTTGCTGTAGCTCGCTCTTCCACCAAAAAACTCATGTCATAATTGTGTTTAGAAACCAGTCACCATTTGTTTTATTATACATCTGTGTAGTTAATAAGTAACATAATCTCCATGGACGAGTCGCTTGCGCGCGCACGTAACATAAAAAGAAAAAGAAACTCTGCTCCTGCTGCTGCTCGCTCCAAAAACCCTGTCATAATTGTGAAATAAAGGACAAAAGAGACAAGTCCTGCTCACAGGCTGCTACCAGATACAGGACATGTTCACATCTTCGGTCAAACTCCAGAATCTCCGGGTGATTCTTTAACTACGGGCACTATTGGCCTTGTAAATGTAATTTCCACCACACCATTGCCTTACAATATAAAGTGCCTTGGGGCAACTGTTTGTTGTGATTTGGCGCTATATACATGTGCTCTGATGTCACTGTTTATCTCCATAGAAACTACCCAAACAATCTTTCATACAAACTGTTTAAAGGGACATTACAGTATTGTGGTGGAAATTACAGCAATAGTGTGGGACAGCTACATTTTGTTTAAAAAAAAATCACAACAGTTGTGACATTGAATACCTCAATTATGTTTTGATTATTTTACTGATATTTTATTCAGAGATATTTTAAAACATTAGAAAAAACGTTTCTTTACCATTCATTTTTATCATTGAAGATCAAAAGTCTGGGTGTGGGACAAGCACAAAACGGCAATATTTGCATATAATGATGCTGAAAAAAGGTGAAGAAGTCATCATAGACTACTAGAACAAATTTCTTAACACACTTTCATTGTAAAGATAACTATAAAAGTGTGAAATTTCCCCTTTTTTCTGTTTTTCATACAATATGATCAAAGGACATAATAAGTGCCCGTAGTCTAAGAATCACCCCTCCACGTCACTACATATTCAGTCCCTGATTGATCATCACGGCGCGAGACATACAGGAGTGGGATGGGAGTGGGACTGATTTTGAGTGGGAGCGGGATGGGATTGGGAGTCATCTTTACAGGAGTGGGACGGGATGGGATTTTTTTTTTTTTTTACTCCAGTCCAGGATTGGGACAGGATGGGATTTTTACTGGGAGCAGGATGGGACGGGAGTGAAAATCCACTCTCGTGTCATGCTCTATACCAAAACAGCATTTGCTAGCGGGGGATATTGTGCTCTCAGAGCACAATATCCCCCGCTACATAACGAAAAGGTGCTTGCAGTTTTCAGCACGCATTTGTGATCATTGTAAGTTGTACAAATGTTTGGTGGGGCTCCATATAGTGAAGCAGTCTCTGAACACTTTTCACGTTGCTGAATCCAACAAAATCTGTGAAGGAATATTTGTTTGTCTTTTAAACAGGTTGGGGTCTACTTTTATGACAATGGCCATGGTGTGCTGGAAGACAATGACATCTACAATCACATGTACTCTGGAGTCCAAATTAGGTTTGTGGAAGATAAGTCACATTTTCTCTAAAATAATGACAGTGACACAAGCTGCTATGTTGCAAGGGTGGTGGCCAAGTGGTTAGTGCACTTGGTTTCCAGGTTTCCAGTTCAAACCCACCCTTGCTGCATTTCTCCATGTAATGTGGAGTTATGTCAGGAAGGGCATCCGGTGTAAAACTTGTGCCATATCAACATGCAGATCTACCTTGGATCTGCTGTGGTGAGTCTTTGTGAAAACAAGGGAGCATCCGAAGCGACTTACTTACAAAAGCTGCTATGTTTTGAATTTAGTATAAATGTATTTTTGTCTTTGTTCTCTCTGTGTGCATGAGTGATCCAACTTTGCCTAGTATTTCTTCCATATTCAATTACTTTTCTTTATTTGCATTTGTCCATCTTCATTGTTTCATCTATCTTCCTCTGGATTTCTATTCTTTTTTTTTTAATCAACATATTCATCCCATTTCCAAACTACTTTAGCCTGTTTTTTCTTAGATTTCTCTTACTTTTGTTGTACCTCTGATTACCCTTTCATAAATTTACTTTAACAATCATAATTAAACCTCATTTGTCTCAGTTGTGTAGTTGATACATTTGAGATTAGTTTAGCTATGGGATTGCTATTCCTCACATTTGTTTGTTTGTTTGTTTAAAGAACTGGTAGCAACCCCAAGATTAGGCGGAACAAGATCTGGGGAGGCCAGAATGGTGGCATTTTGGTTTACAATTCTGGTAAGAAGTTGGTTTAATGTCACTGCACTTTTATTGATCTCTTCTCTCTAGAGTGACTCCTAGCATCTCTCAGTTCTTGTAGCATTTGATCAGTGTCCTGTTTCACAATAACGAAACACAAATACACATTTTTTTCAGGCCTGGGCTTCATCGAGGACAATGAGATCTTTGACAATGCTATGGCAGGAGTGTGGATCAAGACCGACAGTAACCCCACTCTGCGGAGAAATAAGATTCATGATGGGAGAGATGGTGGGATCTGTATATTCAATGGTGGAAGAGGTAACCCGTTCATTTACTGTATGAACGTATGATACCGCTACATTTGTTAAGCCTCAGTAGTTGAAGAATTCTGGAATGCAGTTCATTTCAAAATCTAAAAACTGGCAGTTTTCTACTAGGATGTGGGCACCTAAATTTGATTATGTGTTCTGTAGAAGCTAATCAATACGTTTTCCTTGTTGCTGACAAACAGCCATGTTTGTGATTTCTGCAACACAAACTGAAACCATACAGTTAGAAAAGGAACCCTTTTCAAGGACTTGTAGTTTGATGCACAATTTGAGTGTTTATCCTCTGGTGCCTTGCATGAATATCGGCATGTTCTTTAAGGATCTTGCACACAATATATAAATATTGATGTTTATGAGTTCAGTGGTAGAATATTCGTTCATTGAATGAATGAAAAAACATTCATTATTGTTTTATAGTATAATGGTCTTTAAATAGATCTACCTTGTCATTTCATATTTTATTAATTTATAAACAGAAAGGTACTAACGTTTTTGTGCGTGTCACTGGTCCTTTGACATCAACAGGTTCCAAACAGTCCAACACAAACTTTAAATAGGAGTCCAAAATTGTTCTCAGTCAACTTTCAAAAAACAATCAGACAGCTCACAATCAATTCTGACAACGTAGTCCGTGATGCCATGCACTGACTTCGTGTATAGATTGCTGTCTGCTTTCCTCAGTCCAATGAAAAATCACATCAGAAATTTGTCCCACTCTTCATCCTAACAGTTCTTCATGCTCCCAGATGGCTTACGGTGTGGTGAATTTGTTTTTTAGTATGTGTATGTGTAGGAAGAATTAGCACCATCAATTAGCTCGTTCAAATTGTCGTCCTTCAGCAAAACAAACTCTGCCGTTTAGTTAAACACTGTTCCCAGTAGTGTGGTCGGAGAATGCAATAGTACATTTCATATGGACCCAAAATTGCACACTTAAAAGCACTTTTGCACGGTAAATAAAACACAATGGCAAATGGTATGATTAATCCATGTCACGTGACATACAAGCTACCAATCAAATGACAAGGATCTACTCGGCCGTTATGTAATTAGCAACATAACTGAACTAGTGTATGTCTGGTATAGACAGTTTTCCTGAGTTGTTTCTATGTTTTAAAGGTTTGCTCGAGGAAAATGACATTTTCCGAAATGCTCAAGCAGGAGTCCTCATTAGCACTAACAGCCATCCTGTGCTGCGGAAAAACAGGATATTTGATGGCTTTGCTGCAGGTGGGTGGGTCATGCACCACCACACTGTTTGTTCCTGTGCTCAAATATGGGTCGTAGTAGATTTAAATGACCATATTTTCCAAACTATAAATTCCACCTGTCAAAAAATGCCTCTTGAAGAGGAAACCATATATAAATTGCACCGAAGTATAAATCACACCGGGCTATTAAGTTGCACTTTTTTTTCTAGGTTATGAGCTCTTTAATTTGGGTTTTTTGTGAGTTGTTGTAGTGTATATTTTTTTTTAATTCCTGGCATTTTATTCTTTATTAGTTTTTTTTTTTTGTTTGTTTAGTGCTTTGATTGTTTAGAAGGTTGTATTTAAAACAACAACAAAAAACCTTGGGAATTTTCAGTATATAAGTTGTATCGGAATGTAAGTCGTAGCCCCCCCACCCCCAAAGTGACTTATACTCTAGAAGATATGGTAGCACAGTGAGACTGTGAGGATGACTTACTCCTGTGTACACTTTAACCTCCCTCTTTTAAAAAAAATCACCATGAATCCGACCTGCTCATTGGTATCAGTTTGAGACTGTTAATTTATATACACCTGAAAGGTGCCTTACCAGTGATGAGCTGATGAAAGTTAAAATTCTGAATGTTTTGAACACATGCTTACCAGTGCACTTCTTAGAGTGTTAAGGCCTGTGAACCCTTAGACCTTTACAGTTGTTATGACATTAAAAATGGGCCTTATTATATGAAAAAGTCATTATATATATATATATATATATATATATATAGCTTGCAACTTCTTTTTGCGGATGCGCTGTAATTGTAGACTGTTAATTTTTAACATATCAGTTTACATACATTAAAAATTTTAAATATTCATTCACTTGTTGGGATGGATGCACATATATTTACATTTCTTTAGAAAACTGCCTGAAAGAGTGATGTGTGAGAATTTAAGGTGGTATCATACTTGTTCAGTCCATATTTTTGGCCTTTTTATTTCAATTTGATGTAGAAATAGGAAACTAAAAAGCACAATCTTTTTTTAAGCATACTATCGCGTACCATGGTATAAGCATCAATAGTAATTCCTCATTTTTAAATCTGGGAGGTGAAGTTGGAACTTGTGCATGAACTTATTTTTTTTTGTCAGGTATTGAGATCACCAATCATGCCACAGCAACTCTAGAGGGCAATCAGATCTTCAACAATCGCTTTGGAGGGTTGTTTCTTGCATCTGGTGTCAATGTCACAATGAAAGGTAACTTTAAAATTAAACAAAATTGTTTGAAGAGTAAATTTGCTTTAACTGTGCAACTGTCATTTTTCCTTCAGATAACAAAATCATGAACAATCAAGATGCCATTGAAAAGGCTGTAAGTAGAGGCCAATGCCTGTACAAAATTTCAAGTTACACCAGCTACCCAATGCACGACTTTTACAGGTAACTCAGTTACGGTGATAAACAGCTCCTTCCCTGTGTATATTATTTTCACAAACTTTGAATCCCCACAGGTGTCACACCTGTAACACAACAGACCGTAATGCCATCTGTGTGAACTGCATCAAGAAGTGTCATCAAGGACACGATGTGGAGTTCATCAGACACGATAGGTCAGATCTGCACCCACTATATGATAGCTATGATTCAGAGTATGTCACTACATGAGCAAAAAGGCAGCATGGTTCCATTTGTAATGCATGTAAAGTAATGGCATTGTGACTTTTGAACTATTATCTGGGTGGTGATTCAACTTGGAATAGAGCAAATCACCAAAGGCATTCTTACCAAGTGACCCATGCATAGATTTAACAGATATCAGAGAAAAGCAGAAGTACGGAGACCTGTAATCCTGGTGTGCCACAAAAAAAACAAACAGTGGATCTTCTCACTTTTATGTCAGTATTGATACAATATGTACACATCTGTTGTAGATGTGATTCAGGAGAGACCTGTAGACAATCTAAAGAAATGCACTTCTAATGTATTATTTGAAGTCAGTCCACAGTAATACAGATCATAGCCACAAGAAACGAGGCATGACCGGGGTCAAATTTTCCTAGCGGACAGGTGTTGCAAGATGTGCTGCCCAAATTCTTCTGCAGAAGACTAGATTGGAAAAGGGAACTATGCAGAAAACACTTTACAATCAGGTGTGCAGTGCTGCCACCAGCTGGTAGAAAATAGGGGTGCAACAATAAACAGTGCAACTGAACACCCTTAGTATTTTACACACACTGAACTGTGCACTGTGTACTTTTCTTTTTCTTTTTTACTTAAAAAACAAAGCTATTTCAAGGATTTGAAATGTTTTTTTCCCCACTCACATATATAGACTTTAACACATTACTGTAATGTGCTAAACAATTTTGCCTTTAAAAAAAGTTCAGGTTGAGTTCCAGTTTTAACCTTGTTTTTCCCTCTGCTGGCAGATTCTTTTGTGACTGCGGTGCAGGGACGCTGTCGAATCCTTGCACGTTAGCTGGGGAACCGACTCACGACACAGACACACTGTATGACTCAGCTCCTCCTATAGAGTCCAACACACTGCAACACAACTGAGCTGAAAACAAAACATATACAGTGACTGAAAAAATGTTCAAAGGAGAACTAAAAAAAAACAAAAAACAAAAAAATTGGTCTGGTTATGGATGCCTCGCTTTTTCCTTTTCCTTCAAATGTTTAAGAAAAGACATCAATGGACAGGACGCTAACAAGCAGTTGACTCAGGGTTTGGAATGTGTCGTGCAGACCAGATAACAGGAACTGGTGAGATGGACAAAAGCTACCGAGGCTCATCTGCTTTTGTGAACTCAAAAGGACAATATACTGTTGTCATGTATAGACCATGGATTACGTTTATGGAACAGACTCACTATGGACAAACGTTCAGAAAGAAGAGGCACAACTTCTCTCATGCGGTGGCAAAGTCCTCCGTACAAAAGTGCTTCCATCGCTGAGCAAGATGTGCTCGTATAGCAAGTACAGGAGGAAAAAAAAAAAAAGACCTAGCACTTCAGCTTATGTTTCTCAAGACAAAATATTGAGGATTTTAATGTTTGTGTAGTTTTGTATTTTCATGCAAAATCTTACTGTACTTGAATGTCTTTATTTTATTAAATGTGTTAATTTTTGTTTATCATACCCTAGACTTGCTGTAATTGTACTCATGTCGCAGTATCTAACTTCTTTCTGTGAAAGAGGAAAACACTAAAACATTTTTCTCCAGCAACATTGACTTTACATTTGCAATATAAAGGCAGGGAAAAAGCTGCACTGTGTTTTCACAGGTTTATGTGTAATAATATCACATATTGTCTTTGAGTAGTGAAAATTAACAGTTGTGATGAGTTTTAATATTCTGTGTAATTCCTGGGGTCAAAAGGTACACACTCGTGTTGAGTGTTGTAATTGTTGCAGCCATAGTATTGTCATATGGACTTAATTACCAAATAGCTCAGCTGGTTAGTGTCAGTGTATTAAAATGCACTTTAAATTACAGCATTGTTTATTTTGCATTGGGGAGGGGATACAGCACCACATAAAAAGAAAAACATGAGACAATGCCCCAAAAATTCACAAACCAGTCAAATTGCAGTCATGGTACAAAAAGTGTTTGACTGGTCAGTCTGATTAAATATAAATGGATTATAAATCTCCTGGTGTTTTTTTCTTTTCTTCTCACCCTGTTGATGTTACTGGAGAATTTCCAAAGCTTTTACTCTTCTGAAGCTGAGACAAGTATCTATATACAGCGCTATAGTTTCATTGGCCCCACCCCATTCATGTGTACCGGTGATTGTGGGTTCTCATACGAACTGAAATGTATGCATGTATCATAACATCTAGACTTAATATATTGTGAAACATTCAATAACCGTTATGTAGGCTCTAGTGTGAATTAAAAGGGTTTAATTTCCTAGATGAAACTGTCATTTTTAAAAATAAATTTTATTCATCGTTACAGTAGTGGATTTTTTTTTGTGTGTGCACCATGAACAAAAGGGTACAAAAACTACAAAATTTTAGGAAAAAGAAAATGCAGTGCGTTCATTACAGTGTGTCTATCATCTCAACAAGAGAGGCAAAGTAACTGCGGCCGAGTGCAGCTTCATCAGCAAACTGACACAGCTTTCTGTAAGGGAAGGAGGAAAAACACGTCAACCTTTAATACGATGACATGCTGCATGGTGTAACTGATAACGTACTTGAAGAGTCTGAGGCTGATGGTACTCCTCTCAAACTCTCTGGCCTTCCTGTGTCCCGACTGGATGACCTCCTCAGGCAGGCTGGCGAGCCGAGCAGCATTGAAGCCGTAACTCTTTGGACAAGCCCCACTGATGAACTTATACAGGAAGGTGATGGTCTCTTGACTTGGATCCTCGCATTCATTCTCCACCATGCATGCCTGAAAAGGGTGACGCGGGGGTGTTTACACTAGTATTTGGACAGCAACAATTTTGTTTTCTCAAATGAAGTTGAAATAATGTGCTTGCAATGTGGATAAAAGCTTTAATTCAAGGTTTTAATTTTTTTTTTTTTTTTACCAAAATACTGTACTTTTGCCTCAATTTTTACAGCCCACAAATAACTGGACAAAGATTATTTTTTATAGACATTTAAGACAGGGGTGGATCCACAAACACTTTCAGTCACTGAATGGGTCTTAGACATCATTTACAATCAATCATTGAAGAAATACAAACAGTATTGCCAATCTGTAGAATAGGTAGTTCTTACAAAATGAGACTGAAGGAAGTCATCAAGACAAGTGAGCTTACATGGCTGTGAGATACTGCACATAGTGGCATCTTTGTATTGCCAGGGGACACAGACAACTGAACAAATCTAAAGGTGCCCTGACACTTGCATGCACATCGCTGTGACGATCTCACCCGTTGTTACCAGCTGGACGCTGTGGTTTGTTGCACTGGCTGCCACGTGTTGTGTGCTGGATACTGCGTATATAAAATATTTTCTAGTGGATTAATCATTTTCTATTCGACTTGGCTGTTGAAAATGGCTCTAATCGCTTCTGGAATCACAGAAGAGTGCTCTAGCTGCTGCTTTTCTCACGTGCACTTAATGAGATGGAAAACATATTTGGAGCAGTCTTTTGTCATGTTTATTTTGTAATGGCTTTGTAAAACAGTTGCATGTTCACCCCTTCTTGTATGCAGCTGTAAAATTATGTTTGAAACATTTAACATCTTGTTATACAACCCCTGGCAAAAATTATGGAATCACCGGCCTCGGAGGATGTTCATTCAGTTGTTTAATTTTGTAGAAAAAAGGCAGATCACAGACATGACACAAAACTAAAGTCATTTCAAATGGCAACTTTCTGGCTTTAAGAAACACTATAAGAAATCAAGAAAAAAAATTGTGGCAGTCAGTAACGGTTACTTTTTTAGACCAAGCAGAGGGGAAAAAAAGTATGGAATCACTCAATTCTGAGGAAAAAATTATGGAATCACCCTGTAAATTTTCATCCCCAAAACTAACACCTGCATCAAATCAGATCTGCTCGTTAGTCTGCATCTAAAAAGGAGTGATCACACCGAGAGCTGTTGCACCAAGTGGACCGACATGAATCATGGCTCCAACACGAGAGATGTCAATTGAAACAAAGGAAAGGATTATCAAACTCTTAAAAGAGGGTAAATTATCACGCAATGTTGCAAAAGATGTTGGTTGTTCACAGTCAGCTGTGTCTAAACTCTGGACCAAATACAAACAACATGGGAAGGTTGTTAAAGGCAAACATACTGGTAGACCAAGGAAGACATCAAAGAGTCAAGACAGAAAACTTAAAGCAATATGTCTCAAAAATCGAAAATGCACAACAAAACAAATGAACGAATGGGAGGAAACTGGAGTCAACGTCTGTGACTGAACTGTAAGAAACTGCCTAAAGGAAATGGGATTTACATACAGAAAAGCTAAACGAAAGCCATCATTAACACCTAAACAGAAAAAAAACAAGGTTACAATGGGCTAAAGAAAAGCAATCGTGGACTGTGGATGACTGGATGAAAGTCATATTCAGTGATGAATCTCGAATCTGCATTGGGCAAGGTGATGATGCTGGAACTTTTGTTTGGTGCCGTTGCAATGAGATTTATAAAGATGACTGCCTGAAGAGAACATGTAAATTTCCACAGTCATTGATGATATGGGGCTGCATGTCAGGTAAAGGCACTGGGGAGATGGCTGTCATTACATCATCAATAAATGCACAAGTTTACGTTGATATTTTGGACACTTTTCTTATCCCATCAATTGAAAGGATGTTTGGGGATGATGAAATCATTTTTCAAGATGATAATGCATCTTGCCATAGAGCAAAAACTGTGAAAACATTCCTTGAAAAAAGACACATAGGGTCAATGTCATGGCCTGCAAATAGTCCGGATCTTAATCCAATTGAAAATCTTTGGTGGAAGTTGAAGAAAATGGTCCATGACAAGGCTCCAACCTGCAAAGCTGATCTGGCAACAGCAATCAGAGAAAGTTGGAGCCAGATTGATGAAGAGTACTGTTTGTCACTCATTAAGTCCATGCCTCAGAGACTGCAAGCTGTTATAAAAGCCAGAGGTGGTGCAACAAAATACTAGTGATGTGTTGGAGCGTTCTTTTGTTTTTCATGATTCCATAATTTTTCCTCAGAATTGAGTGATTCCATATTTTTTTCCCTCTGCTTGGTCTAAAAAAGTAACCGTTACTGACTGCCACAATTTTTTTTCCTGATTTCTTATAGTGTTTCTTAAGGCCAGAAAGTTGCCATTTGAAATGACTTTAGTTTTGTGTCATGTCTGTGATCTGCTTTTTTTCTACAAAATTAAACAACTGAATGAACATCCTCTGACGCCGGTGATTCCATAATTTTTGCCAGGGGTTGTAATCATTCAGACGAGCTGCACTCTGACGCAATCACTCGCACTTGCTGTGTTTTTGACTTGTTTGCATAATGTTCATGTGGAGTTCATGTAATTAATGTGTGATGGAGATTTTGAACATTTCAAAATTTTCTTTGCGCGCTTGCACGAAGCGCACATTTTACCATGGTTTACTCTCGTGCATGGCAGAGTGCGTGCAAGTGTCAGGGCCTTAAGACAGATTGTTCCATGTGTCTTCTGGCAAATGAGCTGAAATTTCACATTGTAAATACTCTGTGCCACTTCATCATTAAGTTGTATGAATAGTGATTAAACACTGCACCATGCAGTTTCTCCAATCACTGCCACCAAAACCTGTAACTCCTTTACTGATGGCTTCTCCTGCTAGTCTCCTTCCATAATCACTGAGTTTTTAAAACTGCGTACGCCATAGTTTATTGTACAGTTTGTATTACTTAATGACTGATGTAAATTAAGTCTAAAAGACATTGAATGACTTCATGTAACCATCGCAACTCAAGAAAACTGGCTCAGAATCACCCCTAATGTTTGTCTAATTCCGTAGGGGAGCCAAAAATGGAAGCACTATTTACAAATTGTGGCAATTCATAAACTGTAAATTTACAAAATTGTGTCACTGTCCAAATATGTCTTGATGTGAATGTTAACAGTACAGAGTCCAGGAAACAGGTGAAATTATTAATCTGCAAACAACTGAAATGTGTGCCAATAATAATTTGCTCTTGCATGCATGTACAGTTCCATCAGTGGCACCTGCTTTTTCAGTGAACTTATCCCGTCACTATAAATGAAGGTTTAGCACAGTGCTGGTCAATGTGCACACGCAGCGTCAAACAGTGAAAGTTGTCATATGAATGGATGAAGGAGGTCATGTGATTTCAGTAGTTTTTCCCATTTGGATTGACTGTACTGATATGACTGTGGCTGTTAAAATGTAATCTGACCTCACTTAAAGACTTCTGTTTAAATTACTCTGAGGGATCGTAACTAACTAGTTGGTACAAATACTTGGTTTGTGCTGTTAATGCCGACATGTTTTTCCTGAACTCACCATGTGTCCCAAGTGCACAGCAGGGTTGTTGGCGTAGTCCTCCACCAGGGAGTGGTAGTGTGTAGAAAAGAGGGTCCGACAACAGATCTTCTCAGCCAGCTCCTTTACTACAGCACTGGCAATGGCAGTGCCATCATATGTGGCCGTACCCCTTCCTACACAGTTTACATGAACAATTACCCCCAAGACACAAGGAGATCCGCTGATCTGGATGTCCTAAGTTCCCAATTGTAACAAAGATTTACCCAATTCATCCAGAAGCACGAGTGAGTGAGTGGTGGCGTGGTGTAGGATGCTGGCAGTCTCACTGAGCTCCACAAAGAAGGTGCTCTCTCCTACAGAAGACTGTTGGTGAATCAAAACAGCTCAAATGGTGGACCTTCCTACCGTGTCTTGGACAGTGTATGTCCCAGAAATCAAATGTTTACCAGCCATAATGCGATCTGAGGCTCCCAGCCGAGTGAAGACTCTGTCAACTGGTGTGAGTGCATGCTCTCAGCAGGGACGGTAGCAACCGAGCTGTGCCAAGACGACCACGAGTCCCACACTGCAAGATCAACAGCAAAGATCTCCAACCTCAGCAAAACAGAAGTTTGAAACAGATCTGCACACACTGTGGATGTGACACGCTAATGATTACCAGTGCGTGTCCAAGGTGTGAGCATCATTATTTATTCATAAATGGCTCACCTGCCTCATCAGAGTAGACTTCCACCCATATTTGGCCCCGTGACAAGGACACATGAGCACACCCTTTATCCTGGTCATTTCCACCAGTACCAGGACAGGCAATACAAATATCATTTGGGATGAAGTCATCGCCAAAGAAGGTCTTGGTCAACAGGGGTGACGGGATGCAGTGAGGTCAAGGAAAGGTGCTAACTGATCCGTTTCTGGGAGCAACACCTGTGGGCCTGGTCATTGGGCCATCACCGCCCTGGACTGTAGCGAGACAAGCTCAGCAGGACATCTGAAAAGATTTTGCATTGACAAAAGTTAATTATATTAGACCAGGGGTGCCCAAGGTCAGTCCTCGAGATCTACCTTCCTGACACTCTTACGTGTCTCCCTGCTCCAACACACCTGAAATCCAATGAAAGGCTCATTAAAAGCCTTCTAACAAGTCTTTCATTGGATTCAGGTGTGGTTGGAACAGGGAGACAACTAAGTGTCAGGAAGGTAGATCTCGAGGACCAAACTTGGGCACCCTTATTAGACTATGTATGTATCAAACAGAAGTTTGGGAACATCATCAAAAAACATTTAGTTCATTGTTTTAATGTCCTAGTTTGGACGTTAAACAGGTTGTTATTGTGCAAAAATCACTTCATGGTTTTGGGTTTCATGTTAAATGTCCTCAAAGTCCCAAAATTCTATGGACACATACAGACATTCCGAACTAGATGGTAAAATTTCGTTTTAGATTTATTTAATAACCAGTACTGTGGCAAAAGGTGTTTGCATAATAAATGTCTGAAAGGTATAATGAAAATTTGCTGAATTTATGTTATATACATTTAAAACTTTTATTCTGACTTTGTCATCATTGAAATACTACTTTCTAACATTACTGTGCTGTTGACGCCACCCTGCCCCCCCTTTTTTTTGCATAGTAAAAACAAAAACAAAAAAAACATTAAGCTCCACTCTAGACTCTCAATGTGAAAGACACACATACAGCATAAGGGAAAAACACTCAACTTCTCTTTTTAAGACATGGTGAGCTCCATCAAAATGTCCAGATGTTTGACAATATTTAAGAACAGTGGATGTGATAATTTAGGCAGCACAGCTGTTGTACATAATAAAACAAACTGTGGACAAATGTAAAAGATGTCCCCACAATGTTATTAAGGGGGGGAGCAGAAAATTATTTCTGCAACAGAACTACAGTGATAAATCCATAATTAATCACCAACTATTTAATAATCAAGTATTCATTCTCAGTCATTAAAAAATCCAAATATCTGATTTCAGCTTCTTAATTGTGTGCATTTTCAGGTTTCTTTACAGCTCTGTGACAGTAAATTATTTTTGTGTTGTGGAGAAAACATTTGAGAATGTCATTTTCCGGCTTTGGTCAATTAATATTTTTTCACCAAACAACTAATCAATAGTTAAACCCCTATTCTGCAATAATCTCTGTCGTGAGCAAATGCCATCAAACTGCAATTTTTCATGACTGAGAAAAACAAACTGCTTGGATTATATGACTGAATAACACCGGCTGGAACCCACTGTGAAAGTGCACCGCTGACAGCTGCAGGAAATGAATTTAGCACACACAATTGCAATGCAAAGTTTTTTCCAAATTCAGCCCAACAGAACCATTTTGGAATGCTCAAGTGTCACTTGGCATGCTTGAGTCGACACTTGGTTTGCTGTAAAATAAAATTTTACTTATTTTCTGCAGAATCATTTATCTACAGCAATGGTAAATTTGACATAATTACCCAGCACCGCCATGCATTCAACACTGGTCTTCCAGTCCCTGTAGTTCTTGTCAAAGTTGTAGAAGAGCCGTCTCATGCAGTCTTTAAGGGCAGCATCACGTTTCTCCTCAAAACTCTGTAGCTCTGAAAACAAACGTTCGGTCTCTTTTGTCACATAACGCTTGCAGCCCTTCTTTGTGGACTTTAGCTCATACTCCTCAGGGGTGTTCCTCTCTGAAACACTATCGGGCACCTCCATCTGGTAGCGGTTTCGGCCGGTGCCCCAATAGGCCATGCTTTTACACCCCAACCTCTTCTTCTGTCTATCCAGGTAGTCCTGCAGCTCTCGCTCACAGCTCTTGATTCCTGTCACAGCCTGGTCGTACTCTGGATCAAACCCGGCCTTGGGGGTTATGACACCAGTTGTACGAGCTTTCTGGTGGTCGAAGGCCGTCTCCCAACGTGTGAGTTCAGCAGAAAGTCTGGAAAGAGGCCATTCTTTCATCTTTCAGAGTGACCACTTGACAGAGCAATGTGGAGCGAAAGTCACCTGAAACTGGAGCAAGGACAGAAATGACCTCTTGCATAGTTTTGAACCCTTCCAGCGCTGAAAGGAAGTCTGCTATCTTGCGTTTGCTGTAGGTGACCTCCTCGTAGAGAACTGCTCTGCTGTCAGGGTGGTCCTGGCCCTTCAGAGGAGTGCCAATGCTGTGGATTTTACTCAAAAGACGCTCCAAATCCGGGAGCTTCTTCAGCAGTTCCGAAACCTCAGTAGCCTGGGCCTGAATCCCCATCAGATCCTCCCTGCATCCAGTCTGTCCCCAATAGATGTAGGGTTACACAGAGGGGCACAGACCCACTGTTTGAGGAGCCTCTTGCCAATGGAGTACAGCAGGTGTCTAAACGCTCTAAACAGTGTCCCTTCTGAACCCGCCTGACCCATTCTGGAATATTCTAAGTTTGCAAGAGTCACTCCATCCAAAACCATGGCGCTGGCGAGTCTGAGCAAAAAAACTGGCTGGACCCTGCTGCTTTCTCTCCAGCTCCACATCACGGGAACATATTCTCAAAGTTGGCCAAAGACAGAAGCTCAGGGGGGGGGTGCTACCAAGCACTTCTTCAAGTAGAAAATGCATCCACCCAATGCTGACAGTGCCAGCTCGTAGCCCTCCTTAGGGTAAGACATAATGAATCACTCTCAGAAGTCATCTTTTTAGAAGAACAGGAAAGAAGACTATTCCACATCTCTTGATCCTCGGTAGTCCGTGTCTCTGAAGTAATTCTCTTCTGAAAGGGTTTTAAGAGTCTTCTGGGCATCCCAGAACTGGCTGCCTGCATTCAAGCCTTCCTGCATGGCAGCAGAGAGAGAAGCTTTGAGGATTTTGCGTGTTTCCACGATGGGTTCCCCTTTTCAAACAGCACCTCCGCTGGGGCAAAGTGTGCGATCAGAGTGCGCAAACGTGATCATGAACGGTCCTTCTCGGAATTGACCTATGTGGAAGTAACCCACAGACGTATCTACAAAGCACACCCCATATGTGCGGCAACGACCGGAGCTTTCCTCTGCAGCTTTCTCCTTTAAACTCAGCAGGAACTTGCTCTGACTCTCGGACGAGCGCACCGTCCAGCACACTGTAGGTTTGGGTCCCACGGGTGATAATCCTGCACACCTCTCTCTTCTTCACCACACGATCAAATTTAGTGGCTTTATGATGGTCTACAGCGCGCCTCCATCATCTCAGGTGTTTCTGTCTGCTCCACTCGAGCCACTTTGTAGCCTTTCTGAACCAGGACATCTGAAAAACGACCAAAGCCCGATCTCTGGAAAGCCTGAATGTGCCCCACGTGCCTTTCATAAAAGTTAGGCCCAATTCACTGACTCCAGTCACAGCATCCATGTGGTAGAGCTCATAGAACTTTCCCACTTTGTAGAAAATTACCGTATCAAACATCTCTGATTTCAGCTGCCACCATCGACGCATGCCAGGAGTGACTCTGTTAATGAAATCTTCAGGTACATACAAAGTAGAAGGATCATAGTCATCATCTGTCTGGCGTCGCCTTCGACCGTCTTTCCTCTTGCCATCTTGCAACCATTCCAGCTTCTCATGGTCCCAAATTGTGTGGCACCACCAGTGGCACCTGAGCCGGATGTCTGGCTCTCAAAGCTCTCGGGAGCAGAGAAAGCTGAAAGTCGAGACTTGGTGTCAGCCGTAACAGCAGCTGGAGCTCGTTTCGGTGCACGACAAAGGGGTGTTGGATACTCTGGCCTTTGGGATTCCAGACTTTTCTGCAGGACGTTTGCGCTTCACAGGCTTGATGGGGCTTTCTTCTTCTGACTCTTCTGTGCTCTCCTTTTCATCATCACTATTTACCCCTTCTTCCTCTTCATCTTCACTACTGGATGAAGCATGTTCTGGTTTAAACTCGTCGTCTGACCCATCACTGTCCGAAGCGACAATAATGCGACGCCGCTTGGCCTTATTTTTCTCTTCCTTTGGAGCATGGGAAGAACGTCGACTGACTACAGATGGCTTAACATCCTCATCCATCTCTTCAGTCTCATCACCAACGTCTTCATCGGTCACAGTTGACTTGTCAAGCTGATAAAATACAGACAATGGGAGGTTATTTAAGAAACCAAACCTGCATCAGCAATTACATCCAAAACACTTTGTAATACTACTATTCCTAATTTTTAGGAGTACAGTAAAACTCACCTAAACATCACTGTATAAACCGGATAGTCGCACTAACCGAACAAAAGGAAACATTCCAATGCTTCTGGATGGTATTCCATGTAATACACACCGTATATACCCAATTTGCATAATGGACTTTCACTCACATTGGATAAAACACCCCGCTCCATCGTAATGTATTCCCATTAAAAGCCCCTCACATGTACCAGGCAGAACAGTCTGGATGTGTCCAGTAACAAAGTTATGAATTGAAGATCAGCATTGACATTTGCCAATACGAGGAAAGTGGGTACTGTATTTCCTTGATTAAAAGCCAGGCCATTTATTTTTTCAAACCATGCTCAGACACGGGACCTAAACGAGGCAGGGTGTAATTTAAGGCCAGTGATTATTAACAAGATGCTGCTTGCTGCCTGCACTGTAATATAGTGTTAAGTTTCACACATATCCCTGAGTGTGACGAACCAAACCGCTTTAGATCAGAGCCCTCTGCGGAGCTGTGAACCTGTGCACCTGCTAAATGACGGAAACCGCAAAGGGCTGTGACTTGTCACTTTTTCAGTTTCACTCCTTTCTCTCCCATCATATTTTATTATGGATCAAATACATTTGACAGAAAAGTCTGCAAATATGTTCAACTTCATAACACTGAGTTGGAAAAAGACACTCAAATGACCTGCAATTCATGAAGGAAATTGTACGTACCATATCATTGGTTTGGATGTTGACTGTATAAAAAGTGGAGCCTCGATGAAGGACAATTCATCCAGAAAAAGCCACTGTTCCTGTGGCAAACTGCATAAACACGTGATGGGGAACTTTAAAAGGGTAATGTGCATGTCAATGCCAGTGCATGGCCAGAGCTGGAAAAGCATGAAACAGGCTTTAGAATTTTAAGGTACCACTCTATAGCAGACATAGAAAAGAGACTTGACCAAATGTAATCTTTTAATGCACATAATGTCCGGCACTTATTTAACACAGGCATTTATTTTTTTTCAGATGAAGTTTTGACCCGGTCATTAAGTGAGTAAGGTCCCAATTCAATATCAGGCATTTAATCAAGGAAATTAATTGGTGCTGGGGGACTCCCTGTAGATCGTTCAGCACCTCCTGGCTGTAACTAATCCGTTACATACATATAAGGGATTTTGTCCATTTATACATATAACAGATTTCGATTTTAACAGACAAAATTCGCTGGTTCACCTGAATCCATTAGTTACTTTGCTGTATACGAGGTCTGTGAGAAAAGTATCCGACCTTATTATTTTTTTAAAAAAACCATATGGATTGAATCACGTGTGATTACATCAGCCAAGCTTGAAACCCCCGTGGTCATGCAAGAGTTTTTCACACCTGTCGTGACATCATTCGCCTGTGAGCACGCCTTGTGGAAGGAGTGGTCCAGCCCCCTCGTCGGAATTCTTGTCTGAGAAGTTGCTGAGAGACTGGCGCTGTGCTTGATCAAAATTTTTTCAAGAACTGTGAGGCACATCCGAGTGGACAACCATTCGAGAAATTCAGCTGGTTTTCGGTGTAAATTTTAATGGCTGATGAGAGATTTTGGATTGTTTCTATCGCTGTAAGGACTTCCCACGGAGTGGGACGTCGCGCAGCGCTCCAAGGAGACGTTGTCATCCTGTTCAAGCTGAAAACCTCCAATTTAAGCCTCTGTTGACCCAGGACGTCGTGAGAGAACAGAGAACTTTCAGAAGAGGTCGGAATCAGCAGTTTGTCCGGACATTCCACTGTTAAAGGAGATTTTTTAATGAAAGACGTGCGGACGGATTGGCGCGTCGCCCGCCACAGGAAAAACACCTCCGTTGGAAGCCTTAAGGACAAGTTGGAACATGCCCTGCTGTTAAACAATTTCTCAGATACTCACTCAACTGAAAGCCACCAAAATCCGCCTGGATTTTAGAAATGGTTATCAACACGGAGGTGTTTTTCCTGTGGCAGGCGTGCTGCGTCTTTCATTAAAAAAAAATCTCCTGTACAGTGGAATGTCCGATAACTGCTGATTCTGACCTCTTCTGAAAGTTCTCTGTTCTCTCACGACGTCCTGGGGTCATAGAGGCTTAAATTTGGAGGTTTTCAGCTTGAAACAGGATACCGTCGCCTTGGAGCGCTGAGCGCGTCCCCCGCTCCGTGGGAAGTCCTTACAGCGATAGAAACAATCCAAAATCTCTCCCCGTTAAAAATTTACAACCGAAAACCAGCTGAATTTCTCGAATGGTGTCCAGTCGGATGTGCCTCACAGTTCTTGAAAAAATTTTGATCAGCACAGTGCCAGTCTCTCAGCACCTTCTCAGACAATGAAAATCCGACAAGGGGGCTGGACCACTCCTTCCACAAGGCGTGCTCACAGGCGAATGACGTCACCGACAGGCATGAAAAACTCACGCATGCGCACGAGGGTTCAAGCTTGGCTGATGTAATCACACGTGATTCAAATCCATATAGTTTTAAAAAAAATACAAACTGTCGGTTTCTTTTCTAATAGACCTCGTATGTACAATATTTATGGAAAAAATAAGTTTTAATGTGCACTCTTGCTGGTAAACTAAGAATGTTTTAAACAAAACCAGAACTTAGCCAAGTTTTAGTTAGAACACATCTTTTAAAGCATGGGTGAATACTGCCTGCAGGGTCTAGCTAGGACAATTTTAGTGCTGGGTAAATTATGTGATCGTGGCTCATAGCTTAGGGTTTTATACCCTGAAACATTATTCGCAGCTTATTTTAACTATTTTGGGTGGTTTTAGATGCATTAAAAACAAGAATAATAAACAAAAAATTATGTTTATGTTGTAATATTTGTAAGATCAAAGTTCTTTTTTGCATGTTTCTCTCAAAGTTAATAAATTAAATAATGCTGAAAATATTAAAAACACATTATTTAATGGACACAGCATTCAGTCTCTTCTTCAAAAACGATACACAGTAGCTTTTAATCCACTGAAGCAGGTAGTTTTTCTGTTATCCTGACAGTTTGGGGTTTTTTTTTCTTCAACAATTTGACTTTTTCTTAAAAAAATGAATAATAAATAAATACATATATATATATACATATATATACATATACATACACACATACACATGAAGTCTATTAGAAAAGTATCCAACCTTATTTTTTTCAAAAACCATATGTATTTGAATCACGTGTGATTGCGTCAGACAAGCTTGAACCCTCGTGCGCATGCGTGAGTTTTTTCATGCCTGTCGGTTGCGTCATTCGCCTGTGAGCAGGCTTTGTGTGAGCACTGGTCCACCCTCTCTGCGGATTTTTATTGCGAATAAATGTCTGAACGATTTGGAGCTTTGCTGCATCAATTTTTTTCCAGAAACTGTGAGAGACCTCCAGGTGGACACCGTTCGAAAAATTAATATGGCTTTCAGGGATGATTTTATGGGGATTAAACAGATTAAGGAGTGTTACTGCCACTTTAAGGACTGCCCACAACTCCCGAGAGCGCGGCGCGCTCCCAGCATCCATCGACAGGCTGACACCCCCCTGAAACCACCAGATCATTTCCAACGTGAAGGCTTTGTTGATCCGGGACCTCGTCTGACTTGCACAAAAAGGCAGAAGGCTCCACCGCGCGGCTGTACAGCGACGCGCGGTGGAGCCGCTTCTCTTTCCATGACAAAAACTCCTGTAACAGTGAAATGTGCCATTCATTTTTAAACTGGACGCTGTCTTGATCTGGTATGTCATCTGAATAGCACAGGAATTTTGAAAAGACGTGGACATCACCACCTTTTCGGCACATTAAGACAGACGCGCGGAGGAGTTCTGCGCGTCGCGCAGCCGCTCGGCGCAAAGAAACACCGTGATGAAGCCTCACAGGACATGTTCTGGCATGTCCAGCTCATGCACAGTCACAATCGTATATTCACACGACTGGAAAGCAACTGGAATCCGTCTGAAATCCACCTGAAAGCTGTCCTGAGAGACCAACACCGAGGTGGTTTTGTCCCGCGTAATGAACGGCTCCGTGGCGCATCCCTCCGCTTTTCTTTCCATGAAAAAAACTCCTGTAACGGTGGAATGTGCTGGAAAAAGTGCTGATGTCCACATCTTCTGCCTTTTTGTGAAAGTCAGACGAGGTCCCGGCTCAACAAAGCCTTTACGTTGGAAATGATCTGGTTGTTTCAGCGGGGTGTCAGCCTGTCGATGGGGGCTGGGAGCGCGCCGCGCTCTCAGGAGTTGTGGGCAGTCCTTAAAGTGGCAGTAACACTCCTTAATCTGTTTAATCCCCATAAAATCGTCCCTGAAAGCCATATTAATTTTTCGAACGGTGTCCACCTGGAGGTCTCTCACAGTTTCTGGAAAAAAATTGATGCAGCAAAGCTCCAAATTGTTCAGACATTTATTCGAAATAAAAATCCGCCGAGAGGGGTGGACCACACCTCACTCAAAGCCCGCTCACAGGCGAATGACGCAACCGACAGGCATGAAAAAACTCACGCATGCGCACGAGGGTTCAAGCTTGTCTGACGCAATCACACGTGATTCAAATCCATATGGTTTTTGAAAAAAATAATAAGGTCGGATACTTTTCTAATAGACCTCATATATATATATATATATATATATATATATATAAACACCTAATTGCCTTGTTTGAACAAGAGCTGAACCTGGACTGATTTATCCAACCTGCCTTTTTAAATGACAAACTTTGTGAATCAATTTTTCACCTATTTCACTGATGCTGTGCCCCTCCTCCCCTTGCTCTCTCTCTGTCTCCCCCCTCTGATCACTCACATGCCCGCTGTTTTTGAAACGTGGAGCTTTTTGGAAACATGAAGCCTTTCAACTGAAAAATTTCTGAATATATCATCAGATACAGATGATTATTTAATGTAGAATTTTCATGGTAGGATATTTTTTTTTAAGAGCGCAGCAGAGATGCTGTTTTCAGCTGCTGCCGTTCACAGCTCTGTGGCCACAGAACACACTGACTCTCTGATCTCTGCTGTTTGCAATTTGATATGAAGAAAATGAGAAATATATTTATCACTTTAATTATTGGTTTAAAATCGCAAACCTATGACTCTATAAGCTTGAAATACAATTGAAATGTTACATTTTCAGCAACATTTCAGTTAATTTTTTAGAAATTCTGTGCTGGGTGGCACAGCCAATTTGAACCAGAGAGCCAGGTGGAAATTTGCAGTGCTGGATGGGGCCGCCCGGGACTGCAAATTTCAAACCTCTGATAAATTTAAAATGCAATCTTGATGTTACCTCCATGTCTTCATCATCTTCTTCATCTGATGGATCCATGCAGCAAGGTAACTGTAACCTTTTGTTTGGGCTGTCAAACAAAACACGGTCAGCGAGCTCCATTGCACGTTGAATTACAGGTTTCCCACTGAAGAACAATCCTCCCATTTTAGCATCGCTACTGTCAGAGCCTGTAAAAGATGTCAACAAGGTAAATCTTCATTTACAGTGCATCCAGAAGTACTCACAGCACTTCACTTTTCCACATTTTATGTTGTTACTCCAAAATAGATAAAATATTTGTTTCCTCAAAATTCTACACATAATACCACATAATGTGAAATTTTTTTTTGATATTTTGCAAATTTATTAAAAAAATTAAAAAACCTAAGAACTCACATGTATGTAAGTATTCACAGTCTTTGTCATGAAGCTCAAAACTGCACTCAGGTGCATCCTGTTTCCATAGCTTAATTGGAGTCCATCTGGGTACATTCAGTTGATTGGACATAATTTGGAAAGGCACACACCTGCCTATATATATATATAAAGGTCCCACAGTTGACACTGCATGTCAGAGCACAAACCAAGCATGAAGTCAAAAGAATTGTTTGTAGACCTCCAAGACAGGATTGTCTTGAGACACAAATCTGGGGAAGGGTACAGAAACATTTCTGCTGCTTTGAAGGTCCTAATAAGCACAGTGGCTTCCATCATCCGTAAATGGAAGAAGTTCAGATCCTCCAGAACTCTTCTTAGAGCTGGCCAGTCGTCTAAACCGAGCGATCAGGGGAGAAGGGCTTTAGTCAGGGAGGTGACCAAGAACCTGACGGTCACTCTGTCAGAGCTGCAGCATTCCTCTGTGAAGAGACAACCATCTTTGCAGCAATCCACCAATCAGGCCTATATGGTAGAGTGACCAGACAGAAGCCACCTCTTAATAAAAGGCACATTGTCACTAATTGCTGCCAAAGGTCCATCGATAAAGTATTGAGTAAAGGGTATGAATACTTATGTATGTTTGACTTCTTAGTTTTTAAAATTTTTTAATAAATTTGCAAAAATAAAACTTTTTTCATGTTATTATGGGGTGTTGTCGATAGAATTGTGAGGGAAACAAATCAATTTACTCTATGTTGGAATGTGGAAAAAGTGTGAATACTTTCTGGATGCATTGCAAGTTGAACAGAAAGCCAGGTAGCTTCCAAAGAGAACAACACACATTACAGCCACAACATGACCATAAATTTTAGGTAGACTCAGCTAGTAAAAGACTAATATTCATTAAGAGACTAACTTTAACCAACCTTGGTATTCACGAATGTATTTGGTGCTGACCCATCCCCTAGTAGGAGGTTCATCAAAGAAGTGGACATGGATGCGCTGGTCTCGTCCACAGCCTCTCATCTGCTTTCCACTGAGCGGCTGAGGAACCACCATGCATGGCCACCATGGGTGTCCTTCCAGTTTTGCCCACACGATGGCGCCAGCACTGAATGTGCATGAAGAACTGGACAGAATAATAATAATCACAACAACAAGAGAGGCATGGAAAGGGTTCCTACAGAGGTAAACTTACATAATTTAAACTTACAAAATTTCTTGTATATTTGTATTGACAATTGTGTCGGTAGCATGGCCCAAGCAGAGGGTCACCCCTTTGAGTCTGGTCTGCTTGAGGTTTCTTCCTCAAATCAGAGGGAGTTTTTCCTTACAATTGTTGCCTACGTGCTTGCTCTAGGAGTTGGTAAGTTAGACCTTATTTGTGTAATGCACCTTGAGGCAGCTTTGTTGTGATTTGGTGCTATATAAAATGAATAAATAAATTACATTAATGTTTACCTCATCAAATGCAACCCTACGGTCACATTGCAACAAATGAGGGAAACAAGTAGAAGGTGTCAGCTCATATTCACATGGCATTAATGTGCACAATGTTTAATGACATGTTATAAACTACAAGGAAAACCTGACACTGTTACTATGAGTTTTTTCTCCATACACTGATTTGTTTCAGTCGAACCTCTTTCACAGTGACGTTTCTGTGTTGTTAGTTTTCATACTAACATCTCGTAAGACGGGTTCTGTCACTCAACATTTGCATAAAATATACCACAGTATATACACTTAAAGTAAGTATTCAACACATCACCCATTTTTTCTCAGTTAATATATTTCTTAAGGTGCTATTGACATTAAATTTCCACCAGATGTGAGTAACAATTCAACACATAAAATCAAACCAAACAAGTACTGAAATTAAGTTATGTGGTAATAATGTGAAATGATGCAGGAAAAAAAGTCTTGAAAACATGAAGGGAAGTGCAAAAAGACATGGAAAAACCAAGAAATCTATCATTGATTAGAAAGCAATCCTCCCCCCTGTCAGTGCAAATTAACATCAGCTTGTTCAGGCTCAACTGATGGCCTATAAAAAGTGTGTCATTACCAAGGCGTAACAATCTCTCAAGATCTTCGCAACCTTATTGTTGCAAAATATGTGGATGGCATTGGTTACAGAAGGATTTCTAAACTTCTGAATACTCCAATAAGGACTGGTGGGGCCATAATCCGGAAGTGGAAAGAACATCATTTCACCATAAACCGACCATGACCAGGTGCTCCTTGCAAGATTTTTGACAGAGGAGTGAAAAGTATTATCAGAACAGTAGTCCAAGAGCCAAGGGCCACTTGTGGAGAGCAATGGAATAACTGTCAAAGAAAACAATAAGTAGGCCTAATACACTCAACTGCCATGGCCTGTGTGCACACTCACTACACTTCATTGCTGAAGAAAAAGCATGGTGAAGCTCCTAAAGTTTGCTGCATAACATTTAGACAAGCCTATGACATAACAGGAGAATACTGTCTGGTCAGATGAGACCAAAATTGAACTATTTTGAAGCCATAATACACAGATGTTTGGAGGTCAAATGGCACTGCACATCGGCTCAAAAACACCATACTAACAGTGAAGTTTGGAGGTGGGAACATAATGGTGTGGGGCTGCTTTTAAGCATATGGCGCTGGCAAACTTTATATAATTGAATGAAGGATGAATAGAAAAATGTACAGAGACATCCTTGATAAAAATCTGCTGCCATCTACCAGGCTGCTGAAGATGAAACAAGGGTGGACATTTCAACAAGACAATGATCCCAAACACACAGCCAAAGAAACTCAATTAATTTCAGAGAATAAAAATAAAGCTGCTAGAATGACCCAACCTGACCTGAATCCAAAGAAAATCTATGAAAACAACTAAAGAGCAGAGCTTATGGAAGAGGTCACTGCAGCCTTTAAGATTTTAAGACAGCCAAAATCACACCTGAGCAATGCATGTAACTAGTTTCTCCACACAGGAGGCATTTTGAAGCTGTCATTACCAATAAAAGCTTTTGTACAAAGTATTAAATAAATTTCAGTTAGCATAGTCAATAATTTGTCCCGGCGTCATTCTATTTTATTGTACAAAAAAATAATTTCTGTACTTATTTGTTTTGTTTTATTTGCATATGTAGATTACTTGGGCTGTTACAGACGTCTAGTGAAACTTTCATGTGGTAAGACCTTTAGAAATGTATTTACTGAGAAGAATGGTGATGCGTTTGATACGTATTTTACCTGCTGTATTCTTGTCTATTTTAGCCAGCCTAGCTGGCGGCATAGTGACCATTATCTCATCACTGCAAAACACATACTCTGATTGACTATACATTTATCCGCTTACCTTAGCCTCCAGTCCATTCACCTGCTCTGCTCAACAGGGAGTAATTACAAAGGTGCTTGATGAGGAGCCTGTTCACTAAAACCAAACCCCTCATTGGTAGACAGCTTAGAATCACTCAGCGGACAGTAGTGCCCTGGGATGACTACGAGGTTAAGGTAAGCACCTCAGTGTATAAATGTCTTTTTAAAAAGTGTCTTCACATTTAGTGTAAGGATCCTCTCCATGCTACCAAAAACTTGTGTTTTTGGAAACAATGTTTTTTTTTGGGGGGTTGCCCCATGCCATTAAGTTACGTGTGCAATTAGAACATGAAGATGTTTGCATCTGAAATCAATAGTGCAATGATCAAGTTCATTTTGTCCAGAGTTTAAGGATGAATTCCACGACTTCTAAAAAATAAAGCCCAGGCTGAAAAATGTAAATTTCCCCTTAAGCTAATGCTTACAGTCAAGAGGATTTACTCGTACAAGTTTATTAAGACCAGTGTGGAATTTTTACACAAGTAATTTCTTAATACAGAATTTCTAGTTTAACAAAACGACACAACAAATCACTCGAGTTAACGTGATGTCAACATGAAGCACAATGTCTCAAACACATGAAGCTAATGTGATAGCATTTGATTTACGACCGACAAATAACTGAAACGACAAAAAACGTATAGACACCTTTGTAGCTTTTATGATAATTAAAAAATAATAATATAAATGATGTAGCTGTTTTAATTTGCCAGGCAGATTCCTCCGGGAGAGGAAGGAAACGATGCGACTCCAGCAATTACACTGCTCCCGTCGTCCACTTACCTTTCTTTGGTTTCTGAGGCCTTGTTGCCAAACAGCTTCTTGAATCCACCTTTGGAAGACTTGGAACTACTTTTTGGTTTGACTTTGACGGGTTTGTTGGTCTGTTGCGGCGTCAGAATGTTTTTGGCCTCTTCTTTCGGAGAGGAATTCTTCTTGTGGATGGAGGACGGCAGGTCCGCCTCGGTCGGAGAAGGACTGGGTTTCGGCTTGGAGACCGGTGGAGGAGACTTGGTAAAGAAATTAAAAATTGAACTTTGCTTAGCCATGGCTTAAAAATAAACCGTTCCTAAACGCACACCATAACCCAACAACCAGCTGCTACTCAGCGGCTAGAAGACGGGAGGGAGGGGCGTCTTCTTCGCGGGAAAGACACGCTCAGGGCCCAGTGGGCGTGTCCTTCCAATTCCTCCAATGACAATTGAGGAAACCACAACGAGGGAGTCATGTGGCGTAAACGCTACATTAAAAAAAATAAAAAAAATACAACTTTATTAGCAGGACTATGCCGTTCACGTTTGTTCTTTAAATGAAAGGGTTTCATCAGCCTAGATGTGATCTGCATTCTTGCATGAAAATCCTTCTCTGAGCCTCTCCAAAATAATGCTATGACTGATGATGCATCAGACAAAAGTTGCATTATGCACAGTTTCTCCAATCACAGCCACAGATATAGTTGCTATGTGGATCTTGGTGGCTTCCCTCACTAGTCTGCTTCTTGCACAGTGACTCAGTTTTTGAGATCTATACCGACTCCAGAATGATTTACCACACAGTTGGATTCTTTAATGATTAATGTAAATGAAGTCTAAACACATGCAGTGATTTGCAAATGTTCATATATTCATCCCCTGACTCATCTAAAGAAAACTGGATGGAAAAATGCTGATTTGTATAATGGTCTCTGACAATCGAGGCACTGTGTATGTAAATGGCTGTTTAATCCCACGTTTTTGCCTTAATTAAAGGTTGAAGTTTGCAATACAAGCACATTTTATTGTGTCATTTCAGTTATTGTGGTGGTGTACAGAGGTAAAATTACAATTACAAAAACTGTGCCAATGACACAGTAATTATGGGGCCGACAGTATTGCAGAACATATAGTCAGTGAGACAACCAGAGAATAAAGTGAGGAAGAAAAAGTCAAGCACACTGGTGCAAAAAGATAGGACCTACTGAAAGGCCCATCCCAACATTCTGATTTTGGGGCCTAAAATTTGTGTATCAAAGACGCATTCTAATCCAATTACATTTTTTCCGCAAATCTGATTGGTTAGATTGGTGAGATTTCAGACCATATAATATCGGGGCAATGGTGGCAAAATATTCAGCCATTTCACATTTGGATGTCTTACTCCGTGCCCTGACCGATGTTCTGACGAGATGTCATTCCTGTCGAATATCATTCCTGTCCTCCATGCAACTGCGCACGGGTGCACATGCTCATGTGCACCCGTGCGCAGTATTGTCGGGACGCAGAACTGTCCATTTATGCGATGAGACACACAATTTGACAGAACACCGGCCGCACGAGCTGCTAGCTGTTAACTGAGAGCGAGAGAAAGTCGCGTACTGTCGCCGCCACCGCCAACATGGGTGAATTTAAGCTACCATATGAAAGTATCGATGTGGATTCTGATACAGAATTGCCGTTTCACATTTGATGGATTTTCACGTTTGATGGATTACTCCGCGCCCTGACCGCTGTTGGAGCGACGCTGCCTCGCCGGTAAGCCTCGCCGACCGAATTACCTACAGAAAAATAAACCGTGCAAAGATGGAATTGGATTAGAATGGAATAACCCCCTTGTGTCTTATGATTTGCAAATGTTCATGCTGTTATATGGGCTCCGCTTACGCGTCGCTGGTAAAACTCAATTTGCGACCGTATAACCAGCATGAACATCATCAGACACAACAGGGTTATTCCCTTATTATTATGTTACTGGTTTCCTTTCTAAACCATACAACTAAAGTGGAACACTTTAAATGTGTTTCTTTTCTTTTGGCATCAGTTCACACTCCCCCGGCTCTTACTGTAATGCAATCCCTCAAAAAGTACAAAATCAAACTATTTCATACTTTTAAATTTATTCACTGTCACAGTGGAAAAAAACAGGCCTGGATTCTGAAGAACTTCTCTCACGCAGGAGATCCATCCGTTCAGAACCATGAACAATGGACACAAACAGTTTTTATAAAGCACAACATGGGCATAGCAAAGGTTGACCTTATTTCACAAAATCCTTCCCTTATTGGTCCCCGTGGGCATTCAGGGGAGGTACTGCTCCTCTGCCCATGACCCGCGCGATAATGGGACATATGATTTATATTGTAACCTGAATGTCTTTGTTTGGAGGGATAAAATGGGTTCAACCCAGTACGACATGCACATTCAAACAAATAACAGACGAAAAGTATATCAAACTAAAAATACAATCCTTTAAGTAAAATAAGTACGTAATACCAAAACAAATAGCAAAGAAAGCAAAATAACAATATAATAGTTAAACATACAAATATATCTAACACAAGCCAGGTCTGGAATCTATACATTACCCATCCCATTACTGGCAGTGGTCAGGAAAAAAACACCCTCATGTTCTGGTTCAACATTAAAGTCATCTAGGTGATTCTTGGAAGAATAATCTTGGAAGAAGTCTTTTTTTTTTTTGGTAATGTCCTTTATAGCAATGAAGTAAAAACTAGACCTGGAGGCTTATTCCTAGATTTTAAGTCTAGGACGCCTCCTGGACAGGACCCCATGCCAACTCGGGTTACTTTATCATCCAAGGCTGATATTTATTTCCAGCTGGGTGGAATGAGACAACGCAGATGAAGTGTCTTGTCCATGGATACAAACAGGTCTCATGACGAGGAATTGAACTCAGGTCTACAAACTGGTAGCTCAGCTCCTTTCCCTACTGAGCTACATTATCAAAGGTTATCAATAACTCGCAACAGCAATCTGATATTTGACCCCAATGACCTTGACCACGTCCAAATGATTGACCTCTGGTTGACCATGCCAGGGCAATTTTGAAATCCACCTAAAGCCCCTTTCACACCAGGCCATAATGTGACGTACCGACTACGATGAGTTTATGCAGCCCTACGTAGTAATATGCTGAGGGACGCAAAGAGGTTCGCGAAATGGACGCAAAAATGAAACATTTAATTTTTTCGCTGACTTTTGGTGTAGTGCACTGGACGCAGTGCTCTACGCAAGTCTACACAACACTCAGCTACTGTATGTAAGTCTATGCAACATTGCCCTACTGTACACCAAGCCTCCGCAATTGCACACAACCCTACGCCAGGGCGAAAAATCCTTTTAGCTTTTTCGTCAGTACATACCTGCATTGCTAAATTTTATTCATCCCGCTGGACTTTGCTGGCAGTGAAGCTTCAAAACCATGGAAGAAGAAGAGGTGGGTCAAGCTTCCATGTCCACTATAACTCCTCACGGACAGACCGCCAGTGAGAGGACATGTCCACATCCACTACAACTCCTCACGGACAGATGACGTATGCGATCGCCAGCTGCAGCTCCGCCTTCACCTCCTTAAGTTCTCTCACGATTGTGTCACGTTAAATTAAGTCCATTAACTCCTGGAAGTAATGTATTCTGACTTTTTCCAATGTATCAAATCCATCTGCGTGTCCAGGCAGTCTGTAAAAATAGCGTCATGGAGCCAAGCTTACCCCCCTACACACAACTTATGCAGCCATTCCTGCCAAGCTCCCCCCCAAACGCATCTTACGCAGCCATTCCTGCGTACTAGATATGCAGCACAATACAACTCGACGCAGGCCCGGTGTGAAAGGGGCTTAAGTGTGTGCCACGTTTGGATAAAACTGGGATAAAAATCAAATTCCTTAACTCTGACCTTTGCCAAAATTATTATTTTGTTATGGCAATTTCTGGGCCACAGATCAAAGATGGTCAAAATCCGCAAAAGGAGCTGAGAGTAGACCAACAAACAGAGAGACGGACGTGACCTTGACCCTAATGATTAGCGAGCCAGGTTTGATGCAAACTGGAGTGACATACTTAACTTACTTTGATTTGATGTTACCTGAGAAATTCAAGGACCCACCTATATATGTACCCCATGTTTTGTAGACATCAGATTGAAACAAACAAATAAAATAAACAAAATCATAACTTGACTTTTGACCACAATGGCCTGACAAAACAGTCTGCTTAAGGAAAATTCTGGGGTCAACCTACATGCACACAGAAAGATGGGTGCAAATTGGCCCAATCACCTCAGAGGAATAGTGGAACACAGAAAGACACACACAAACCAACAAACAACAGACACGTGTTTCTCAAATAATAGTATGATAAAATTTTATTTGTTGTTGTTGAATAATGCTGGACATTTGCCACATATTCTGATTATACAAAATTGGTTTACTTCTATTTTATTTTTGGAACATATTTTAAGTTCTGTGATTGAAAGCATAAATCAAATCATTACAGAAATAGAAAAACCCCTCCAGCAGTTCACATGATTAATAATCAATGATAATTAGGAATTGTAGAAATTTGAGAGCGCGGAAAAAAATTCCACTTCAAGTTGTCCTCTCTATGTGCCAATAAATATGATTGTTGCTTTTTGTCTTTTTGAGCTTCATCTGTGCCTCTAAATACTGTGTTAGCCATTTACCACCAGCAGAGTGCAGTAAAAAGCAGACTCTTCAGTAGAAAGTATAAATTAAATCAACTCTGGGAATATTCCCTTTGGTGCTATAATATACTGTATATTGTAATTCACATAATCTGAGTCTCATCACACTTTATTTCATAATGTTTCTGCTCTGTGAGAGTTGAGTCGGTCTTTAACGCTGGTGAATGTGTGATGTCCTCTTGTTACACAGCAGTAATCAAAATGAAACAGGACTCAGATTTTGCATGTAAGAAGCATCATTTCAATGGAACTATCACACTTTAACTGAATGTGTTTAAAAAAGCCCTTTAAAACAATCTAACGTATTTATTTCACTGTCAAATCGTAGTGGTCATAAATTGTACTTTTTGGATAAGGGTGTTCTTATATTATTCATTCTATGAAACATCCACCCACATCCGACTTTATGGCATAAAATGTGTAGGTGACAGAATGCTTATCATTGAGATGGTACTATAAAAATCTTGCAGAGCTATAAGAAAGAGAAAGCTGTTTCAACTGAGCAAGATTTTGCAGGCAAATCACAAATGGGAAAAGATGAATTAAGTTGTTAGGCAACAACAACTTAGTGGATATGTGAGAAAAACAGACAAAATGTTTTCTATCAAATATATGATATCAAATAATTTAGCATATTGTAGCAGAATAAAGTACAAGAGATATTTTATTTATTCATAACTACATTTTCTGCCGCTTAACCAGGTCACAGCATCAGTAGCCCAACCAGCTCAGACCACACTTCCCTATCCTCAGCCAAGTCGTCTCACTCTTCCTGGAGACCCCAAGATGTTCTCAAGACAGCTGGGAAATATAGTCCCTCCTTCCAGCTGGACGTGCCTGGAACACCTTGTTAGGGAGACAACCACGGGCCATCCTCACCAGTTGCCCGAACCACCTCAGCTGGCTCCTTTCGATGCAAATAAGCAGCGGCTGTACCCCGAATCCCTCCCAGATATTCAAGGTTCTCACCCTGTCCAGGAGTGTAAGCCCAGATAGCCGATGGAGGAATCTCATTTCCACCGCTTGTATATGTGATCTTATTCTTTTGGCCCTTGGGCAAGGTCTTTAATCCCCTATTGCTCCCGGTGTGTAGTGAGCACCTTGTATGGCAGCACCGTGACATTGGGGTGAATGTGAGGCATAACTGTAAAGCGCTTTGAGCGTCTGATGCAGATGGAAAAGCACTATATAAATGCAGTCCATTTACCATTTACCATTACTCCAAATTCATGATCATACATGAGGACAGGAGCGCAAATTTATGACTAAATTGAGAGTCTCACCTTCTGGCTCAGCATTTTCTTCACCAAAATGATCAGGTACAGCATCCATAAAACATTAAATGCCACCACAATCCATCTATCCATCTCATGCTCCAACTGGCTCCCAGTTGTGAACAAGATCATGAAATAGTTAATCTCCTCCACTTGGGACAATGACTCTCCTCTGAACCTGAGCAGACAGTCCATACTGTTCCGGCAGACTACCATGATCTCAGATTTGGAGGTGTTGATTCTCATTCCAGTCGCTTCACACTCTGCCTCAAAGCTGCTCAGTGAGCATCAGAGGTCACAGCCTGATGAAGCCAACAGAATCACATCATCTGCAAAAAGTAGAGGTGCAACTCTGAGGTCACCAAACTGGACACCCTCCAATCTCTGACTGTGCCTTGAAATCCCATCCATAAACATCATGAATACTGGTAACAGGTATTCATGATGCAGTGAATGGCAAAGATGGAATGTTTTAACAATATATTTACTGTCACTTTTTTCAAAGCAAGTTGCTTCAAACTGCACTTTGCTGAATATAAAAAGTATACCCCCCCCAAAACTGACAAAACAATAACTTTTCTGAAGAAATATCAGTATTGTTCCCTTCACTGAAGCTAAGTTATTATCTGATTAGCATAGTGGTAGCAGCTAGCCAGTTAGCATAGGCTGGTCACTATTGGCGATTAGCGTGTAGCTGGCTCTGAATTTAGCTTATTTTCAAGTAAATCGGGTCCTCTGTGAGTATGTGTTTATCAGCTAATTGCAGGCAGTGTTGCCACAGTTACTTTGAAAAAATAATCCAATTACTGATTACTGATTACTCCTTGAAAAAGTAACTTAGTTACTTTACTGATTACTCAGTTTTAAAAGTAACTAAGTTAGATTACTAGTTACTTTATTAGTTACTCTCAGCAGCTGCCAACAACACCCCCCTGCCACCACAACATGAAAATGATAACCCGTTTTGACAATACAGTGGTCCCTCGCTATAGCGCGGTTCACCTTTCGTGGCCTTGCAGTTTCGCGGATTTTTTTAGTCCAATTTTGCATGCTTTTTTTTTTTTTTTTACAGCGCATTGTGTTCTGTGTCCTCATCAAGTAGGCCGGTCGCGGCACTGCGAAGGGAGAACACGCGCATTGTGTTCTGTGTGTCTGTTTATAAGAATCTTCTCGCCCAGAAGAAAAAAGAGCGCCAACAACTACCCATAACTGTGTTCTTCACTCAGACGAAGAGGCGCGATCAGAGGAACTGTAAAATACTGGTCAGTCACTATTAATAATTTCTTATGTGTCCAACCTCGTAGGTTAATCGTTAAAATTAAATTCATTAGTTCTAAAAGCCATCATAATTATTTATAGGAAAACGTTCTATTTTTATTTCTCAAACAAATGTTTGGGCCTGAAAACAGGTTGGTCTTGTTTTTCTATTGTTTGAACTTTGAGAGCGTTTACACACGAGAGAAAAGTGAGAAAATGTTAATGCCTGTTTGAGAAAAGTGTATAAAGTGTGTAGTGAGGGCAGTGGTGTAGTCTACATTTTTGAAGTGGGTAGACTGTGTTTTTTGCCTGTCATCAACCCTGTGCGTATGCGCCCCCGGTTATTAACATTTTTAACACCATAACAACAAATAGATCTATACTTTCCATCTGATCATTTATATTCTATATTTGCCACTATAAATGTGAGAAATGTGTCAGAATGTAAGTAAGTAATTTGCACCAATTGCAAAATACAGTATACAACAGTAAATCTAAAAGAAAGATTAAAAAAATACAAAGATCAAATACATTTATTTTTTGGCATCTGAAAACCTAATTTAACAAAGAAATTTAATCAGGTCATAAAGCAGGAATAAACAATGTTTAAATCCAGCCAAAAGTATCATATGCAAGCTACTGCAATTTTGTTGTATCACTTGTACAATGACAATAAAGCCTATTCTATTCTATTCTATTCTACTGTGTATTGTTTAACAGTAAATAAGACAACTTTAAGTCACAGTCACTCAAAAAAAAAAGTGACTGTGACTCCTTGTTATTAAGAAAGAAAAGTTCTCTTAACAATAATAAGGAGCAGATTATTGCCTCCCAACTAACTATATTGCAAGAGTTCTCTTTTCCTCCCTCTATTTAGTAGCGGATATGAGCCTGTACTGTCAAATTAAGCAGCTGCAAGATTCACCCTTCATATAATCCGCATGCCCCCACGTTGTTTGTGGGCAGTTTAGACACATAAACAAAACAGAACACACACATGAGCCTGCACTGGCTGCATAGCCTCATGCCTCCTACCACAATGTCTGTTGAAGTTGACAGTCCATCATCAGGTCCAGATGGGGGACTGGAACCTGTAGGCTTTGTGGCCATCCTCACCAGTTGCCCGAACCACCATCATAATACCGGAGAGTATGTCACTTACCAGTTCCAGTCATTTTAAAACTACACTATCCAATAGCCAACGGGACTCAAGCTCAAGAGATATCTGTAGATTACGGGCAAAACTATTATTTTTTAAAAAGCTATCTCATTTTATATTTTAACAACAAATGAACGGATCATTAAAAATGTCCACGAATCAAAGTCAAAAGACATTTGCACGAGTAGAAGCTCTCCACTTATTGTGCTCAAATTCATATTTTAGAAATGACTCTGTCCTGATAACAACATTAAAAGCAGTTACATATTTTGGCGAAATTACAAGTTGAAATGACCATTAAAAAATTCATCATGAGGTTTATGTCACAGAAATCCTACTTTAAAATCACTGCAGTCATTGTTAAATTATTTCCTGTTGCATTTATAATAAACATTTGTATTTATTTACAGTGTCTGTTTTTCTGGTTGAAATGAGATATAAATAATCTACCAGACTTTAAAAAAATGTACAAATTTCCATGTTATTTTGTCTAAAAATAAATGTCCGAGGTTCCTTATGTTAAACAAGAAATGATCTAATCTGAAATAACAGGTGGTTTTAATTTACAGATGAAAGGTTTCTAAAGAACCATTTATTGATTCATTTAGATATTTTAATTACAAGTGTTCTAAACTTTTTTTTAACAGTAATCAGAAATTCTGAGGTAACAAACAACAACAAAAAACATTTCCAAGGATTTTTCTTCAGAAAACTGCTCCATAAATGAGCAGTCCTGTGACACCTTTGTTTTGTAGAGATCAGTGGTTTCTGCCACTAGTCTTCCGTGTTTTGGCCTGACATGTCATTCCTATTGGACAACGCAAAGGTACGTCACAGCTCAGAGCATCGAAAGTTGGTTTGGATTGAACTTTGATGTGTCAGACTGCTGACAAGCGGCAATGCGCGCTCCCGTCAGAAGCGTCGGTTTAGCTCGGCTTTTGACGCGACGCTTCTGACGCATCTAAAAAACAACACGTCTCATTGAAAATAATGCTTTTTAGACCGTTTTAAGGCCCATTAGCTTAGTGAACAAATAAAAAAACTAGCTGTCATAGCCCACTTACCAGCAATACAGACAGCGCCAGGTTTATCTCCACTCAGGGTGCAAACTTCATCAATCGGCCCTGAAGCAGCAGGTGGACGTTTTCAAAAAAATCTAAAACCGAGGCCTGTTTTCTTTTCATTTTTTTGGGTAATAATCACCATCGATACTTTCTCTAGCATTCTTCTTGTTTGTGTGCGGCTTTCGCGCTGATTAGCTGGTAGCCCAGCCCCCATCTATCTATGAGCCAATTAAAACTCTTATCTAGCAGAGCGAGCGCGCGGGGGGGGGGGGGGGGGGGATGGGGATGGGACACATGCGGTGCACTCTGCAGTGATGCACACCTGATGGCTGTCTTTTAAAGAGAGAATATAAAATTACAGTCAATAAGCGCTCATTTTATTGACACCGTCACGTTCCTCTGGGCAATTTGAAGTGGGTAGACGGAAATTCCGGGTCTTTTTAGGTGAGTAGACGGCGTCTACCTGCGTTCCACGTAGACTACACCACTGAGTGAGGGGTTTTACAGCCTTAAACGTCTATAATAATTGTAAAAAATAACACTGACTACTTCGCGGATTTCGCCTATCGCGGGTTATTTTTAGAACGTAACTCCCGCGATAAACGAGGGACCACTGTACTCACTTTATAGTCATCCTTTCTTTACATCAATGAACATAAATAGTTGTTTTATAAAAAGTAAAATAAAGACATCTTTCTTACCCTGATATTTAACTGTTGACAGCACTGTAATGGTAAAACTTACAATTTCTAACAAACATTGTTTATAACTGTAACAGCAAACTCCATATAGAAAGACCCCAGGTGGGAAGTGATCCCACAAACTTCTTGCTGTGAGGCAACAGTGCTAACCACTAATCCACTGAGCTGCCCATAAGCTTCCAGGTCCTTCCATTTCCATAAAATGTACAAATAAAAATAGTTTTTTTTCTTATTTATTAAGCAAAATGAGCTTTTTTTCAGCTTCCTAAGGAGGTCTTAAGATTAAACTATCTAAGGATTGGGAGGACATCTCGTGTGAAGCTTGTGTTTTATGAATACCAGCCCAAGATTTCCATGGAATGGCCTGAAATAGATACCATTACATTTTTGGGCAGACCTGTACAACTCGAGGAGTCAGGTAATTCCTGAATAATTCAAGAGAATGGTCATCGGCATTCACAAGTACAGCAAGATCAGTAATAATTAAAAGCCTTTATTTATTCAGACATATTCCGGTTTATATGCACAAACCATTTCTGTTTTGTGTGCATACTGTGCAAATAGGTCCTTTACATTTCATGTAATTATATGTACTTTTTGCTGTAATTTTTTTAATCATTTTGAATGTATGTATCTATTTAAAGTGACTGGCTTTATTTTTCTCTTCCCTAACTTAGACCACTGGTGGCTGAAAATGGTCGGGGATGGAAACCTAAATATGCTTGAATATTAAAACTTATGTCATTATAATTGGCCTTGTTTTACCTCTGACTAATTTCATTTCATTTATATTGCACCAAATCACAACAAAGTTGCCTCTAGGTACTTCACACAAGGTCTAACCTTACCAACCCCTAGAGCAAGCACAAGGGTGACAGTGGTAAGGAAAAACTCCCTCTAATGATTTGAGGAAGAAACCTCAAGCAGACCAGACTCAAAAGGGTGACTCCCTGCTTCACCTGCTCAGGGTGCCGCTGTCATTGGAGCACTGTGGGATAGCTCGCTGAACTACTTCCGCCTGACCCACTGCTGAATTTACTGACATGAGAAGATGCTGCTGGATGAGTGTGAGAATATTGACTTATGATAATTTAGGCGTAAAACACACGAGATACACAAGTTCTTGTGCTAAATATACTCCTTATGTTTTTGTTACCCATGAAAACGCCCTCTCATCGCAAATACAGAATTGTTTGGGAACTACTTTTTACACCGGAATTCATCAAGCACGTCGGCTGCGGGTGCGTACTAACACAGAATTTACAAAAACTATATAGCTGTTTGGCCAAAATGTAAGCTAATGGCGCTCGTGAGAGTATGCCTCTGCTTGGGCCATGCTACCAACACAATTGACAATGCGAATATAGGTGCACAGGATGGGAGGTTTTTTGTTGGGTTTTTTTTTTTTTTGCATATCAACATCTTCAAGAACACCCTGAGGGTCTTCTTTTTTTTAAATTCTTTAATATATTTTTGTAACATTACATGATGATATCTAGGTATGCACTATAAAAATTGAGACAGTTAATTTTAAATATCTGCATTGAACATGTAAAAGATGCTGAAATAATGACAGGTGACAGACGAATAAAAGATTCTTATTAGTTAGTCAGTTCTCCTGTATGGACAGCATCCTCACTAGGGACAGACCTACGTGTAAAGCCGGGTCCATAGCTTTGTAAAGTCACGTATTCCTTCGCCTCTGACCCTTTTTTTAGTTTAGTGGCCTAAGTGCAGTATGGCTGGGAGCCAGGCAGTCATACACAGCCCACATTAAACATGGGATTCCTTTTAAAACAGCACTTTGCATGATGGTCAACAGTATCATCACTAATAACATCATAAAATATTACAAATTCAGATCCTGATGCACACTATGGAACTGTGCCATTAGCATCTGAACAGCTTTTCTCCTCATGTTTGAGCACAGCCATATGTGGAGTAGGTCTGGTTATAGTATTTTAACATAATACTGCACATTGTAGCCCATAGTACTGCTCAGTGAATCATTCATCTCATCTTATTGGAAACCAGTTTTATTGCACTTTTCAATAATAGTATCATATGTAGTTACTGCTTACATTAGCAAGGCTTTGCACACAATTACAGCTATATTACGGTGCTGGGATACGTTTCTTCATAAATGTTTCACACCTGATTTTCTTTTTTTTCTTCAACTTGCAGTTGGTGTCTGATGTTGTGTGTTCCACGTAATGCCTTACTTTGCACATCTCAGCAGATAGAGTAGCTTGCTGGATCTTTATGAAAGTTTCTTATAATGCTTTGTTGTCCTGTCTATTGTCCTTTATTTCTGTTGAATGTGTTTTTAATGCCCCAGTGGAGCAGCAAGAGAGGGGCTATAAATGCATTTTATTGTGCAGTCTTGCATAATGGCTGTAAAAGTGAACCTTGCCCCCTTTGTCTCACTGTATGATCACAAGTGTTGCTGTCACCTGATGCAGGGAGGTTTAAGAATGATCACATGTTCATGTTCATCTTCTCTTAAATATCAAAGTGGGGGCTGTGAAAGAAAAGATGCTTCAACCCCATCTGTGGAAAATCCTTTCTGTGCACAAAAACTGACAAATTAGACTTTGCGAGCAATAAAAGTTTGCTTCTTAGCAGTTGCTGAGCGCAATAGGCCTGCCTATGAAAGATTTTTTTTTTTTTAACCACATCCCAATAACAAACTGAGGAGATGAGTGTGATATGAATGTGTGTGATATCTGAGTCCATCAATCTGCACTGTCTGTCAAACAGTTATCTTCTACTGGGGCTACAGTGTGCAAAAGTATACTATAATCAGAAGAAGTAAATCCACCGTTGCCAAACAGGAAACATTGTCCTGCTTTGCTTCAGGTCAGGTCAGGTCAGGGAACATACTTTGGTACTGCATGTTGCTGCGTCCACCACACTACACAACTGCCCTGTGTCGTGGTTGACAACCACCAAGGTACCCAACCAGTCCATCCCCACCAACTGAATGGAGTCATCTACCTGCTGCATCCAGGTACACGGTAAACCCCAATAAGTTAGTAGAACTCAAAAATATTGAGGCAGTCAGTTGCCACAATTTTTTGAGTCCATAAACTTAAAAGTCAATTGTTCCCAGAACTTAAAAGTTGTGATTAAATGCTACTTGTACTTCATGATTACAAAGAAATTAAAATGAAAGTAAGTCTTTTCAGCTGCTTCCTTGTTTTTCACTTGGGGTCACCAGCAGATGTGAGGTGGATCTGTTATGTTGATTTGGCACATGTTTTACACCAGATACCCTTCCTGACGCAACTCCACATTACATGGAAAAATGTGGCAGGGTGCGGCTAGAACCAGGAACCTACTGCACTGAAACCAAGCGCACTAATCACTTGGCCACCACCCCTGCTAAACAGTTCATTAAGTCACTTCAGATATTTTCATATACAACCTGAATTCCAGTGAAGTTGGGACATTGTGTGAAATGTAAATAAAAACAGAATGCAATGATTTGGAAATCCTTTTCAACCTATATTCAATTGAATACACCACAAAGACAAGATATTTAATGTTCAAACTGATAAACGTTATTGTTTATGTGCAAATATTTGCTCATTTTGAAATGGGTGCCTGCAACACGTTTCAAAAAAGCTGGTACGGGGCAACAAAAGACTGGGAAAGTTGATGAATACTCAAAGAACATCTGTTTGGAACATTCCACAGGTGAACAGGTTAATTGGAAACAGATGAGTGTCATGATTGGGTATAAAAGGAGCATCCCAAAAAGGCTCTGCTGTTCACAAGCAAAAATGGGGTGAGGATCATCACTTTGTGAACAACTGCGTGAAAAAATAGTCCATCAGTTTAAGAACAATGTTTCTCAATGTTCAATTGAGAGGAATTTAGGGATTCCATCATCTACAGTCCATAATATAATCAGAAGATTCAGATAATCTGGAGAACTTCTACACGTAAGCAGCAAGGCCAAAAACCAACACTGAATGCCCATGGCCTTCAATCCCTCAGGCGGCACTGCATTAAAAACCAACATCATTGTGTAAAGGATCTTACCGCGTGGGCTCAGGAACACTTCAGAAAACCATTGTCAGTTCACACAGTTCGTCGCTACATCTACAAGTGCAAGTTAAAACTCCACCATGCAAAGCGAAAACCATACATCAACAACATCCAGAAGCACTGCCACCTTCTCTGGGCCTGAGCTCATTTGAAATGGACAGACGCAAAGTGGAAAAGTGTGCTGTGGTCTGATGAGTCCACATTTCAAATTGTTTTTGAAAATCATGGACGTTGTGTCCTCTGGACAAAAGAGGAAAAAACCAAGTTCAAAAGCCAGCATCTGTGATGGTATGGGGGTGGGGTGGTGGTGGTGGTGGTGGTGTTAGTACCCATGGCATGGGCAATGGCACCATCAATGCTGAAAGGTACATCCAGGTTTTGGAGCAACACATGCTGCCATCCAAGCAACATCTTTTTCATCGACGTCCCTGCTTATTTCAGCAAGACAATGCCAAACCACATTCTGCACGTGTTACAACAGCGTGGCTTCATAGTAAAAGAGTGCGGGTACTAGACTGGCCTGCTTGCAGTCCAGACCTGTCACCCATTGAAAATGTGTGGCGCATTATGAAGCGTAAAATACGAAAACGGAGACTCCGGACTGTTGAACAACTGAAGTCGTACATCAAGCAACAATGGAAAGAATTCCACCTACAAAGCTTCACCAGTTAGTGTCCTCAGTTCCCAAATGCTTATTGAGTGTTGTTAGAAGGAAAGGTGATGTAACACAGTGGTAAACATACCACTGTCCAAGCTTTTTTGAAACGTGTTGCAGGCATCCATTTCAAAATGAGCAAATATTTGCACACAAACAATAAAGTTTATCAGTTTGAACATTAAATATCTTGTCTTTGTGGTGTATTCAATTGAATATAGGTTGCAGTTACCTGAGTCTCCCTAAGTACTTGTTCATTTAATAAATTCATTCAAGCAGTACCCAAGGATCCTCTGGAGTGGCCTTGTATCAAGGACATCCAGTCTGCTCAGTGTCCCACATTTCATCTGACTGGACTTCAAGATTAGATCTTTGGAGTGTGTGTGTGTGTGTGTGTGGGGGGGGGGGGGGGGGGGGGGGGGGGTTGATGGAGTACTTAAAACACATAGTCACAACTAGTTATTCAAATGTTGTGTCTCATCTCTGAGGGCACTCTGAATATACAGAGGTGTCATAGTGTGTGGCTTGTGAAAATTTCCAGGTTCTTATAAAGGGTTAAGAAATTGGACTGTGAAGGATATGAGGGTAGAGGGAAGGAATATGTGAGCTGGTGATGAACCATTGCTGGTCTCCTGTCCCTCGACCTGCTTATAGAGGAACTGAAGCACTACATTACTTTAAATATAACTTTGCTGTACTGTCCCAATGGGCCCACCAGTTTTACCAGATGTATATCTGATACTCCTGCCAGGATCTTGAACATATATCTGGTGCCAGTTCTCTGATGGTTGATCCACCAGTCACCCACCAAATTTCAGTGAGATTGAAAAAGCAGTGAAACAGTTGGGGACAGGAAACCATCTAGGAATCTATGGTTTTGGGGGACAAACTCCTCATTATCCTGGTATTGCAAACAAACTTTGCTTCCATCAGGGAGATAGGTATTATCCAAATACACTGGAAGAAAGGACTTGTACCTCTCTGGAAAAGAAAAGTGAGCAGTTTCGACTGTGACAGCTACTGCAGGGGCATTACACTATTGCCTGTTCCAGATATGTCAAGGGTCATTTTTAATGGGATCTAGCCACAGCTACTTACTGCTCAGTGACTGGAGTTGTCAACCATCCGAGCAGTGTGAATACTCATAGAGTGCAAGTGTGAATACTGGCAGTGATTCTTTGCACCCTCTCCGGGAACCATCACCTTATCGTAATGGAGAGGTTTGTGTGTTTCTATGAACCTGAGAGCTGTGTTCATTGGAGCCTTCGTGCTCCTGGTAGGGTCTCCCGTGGCAAATTAGTCTCAGGCGAGGGCCAGGGTAAGAATGGTTCACAAAGACTCCATGGACAAATGAGGCAGAGGAAACGTGACTCAGCCCTTTGATGGCACTCAGCCATCAGAAGTGTCTGTATGTCTGTGTGCAGTGAAAATGCTGAACACAGAAACATTCACTTGACTCTGTAGTGACATTCATATCTCTGGGATTACAGTATTTGGGTTCGAGTGCTGCCAGCTTTTAATTTTAATTTACCCTTTATTTAACCGGGTTAATCCCATTTAGATCAAGATCTCTTTGCAAGGGAGACCTGGACAATTATAAAGTTTCCAATTCACTTAATCTGCATGCCTTTAAATGTGGGAGGAACCCAGAGGACCCGGAGGAAACCCACACAAACTCCACATAGAAAGGCCACAAGTGGGAATCGAACCCATGACCTTCTTGCTGTGAGGCAGCAGTGCTAACCACTAAAGCCCTGGTCAGACCGAATAATGAACGATGAATAATGAGCCACGTAGCATGAATTTTTTGTGCGGGTCGAGTTATTCAAGAAATGTGGGAGAATAGAGGCTCTTAAGCTGTGTTTACACATAACAACGGTAAGTCATGAATGCCACGAAGTATACATTCTTGGTTGCTGATCACTAATGTGATGATTCAGGGCAGAGGTGTTAGGTGTCCTCAGGAACTGCTGCAACCTGTTACCATGCGTTACGATAAATGGCACGTGTTGCTGGAGAAGTATCAGGAACCATTACGCATGGTCAAGAATAATGTTCTGTGTTGTTGCACGCTGTTGCACGCTGTTGCGCGCTATCGCGCGTAACAGCGCATCATTAAGTTCTGTCACATTGTGAATGAGGCGAATTGTCTCCACACACACACCCATTTTCATCCAACCATCAGTTGCTGAACAGTTCAGAGTGCTCCAGTTTGCTCCTCAAGATCCACAGCAGAAGAACTTTGTGACTGCATGCTTAGTTGGGCTCTGTGTCATGGAGTGGTGCAGAGAAGAGGATGAGATGGAGAGAGCCAGATGTGTGGCTCCACACAACTCCCGTCTCACACATTTTCCCAAACATCAGGCACATGCAGCAGGTGCGCGCTGAGAAGCATTGGAACACAACTTTTAGCCGACTTGGCATCACTGTCCTTCTTCAGCATACTGCAGCAATGAAACTGAATGCGGTGCAACAGGGTTTAATTGTGCGCACGTCAGAGAAGAACGCTGTCACGCTCTATTAAGGATCACCAGTAATCAAGACAGATCAACATGCTCAGTTGCGACCTCCACAACATGAGGCGAAATGAGGGTGATGCATGACATTCGTGGAAGATTTTTGACAGCCACAAACATGCTCCACAAAAATCATGAATATCACGCACCAACATGCACTATTAAGAAACCTATTCAGATGCGTTAAGTCACATTAAGAATGTCAGGAATGTGTCAAGAATGACGCAAATATGACATTCGTAAGGCATCCTGCCTGTGTGTAAATGCACCATAAGAGGCAGATTATTCGGCTAACGAGGATCATCTCTGAGCGTGGTGCTAATTTCGTGAAGTTCAAAATTTAGCAAAAATAGTCTGGGGAAGTTTGTATACACAGCCTCAACTTTATCTAAAGTCTGGATCTTTTAGTGAAGCGTAGTTGCTGAGATCACCTTAGTATTTCTTCTGTTTTTCTTGTTGCTTAATGCTTAATACCTTATTTATTGTCTTTCTGCCGCCTGATTCTCCATCCAGAAGTGGGGGTGGGTGTCTTCTTCTGCAAGCCTCCCGTCCTGTGCACCAGCATGGACTCCCAAAATGTCCTGTATATTTGTATTGTCATGTGTGTTGGTGACATGGCCCAAGCAGAGGGTCACCCCTTTGAGTCTGGTCTGCTTTAGGTTTCTTCCTCAAATCATCAGAGGGAGTTTTTCCTTACCACTGTCACCTGTCTGCTTGCTCTAGGGGTTGGAAAGGTTAGACATTACTTGTGTGAAGCGCCTTGAGGCAACTTTGTTGTATCAGGAATAGTGGACAGAAATGTCTGGACACAATTGCCGGACTCAACAACGTAGCTTTGGTTCACAAAGGCGTTTCCTGAAGGATTCAGTGGGGTCCGGTACACGGCAAGGCAGTCCAAAACAAGCAAACAAATCAAAAACATCAGGCTTAAGGCGTGGTCAATACAAACAGGCAGGTGGTCGAAACACAACGTGGTAGCAGGACTAGGAGACATGAATACAAGGCTGGAAGCGAAGGCACAAGGCGCAACGATCTGGCGAAGGAGTAGTGCCACCAGTGGGACATAAATCCACCCAGGTGATGAGATGCAGATTAGAAACAGGTGTATGGAAAGATCCAGAAATGGGTGTGGCCAAAACTGAGTGCAATGCCCACCACCAAGCACCAAGAGACACAGACAAGAGAGATAGGGACAGAAAAAGAGCAGGCAGGAAAAAACCCAGCACTGAGAAACCCATAAAAACCTAAAGCACAGGTACAAATCATGACAGGACCCCCCCTCTAAGGGCCGACCCCCGACGGCCCAGGGGAACCAGGGTGCTGAGCATGAAAGTCTGCGATAAGGTCCGGGTCCAGAATGAAACGAGAGGGGATCCAGGACTGTTCTTCAGGCCCATACCCCTCCCAGTCCACCAGGTACTGCACCCCCCTCCCACGCCGCCGAGACCCCAGGGGGCGCCGAACAGAGAAGACTGGTCCACCACCCACAAACCGGGCGGAAGGCGGGGAAACGGCAGGAGTGCACAAAGGGCTAGTGTGGACAGGCTTCACATGGCTGACGTGGAAGGTGGGGTGCACCTTCATGGACCCGGGCAAAAGCAGACGGACCGAAACACGCTTAATCACTTTAGCGATGGGGAATGGACCAACAAACCTGGGAGTGAGCTTCCTGGGGATGCCACGGAGGGACAGGTGGCGAGTGGAGAGCCAGACTTTCTGACCTGGGCTGTAGGCAGGTGCCGGAGACCTCTTCCTATCGGCTGCGGCCTTATAGGCCATAGACGAACGTTGCAGAGCCCGACGAGCCCACTCCCAGGTTCACCGGCAGCAAAGGATGAGGGACAAGGCAGAGGGCACCCAGGAGGTCAAGTCTGTGGGAGGAAACAAAGACGGCTGAAACCCATGTGACACATGAAATGGGGAGTAGCTTGTGGATGCAGATGGTAAGCAGTTATGCGCTAGCTCAATCCACACTAACTGTGAGGCCCAGGTGGCCGGATGCTGAGAAGCCAGGATACGCAGGCCCTTTTCCAACTCTTGATTAACGCTTTCAGTTTGGCCGTTGACTTGTGGGTGGTGTCCCGATGTTAGGCTGGAGGTGAACCCCAGCAGGCGACAGAACTCTTTCCAGAACTGAGAGACGAATTGAGGCCCTCGATCCTAGACTATGTCCTGTGGGATACCATGCAGCCTAAAAACGTTAGTCAACAAAACCTCAGCAGTCCCTTTGGCGGTAGGTAGTCTTGGCAAGTGTACGAAATGGGCCATTTTAGAGAGACGATCCACAACCGTTAATATTACTGTGTACCCCTTTGAGGGTGGGAGTCCTGTGACAAAGTCAATGGAAATATGAGACCAAGGTCTCGTTGGAATGGGCAAAGGCAGTAATTTACCGGATGGTGAGTGTGTGGAGGATTTGTGCATAGCACAGGTCTGGCAGGCCTTGACATAATCGGTGATATCGGAACGCAGGCAGGGCCACCAAAACCTCTCTTGAACAATGTGCGAAGTATTTTTATACCTGGGTGGCAGGCAAACCGGCTATCGTGTCCCCAGCATATAACGTCCCCTCTTAGGGACGCAGGTACAAATAGTTTCCCTTTAGGGCACCCTGGAGGAACGGGTACGTCACGTGCAGCCAAACGAACCTTAGACTCAATATCCCAAGGGGTTGGCAGAAACAAAACAAGACTCTGGAAGGACTGTACCAGGCTGATGGAGCAATTGAAGGATCCCCTTGTCGGGAGAGTGCGTCCGGTTTGCTGTTTTTGGATCTAGGGCGGTATGACAGTACAAAATTAAAACCGCTAAAGAAAATAGCCCAACGAGCCTGCCTGGAATTTAACCATTTAGCTGAGCGCAAATACTCTAAATTTTTGTGATCAGTCCATACCAAGAATGGGACTTGTGCCCCCTCAAGCCAATGGCGCCACTCCTCCAGGGCCACTTTAACCGCCAGCAGTTCTTGGTCACCTATGCTATAATTTCTTTCTGCAGGAGATAATTTTTTAGACAGAAAAGTGCACGGGTGTAATTTCTTGTCTAATAGGTCATATTGGGAACAGGATCGCTCCAACACCTATGTCGGAAGCGTCAACCTCAACCACGAACTGTCGGGCGGGGTCAGGAAGGAGTAGTACGGGGGCTGCTGTAAAGCGATTCTTTAGGACCTGAAAGGCCTCATCACACTCAGGGGTCCAATTAAAAGCCCGGAGGGATGAGGTGACATTGTGCAGTGGTGCGGCTATGGAACTGAAATTACGGATAAATTTACGGTTAAATTAGCGAATCTGAGAAATCTCTGGACCTCCTTTCGGGTCTTAGGGGTAGCCCAATCGTGAACAGCTGCCACCTTCCCTGGATCCATCCGAATCTCCCCCTTTGAAATCACGAACCCTAAGAATGACACCGTGGATCTATGGAGTTCACACTTTTCAGCTTTTACAAATGGGTGATTGCGTAATAGGGTTTCCAGAACCGAGCGAACATGCCGCATGTGAGTTTCTTCATCTGGAGAAAAAAATCAGAATATAGTCCAGATAAACAAATACAAACTTATTCAGATACTCGCGCAAGACATCATTAACCAAATTCTGAAACACTGCAGGTGTGTTAGTTAACCCGAAGGGCATGACAAGGTACTCATAGTGGCCTGTTGGGGTATTGAATGCCATTTTCCATTCATCCCCTTGCTTAATACGCACTAAATTGTTGTGAAAGTGTAGGAACACGGACCCACAACAGGGGGCGTAAATGAACGGGCAATGGATAAGCCAAACAGTAACAATTTAATGTTGTAAATTGTGCACAACGGAATACAGACAATAACAAGTTTGGAACTACAGTCAATTACACGTTGAGTGACGTGTGGGCAGGCTTGAGGATAGGAGACGCCCGTCCAGAACCGAGCCGGATCCCACACGGCCCCCACCGCCAACGGATGTGAAGAACACCGGAGCTGCCAAGTCCTGGGTCCCCAGGTGGCCACCATCTCCAGCTGTCAGACCTGGCACTGCTGGCAGAGAACAAAAACAGCACAGATGAGTGTGAGTACGCACACTCAGTAATCCCACTGTCTGTGTTCCTTTGGGAGGGAGCACCTCCACCTCCAATCACACACACGTGCAGCTCCTGTCTAACCACTTATCTGGATGGGGTGTGAAGCGAAGCCGTCGCTGATCACACCAAACGCCAATCCCACGGATAAGGAAACACTTACAGGAAAAACGGCTGCAAAGATGTTCAGACTACAAGTTAGTGTTCAGACACAGCAGAGAATATTACCTCTAAGGTAGCTGATTTCTCGGCGGAGAGGTGGAGTGGCAGTCCGGCCTTTATGGTGATGGTGATGTGATGTGGATGAGTGACAGCTGGTGCTGATGACAAGTGACAGCTGTCACTCCCGGTTGCTATGATGCCCTCTCATGCTTGAAGCCCGCACTTCAAGCAGGGCGCCATCTGGTGGTGGTGGGCCAGCAGTACCTCCTCTTCAGCGGCCCACATAACAGGACCCCCCCCTCAACGGGCACCTCCGGGCACCCGACCAGGCTTGTCCGGGTGACGGGTCCAGGATGAAGCTCCTCTTCACCCAGGAGTGTTCTTCGGGTCCATACCCCTCCCAGTCCACCAAATACTGGAACCCCCGGCCCTTCCGACGGACGTCCAGGAGCCGGCGCACGGTCCAAGCCGGCTCCCCGTCGATGATCCGGGCAGGAGGCGGCGCCGGTCCGGGGGTACAGAGGGGTGAAACGTGGTGAGGTTTGATGCTGGCAGCTTCAGCTTCACTGCGGCTGGACTGAGGACTTTGAGTATGGTGAAAGGTCCAATGTATCTGTCCTGTAACTTCTGGGATTCCACTTGCAGGGGAATGTCCTTCATGGAAAGCCAAACCTCCTGCCCAGACTGATACGTAGGGGCCGGGGCACGCCGGCGGTCTGCATGGTTCTTGGCCCTCATCCGGGCTTTGAGCAGGGCAGAGTGGGCGGTACGCCACACCCGACGGCACCTCCTCAGATGGGCCTGGACTGAGGGGACCCCGACCTCTCCCTCCACTAGCGGGAACAATGGGGGCTGGTAAGCCAAACACACCTCAAACGGGGAGAGGCCGGTAGCAGATGATACTTGGCTGTTGTGAGCGTACTCGATCCAGGCCAAATGGTTGCTCCGGGCCGTCGGGTGCGTGGAGGTTACGCAGCGGAGGGCCTGCTCCAATTCCTGGTTCACCCGCTCTGCCTGTCCGTTCATCTGAGGATGGTACCCAGACGAGAGACTCACGGTGGCCCCCAGTTCCCTGCAGAAACTCCTCCAGACCTGAGAGGAGAACTGAGGACCACGGTCTGAGACGATATCTGATGGAATCCCATGCAGACGCACGACGTGGTGGACCAGGAGGTCTGCAGTCTCCTGGGCCGTCGGGAGCTTTGGGAGGGCCACGAAGTGGGCCGCCTTGGAGAACCGGTCCACTATCGTGAGGATGGTAGTCATGCCCTGGGACGGCGGGAGGCCCGTGACAAAGTCCAGGCCGATGTGAGACCAGGGGTGATGAGGCACGGGCAGAGGCTGGAGGAGGCCTTGGGCCTTGTGGTGGTCGGCTTTGCCCCTGGCGCAGGTGGTGCAGGCCTGGACATACTCCCGGACGTCGGCTTCCATAGACGCCCACCAGAAGCGCTGCCGGACCACTGCCACGGTCCGTCGCACCCCTGGATGACAGGAGAGCTTGGAACCGTGACAGAAGTCTAGGACCGCAGCCCTGGCCTCTGGTGGGATGTACAACTTGTCCTTCGGACCTGTCCCCGGGTCCAGGCTCTGTGTCAGGGCCTCCCGGATGGTCTTCTCCACGTCCCAGGTGAGGGTGGCCACGACAGTGGACTCGGGATGATGGTTTCCGTTGGGTCTGACAGCTCGGTCTTGACCTCCTCTTCGTGCACCCGGGACAGGGCGTCAGATCGTTGGTTCTTCGTCCCGGGGCGGTAGGTGATCCGAAAGTCAAAACGCCCGAAGAACAGTGACCAGCGGGCTTGCCTGGGGTTTAGACGCCTGGAGGTCCGAATGTACTTCAGGTTCCGATGGTCCGTGAAAACCGTAAATGGTACCGATGCTCCCTCCAACAGGTGTCTCCACTCCTCCAGAGCCTCTTTCACCGCTAGAAGTTCCCGATTGCCGACGTCATAGTTCCTTTCAGCCGGGGTCAACCTGCGGGAAAAGTAGGCACATGGATGGAAAACCTTGTCGGACTCCCCGCTCTGGGATAGCACGGCTCCTATCCCTGAGTCAGAGGCGTCCACTTCAACTATAAACTGGCGATTGGGATCGGGCTGCACCAAAACCGGTGCAGTCGAGAATCGGCGTTTCAACTCCCTAAACGTGGCTTTGCACTGATCCGGCCAGGTGAAGGGGACTTTTGTGGAGGTCAGAGCTGTCAGGGGGCTAACTACCTGACTGTAGCCCTTGATGAACCTCCGGTAGAAATTTGCAAAACCGAGGTACTGTTGCAGTTTCCTACGGTTTGTTGGTTGGGGCCAGTCTCTCACTGCCGCAACCTTGGCCGGATCAGGGGCAACGGAGTTGGAGGAGATTATGAACCCCAGGAAGGACAAAGAAGTGCGGTGGAACTCACACTTCTCGGCCTTCACAAACAGCCGGTTCTCCAACAACCGCTGCAGGACCTGACGTACACGCTTGACATGGGTCTCAGGATCCGGAGAAAAGATGAGTATATCGTCCAGATATACGAAGACAAACTGATGCAGGAAGTCCCGCAAGACGTCATTAACCAAGGCTTGGAACGTCGCGGGCGCATTGGTGAGGCCGAACGGCATGACCAGGTACTCAAAGTGACCTAATGGGGTGTTAAATGCCGTCTTCCACTCGTCTCCCTCCCGGATCCGAACCAGGTGATAAGCATTCCTGAGATCCAGTTTAGTGAAAATCTGGGCTCCATGCAAGGCCGTGAACACTGAATCCAACAGAGGTAATGAGTATCGGTTGCGAACCGTGATCTCGTTCAGCCCTCTGTAATCAATGCATGGATGGAGTCCGCCGTCCTTCTTGCCCACAAAAAAGAAACCAGCACCCATCGGGGAGGTGGAGTTCCGGATCAACCCGGCAACTAACGAGTCCCGGATGTAGGTCTCCATTGATTCACGTTCTGGACGTGAGAGGTTGTACAGCCTGCTGGACGGGTACTCAGCGCCCGGTATCAAATCAATGGCACAATCGTACGGACGGTACGGGGGCAGCATGAGTGCCAGATCCTTGCTGAAGACGTCAGCAAGGTCATGGTACTCGGCTGGCACCACCGCCAGATTGGGGGTGACTAAAACCTCCTCTTTAGCTGTCACACCGGGTGGAACCGAGGATCCTAAACACTCCCGTTGGCAGGTTTCGCTCCACTGAACCACAACCCAGACGGCCAATCAATCCGGGGATTGTGTTTTAACACCCATGGAAAACCCAAAATCACTCGGGAGGTAGAAGGTGTTACATAAAACACAATCTCCTCCCTGTGATTTCCAGATGCAACCAATGTCACTGGCTGTGTCTGGTGTGTGATTAGTGGAAGAAAGGTGCCATCTAGTGCCCACACCGACAACGGTGACGGTAAGGCCACTAGAGGGAGCCCAACCTCCTTTGCCCATCTGCTATCCAGCAGATTCCCCTCCGACCCCGTGTCCACCAGTGCTGGGGCATGAAGGGTTAGATCCCCACTCAGGATCGTGACTGGGATGCGTGCAGATTTTCGGGGTCTCCCCGCGTGGGTATTGTGACCCACCCTTAGCCCAGTCTCTAAGGACGAGTGCTGCTGTGTTGACCGTTTGGGGCATTTTTTCTGTGTGCTCGGTTGAGCTGCAGAGAAAACACTCCCCACGGACCAGCCTCCTTTGTCTCTGATCTGATCGCCTTTTGGCCCTGCTCGTCTCTCTAACAACGTCAGCAGGGGGAGCTGTCGTCACGTGGAGTGCCCTGGCTGTGGAGCGTGGGGAAGACGGCTCCCTTTCAGACCCGGGAGTAAGAGGGATGGCTTGTGCCTGACCACGCCCTTCGTCTCGCTCCCGTCGGTGTTCTGTTAATCGGTTGTCTAACCGTATAACCGGGTTGATAAGCCCGTCTAAATCCCATGGCTCGTCCTTCGCCACCAGGTGCTCCTTAAGGACCAGAGACAGTCTGTTTACGAAGGCGGCGTGGAGCGTGACAGCATTCCAGCCGGCTCGCGCTGCCGCGATGCGGAAGTCGACTGCATACTTCGCTGCGCTCCGACACCCCTGTCTTATCAACAGCAGCATGCTTGAAGCGGTCTCGCCTCTATGAGGGTGGTCAAACACCTGTCGGAACTCCCTCACAAACCCAGCATATGTCGTTAGGAGCCGTGAGTTCTGCTCCCAGAGCGCTGTAGCCCAGGCACGTGCCTCTCCTCGAAGCAGATTTATAATGTAAGCCACCCGGCTAGCGTCTGACGCGTACATGACGGGACGCTGTGAAAAGACGAACGAGCACTGCATCAAGAAGTCCGCGCACGTCTCGACACAGCCTCCGTACGGCTCCGGAGGGCTTATGTATGCTTCAGGGGAAGGTGGGGGGGTTCGTTGAACGACCAGTGGAATGTCTGTTTCTGGCATTCGGTCAGCAGGAGGAGGTGCTGCAGCAGCACCCTGAGCATGCGCTTCCACCTGGGCGGTGAGAACCTCCATCCTTCGATTGAGAATAATGCTCTGCTCGGTAACTAAGTCCAACCGAGCAGTAAAAGCGGTTAAGATGTGCTGCAGCTCACCTAACATGCCTCCTGCTGGCGCCTGTGCACCTCGCTCTTCCATTGGCTGTTCAAGCGATGGTTGATGCCCCTCAGGATCCATGACGCTGGCCGAGAAATCCTGTTGTGAAAGTGTAGGAACACGGACCCACAACAGGGGGCATGAATGAACGGGCAATGGATAAGCCAAACAGTAACAATTTAATGTTGTAAATTGTGCACAACGGAATACAGACAATAACAAGTTTGGAACTACAGTCAATTACACGTTGAATGACGTGTGGGCAGGCTTGAGGATAGGAGACGCCCGTCCAGAACCGAGCCGGATCCCACACGGCCCCCACCGCCAACGGATGTGAAGAACACCAGAGCCGCCAAGTCCTGGGTCCCCACGTGGCCACTGTCTCCAGCTGTCAGACCTGGCACTGCTGGCAGAGAACAAAAACAGCACAGATGAGTGTGAGTACGCACACTCAGTAATCCCACTGTCTGTGTTCCTTTGGGAGGGAGCACCTCCACCTCCAATCACACACACGTGCAGCTCCTGTCTAACCACTTATCTGGATGGGGTGTGAAGCAAAGCCGTCGCTGATCACACCAAACGCCAATCCCACGGATAAGGAAACACTTACAGGAAAAACGGCTGCAAAGAAGTTCAGACTATAAGTTAGTGTTCAGACACAGCAGAGAATATTACCTCTAAGGTAGCTGATTTCTCGGCGGGGAGGTGGAGTGGCAGTCCGGCCTTTATGGTGATGGTGATGTGATGTGGATGAGTGACAGCTGGTGCTGATGATGAGTGACAGCTGTCACTCTCGGTTGCTATGACGCCCTCTCATGCTTGAAGCCCGCACTTCAAGCAGGGCGCCATCTGGTGGTGGTGGGCCAGCAGTACCTCCTCTTCAGCGGCCCACATAACACTAAATGGTATGCATTACGTAAGTCAAGCTTGGTAAAGATTGTGGCACCCTCTAGTAGTTCAAACGCAGTGGTGATGAGAGGCAGGGGATAGCGGTTCTTGACAGTAACATCATTAAGGCCGCGATAGTCTATGCATGGATGAAGTGACTTGTCTTTCTTTTCCACGAAGAAGAACCCTGCCCCTGCGGGCGAAGACGAGGGTCGAATCAAACCTGCCTCTAATGATTCCTGGATATACTCATTCATGGCGATGCATTCTGGGGCAGACAGAGAGAACAGTTTTCCTCGTGGAGGACTGGTACCGGGAAGCAGCTCAATGGCACAATCGTAAGGACGATGCGGAGGTAGTGATTTAGCTTTGGTTTTTCTAAAAACCTCGGCAAGGTCATGATAACACAACGGAACTCCAGTGAGATCGGAAGTAGATGTTACGACTGATTTAGTGGAACTGATTAGGCATCGACCTGCGCAGTCGGGTCCCCAGGAACTAATTTGTCCCGCGGACCAATTTAGTTGAGGACAATGCCTCTTTAACCAGGGATGCCCCAAAATAGCCGAGTGAGTCATTTTATCAAACACGTGAAAACTTATCATCTCAGAGTGATTTTCTGCGATAATCAACCGGACTGATTCAGTACAATGAGTGATACGACCGAGCTCACGGCCGTCCACAGCATGCATCACCAGAGGATGAGGGAGACAGTTTAACTTAAGATGTAGGGACCCGGCGAAAGAAGATTGCATCAAATTAGCGTCTGAGCCAGAATCAATAAACACCGGCACCATACAGGATGAACGCTCTGAGACAAACCTGGCTGTGATTACGTTTTGAGGAGTTACTGAAGAAATGGAATACTGACTCATCCGCAGTACCGGTTGTGACCGCGCGAGGGCACCCCTGGATTGACACTCAGTGACCACATGTCCAGCCCGCCCACAGTAAAAACAAAGGCCCAGGTCTTTGCGTCGCTGCCGTTCCTTAGCAGTTAACCGGGCGCATTCCGATTGCGTGGGCTCTTCCATGGAAGGACGTGGAGGGCTGCAGCCAGGGGGAGGAGGCCCGGTGTTGCGAGCAGGAGTTGTTGCGGTGCGCTGAGTCGGGAGGTGTACGTCGTGTTGAGACTGGTCCACCAGCCGGCGGTCGGTGCGGATGGCGAGTGCGATGAGTTCATCCAAATCTTCCGGAAGGTTAATGGCAACAAGTTTGTTCCGGATCTGGTCGGAGAGCCTGCAGAAAAACACATCCTGGAGCGCCGCTGAGTTCCATTCACTCTTTACTGCCAGGATGCGGAAGTCGATGGCGTAGTCAGCGACTCGTCTGCTTCCCTGCCGGAGCCGCATGAGGGAACGGGCCGCCTCCCGTCCTGGCGATGTGTGCTGAAAAACTTGGAGTAAAGCAGTCTTGAACGCCAGGAGGGAGTCGCACGCCGGTGACTGCCTGCTCCACTCTGCCGAGGCCCACGCTACCGCCCGGCCAGTTAGGTAAGTAATGATGAATGCTATCTTCGTCCGATTGGACGGAAACATTGTTGACATTAACTCAAAATGAAGTTCACATTGGGTGAGAAAAGGTGTAGCATCTCTGGATTCCCCGGAGAAACGCTCAGGTCGAGACAGCTGATTACAAAAACCTGGAGCAGCTGTAGGTATTGGTGGGGCAGCACTCGCTCCCGGAAGTCGTTGGTTGTTAATGGTGGGGAGCGAGTTAGAGGAGGCCTGATGTGTCACAGCAGCTACAAGCTGATCGATCTGTGAGCTTACAGAGGTCATGAAAGCGTCTTGCCGTTTAGCGAGGTCGCAGATGCCAGAACAAAGGTCTCTGAGGCGATCTTCCTGTTCTGCTAGCTGGCGGCTATGATCACGAACCACTAGCTGGTATGTGTTTGAGACCGCTGTGTCCACTGTTGGCCAGATCGTTCTATCAGGAATAGTGGACAGAAATGACTGGACACAATTGCAGGACTCAACAACGTAGCTTTGGTTCGCAAAGGCGTTTACTGAAGGATTCAGTGGGGTCCTGTACACGGCAAGGCAGTCCAAAACAAGCAAACAAATCAAAAACATCAGGCTTAAGGCATGGTCAATACAAACAGGCAGGTGGTCGAAACACAACGTGGTAGCAGGACTAGGAGACATGAATACAAGGCTGGAAGCGAAGGCACAAGGCGCAACGATCTGGCGAAGGAGTGGTGCCACCAGTGGGACATAAATCCACCCAGGTGATGAGATGCAGATTAGAAACAGGTGTATTTAAAGATCCAGAAATGGGTGTGGCCAAAACTGAGTGCAACGCCCACCACCAAGCACCAAGAGACACAGACAAGAGAGATAGGGACAGAAAAAGAGCAGGCAGGAAAAAACCCAGCACAGAGAAACCCATAAAAATTGGTCAGATAATCAATAAACACAAGGTTTCTTTTCATTGTTACGCAGACGACACACAGCTGTATATAAAAATGGACCCCACTCCCACTACAGTTCTGCCATCTGCACTTCACTGTTGCCTGGAGGAGATAAGGGCATGGATGGCTGACAACTTTCTTCAACTGAACAGTAGCAAAACAGAAGCCATCCTTATTGGTACCCCTCACCAAACCCAGTCCTTCTCAAACTTAAACAGTATCTCGATCTTTGACCATAACATTTCCCTGTCCTCATCCGTTACAAACCTTGGTGTCAGATTTGATTCACATCTCACATTCGACTCTCACATCCGTCACCTCTGCAAGGTCTCTTTCCTCCACCTTAAAAATATCGCAAAACTCCGCCCCTCCCTCTCCCAATCCGACGCAGAGAAGTTGATCCATGCCTTTGTCTCCTCCAGATTGGACTACTGCAATGCCCTCCTCATCGGGATCCCCGGCAAAAGTCTACAAAAGCTGCAGCACATTCAGAACTGTGCTGCCCGGGTCCTGACGAGGAGGCGCAAATATGACCACATCACTCCAGTCCTCAGATCCCTTCATTGGCTGCCCATTCAACAAAGAATTCAGTACAAACTCTGTCTCCTTACACACCAGTGCATACACGGAACTGCCCCTGCCTACCTTAGTGAACTCCTCATGCCACACACCACCCCAAGAACCCTCCGCTCCACCACGTCCACCTACTGCTTGCACCAGCCCAGATCCAAGCTCTCCACCATGGGAGACAGGGCCGTCCAGGTAGTCGCCCCACAGCTCTGGAATGCCCTTCCAGAGACCCTGAGGGCCCCACAGAGTGTGGGGGCATTTAAAAAAGGCCTCAAGACATTTTTATTTAAAAGGGCCTTTTAAAATGTTAAAAATGTTAAAATGTTTAAAATGTTTAAAATGTTTGATTTTATTGTGTGGTTATGTTTTATGAATATATTTTATTGTTTTTGACCCTGTGCATTGTTTGTTTTTAGTTTCTGCTCTGTAGCACTTTGAGATTCCATGGAATGTAATGTGCATTACAAATAAAATGTATTATTATAAAAACCTAAAGCACAGGTACAAATCATGACACGTTGTGATTTGGTGCTATATAAATGAAATAAAATGAAAGTGAAATGAAGTACTGCAAGGACAAATGAGGATGTTAGAGGCATGTTAGTGGTGAGTACAAGGCTGTTAGATGCCCATTATTTGAGTACAGTGCTCCCTCGCTATAACGCGGTTCACCTTTTGCAGCCTCGCAGTTTCAGTGATTTTTTTTAGTCCAATTTTGCATGCTTTTTATTTTATTTTTTTGCAGCGCATTATGTTCTGCATCCTCATCAAGCAGGCCGGACGCGGCACCGCGAAGGGAGAGTACGCGCATTGTGTTCTGCGTGTCTGTTTATAAGAATCTTCTCACCCAGAAATAAAAAGAGCGCCAACAACTACCCATAACTGTGTTCTTCACTCGGAAAAAGACACCTGCACTGAGGTGTGACTCAGTGGAAAAAGACACAACAGCGGTGAGGCGCCAGGATGAAGAGGCGCGATCAGAGGAACTGTGAAATACTGGTCAGTCACTATTAATAATTTCTTATGTGTCCAACCTCGTAGGTTGATCGTTAAAATTAAATTTGTTAGTTCTAAAAGCCATCATAATTATTTATAGGAAAACGTTCTATTTTTATTTCTCAAACAAATGTTTGGGCCTGAAAACAGGTTGGTCTTGTTTTTCTACTAAGGTTTGAACTTTGAGAATGTTTACACACGAGAGAAAAGTGAGAAAATGTTAATGCCTGTTTGAGAAAAGTGTATAAAGTGTGTAGTGAGGGGTTTTACAGCCTTAAAACATCTATAATAATTGTAAAAAAATAACGCTGACTACTTCGCTGATTTCGCCTATCGCGGGCTATTTTTAGAATGTAACTCCTGCGATAAACGAGGGACCACTGTACCTGTAGCCTTTTTTAACATCTGTTTCTTGCAATTCCTTCAGAAAAACATCATATACGTGGCTTATTATTCGAAAAATTGTTGAAATTTCTGACAAATCCGTATGTGGCTCATTATTCATGGCTTTATTATTCGACTGACTGACATCCTACAAGATGGTGAATTTTGTCTCACCAGTGCAGGAGAGGCTGGGCAGATGCGATAACACACACACACACACACACACACACACACACACACACACACACACACACACACACACACACACACACACACACACACACACACACACACACACACACACACACACACACACACACACACACACACACACACACACACACACCAGTTTGGTGTTTTACCAGTTTGGTTTGTCCAGGGTGTCATAGTACAGCAGATAACAGAATATTGACAGTGGAATCATTCAAATGTTGATACAAGCACCACATTTTGCAGAAATACTCCTTTGACATTACTCTTTAAAAAAAAAAAAAAATGACTGGCCACTTGAATGTTCAATAGGCAGTCAGGTAGGGGTCAATTGAGAAATTACACAGGGGTCCAAAATTAAAAATGCTCCAATACAACATCATTTGACTGATCATAAAGATTCCAAAAAGGTATAGTTTGGACTATCTACAACTGAATGTTGTGGAGTTATGGGGTAAAAACAGCAAGAATGGTCAAGGTCAAGTTCAGTTTGTACAGGGGCAAAAGTTAAAGTTACTCCAATTTTGGTAAAAAAGTGGTGAAAATTATTGGTTGAGTTAATAGGGTTTCAAAAAGAAATAGTTTGCACCTTGTGTCATGCTTAGTTATCATGGGGTAACATATGTCACATGTCATAGTATCCAATGGATGTCGACATTGTTTGACCTTTACTTTGCAGACCAAGCATTCAGCACAGTCAAAACTTTTCCATTTATTAATCCTATTAACTCAACCAATAACTTGCACCAATTTTTACCAAAATTGGAAAAAAAAAAATGCTCTAGGCCCTAGAGCATTTTTAATTTTTGACCCCTATGTAATTTCTCAATTGACCCCTACCTGGCTGCCCATTGAAAATTCAAGTGGCCAGTCGTTTTTTTTTTTCAAAAGACTAATGTCTAAGGAGTACTTGTGCCAAATTTGGTGCTTGCTTCACCATTTGAATAATTGTTTCAGTTATCTGCTGCACTATCACTCTTCTTTTGCAACTACTCCTGATGGGATGCCGTTAGCGCACAAGCAATGTGGATCTCATCTTAATGTAATGAGGACACATCAGGCTCATGTAGAGAGATCATCCCTAAGCTCCGCTGAGACCGAACAGGCAACATAAAAAAAAAAAAACAGCTCCTTCCTTCCTCTCATCTTCCTTAGCCCCCAAGTGCTTATTAGGATAAACATTCTTCCTTTGTTGTTGTTGTTGTTGCCCGACATAAAAAGTACTGCATTTTCAGAGTTTTGTCTTTTTTGTTGCTTTCATTAAACACACAGACCAATTAGGCTTCATGCAAATGGTTAATGCTGCTTTGGCTCCCCTCAGCTATCCATCCAGAGATTTTCAGTCCCTCTGCAGCTATTATTCGGCCACCGAAACATCATAAATGTGTCCAGTTTTGTCACATTAATTCACCTGCTTCGGGGCAAGTGAAGCGGGGGCAGTCGCTACCAGCGGCGTGATGGTGCAGTCAGCACATTTAACTCCAGCTACGGAACTGTGACACCTCAGAGGGTCTGCAGTACACAAGAATAAAAGAACACGCTGCAGGAAACATTTAACAAGAAGTAATGCATGGTATCCTGTCCTCCATATGGTGCAGTATGAACATGCATGCCTACATTTTCAGTGTGTTTATTCAGAGTTTTTGCAAACAAAATGATTTGGAGCTTGCAGATGAATCAGTCAGAGAGAACTTGACTATGAAGGGCCTACAAGAAAATGCCCGGTGTTACACTACATGTCTCTATAATTGCTTTTCCCCGTGTGATGCACCAAAGGTACATGCTGCAACCTGATTAGCAATTCAAAAATATAACAGCTTCCACCATCTACAGAAAGCAACTTGTTTCTAACCTCTGCAGAATCTGATTTTGGTAAATGGCATACATACTTTTCACTCTTGAGATTTTGTGTACTGTATCAGTACAAGACCCACCAGCTTGCATGAACATTATACAAATAATGAATGTTTATGAGTTCAGTAGTACGAATATTTCATGAGGTGAAAGCTGGAATGTTCCATTCAACTCGAGTTGAATGGAACATTCCAGCTTTCACCGAAACAACGGCAAATGGTGAAACACAACGGCAAATGGTATGAATAATTCATGTCATGTGACATCAATCAATCAATCAATCAACTTTTTTTTTTATATAGCGCCAAATCACAACAAACAGTTGCCCCAAGGCGCTCTATATTGTAAGGCAAGGCCATACAATAATTATGAAAAACCCCAACGGTCAAAACGACCCCCTATGAGCAAGCACTTGGCTACAGTAGGAAGGAAAAACTCCCTTTTAACAGGAAGAAACCTCCAGCAGAACCAGGCTCAGGGAGGGGCAGTCTTCTGCTGAGACTGGTTGGGGCTGAGGGAAAGAACCAGGAAAAAGACATGCTGTGGAGGGGAGCAGAGATCGATCACTAATGATTAAATGCAGAGTGATGCATACGGAGCAAAAAGAGAAAGAAACACTCAGTGCATCATGGGAACCCCCCTCCACAGTCTACGTCTAAAGCAGCATAACCAAGGGATGGTCCAGGGTCACCTGATCCAGCCCTAACTATAAGCCTTAGCGAAAAGGAAAGTTTTAAGCCTAATCTTAAAAGTAGAGAGGGTATCTGTCTCCCTGATCTGAATTGGGAGCTGGTTCCACAGGAGAGGAGCCTGAAAGCTGAAGGCTCTGCCTCCCATTCTACTCTTACAAACCCTAGGAACTACAAGTAAGCCTGCAGTCTGAGAGCGAAGCGCTCTAATGGGGTAATATGGTACTACGAGGTCCCTAAGATAAGATGGGACCTGATTATTCAAAACCTTATAAGTAAGAAGAAGAATTTTAAATTCTATTCTAGAATTAACAGGAAGCCAATGAAGAGAGGCCAACACGGGTGAGATATGCTCTCTCCTGCTAGTCCCCGTTAGTACTCTAGCTGCAGCATTCTGAACCAACTGAAGGCTTTTTAGGGAACTTTTAGGACAACCTGATAATAATGAATTACAATAGTCCAGCCTAGAGGAAATAAATGCATGAATTAGTTTTTCAGCATCACTCTGAGACAAGACCTTTCTGATTTTAGAGATATTGCGTAAATGCAAAAAGGCAGTCCTACATATTTGTTTAATATGCGCTTTGAATGACATATCCTGATCAAAAATGACTCCAAGATTTCTCACAGTATTACTAGAGGTCAGGGAAATGCCATCCAGAGTAAAGATCTGGTTAGACACCATGCTTCTAAGATTTGTGGGGCCAAGTACAATAACTTCAGTTTTATCTGAGTTTAAAAGCAGGAAATTAGAGGTCATCCATGTCTTTATATCTGTAAGACAATCCTGCAGTTTAGCTAATTGGTGTGTATCCTCTGGCTTCATGGATAGATAAAGCTGGGTATCATCTGCGTAACAATGAAAATTTAAGCAATACCGTCTAATAATACTGCCTAAGGGAAGCATGTATAAAGTGAATAAAATTGGTCCTAGCACAGAACCTTGTGGAACTCCATAATTAACTTTAGTCTGTGAAGAAGATTCCCCATTTACATGAACAAACTGTAATCTATTAGACAAATATGATTCAAACCACCGCAGCGCAGTGCCTTTAATACCTATGACATGCTCTAATCTCTGTAATAAAATTTTATGGTCAACAGTATCAAAAGCAGCACTGAGGTCCAACAGAACAAGCACAGAGATAAGTCCACTGTCCGAAGCCATAAGAAGATCATTTGTAACCTTCACTAATGCTGTTTCTGTACTATGATGAATTCTAAAACCTGACTGAAACTCTTCAAATAGACCATTCCTCTGCAGGTGATCAGTTAGCTGTTTTACAACTACCCTCTCAAGAATCTTTGAGAGAAAAGGAAGGTTGGAGATTGGCCTATAATTAGCTAAGATAGCTGGGTCAAGTGATGGCTTGTTAAGTAATGGTTTAATTACTGCCACCTTAAAAGCCTGTGGTACATAGCCAACTAACAAAGATAGATTGATCATATTTAAGATTGAAGCATTAAATAATGGTAGGACTTCCTTGAGCAGCCTGGCAGGAATGGGGTCTAATAAACATGTTGATGGTTTGGATGAAGTAACTAATGAAAATAACTCAGACAGAACAATCGGAGAGAAAGAGTCTAACCAAATACCGGCATCACTGAAAGCAGCCAAAGATAACGATACATCTTTGGGATTGTTATGAGTAATTTTTTCTCTAATAGTCACAATTTTGTTAGCAAGGAAAGTCATGAAGTCATTACTAGTTAAAGTTAATGGAATACTCAGCTCAATAGAGCTCTGACTCTTTGTCAGCCTGGCTACAGTGCTGAAAAGAAACCTGGGGTTGTTCTTATTTTCTTCAATTAGTGATGAGTAGAAAGATGTCCTAGCTTTACGGAGGGCTTTTTTATAGAGCAACAAACTCTTTTTCCAGGCTAAGTGAAGATCTTCTAAATTAGTGAGATCGCCATTTCCTCTCCAACTTACGGGTTATCTGCTTTAAGCTACGAGTTTGTGAGTTATACCACGGAGTCAGACACTTCTGATTTAAAGCTCTCTTTTTCAGAGGAGCTACAGCATCCAAAGTTGTCTTCAATGAGGATGTAAAACTATTGACGAGATACTCTAACTCCCTTACAGAGTTTAGGTAGCTACTCTGCTCTGTGTTGGTATATGACATTAGAGAACATAAAGAAGGAATCATATCCTTAAACCTAGTTACAGCGCTTTCTGAAAGACTTCTAGTGTAATGAAACTTATTCCCCACTGCAGGGTAGTCCATCAGGGTAAATGTAAATGTTATTAAAAAATGATCAGACAGAAGGGAGTTTTCAGGGAATACTGTTAAGTCTTCTATTTCCATACCATAAGTCAGAACAAGATCTAAGATATGATTAAAGTGGTGGGTGGACTCATTTACTTTTTGAGCAAAGCCAATAGAGTCTAATAATAGATTAAATGCAGTGTTGAGGCTGTCATTCTCAGCATCTGTGTGGATGTTAAAATCGCCCACTATAATTATCTTATCTGAGCTAAGCACTAAGTCAGACAAAAGGTCTGAAAATTCACAGAGAAACTCACAGTAACGACCAGGTGGACGATAGATAATAACAAATAAAACTGGTTTTTGGGACTTCCAATTTGGATGGACAAGACTAAGAGACAAGCTTTCAAATGAATTAAAGCTCTGTCTAGGTTTTTGATTAATTAATAAGCTGGAATGGAAGATTGCTGCTAATCCTCCGCCCCGGCCCGTGCTACGAGCATTCTGACAGTTAGTGTGACTCGGGGGTGTTGACTCATTTAAACTAACATATTCATCCTGCTGTAACCAGGTTTCTGTTAGGCAGAATAAATCAATACGTTGATCAATTATTATATCATTTACCAACAGGGACTTAGAAGAGAGAGACCTAATGTTTAATAGACCACATTTAACTGTTTTAGTCTGTGGTGCATTTGAAGGTGCTATATTATTTTTTCTTTTTGAATTTTTATGCTTAAATAGATTTTTGCTGGTTATTGGTGGTCTGGGAGCAGGCACCATCTCTACGGGGATGGGGTAATGAGGGGATGGCAAGGGGAGAGAAGCTGCAGAGAGGTGTATAAGACCACAGCTCTGCCTCCTGGTCCCAATGCTGGACAGTCACAGTTTGGAGGATCCAAGAAAATTGGCCAGATTTCTAGAAATGAGAGCTGCTCCATCCAAAGTGGGATGGATGCCGTCTCTCCTAACAAGACCAGGTTTTCCCCAGAAGCTTTGCCAATTATCTATGAAGCCCACCTCATTTTTTGGACACCACTCAGACAGCCAGCAATTCAAGGAGAACATGCGGCTAAACATGTCACTCCCGGTCTGATTGGGGAGGGGCCCAGAGAAAACAACAGAGTCCGACATTGTTTTTGCAAAGTTACACACCGATTTAATGTTAATTTTAGTGACCTCCGATTGGCGTAACCGAGTGTCATTACTGCCGACGTGAATTACAATCTTACCAAATTTACGCTTAGCCTTAGCCAGCAATTTCAAATGTCCTTCGATGTCACCTGCTCTGGCCCCCGGAAGACAATTGACAATGGTTGCTGGTGTCGCTAACTTCACATTTCTCAAAACAGAGTCGCCAATAACCAGAGTTTGATCCTCGGCGAGTGTATCGTCGAGTGGGGAAAAACGGTTAGAGATGTGAACGGGTTGGCGGTGTACACGGGGCTTCTGTTTAGGGCTACGCTTCCTCCTCACAGTCACCCAGTCAGCCTGCTTTCCCGACTGCCCGGGATCTGCCAGGGGGGAACTAACGGCGGCTAAGCTACCTTGGTCCGCACCGACTACAGGGGCCTGGCTAGCTGTAGAATTTTCCACGGTGCGGAGCCGAGTCTCCAATTCGCCCAGCCTGGCCTCCAAAGCTACGAATAAGCTGCACTTATTACAAGTACCGTTACTGCTAAAGGAGGCCGAGGAATAACTAAACATTTCACACCCAGAGCAGAAAAGTACGGGAGAGACAGGAGAAGCCGCCTTGCTAAATCGGCTAAGAGCTAGTAGCTACGCAACCTAGCAGATTCCTAAAAACATACAAAGTGAATAATGTGTAAATAATTTAGAGGTGATTCAGCAGAAGGAGTGCCTTAATTAAGGCACCAGACAGGCCATGAAGCAGCACAGGTAACGCACGACAACAGCGAACGCACGACAACTGTGCTAAAATAAAATAAAAATCGACTAAACACGCTGTGGAGCAGCACAGGTAACGCACGACAACAGTGCTAAAAAAAAAATAAAAACGAAAGCGTTAGCAAGCTAGTTAGCTTGCCAACGCTGATGAAAGTTAGCTGATAAAAGTGCTCCGTCGCGATGTTTCGACCGTTAGAGGTCTTTCTTAGGCGTTGGAGCACAGTGAAAAAGTAAAAAAAAGTAAAAAAGTAAAAAAGTCTTGAAAAAGACTGTTAGTTCAAAGTCCAAAGCAGCAGGTAGCAGTCTCTGTGTAAACAGTCCCAACAGAGAGCCAAAATTCTGATGCAACGTCCAACCCACCAATCAAATGACAAGGATCCACTCCACCGTTATATACTATGCAGTATCTCAGGAATCGCTGGCCATATAGGCGTAATCTTGGCGTTACATTGTTTGCAAGATACAACTTTCTATAAGGTGGAATAGATAACATTGTCAGAAATTGAAGGGTTACCATGGTAATGAGTAAAAGCAAGAAAATCACCCACTACAAAGATCTCTGTAACAGAGGATATTGAGTAGTTTATACCTTTGATTACAATGACATCACTTCTTGTTTTATTGCAGTAACAGATTAGTAAAAATCATCCAGTTGAAGAAATAAATTGAACTGAACGTAAATATTCTACCTGAAGTATATTTCAAGTTATCGTGATGTAATGCAGAAGGGAAATGGGTTTGTCAGCTGGGAATAATTTCACACCAAAATCATCCACTATGCAAGTGTTTGGGATGTTCCTTGTGACTGTCATGCACCATAGGAAAAATTGGCCTGGTCTATGGAAAATTATACTTCAGTTGATTGCAACCAATCACAATCAAATGAAGTAAGTAAAGTTAGTAACTAATCACTGCAAATCATAATAATTGCTATATGAGGACATCATAGTGAAATCACATATACATTACAATATGACATTCTCTTTTCTGATTTATATGCACTCTAGATCATCCTTCTGGTGCTTCTCATTTCAATTACTAAGAAAAATGTGGCTTTTGGATCACATACTGTCACATGACGGCATATAGTGACATCATCATGACATCACAAACAAATCAGCATGTACACAATGTTATTTGTTGAAGATACCAAGATGTCACATATTGATCAGCACGTGGTATTGTGTTTGTTGACTCATGCACTTGAGAACACATCCTATGAATTATTTTAGTTTCAAAGTTATTGTAGAAAATGTGATTAATTTTTTTTAATGTCACATGACTTAATTTGGTGACATCATCATCATCATCATGACACCATGTATAGTTCACCAGTTACCGATCCTCCTCATGCCTTGTAGCACATAGGGCCTTATAGTTCAGCAGACGGTAATGTATTTGTTGACTCATGTGCACTTGAGATTGCTCTTATAGCTCTAAGTTTCAAAGTTATTTAGGAAAATGTGATTTAAAAAAAAAAAAAAAATCATGACATCATTTGGTGATGTCTTCATGGCGCCACATATAGTTCAACAGATGGTGTTGTATTTATTGATTCATGGGTACTTTCAAAGTTATTGTGAAAAATATGATTTTCAAACTATTTCATGACTTTGTTTGACATTAACCTTTGAACATAATAGCAAGGTCAGAGGTCAATGTCATACAGAGATGTTATCACCAGCAAATTCCATGTGCAATATGCATGAAATCAGTTAAACAGGCTTCTGAGACAGTCTTCCGGACAACCGTACACAGACAAAAATAACAGTGAAAGAGATAGAAATCTGAATTGTGACATCACGTATCCATTATCTTTTCAAAATGGTTATTTTGTGTTTTAAAGACCCATCTGAGTGCATTGTGTGACCTTTTTTTCATTCTTTTGCACAGCAGTGATGGACTAAACAAATAAGGTGAGTTATTTATATATTTAATGTATCAATCATTAGGTTGGCCAGGGAAAACATTTGTCACTCAGTTGGCAGTTTTTAGAGCAGTCAACGCATCCATAAACCACATCATAACGCAATGCTAAAATACCCTCTGCAGTATGAGCATTGTGTTCTTTATAATTTGTAATTGTTTAGTTAATTATTAAGATCCTAATGTCTTACGTACAATTTGTACATGTTCAAATCAAATCATCATTTGTTCATGTTATGCAAATCAAGGAATATTTGTAGATCACCGTCTGTGCATTTGCAGGTATTAATGAGACAAACTTAACTCTATAGGAAGTTTGAGTTTGCCAAAGTTAGCATGTATACTAATGTCCATGAAATATCTTGTAAATGACTCCAGAGGTGTTATCAGGTTCCAAAAACAGCATTTTCAGTTTTAGAAGTGTTTATTTCTCACTAGCTTTTACATAATATGTGACAAAGAAGTTATATTTACACACAAACGAAACTGAGTTTTGCAGCTAGCTACCAGCCTGTGATGTCACCATGCTAACGTCCGTGAAATGTCTTGTAAATAACTTCAGAGGTGTTACTGGCAGGCTTGGGGAGTAATGGAATACATGTAACGGTGTTACGTAATTAGGATACAAAAAAGGTAACTGTATTCCGCTAGTTACAGAAAAAATATGTATTCAGATTACAGGTATATTTAGTAAAAATGGGGATTACTTCACAGGATTAAAATCATCACCAGTCTTGTCAAACAATTTGAATCACTAACGACAAGTATTTTAACTAGACATTGGTCTAGAAGTGGAAAATATCAACTCGACATAAGTGAAGAGTTAATGGTCCGTGTCATCGGGCGACACAGGTACGGCAGGAGACATACAGCTGTTTATCATCCAAATATCATGGACAAAGTGACAAGAAGAACCAAAACCACTTATGGAAGGAAATATTGTCTCCCTTGTTCCTCCGTTTGTGGCTTTGCCAACATGCGCAGCTTTCAGGCATATTCCACCTGTTTCTTGAACTTCTATACACGCAAATCATTAACTTGTCTGGAATAAAAATGGCGATCGCGCCTCCTTACTGACAGTATTTACTTAATGGTTTTCATTATGCTTTTGTTCTTATTTTGAAAGTTCAATAAGTGGACTGATATGTTAAACATGGTGCGAATGTCATGTGAAAGACTAAAATAAGATAATTTTAAGTTTACTGAACAAGTAGCAGAATTTTTTTTTGTTTGTTTTGTATATTGTTCTGCAAGCCACTTTTAATTACAAATTCATCCGCACACGCCTGAGTTTTCATTGTCCTTCATTTGTTTGGCATTTTTTGTTGAAAATTTAGCAGGTGAACACTGGGTGTGTTTAAAACAATATTGTGGCGCTCTTAATTCATAATGTGAAGTAAAACAGAGTATGCCATGTAAAAGAAACAGTTTTATTTTTGCTTAATAAACTACTATGTGGTCAAGACTATTTATATTTAGTTTCTTTTGTCTGTATTAGCATATTTGATATTGGAGTAATCCAGAAGTAATTGAAAGTAATCAAATTACATTACTTTAATATTATGGTACTTGAATTACATTACTGATTACATTTTTCAACAGGTAACTAGTAACTGTATCGGAATACATTTTTAAAGTAACCCTCCCAACCCTGGTTACTGGGTTCCAAAAACAGCCTTTTCTGTCCTAGAAGTGCTTATTTCTCGCTAGTTTTTACATAATATACAGCGAGGAAAATAAGTATTGCAAGTTCTCCCACTTAGAAATCATGTAGGGGTCTGAAATTTTCATCTTAGGTGCATGTCCACTGTGAGAGACATAATCTAAAAAAAAAAAAAATTCTGGAAATCACAATGTATGATTTACTGCTGCTGCAAATAAGTATTTGAACACCTACCAACCAGCGAGAATTCTGGCTCTCACAGACCTGTTAATTTTTCTTTAAGAAGCCCTCTTATTCTGCACTCTTTACCTGTATTAATTGCACCTGTTTGAACTTGTTACCTGTATAAAAGACACCTGTTCACACACTCAGTCAATCACACTCCAACCTGTCCACCATAGCCAAGACCAAAGAGCTGTCTAAGGACACCAGGGACAAAACTGTAGACCTGCACAAGGCTGGGATGGACTACAGGACAACAGACAAGCAGCTTGGTAGAAGACAACTGTTATGATTATTTATTAGAAAGTGGAAGAAACACAAGATGACTGTCAATCTACCTCAGTCTGGGATTCCATGCAAGAGCTCAATTGGTGGGGTAAAGATGATTCTGAGAAAGCTCAGAACTACACAGGAGGACCTGGTCAATGACCTGAAGAGAGCTGGGACCACAGTCACAAAGATTACATTAGTAACACATGATGCTGTCATGGTTTAAAATCCTGCAGGGCAGCAAGGTCCCCCTGCTCAAGCCAGCACATGTCCAGGCCCGTTTGAAGTTCACCAGTGACCATCTGGATGATCCACAGGAGGCATGGGAGAAGGTCATGTGGTCAGATGAGACCAGAATAGAGCTTTTTGGAATCAACTACACTTACCATGTTTAGAGAATGAGAACAACCCCAAGAAAACCATCCCAACTGTGAAGCATGGGGGTGGAAACAGGAGGAGCTCCGTAAGAAGCATTTCAAGGTCCTGGAGTGGGCTGGCCAGTCTCCAGACCTGAACTCAATAGAAAATCTTTGGAGGAAGCTGAAACTCCAAACCTGAAAGATCTAGAAAAGATCTGTATGGAGGAGTGGACCAAAATCCCTGCTGCAGTGTGTGAAAACCTGGTGAAAAACTAGAGGAAACATTTGACCTCTGTAATTGCAAACAAAGGCTACTGTACCAAATATTAACATTGATTTTCACAGGTGTTCAAATGCTTATTTGCAGCAGTAACATACAAATAAATTATTAAAAAAATCATACATTGTGATTTCTGGATTATTTTTTTTTCCGATTATGTCTCTCACAGTGGACATGCACCTAAGATGAAAATTTCAGACCCCTCCATGATTTGTAAGTGGGAGAACTTGCAAAACCGCAGGGTGTTCAAATACTTATTTTCCTCATTATATGAGAAACATGCATATAAACACACAAAACAAAGCGGTTTTGGAGAGAACAGCCACTGACATCACAGTGCAGCTCTACTTTGATTGGCTCTCACACCCGCCACTCAAAAACAAAACGGAACAGATTGAAACAGAATGTGACTTTTTAACCTCTTAAAATAGGTCAATATTAGCCATCTTTGAACTTGTCCAAGGTCTGTGTCCCAAGAATATTCCTTGTAACCCACCCACCCTCTCACCCACCCCAACTCCTCTCACCTTCTGCACAGGACTGAAGTGGAGCTGACCAGCTCGTTCAGTGACAGGCTGAGGCACCCTCAGTGCAAGAAGGAATGATACCGCAGGTCGTTCCTCCCTGCAGCTGTCAGACTGTACAATAACACTGTGAAATAACCACATGCAATAATATGTCCACAATCACATGCAATATTAATATGTGTACATATGTGCAATAACAACTCGTTTACAAAGCCCTGCACTAAAGTCACCTTACCACATCTAAACTCCATTTTACAAATTGCAATGCCTGACACCGTGGTATAACTCACAAACTCGCAGCTTAAAGCAGATAACCCGTAAGTTGGAGAGGAAATGGCGTCTCACTAATTTCGAAGATCTTCACTTAGCTTGGAAAAAGAGTCTGTTGCTCTATAAAAAAGCCCTCCGTAAAGCTAGGACATCTTACTACTCATCACTAATTGAAGAAAATAAGAACAACCCCAGGTTTCTTTTCAGCACTGTAGCCAGGCTGACAAAGAGTCAGAGCTCTATTGAGCCAAGTATTCCTTTAACTTTAACTAGTAATGACTTCATGACTTTCTTTGCTAATAAAATTTTAACTATTAGAGAAAAAATTACTCATAACCATCCCAAAGACGTATCGTTATCTTTGGCTGCTTTCAGTGATGCCGGTATTTGGTTAGACTCTTTCTCTCAGATGAAAGGGTAGTTGTAAAACAGCTAACTGATCATCTGCAGAGGAATGGTCTATTTGAAGAGTTTCAGTCAGGTTTTAGAATTCATCATAGTACAGAAACAGCATTAGTGAAGGTTACAAATGATCTTCTTATGGCCTCAGACAGTGGACTCATCTCTGTGCTTGTTCTGTTAGACCTCAGTGCTGCTTTTGATACTGTTGACCATAAAATTTTATTACAGAGATTAGAGCATGCCATAGGTATTAAAGGCACTGCGCTGCGGTGGTTTGAATCATATTTATCTAATAGATTACAATTTGTTCATGTAAATGGGGAATCTTCTTCACAGACTAAGGTTAATTATGGAGTTCCACAAGGTTCTGTGCTAGGACCAATTTTATTCACTTTATACATGCTTCCCTTAGGCAGTATTATTAGACGGCATTGCTTAAATTTTCATTGTTACGCAGATGATACCCAGCTTTATCTATCCATGAAGCCAGAGGACACACACCAATTAGCTAAACTGTAGGATTGTCTTACAGACATAAAGACATGGATGACCTCTAATTTCCTGCTTTTAAACTCAGATAAAACTGAAGTTATTGTACTTGGCCCCACAAATCTTAGAAACATGGTGTCTAACCAGATCCTTACTCTGGATGGCATTACCCTGACCTCTAGTAATACTGTGAGAAATCTTGGAGTCATTTTTGATCAGGATATGTCATTCAAAGCGCATATTAAACAAATATGTAGGACTGCTTTTTTGCATTTACACAATATCTCTAAAATTAGAAAGGTCTTGTCTCAGAGTAATGCTGAAAAACTAATTCATGCATTTATTTCCTCTAGGCTGGACTATTGTAATTCATTATTATCAGGTTGTCCTAAAAGTTCCCTGAAAAGCCTTCAGTTAATTCAAAATGCTGCAGCTAGAGTACTAACGGGGACTAGGAGAGAGCATATCTCACCCATATTGGCCTCTCTTCATTGGCTTCCTGTTAATTCTAGAATAGAATTTAAAATTCTTCTTCTTACTTATAAGGTTTTGAATAATCAGGTCCCATCTTATCTTAGGGACCTCATAGTACCATATCACCCCAATAGAGCGCTTTGCTCTCAGACTGCAGGCTTACTTGTAGTTCCTAGGGTTTGTAAGAGTAGAATGGGAGGCAGAGCCTTCAGCTTTCAGGCTCCTCTCCTGTGGAACCAGCTCCCAATTCAGATCAGGGAGACAGACACCCTCTCTACTTTTAAGATTAGGCTTAAAACTTTCCTTTTTGCTAAAGCTTATAGTTAGGGCTGGATCAGGTGACCCTGAACCATCCCTTAGTTATGCTGCTATAGACTTAGACTGCTGGGGGGGTTCCCATGATGCACTGAGTGTTTCTTTCTCTTTTTGCTCTGTATGCACCACTCTGCATTTAATCATTAGTGATTGATCTCTGCTCCCCTCCACAGCATGTCTTTTTCCTGGTTCTCTCCCTCAGCCCCAACCAGTCCCAGCAGAAGACTGCCCCCTCCCTGAGCCTGGTTCTGCTGGAGGTTTCTTCCTGTTAAAAGGGAGTTTTTCCTTCCCACTGTCGCCAAGTGCTTGCTCACAGGGGGTCGTTTTGACCGTTGGGGTTTTTACGTAATTATTGTATGGCCTTGCCTTACAATATAAAGCGCCTTGGGGCAACTGTTTGTTGTGATTTGGCGCTATATAAATAAAATTGATGATGATGTTCCTATCTTTTTTCCAATCCCAGTCATGTTTATATATATGCATATGTATATGTGTAGGTGTATAGGTATGTGTGTGCATATGTGTATGCGTGTGTGTATATATATATATATATATATATATATTCTACATATTCTATTTCTACCTCATTTTCTTATGTCTTGTACTATTACAAGTATTATTATTATTGCTTATCCTTACACACGCTGTTTGATGAACATTTTTCTCTACTTGCACCCATCTTGTGTGTTTTTTAAGAGCTGACGTAACATGTGAATTTCTCCTCTGTGAGATCAATAATGTTTATAAAGTAAATTTGAAGACTCTGGCAGTAATAGGACTGGACTTATGCTGAGCACAGAAGACAGACAGACGGACGCAAAGCCCGTCTGCCAGTCTGCCAGTCTGCCAGGTGTGGTGGTGCTATGGATTTTTAAGAGCTTGCACCTTCACTTCTTTGTGAAGGTGCACCCATTTACTACATTACTTTTCACTGGCTGAGCCTAATAAACTGGTAGCCAGATACAGTAACACTGCTTGCTAACTACCTCTCTCTCGCTCTCTGTCTCTCTCTTTCTCTCTCTGTCTCATTTATTCTCTGTGTCATTGGATCAAAAATAATTAATGTATTTAAAGATCACAGCATACAACAGCTTCACACTGTTCAGGCGGCCATTACCCCGTTCCACGATATTGGCACGTCTAATATATTTGAACTAATGAAATGCTTTAAAATTCACCGTTTGATGAAGCTATTGAAGTTTAATGATGTAAACTATTCATGCTTTCATAAGCTCGAGAATAGACTATTGTAATGCACTTTATTTTGGGGTTTCCCAGCACTGTCTTGGTCATCTTCAACTGGTGCAAAATGCGGCGGCTCGTGTTTTAACAAATACACAATGACGTCAGCACATCACACCAGTCCTGTATTCTTTGCACTGGCTTTCTTTTTCTTTTAGAGTTGATTTTAAAATTTTCCTGTTTGTTTTTAAAGTCCTAAACGGCCTTGTCCCTTCTTATCTGTCCGAACGTCTGAATGTTCGCAACTCAGACTGAGCCTTGAGGTCCACCAATCAGTTGCTACTGGAAGTCCCCAAAACCAAGTCTAAGCACTGGGGGGATCGGGCCTTCTCTGCTGCTGGGCCCAGACTCTGGAATAAATTGCGTCTGATATGCATTCTATAACTGATGTTGGTCTTTTTAAGTCGAGGCTCAAAACGTATTTATTCAGGCTGGCTTTTAAAACTGAGTAGCATGCTGACGCTTTACCTTTGATTGTGTTTTCTTATCTTGTTTTAATGTGTTTTAAATTTTTTTATTCTATATTGTTGTTATTTTCATGTAAAGCACTTTGGTCACCTTGAGTGTTGTAAAGGGCTCTATAAATAAACATTGATTGATTGATTGATTGATTGATTGTTTGTTGCATGCTGCCATCCACCAGCTTCTAGTTTTGAATTCACCCTGCGAGACTAGCTTCAATTCAAAACTTCAAATATTCCAGGGAGCTTTGGCTGCAATCTTTACATTGTAGAAATTGCAATGAATGAGAAAAGGATCAACAATTTCCCATTTTGACAATGTAATGGCGTGTCACTTAATTTTCTCTTTTTTCACACAATTCACAGACTTTTTATAACAGCTCAGCCCCACCCATTAACCTCACAGGAGTCTTGACAGAAAAAAGCACCACAGGGGGCCGAGACAGCTTGTCATATGCATAGCAGGAATAAATACAGTGGCTTGCAAAAGTATTGAGCCCCTTGGTATTTCATGCATTTTAATTTGTTTATGGCATTTCAAATACAAAAAGTAGATCAGGCTTCTCAATATAAAGATTTATAAAATTGTCTTCCTTAGACTCAAACTGAAAGTAAATCTGTACAACTTGATGTAAATTAATTAAAAATATAAAAGCCAAGGTGATGGGTTGCATAAGTAACCAGCCCCTTTGGTATAATATCTGTAAATAATCAGTTTAATTGCCAGTTTTTTTCAGACAAGTCAGGGGATGGATACATGAACATTTCCAAGTCACTGAATATGTCTTGAACTTTATTTACATCAGTTATGAAGAAATACAAACAGTATGGCACTCTCTGGTAAATCTGTGTGGAGTAGACAGTTCTCAAAAACTGAGTGATTGTGCAAAAAGGAGAAGAGTGAGGAAAGCCACCAAGACACCCAGACAACCCACAAGAAGTTACAGGCTTCTGTGGCTGTGTTTGTAGAAATTGTGCATAGTGCATGTTTTGCATTTTGTATCACCAGTTATACAGCTTCATGATGAAGTGGTACAGAGGAGGGTTTTCTTTCACCAAAACATTAAATCTATGATTGCATCTCAGATGTACCTTCTGGCAGATTGTAGCTGAACTTTCAGGTCTTCTTTTTAATAAAAGTCCCTCCAGAAATGTGAAACAAACTTGTCTTGAGGCAAACCATGCAGCTTAAAAACAGGTACTAACAATGCTTCAGTGGTTTCTTTAGCGGATGGGAATTTCGGTAACGGTACAAAATGGACCATTTTGGACAATCGATCTACCACAGTCATGACACAGAGTTGCCCCTAGAGGGCAGTAAACCAGTCACAAAATCCACAGAGATATGAGTCCAAGGTCGAACAGGAATGGGTAAAGGCAAAAGAGCACCCACGGGTGGACGCATAAAAGATGGTGCAAGCATTCACATATTTCTTGACATCCGACAACATCTTTGGCCACCAAAACCTTTGAGAGTATGTACATTGTTCTTTGGGCGCTCAGGTGGCATGAAAAACGACTATCATGTCCCTATTGAATGACTTCCCCCCTAAGAGAGGTCGGTACAAATAACTTGCCATTAGGGCAATCTGGGGGGACTGGAGTATTCCCCAACACAGACCTAATCTTAGATTCGATACTCCAGGTTAGAGCAGATACGAAACACTTTTCAGGCAGAATTGGCTCAGGAGCCAGAGTGGAGTTGGCGGAGTCATCTAAACGAGAGAGCACGTCAGGCTCGCCATTCTTGGATCATGGACAATATGACAAAACAAAATTAAACCGGCTGTGTTCTGGCGCTGAAAGAGAGAACAACTTTCCTTGAGGGTAGCGGCCCCTGGGAGTAGATCTATGGCACAATCACACCTGCGATGAGGAGGAAGTGATTTGGCCTTTACGTTACTAAATACGTCTGCAAGATCATGGTAACATGCAGGAACCCCCTCTAGATCTGACTTATGTACACCAGAGGTCCTGACAGGCTTAGTTAAACAGACATTATTACAAGCTGGTCCCCAGGACTCTATCCTCCCGAGACACCAGTCCAGTCGGGACTTGTAGCCTTGTAGCCAGGGGTGCTCCAGGATTACCATGTGAGTCATCTTGTTAAAAACATGGAAACTGATGTTTTCAGAATGATTATCAGGAATGGTCATACAAACAGATTGCGTTTGGAACACAATTTGGCCTAAGGGGCGACCATCCACTGCATGAACCACCAGTGGGCATGACAGTCGGTACAACTTAAAATGGAGGGACCTGGCAAAAGAAGATAACATTAAATTAGAATTGGTACCAGAATCAATAAACACTGGGCAGACCAGGGTGGACGAATCAGACTTTAGCTCAGCATTTAACACATTCTGAGAAGAGGGGACTATTGAGCTTTGACTCACCCGCACTACCGCTCTTGGCTGAACCAGAGAAATATACTAGTTGGTCAGGCACCAGCAGAGCTGCATGCCTGATGGAAAGTTTGATTATGAAATAAAAACTCAGCCTCAGGTCACAACTGTGAAAAGTTTATGATCTAGACTAGACTTTCATCCTATGACCTACACAGGAAGTGACTTTACTCTAACTAATCGAAATGAAAACACTGAAATGAATTGTTAGAACATATTTAAATGCAAACTGACGCTGGCACAAACACTTTCATGTTTGCTTTTAGAATACCTCACAGCCACCTCGAAAATAATTACAGCTTTCCACGTAATCAGATCTGTAGTGATTTTACTCTTGATGTGGTGGTTTTGACTCAGAAAAGTAGGAAGCTAACGAGACTGTGTGTGTGGAACCACCTGAGGGGTTGTGATATCATCACTTGGCGCTCTGTAGCATCACAGATACCTTTTGGGGCTTGATTAAAAACTCTCACAATAAAAATCCATCACAACATGTCTGGTTCTTCAATAATAACTTCACCTCAGACTGGGCAAGTTTATATTAGTTTAAAATTCAATTAAACAGTTTTCTTTGCTGCATTGCAGTGTTAAAAAGCTGGATGTCAGAGATAATTTTGATTTATAAAATACACTATAAATAAACATCACAGTAACTTTTGTCGTGCTGTGTTCCTAATTATAATATTAAAGTCGGATGCAAATATTTAAAAAGTCAAATGTTAATATCCTTTGAAGAGAAGAGCACCAACGCTGCATATTTCATATTTTAACATTTCAGTACAGCTCTTGAGGTTTCTGAATGTCTCTATCCAGCTTTCAAATGGGCCAGCAGCAGTATTCTGTTTTTATTTTTTGGAAGCAATACTGCAACGTTGTTTCAAAGTGAAAAATTTGTTTTGACTTTGCATCTTCCAAAATGAAGTGCTGCAACACCGTTCAGTGTGCTGATATATTGAAGGCAGTCTGCCACAGCAGTGGAAATGTAAATAAGAAAAAAGGCTAAAGGAACATGTCTGTGGTGAGTGTGGGAATTTTTCATGAATGCTGTGTCAGGACGTTTGACCGCAGCCAAAAATGAGGACAGATTAAATGCCAGTTAAAACGTCAGCTACTATGTACTCACAGAATGTTAATTCTTTTACAAACATTCTTAGAGTAAGTTATTTTTGTTAAATGCTTAATCATTTTGATCTTTTGTCTGTCTTGTGATGCCGCTAGATGTGTACACTTTTGTGCTCCCCTTTCTGTCTACGTAACGACATTATGCATGTGTGTATTTATGTATGTATGTTAACTAGATATTTAAAAAATGCTTAATTAAAAAAATACAATTTCAAAAAATGTGAAAAAAATTCAAGAGAAATAAGCCTTTTATGTTCATAGAAGTATCTCGAGGTCTTGTTCACGAGAGAGGGACAGATGGAGCGTGAGATCGACAGATCGGTGCAGCGTCTGCAGTGATCCGGTCGCTAGAGGTGGGCGGATCAATTCTAATATTGATAACATCGATACCGACATTGGTATTGATATTGAACAATCCTTGTGTAAAAAGATCGATACTCAAGCTTTTTTTCTCTCCCACACGCACTGACTGCTGCGCACGCAGATTCATCAAAGTCTACTCTCTGTCTGTAAGAGCGGCACTGCTCTGTGTCACACAACACGGAGCAGCGCACCCTTGTATTGTGGTTTGTCAGCCCTCTACCTCAGGAGATTTTGTTTTAAGTTGTGTTGAGTGATATTTTTTAAACAAAAATGTTGATTGTGATAATAAATTATTTTGTTGTCATATCCTAGGTCTTTTGGATCCTTTGGATCTATGAAGCTTAAATATGAAAAAGTATTGGTATCGGTATTGATATCAGCGATACTGGGCCTGTATTTACTTGGTATTGGATCAATACCAAAATTCCCGGTATTGCCCACCTCTAGCGGTCGCTGTATCGGGTCATCGTGGTGAAAAGAGAGCTGAGCAGGGGGTCAAAGCTCTTGATTTACCGATCGATCTACGTTCCGACCCTCACCTATGGTCATGAGATTTGGCTCATGACCGAAAGAACAAGGTCGCGAGTACAAGCGATGAGTTTCCTCCTAGGTCACTCTGGTGGAGCTCGGAGTCGAGCCACTCCTCCTCCACTTCGAAAGGAGCCAGCTGAGGTGGCTCAAGCATCTTTTCGGATGCCCCCTGGACGCCTCGCTGGAGAGGTGTTCTGGGCACGTCCCATCGGGAGGAGGCCCCGGGGAAGACCCAGGACATGCTGGAGGGACTTCGTCTCTCGGCTGGCTTGGGAATTCCTCGGGGTTCCCCTGGAGGAGCTGGGGTAGGTGTGTGTGGATTGAGAGGTCTGGGCGGCTTTGTTTGAGCTGCTGCCCCCGTGACCCGACCTCGGATGAAGAGGAAGAAAATGGAAGAATGGATGGATGTTCATAGAAAAAAGTCAGACCTTTTCCGTCTGCTGCTGAAAGTGGGTGCGTTGCAAAATGTTGCATTTATATTTCTGGCTTGATAACTGTCAGATTATTTGAGGTACCATATTTTCTGGAGTATACATAAATCACTCCTTTTTTCTCAATGTGGAACTCACTTTTTAACACAGTATTTCCCATGACGTCAGTTTAAAAACGAACAGGAACTCAGTGTAGCACATGTGCACACCACAGCACTGTTACTCAATGACTTTTAATTTCCAAAAACAGCAAGATGGACAAATAATTGTGCATTTACATATTTGATTTTATTTGATGCAGATGAACACAGATTACTGACCCCACAGTAATGGAAACACTACAATAAAAACTTGAGTCTCATTGACTTTTTGATAAGCTTTTTGGGATTCTTTTGTACGTTGTTGTAGTGTACTTTTATTAATTTATTTTATTGGAATTAATTTTTGTTTAGTGCATTGATTCGTGGGAAAGCGTTATATAAATAGTTGCCATTCATTCATTTTCTATACCTGCTTACTCCAATAGTTATCATCATCATCATTATTATCATTATTATTATTATTATTAATTTGTTTTATAAATAACATACAAACAAATAAATAATTGCAACATATATTCCAGGAAATATGTTACTTTGTCTTTTTTCATAGATCTAAAGGCCTAATCCACAGATTTTTGCGTCTGATTTCTGATAAGTGAAACAACAAAAAAAATCCTAGTATTTGTGGGGGATTTCCTGTTGTGTGTTGGGGGGTGTGGCTGGATGTTTTGGTGTTCTTTTCTTTTCTTTGCTCTTCAGGTGGCATGGAAACTGATTTGTCTGTGGAGAAGGTGCTGGCTGAAGAATCCTCACCCTCATCAACATCATGTGTAGCACCTGTGACTGGTGCTCACATGCAACCTTAAAGACTTTCAGCTGAAGCAGATAATTGGATGGCGTTCTGCATTTAAGTCATGTGTGATTCAAGCAGAACTGCCGGGAACTCGACCTTGTGATGTTCGTTTGTGAGACGCTGAGGACCGCGCCTGGGTTTGACACATCGAGCCTGTGAAGCAAGGAAGTGTGAGGACACATGTTGTCAGCACACATTAAAGGTGATTAAGTGTTTGACTAATTGTTGATAGTAACTTGGTGTTTTGTTACATAGTATACTTGAATTGTGGTGAGAGTTGTGCAGTTTGCTTCTCACTGCTGTGGCGTGCAGGATAAGTGATCCTCCACTTGTTGTGAGAAGCTGCTCATTTGCATAAAGTTAAAAAAGATACAGACCTGAATGTGTTGCTGATAGCGTGTGTCTTTTGAAAGATATTGTTGTAACTGCTGACTTACCTCACCTCTTCTTTGCTTCACAGAGAGTCGGTTTGTTGTGTCCACCTGGGGGGTGTTTGGCGGTGGTAGTGAGTCCAGGAACGCCGGGCTTTGATCCTTGCGGGCGCTGGAGAGCGTGCCAACAGTCACTCCACCAGAGGGACGCTGTTTTTGTTTTTACACCTTTTATGCACAGTGGGGGTAATAAATATATTGTTTTTGGAACCGCTTTTCTGGTTATTTGTAGCGCTGGGTTCCGTCTGACGCAGGTCCGCTCCTCAACCCGCGTCGACACATAACATTTCCAGTAGAATTTGGATTTATTTTAGTCACAAGATAACCAATAACCACCATAACAAATTGAATCTTATCTTCCTTTGATCTCAGACTTGCTGAGGTGTTGAAATCAGAAAGCATTTCCTCTCACCTCCAGCTCAATTTGTATTCGATTAACTTCATCTGCCGCGAGCCTGACTCAGGGCTTATTGCACGAAGGTGAGCTGACACTGAAGAATTTTTGCAATAATAAACACCGCTGTATTCTCAGCCTGATCTGAGGGATAATCATATTCAACTTCATTAGTTGAATTTTTGAGTTTCCCTTATCTCTTAACCCTTCTCTCTCTTTGCCATGGTAATTGAAAGACCAGATGTTATAAGGTAATTGGCTCATCATTCAGGATGCCCAACCTCTCTACATGTAAAGGGCCTGTTTCCACAGTGACTTTTGATTTTCACACTCAACCTTTAATGGATAAGCTCGTAGAGTACTGCGGGCTATTTTGAGAGGTGTCCTCATGTGCATTCTGAACAGATTAATTAAACAGCAGCAACTTTCTTAGCACATGAAAGGCTTTTATCAAAGAGGTTGCAGGGTTGAAGACAATATTTCATGGCCATAAATTTATCACTGTAATGCAATTCATTAGGAGAAGACATGAACGTAATGCCAGATCATGAGGCAACGACAGGAAATCAAACCAGGTAACCCTGTCATTGACTGCAAAGGACATTTATACAGTTACATCTATGGGCCACTGTCCATATTGAAATATTTCAAGAGTGGTTTACTTATCCTACATTATTATTATTTATATATATACGAGTTCTGTTAGAAAAGTATCCGACCTTTTTATTTTTTCAAAAACCATATGGATTTGAATCACGTGTGATTGCATCAGCCAAGTTTGAACCTTCGTGCGCATGCGTGAGTTTTTTCACGCCTGTCGGTTGCGTCATTCGCCTGTGAACAGGCTTTGTGTGAGCAGTGGTCCACCCCTCCCGTCGGATTTTTATTGCGAATAAATGTCTGAACGATTTGGAGCTTTGCTGCATCAAATTTTTCCAGAAACTGTGAGAGACCTCCAGGTGGACACCATTCAGAAAATTTAGATGGCTTTCAGCGACGATTTTATGGGGATTACACAGATTAAGGAGTGCTCCAGCCGGTTTAAAGACCGGCCACAGCTGCTGAGAGCGCGCCACGCTCCGAGCGCCGATCGACAGGCTCAAACCCTGCTGGAACAACCAGATCATTTCCAACATGAAGGCTTTGTTGATCCGGGACGTAGTCTGACGTACACAAAAATGGCAGAAGGCGTGGACATCAAGACTTTTTCGGCACATTCCACTGTTACAGGAGTTTTTTTCATGGAAAGAGAAGCGGAGGGACGCGCCACCGTGCCGCTCATGGCGCGGCACAAAACCACCTCCGTGTTGGTCTCACAGGATGGTTTTCAGATGGCTTTCAGACGGCTTCCGGTGGCTTTTCAGTCGTGTGACTATCCGAGAAATTGTGCATGAGCTGGACATGCCACAACATGTCCTGTGAGGCTTCATCATGGCATTGCTTTGCGCCATGCGGCTCCACCGCGACGCGTGGAATTCCTCTGCACGTCTGTCTCAATGTGCCGAAAAAGTGCTGATGTCCACGTCATCCGCAATTCCTGTGATAGTCAGACGACGTCCCGGATAAAACACAGCATCCAGTTTGGAAATGTACAGCACATTCCACTGTTACAGGAGTTTTTGTCATGGAAAGAGGAGCGGAGGAATTCCGCGCGTGGCGGCGGTGCTGCATGGCGCAAAGCAACGCCGTGATGAAGCCTCACAGGACATGTTCTGGCATGTCCAGGCTCATCCACAATTTCTCGGATAGTCACACGACTGAAAAACCACCGACAGCCGTCTGATAGCCATCTCAAAGCCGTCCTGTGAGACCAACACGGAGGTGGTTTTGTGCCGCGCCATGAACGGCTCCGTGGCGCGTCCCTCCGCTTTTCTTTCCATGAAAAAAACTCCTGTAACATTGGAATGTGCCGAAAAAGTACTGATGTCCACGTCTCCTGCCATTTTTGTGGAAGTCAGAGGACGTCCAGGATCAACAAAACCTTCACGTTGGAAATGATTTGGTTGATTCAGCCTGTCGATCGGCGTTCGGAGTGCGGCGCGCTCTCAGCAGCTGTGGGCGGTCTTTAAACCAGCTGGAGCACTCCTTAATCTGTGTAATCCCCATAAAATTGTCCCTGAAAGCCATCTGAATTTGTCCACCTGGAGGTCTCTCACAGTTTCTGGAAAAAATTGATGCAGCAAAGCTCCAAATAGTTCAGACATTTATTCGCAATAAAAATCCGACGAGAGGGGTGGACCACTGCTCACACAAAGCCTGCTAACAGGTGAATGATGCAACTGACAGGCGTGAAAAAACTCACGCATGTGCACGAAGGTTCAAGCTTGGCTGATGCAATGACACGTGATTCAAATCCATATGGTTTTTGAAAAATATTAAAAAGGTCCGATACTTTTCTAACAGACCTCGTATATATGTATATATATATACAGTAGTGTTCAGAATAATAGTAGTGCTATGTGACTAAAAAGATTAACCCAGGTTTTGAGTATATTTCTTATTGTTACATGGGAAACAAGGTACCAGTAGATTCAGTAGATTCTCACAAATCCAACAAGACCAAGCATTCATGATATGCACACTCTTAAGGCTATGAAATTGGGCAATTAGTAAAAAAAAGAAGAAAAGGTTGTGTTCACAATAATAGTAGTGTGGCATTCAGTCAGTGAGTTCGTCAATTTTGTGGAACAAACAGGTGTGAATCAGGTGTCCCCTATTTAACAATGAAGCCAGCACCTGTTGAACATGCTTTTCTCTTTGAAAGCCTGAGGAAAATGGGACGTTCAAGACATTGTTCAGAAGAACAGCATAGTTTGATTAAAAAGTTGATTGGAGAGGGGAAAACTTATACGCAGGTGCAAAAAATTATAGGCTCTTCATCTACAATGATCTCCAATGCTTTAAAATGGACAAAAAACAAAACACCAAAACAAACAAACAAACAAAAAAAAAAAAACAGAGACACGTGGAAGAAAACTGAAAACAACCATCAAAATGGATAGAAGAATAACCAGAATGGCAAAGGCTCACCCATTGATCAGCTCCAGGATGATCAAAGACAGTCTGGAGTTACCTGTAAGTGCTGTGACAGAAGACACCTGTGTGAAGCTAATTTATTTGCAACAATCCCCCGCAAAGTCCCTCTGTTAAATAAAAGACATGTACAGAAGAGGTTACAATTTGCCAAAGAACACATCAACTGGCCTAAAGAGAAATGGAGGAATATTTTGTGGACTGATGAGAGTAAAATTGTTCTTTTTGGGTCCAAGGGCCGCAGACAGTTTGTGAGATGACCCCCAAACCCTGAATTCAAGCCACAGTTCACAGTGAAGACAGTGAAGCATGGTGGTGCAAACATCATGATATGGACATGTTTCTCCTACTATGGTGTTGGGCCTATATATCGCATACCAGGTATCATGGATCAGTTTGGATATGTCAGAATACTTGAAGAGGTCATGTTGACTTATGCTGAAGAGGACATGCCCTTGAAATGGGTGTTTCAACAAGACAATGACCCCAAAGACAATGACCCCAAGCACACTAGTAAACGAGTAAAATCTTGGTTCCAAACCAACAAAATTAATGCCTTGCAGATGTGAAGAAATCATGAAAAACTGTGGTTATACAACTAAATACTAGTTTAGTGATTCAGAGGATTGTTAAAAAAGCAGTTTGAACATAATAGTTTTGAGTTTGTAGCATCAACAGCAGATGCTACTATTATTGTGAACACCCCCTTTTCTACTTTTTTTTAAATAATAGCCCAATTTCATAGCCTTAAGAGTGTGCATATCATGAATGCTTGGTCTTGTTGGATTTGTGAGAATCTACTGAATCTACTGGTACCTTGTTTCCCATGTAACAATAAGAAATATACTCATAACCTGGATTAATCTTTTTAGTCACATAGGACTACTATTATTTTGAACACTACTGTACAGTCAACTGTATAGCAGCAAATATCTGCCATTCACATTTAAAGTGGGTTTCGCGAGCAAATAAAATGTCAAATGAGCTGACTAAATAAAGAATTATGAAAATATCAGTGTATTTCATTTTATTTTTGGTGCCATATGCCCAGAGAGATTAAAGCCCCTGTCACACATAGCAAGAATGTGCCTGAACCATGCCCGACATGGCAAATATTGCCATAATCCGATGCAGTCGGGAGGAAAAGAGGCATGGTCAGCAGTGTCAGAGCGCAGACAGACTGCCTCATCCGCACCTGTCAGACTGTTTGCAAGTGTGGAGCACGTGTGTGTGCATGGCGCATGCACGTGGGTCAAAACGTGGATTAATCTTTTTAGTCACATAGCACTACTATTATTCTGAACACTACTGTATATATATATATATATATATATATATATATATATATAAAGGCTATGTCACACCATGACAGATAGAGCAAAACGATTAAGTATTTAAATATTTTATACTTTGTCAAAATCCCATAATTTGCCGCTCTCCAGTGGATTTTGGGTTCTGATGGACAGATGATGTCACAATTCCACAACACAGACAGCTGCATTTATCAGATTCATTTTCCCAGTTTCAAGATGTATATGTGTGCTGTGCTGTGCTGTGAGATGAGGATCAGAATGTAGCTCGATCGGTAAATTGAGAGCCTTGCCCCCCTACTCAGCTCTCTCTTCACCACGATGGTCCGATACAGCGACCGCATCACTGCAGACGCTGCACCGATCCATCTATCAATCTTACGCTCCATCTGTCCCTCACTCGTGAACAAGACCCCGAGATACTTAAGCTCCTCCACTTGAGGCAAGGACACTCCACCGACCACGTCCCATTGGGAGGAGGCCCCGGGGAAGACCCAGGACACGCTGGAGGGACTACATCTCTCGGCTGGCTTGGGAACGCCTTGGGGTCCCCCCGGAGGAGCTGGGGGAGGTGTGTGTGGATCGGGAGGTCTGGGCGGCTTCGCTTGAGCTGCTGCCCCCGCGACCCGACTCCGGATAAAGCGGAAGAAAATGGATGGATGGATGGATGGATGCTAAAATACCCTCGGCTGTATGAGCATAAAAACAGGAAACAGAATGTGACCTTTTGACCTCTAAAAATAAGTCAAGGTTAACCATCTTTGAACTTGTCCAAGGTCTGTGTCCCAAGAATGCTCCCTGTGAATTTGAAGACCCTGGCAGTAATAGGACTGGACCTGTGCTGAGCAAACGGATGCATGAATGGATGGATGCATGCAAGGCCTTCGCAATACTTGATGGCCAGAGTTTGGCCTTGGGTAAAAATGTACGAATAAGAAGTACTAAGCCCAAAATGCATGGTGGTTTCACCTGGAAACATTTGCATTGTCAGGATGACCTGATATTGCGAGATAATGCAAATCATAGAAAGTGATAGAGTGTCTTGTATTTCTTCATATAAATAAATAAATAAATAAATGCCACATTTAATTTTTATTGGAATCAAATGTCTTGGACATTTTTATATTTAGTTTTCCAGTGTCCCGTTGAAGGCAAAACAAGCATGACATTGTAAATTACAGGGTACTTCAAACTGTTGAAGCATATTCATGTCTGCGTTCATACAGTGGAGGTTTGCATTGTGCTAAGAGCTGAAAAGAAAGGTAGGAGCAGAGATAGAGAAATGGTTTGAATAGTGACAAACATCAGGGAGTCGGAGGCTTTTGCCGCAGTGGAGGAACTGAGGCATACCGCTCTGACACCAGCTGAGAGTTCTCAAGCTGCTACTGGAGGTTTAACTGCAATCCTGCATCCCTTTGGGGCAGTCATGCTGTTTACACTGCAATGACGTGATAGAGTGGTGTGTGTACCGTATATGTGTGCAGCAAAGGAAAACAAGGAAGAGATTTATTGATTTGATTTTATTCCCCCCTATAAGTAACTATTTTGGCTGTCAAACATAGATTGAATGAGTTTTACTCAAAACTGGGCTTCCTGTATATAATTTGAAATGTTTCTGTTGGGAAAAGATACTGTTCTGCCTACAGCTGTGCACAAGCCTGGCAGCCTGCAGCTATATGAGCAAAAGCAAAAGAGCTGCTGATCAGAAGTGGAGAAGCTGCAGAAGTGGGAGCTAATTCTTTCAACAACAACACGAAACTGTGCAGCAGTGTCTAATAGGAAATAAGTGATGTGTGCATTCTCGGTGGCATATTTTCTCGAGACTCTTAACCCCTGTGCAATGAGATAATGCATGTTGTTTTCCAGCATAATTTGCAGAGATAAGGGTCATTTCAATAATGAATGCAATTACAGGTCCCCTTTTATGTCTAATATCCTGATCAGCCCATTACTTGAAAATCCCTCCAGCATGCTGCATGGATTCTGAGCACAAGAACATGTGGCAGAAATATGCAAGTAGCTCACTGATAGTGCAGCGAATAAGAGAATATTTAGAGGGGAATCCTGCAAATGGTGATAAAAGCATCAAATTCTGCAGAAATACTCCTCAGACAATCCTCTTTTGAAAAAACCAATTGGCCACTTGAATTTTCAATCGGTGGTCAGGTAGGGGTCAATTGAAGAATTACACAGAGGTCAAAATTAAAAAATGCTCCAATGTTCCACATTATTTGCCTGATCATAAAGATTCCAAAAAGGTATGGATTGGATGGTCTGTAACTGAATTCTATGGAGTTATGGGATAAAAACAGCAAGAATGGTGACAAAGGTCAGTTTCATTGTGTACAGGGGTCAAAAGTTAAAGTTGCTCCAATTTTGGTAAAAAGTGATGCAAATTACTAGTTGAGTTAACACGGTTTTAAAAAGGAATAGTTTGGACCGTGTATCATCCTTACTTGTCACGTTACGGGTAACATATGTCACATGTCATAGAATCCAATAGACGTCGACCTTGTTTGACCTTTATTTTGGAGACCAAGCATTCAGCACTGTCAAAACTATTCCATTTATTAATCCTATTAGCTCAACCAATAATTTGCATCACTTTTTACCAAAATTGGAGCAACTTTAACTTTTAACCCCTGTACAAAATGAAACTGACCTTTGTCACCATTCTTGCTGTTTTTATCCCGTAACTCCATAGAATTCAGTCACAGATTGTCCAAACTATACCTTTTTTTAATCTTTATGATCAGGCAAATAATGTGGAATATTTTTCAATATGATTGGAGCATCTTTTAATTTTGACCTCTGTGTAATTCTTCAATTGTCAAGTGGCCAATTGGTTTTTTCAAAAGAGGAGTGTCTAAAGAGTATTTTTTGCCAAATTTGATGCTTTTATCACCATTTGCATGATTGTTTCACTTATCTGCTGCACTATGAAGGTAATTTTGAGAGTAAGTTTGAAACAATCACGTAGAGCGCAGAGCTTTTCATATTAATCTGCACTTGGACGTGCAGCCCTGAGACACAGCAAGAGCCTATAAAAGACTTAATTCAACATTTGCTGTTCAGATAAACCACAAAGTGAGTGTCATGTCTGCAGCGTTTTTCTTGTGGTTCCTACTTTTGACACATTATTTTTATTTATTTGCTTATGTATGCATTTGTTTAACGGATTAAAGACCTTGCCCAAGGGCTCTTAGTGATTTTCCGGTCAGACTGGGGTTTGAACCGAGGATCCTCTGGTCTCCAGGCCAACACTTTACCACTAGACCATCTCCTCCCTATGTTCTTGGATGCAGATGCACTAGTGCATGCTCCCAGACCAGACCTGTCCTCGAGATGTGGCTTTTGGGTTATTTTATTGCTTTAACTGAGTGAGATATATAATTTGTTTCCATGCAGATTGGACTGGCGTATGCTGGAATTAAATATGCAGGGAACATTTGGACTGAGGGGATCTTAAATAGGAAGTGCCGAGACTGATTTACAAGTATTTTCTGGCAGAATGTTTTTTTTTTTTTTTTTTTTTTTCTTTACGCTGCAAGAGCAATCTAAAAGTAAAATGTTCTCCAACTAAAAACTTGCAGCTCATACTTCTGTGTGACTTATATATAGAAAAATCACATTTGTTATTAATGACAATATTAATCATTTATATTCAGCTTTCCCAGTTATCAACACATGCAACAAAATAAACACAGATAATTAAAGAATAAAGGACAGTATTTAAAGTACACTACAAGAACGCACACAAATACCAGATTAATGGGTACTAAAGAAACAAAACAAAAACAAAAATCAAATGAACTCCCTCCCATTTTACTGGATTGTTTCCAAAGCTGTGGTCTGGCAACTCTTGTTGATCTGTGTCAAGTATCATCACATATGTTGTCCAATGCACGTGTATTTGTCCAGTGTGCTTTAAAAAAAAAAAAAAACAGTCTTTATATAAAGCAACATTACAAATGTGGTGTGCACATGTGCTACTAATATGCCTGGTTCACGTGGCAGGATTTTAAAATTATCTGTAGATTTCCAAAACCTGAGAGACCACACACGTGGAGATAAAAAAATCATAACTGTAACAGGTTTGGTGGTACAGTGTGTGGTGTTCCGCCACATGGTGACGTCAACACACCACACATGAAAAGATTTTACACACGAACATTCCCAGGTCAGACAGGAAATCTCGCAAAATCTCTCAAGATTAAACGTGACTTCAGAGTAAACAGACAGATGGTTTGTGCACTATTTAAAACAGAGGGAAAAATGATACAAAAAGAAAAAGAAAACACGTTCTTTAAAGGAGTGGATACAGCGTGACCACCGGTCTTTCTGGTAAGTCAGAACAGCTGTTTTGATTTTAGATTTCGCTCCGTGCATCCGTCTCCTCGCTTTCTAATTGGCTGCACGTCACATTCAACAGGCTGCGTGCTTGTTTGTGGTCGGAAGACACAACACACGCTGTGATATCGGGACAAGACAATCTAACCTGTTGAATATCCTGATGTGTGATCGGCGCGCCCCTGACGTCCTTCCGAGCAGATCAGAGCGCTCTGAACACACCACACACGGCTGAAATGTCTTATAACATTATCTTTAGCATCATCACGATTGTCGGTGCGTCCATAAGATTGACAGATGGGGAAGATCAGGTCCGATATCGGCCTAGTTATCCTGTCGTGTGATCAAGGCAAGAGTTGATGTCTGTTGATGCGTGTTAAAAAGTGAGTTCTACATACATAAAAAAAGAAAAAAGTGAGACTTACACTCCAGTGTGAACAATTTATGTTTTTTCCATGTCAGGAGGTATTTTTTGGTATGTGGTACTTATACATTGGTGTGACTTATATTCTGGAAAATATGGTAATTAAACCCAAATATCTACCTAGGGGAGGTGATGACCTAGTGGTTAAATGTTGGGCTTGAAACCAGAGGATCCTCGGTTCAAATCCCAGCCTGGAGGGAAAATCACTAAGGGCCCTTGGGCAAGATCCTTAATCCCTTAGTTGCTCCCGGTGTGTAGTGAGCACCTTGTATGGCAGCATGCTTACATCCGGGTGGATGTGAGGCATTATTGTAAAGCACTTTGAGCATCTGATGCAGATGGAAAAGCGCTATATAAATGCAGTCCATTTACTATTTACCTCAGCATGGAGTCTCCCTTGAGTCTAGGTTTCATATTTCAGTTCTGTCTGAGAGAAGGTTGAACCACAGCTACATTGATTCAGAAAAACAAAACAAAACACAAATGGTTGTGTTGAGGTGTGACTGTGTTTTTATAATGTAGCCACCGTGAAACATTCAGAAATGAATGGTTTATTGCAGTTATTAAATGACCACCACTCTTGCATGTTGAACAAGAGGAGAGCAAAGAAATTTTGTTGCCCTTTTCTTACTCATGTTCTCATTGCACATAAAGATGAGCCTATCTGCAGCAGTCAGTGACAAATGAGGTCTCCAACACTGTCTCTCACCATTATGTCCTCCAACATTAATTAGGCAGTGCCCCGTTCATGTGTTAAGGAGTTGGGGCCTGGAAGGCAGGTCTGAGGGAAGGGGGCATTTTTTCATTTGTAACCATTAAAATTTTACCTTACTTGTGTGAGTTTTCCAATATTATGTCTACTAAATGTATTATATTTTCAGCCTTGCAGTATACAAATACACAATAATATTGTTAACTTTGGAAATGCTTGGTATTGACATAAGCACACATTGATTTTCTTTACTACACTTTCTTTTGCCATGTTTCCATATTAATAATTTTGATTGTCCATCAAGCTAAACGTAGCTCAATAAGTAAAACAAACAAACAAACAAAACAAACAAACAAAAAGCTAAAAGAACTAAACAAAGAAATAGTGAAATGAAATATGGATAAATCCAAATGATTGGCGCTAATGTTAAAACATAGTTAACGTTACAGAAATATAACATAGAATTGTAACAGTTCAATTACAGAAAACACTATAGTGCATTAAAGACATTACCTAATAGATCCTTTTTGACAAACAACTTGACTACGTTGTAGGTTTACATACAAGGATAGTAAGTTCTTTCGGCTTCACTCTTTTTGTGTGGATTTAGGAGATCTTATGTTGGTTTGGCATGTCGGCCCAAGTTTTACGCCATATGCCCTTCCTGAATCAACATCATGTTACAAAGAGGATGGGCACAGGTGGTCTTGACATGGGAACCTTCTATTTTGAAAGCAAGTACACTAATTACCTGGCAACCACACTGCCCTTTATACACTAGGATAGTAATCATCAAATAAAATAAATCAAAATGGTATACTTGTAAAACCACTGCTCATTCAAAACGAAAAGAAAAAAAAATCATTTTTAAAGGTAGTGAATACTTACTCAAACCAGATTAGAAAGACTGGACTGGAACAATTAAAGGAATGTCAGTAAATTTCAGCCTTTAATGGAACCCCTCTTTGTCTTATATGTTATAAAAAGTACAATCATTGGTATAAATGTGCAACTTGCAAACAGAATTAACTTGCATACATTAACTTGATGTTACACCACAATGCAAGCAAAATGAAACACAGACCAAAGTGCAGAAACATGTTAATGTTGAGCAAAAGGTCAACATGACTTTGGATCACTGGCACCTGAAGAAGCTTTTAAGTCTCAGTTACTGAATGACGCTAAAGCATCAACAATTATCCAAGAAAAAAAAACAGCTCCACTTGTTCTGTGGATTTGGGAATGAAGCCGTGGATCAAAGTGAGTGCTGTGACTTTAGTTAAGGATCAGAAGCACCCAGCGAGGCAGCAAGAAATCATTCTGTTAATGAGCCACTCAGCTGTTTGACTGCCGCTCTGGTAGCAGACGTGTCGCCGAATTCATGTACATACATTTTGTTCCGAAAACAAAAAAAAAAAATGCAGCTTTAACAGTCAGAAAACGCAAAAGACTTGTTACACTTTTTCACAAAGTAAACAAGAGAGATGATCACAAAAAAAGTGATACAACTTTGTTAACAGCCATACAGTGACACCTCCAGTTTTGTTATTTCACAGAAAATGTGCTGGAGCTTTTACCTGCCTCTCACACGACGCAATGCGCTGAAGATTCACATGATTTTAGGGACTTCGAAACAAATCTAATTGCCATAATTGCACTGTGATCCAAGTCTTGGGTTCACCCATATTATGTACGAATATGGTGAGGTTGAAAATTTTGCATCACTTTAATCTATCTTAAGGCCCCCTCATCACACTCAGATGAAGACTCTGAAGACCACATTATGTCCTGAAAATTTTGATGGACGCAAAGGGGATATGGTCAAAACGGAAAAATGTGCACTTTTCAAGTTCATACTACATCCTTGCTACATCCCTGACAGGCACACCCACTAATTTCTTACCACGCACATGAACACGCACCATGTCCAATGCATTGTTAGTACATTTTAAGCTCACCACACTCTTACTGCACCAGTCCATTTTTTATAAAATGTGCACGACATGCTGCACTTTTTCATTTGTTCTGCAAGTCTTTTTGTGTCCACATTTATGTTCAGTAATGAACTTCTGTCTACAACTATGCCACCAAAGACATCAGGGGAGACTATCAGAAGCCATGGTGGGAAAAATCAAAGGCGAGGGGAATGGCTAAAGGAAAGTCTACAACTCCATTACCAAGTGAATATTTGTTAATATCTATGGTTGAAACAGACGTGATGATGTGTGGAATTGGTTCCAATATTCACCGTGCATCCAGAAAGTATTCACGGCGCTCGATTTTTTCCACATTTTGTTGTTACAGCCTTATTGCAAAATGGAATAAATTCATTTTTCTCTCTCGAAATTCTACTTACACCACCCCATAATGACAACATAAAAAACATTTTTTTAATTTCATTTTTGCAAATTTATTAAAAATACAAAACTAAGGAATCACATGTACATAAGTATTCACAGACTTTACTCAATACTTTGTTGATGCTCCTTTGGCTGCAATTACAGCTTCAAGTCTTCTTGAATATGATGCCACAAGCTTGGTGCACCCATCATTGGGCAGTTTTGCTCATTCCTCTTTGCAGCACCTCTCAAGCTCGATCATGTTGGATGGGGTGTGTCAGTGCACGGCCATTTTCAGATCTCTCCAGAGATGTTCAATCAGATTCAGGTCTGGGATCTGGCTGGGCCCCTCAGTGACATTCACAGAGTTGTCCTGAAGCCACTCCTTTGATATCTTGGTTATGTGCTTAGGGTCAATGTCCTGCTGAAAGATGAACCATCACCCCAGTCTGAGGTCAAGAGCACTCTGGAGCAGTTTTCATCCAGGATGTCTGGTTTCCTCCAAATATGATGCCCGGTGTTCACACCAAAGAGTTCAATCTTTGTCTCATCAGACCAGAGAATTTTGTTTCTCATGGTCTGAGAATGGTAAATGGACTGCATTCATATAGCGCTTTTCCATCTGCATCAGACACTCAAAGCGCTTTACAATAATGCCTCACATTCACCCTGATGTCAGGCTGCTGCAATGCAAGGTGCCCACTACACACCGGGAGCAACGAGGGGATTAAGGACCTTGCCCAAGGGCCTTTAGTGATTTTTCCAGTCAGGTTGGGATTTGAACAGAGGATCCTCTGGTCTCAAGCCCAATGCTTAACTGCTAGACTATCACCTCCCCTCAAAGAGTCCTTCAGGTGCCTTTTGGCAAAATCCAGGCAGGTTGCCATGTGCCTTTTACTAAGTAGTGGCTTCTGTGTCTGGCCACTCTGCCATATATGCCTGATTGGTGGATTGCTGCAGAGCTCATTGTCCTTCTGGAAAGTTCTCCTCTCTCCACAGAGGAATGCTGGAGCTCTGACAGAATGACTATCAGGTTCTTGGACACTTCTGTGACTAAGGCCCTTCTCCACTGATTGCTCAGTTTAGACAGGCATCCAGCTCTTGGAAGAGTTGTGGTGGATCCAAAGTGTTTCCATTTATGGATGATGGAGGCCACTGTGCTCATTGGGACCTTCAAAGCAGCAGAAATGTTTCTGTACCCTTCTCCAGATTTGTGCCTCAAGACAATCCTATCTCGGAGGTCTCCAGACAATTTCTTTGACTTCCTGCTTGGTTTGTGCTCTGACATGCACTGTCAACTGTGGGATCTTGTATGCAGACAGGTGTGTGTCTTTCCAAATCATGTCCAATCAACTGAATTTAACCCAGGTGGACTCCAGTTAAGCTGTAGAATCATCTCAAAGATGATCAGTGGAAACAAGAGGAACCTGAGCTCAATTTTGAACTTCATGGCAAAGGCTGTGAATACATATGTGTGATTTCTTAGTTTTTTTTTTTTAATATTTTTAATTAGTTTGCAAAAATCTCCAAAATGCTTTTTCACATTATCATTATGAGGTATTGTGTGGTGAATTTTGAGGAAAAAAAATTCATCCATTTTGGAATAAGGCTGTAACGTAACAAAATGTGGAAAAAGTGAAGCTGTATGCTGAATTCTATTAACGTGACATAAGAGAGGTGAGAACCTGCTGCAGATGTGCCACAGATGTGGTAAGTTCTGAAAGAACATATTAATAATGCAACATGGTTTTCTAAAATTTGGCATGGATGTACCATGGTCATAACACAAATCTGGAGAGGTTTCAGCAAGAATGCAAGGGATCTAACAAGAATGCGCTGACAACGCACTGGGAACACCATGCAATGTTTCCCTTCCACATTACACTTGTACTACATCAGTGAAGTCCCTAGTAGGTCATAGTTACAGTACGTTCCGACTACAGCAATGCCTGATTTGACAGTGTCCTCACATTTTTTTTTTTTACGTGTCCAAAGTTAGACCATGTCCTCTATGTCATGTCCATGGAAACAATAGCACATTCTTATCAGTTTTTACTACATTCCGACTACATTGTACAAGTTCTTACTGCATCCACCCAATTTTTAGGATATAGTGGGAGGATGGCTGAGTGTGATGTTGGTTTAAAATGCCATCTTTCATGTTACCATGAGCCTTAAACAACCAAATAAACAACCAAATAAGTCAGTCACATTTAAGAAGCATTTCAGCTGACAACAAACACAAAGGTACAGTCAGATTTTCTGTCTCTTCTTACTGGAGACAGAGGACAGCAGGTCACTTAAAACCATTGTAATCAATGGAGATCAACTTTGCAAAATGCAAAAGGATTGTTTTTTACAACACGAGTTCTAACATACTAAGTTCTTGTGAACAAGGTACCTTTTCAGAATAGCAAGGGCTAAAGTAAGGCATTTGATTTCAAGCAACACATGCATTTGAGCATACTACTCTAAATACTATTTTCAATGTCTTCAAAATGCAAAAATAAATTGTAATGGATTTTATATTGAACCAATTATCTCTTGGGGCGGATAGGAGAAGTGTTTAAGATAACATCTTATTCTTCTTTACATTTCAGTCTATTTCAGTTTGAACACATCAATGCATTTGCACACATGCGTCTTATCAAAATCCTGCCAATTGGCTCCATGAAGGTAAATGCAGTCTTTTGAGAATATTAAATATTCTGCCACTGTATCCTTATGCCTCACAGGGAAAGCAAAAGTTTCTACAACTTTATATGGGAACCATTACTTTATAAGAAGTACCAGCATAAATTTCCTTTGTTGGTGAACAGTCATCACTGCTGCCCACATGTTCATGGATTTCGATCTTTCTACAGTGTTTGTGCAATGCTAACCACCAACAGATGCCAAACCAGTGTGGTGGTAGCTGTCAATGCCTGAAATACACATTACTCAAAGCCAATTTCACCCCAAACAGTCTGGAACTAAATTATGTCAGAACAGTTTTTTACTTGGAAATATCTTTTGCTGTATGTTTTGGGCCATTTCAGGAACTAATTCAGGAAGCGTTTCTTGCATTTCACACAAAGGATGCAGCAACATCTTAATTTTTCTGAAGTTTAGTTCCAGAACCAGTTGTTTTACTCTTTGCTCGAAGGTAAGTACTCCCCAAATGGGACAGAAACTATCGCGGGAAAGTAATTGCTGCTTGGTCAGATATTCATAAGATAGTTTTCCCAAGTCAGAGTGAGCATCCCCAACTGCCATCAAAAAAGCATTAGTTTTTAGACATGCTGGCCCCTAACATTAGACTAAACCTTTCAGGCACTGACACCCATATATATATATATATATATATATATATATATATATATATATATATATATATATATATATATATATATATATATATATATATATATATATATATATATATATATATATATATATATATATATATATATATATATATAGCGTAAGAAACATAGTACCAACAGAACTATGGTGTTCAAAGTATGGCTAATTAATACCCTCCACTAATAAAAGCTGTAAATCAACTATTTCTGTCCTCTGCCTGTTCTACAGATACAAATCAGCTATTCTGAAGGTTACAGTGCCACACTGATTGAACTACAAATGAGTGGCATTGGGCTGCTAAGGCTCATGATGCATGGCCTTTATTTGTATTGCAAATAGTGGCATTTAAGAAACCTTTTCTTGAGTCGTTCAATCTATTCACTTGATTGTATAGCTGTTTTACTGTTTTGATTTGTGGGTGTCCGAAACCATCTGACTAGTCAGAAATTACTCAGTCTTATACCTTCTTGTAAATCTGAGAGTACCCCCTTTAGAGTAGGGATTAAAACAACTATGATTGAGGAACTTAAATGGCTTCAGAGCTGGTCTAAATGTTCTCTCAGTCCAAAATGTCCCCGTGTTTTAAGAGTGTATTTAAGCCATAGATTCAATGCCGAACCTAATCAATGTACAGAACTTGAGAGTGACAGTTATATTAATTCATCCATATCCCTTCATGTGTACATATTTGAAATCTAAGTAAAAAAATATACTTTAAAGAGTCCTCTGCTGTATGTACAACTATCTTGTATGGCTTTACCATAATGCATGCATGAAACTAAGAGAAGCCTGAAGATTGAACTACCTGAGTCATTTTTCTGTTCCTCTTGTTTAGACCGTCAGAGCAAAAGAAATCAGTCAGATATGTGGAAACGATAAAAATCAACAAAAATTTGGACTTAATTCACACCTTTCTGGAAAACTCTTTTAAATACACTTCAATGCCCTGTATATACACCAATGGCATGTCTCACGTTCACAGTGTACGGGGTGATGGGCGAGAGGAGAGAACCAAAACCTGCAAGGAAAACGAAGCACAAGGATTTGTCAAATGCATATGAATGAAATGTAGTAATAACGAAGAGACTGGCAAAGGGAGATATTAGACCTTATAGATAGATGTCAGGAGACAAGGAGCCCTTGGCTGGGTAAGTTGGTAGATTTGCATTGGAAATTCATTGGGTTCGCTATTACCATTAACACAGCCAGCGGCCCTTTCTTTAGCTGCCGTCCTCCATCACTGCCTCCTGAGAAATTTAACTCCTGTCCTGTTTGCTAACATCAAACACTATCACATTACTTTTAAATCACAGATGCCTTGGAAAAGACAGTTCCCCCAAAACAAGGACAGTGATTGTGTAATCTGACAGGACAGCAGCACATCCTCCATAAACACCCTCAGTCCATTAATCTCCGGCTGCACAGTTACTGCCAAGTAAAAAGAAAAGCAACCTCTACAGGCTTTTGTTACCTCGGCCAACGAACTAATTATCACACCCACATCTGCTGGTCGGTTTGTTTAATTATTACTGTTATTATTATTGGCGTGATTATTCAGTCTGGTCAGAGATGACGTACCCATTAAATGTTCATGCTGACTGAAACACAGATTATGGATCTTTAAAAAAAAGTGTTCTTTGTATTAACCCATTTATATAAAACCTAATCAATTTTATTAAAGCTTTACTTGGTAGGAACATGGTGGCCTCAAGCAAATTCTAATTATTTTTTTCCCCACTATTTCCTCTTTGGTTCATCCAAAGAAAAACAATGACATTTTTAATTACTATTGATTATTCTGAAATAAGTTAATATTTTATGTAACATCTACGCTTCTAATTTAGCTGACCTTAGAGCAGACAAAACCTTGCAATCCATGCGATTGTTGGCGTGGTGGTGGTGGGGTCATAGGTTTGATCCCCTGACCTGATGGATTAAAAAAAAATTGGCAGTTGGCATGTGACCAACTGCATACATACATACATACATAGATAGATAACTGGTTAGCAGCTAAATGTAACACAAAACATCTTGCTTTTTAATTTATTTTTTTTTAGATTTGTGTTCTTTATACATAGTCCCATTAAAAAACACCTAATAAACTAAATTAAGCTACTCTGCTACTGTAAAAATACAGCAGTAATTCAAATGAAACTTTTGCCTTGTATGAAAACTACAAACTTGCAGCATTGTTGATTATTCTTTTACCAATGGAAGAAGATTTGTGGAATCCGAATGCAGAATTCGACAGATTGTTGATGGTGGACATATGTTTGCTCCGACTGCGCTTCTAGTAGATCACACTTTGGCAGAAGGAGCCAGTTATCTGCAAAGAGGTCTCTCAACAACAAATCTCCATAAAAGACCAATCAGACCAACCGGGAGTATCTTCTGGGCTTTTATTTTTCACTGCAGCCTTTAAAATTAAGCCAGTTAGTTTAATCTGCATCATTTAACATAAAGTGCCTTTGAGATGAATCCCTTCATCCTTTACTTGCTCCTCTTCCTCATTCTTCATCCTTACAGCTCGCTTCAAATAAACTTTTAACTTTATTTCAATAATGTATATTTCTTCTAGTGTTCAAAGATAATTAATACATTGCAACCCTTTATCACTCACTTGCCTTTGCTGAAGAGAGCGAGTGAGAGAGAGAGAGAGAGCACAGTGGGGAAACTAGAAGTCTTCGAGTCAAACACTTTGGCTGCTGAAACATGTTCTGAGCTGATAAGAGGTCCAGTTCCTCTCTCGTGAGAAATGGATTTTCATCCTTCCCTGCTGCTCTTTTCACCATCTCCAGCAACAGAAAATTGCTCATTGTTGCCCATTTGTGTGGCACACTGTAAAAATACAGCTACGCCACAGCTACGCTGAGAGACAGTACTTTCTGTGTGTTAGTTTAACAAATAATCAACTACCCAAGGATAAAAAAACTGGGATTCAAACAAAGGCACACTTTTGAATTGGTGTAAATAATGGGCATAGAATCGTATGCGCTATATTATCCACTTTTCTTGAAATGATTATCAGTAGCCATTATGTACAAATCAAATGGCCTAACAACAGATCCAAATTCCTGTAGATCCACTTCTTCCCTATATTTCAATCATTTGTCAAATCCTCCAGAAATTTGTGATGCCAGGATTTCAACAATGAATTCAACTAATATACATGTACATATAGAGAGATAGATGGATGCATCTCTCTATATCTCTATATAGAGAGATATATAGATATATTTGTTGAATTAATTGTTGAAATCATGGCGTCGTAAATTTCTGGAGGGTCTGATTTGTTGTGTTCCACACATATTATAGAGGAGGGGTTGCACAGACTCACCGATCAGTCGACCTCACTCCTCTGTAATAACAATGCCTTAAGGTTAACGTTGTGTCATTACCGATCATGTGATTATGACACTTGCATCTGGTGCACTGAGAGAGAGGCTGCTTTCAGCTAGCCTGGATTTTCGCAAACATTTGCAACACCCACTGTTGTGATTGATCAGAATTTTAATGGCTTGCAAATGTCATGTGTGTCCAACTATAGCTGGGGGGAGAGAGAGAGTGTCCCCTCCCTGCATTACCGCTCACCAGTCTGTAAGACCACCTACATTGTGCATCAGCACCTTCCACTTTCTATTATGTTACACGTGCACAGAGATGCCTTGCAACATTCAGTAAAGCAAATGCGCTAAGAGTTAACACAGACTATTGTAGCGATGAATAATTTATACCGGTCTCATACAGGAAGATTTCACGGTATGTGGCATAACACCATTATCATGTGTTAATCTGTTGTGTGGTTTTGGGCCATGCGTTAACATAAGACTATTAGCTGACAACTTAAGCCACCTTGACGCAATTTGTCGTGCCATTGTAACCCGCTTTGTCCCACTGGACGCTGTGCTTTGTCCCGTTTGACACCATGGTACATAAAATAATAATTTCGTAGCCGATGATGCATTTTCTCTCAGAACTTGGCTGATGAAACCATCTCTCATCCCTCCCAGAATCACAGAGAAATTATCTGCTTCTCTCATGTGCCGTAAGGTGGAGAACGCATTTGGAATCATCTCAAAGGTAATTATTTATTATATATATGTATATAGTAATAGATTGGTAAAACAGTTGCATTGTCATTCCTTCTTATGAGTTAGATAATGTATCTATAAAATGATGTTTATTACAAATGTGACATCTTGTTTAGATGCGCTGTGCTGCGGCAGTGAGACACATTGACTCGCAGAGACAGTGTTTTTGAATAGGTTGCGCAATGTTCACATATAGTTCACAAAATTAATGTGTGCCAAAAGTTTTGAACATTTCCAAAATTTGTTTGCACACGGCTGTGCACAGCTCTCACACAGTTTACAGCAGATTGCGTGCCAGTGCAGGGAGTGTCAAATTGCCTTTCCAGAGCAGCTTTTGTCATTCACTGTTAGATTACTTTGCAAAAATAACAGAGGAAGAAAGTTTGGGTTTGATGATGCAGTTCTCTATAACTGGATCACAAATATTACAAAAGACTGAAGGTCGAATTGCAAAAGGACAATATTCCAAAATTTCAAGAAACAAACTTCACAAAATGGGGATGGGTGTTTTCTATTTCCTTATGAGAAAAAACAAAAAAACAAAAACACCAACAACATCAAAACGTGTCTTGCACACACATAATTATATATAATTGAGTATAAATATCTTAACTGGAACACAAATACAAGTGTTGTTGTTGCTGCAGAGTTGTGACCTGTTGTTGTTTCCTCTTGTCTTTGTTAGATATGCATTCATTTTTTTTGTGGATACAGATTATCACTTGGTAGGGTTCCATTACCCTCCAAACTGCACAATTTGATGTGAGAAATAAAAAAAAAAAAAAAAAAATTGAAACGTATTTTTAAAAACTCTCAAATATTGCAAAAATGTTTTTACACTAGCATGAGGTGGTTATTCAGGTTTTTTTTTGCAAAAGTCTAATTTGAAAAAAGTGGAGTGGAAACGCTTGTTAAGTGATATAAAAGTTGATGTCACAACAACACCGGATTAAAAACAAAACCAACAAAAAAAAAAAAAAAAAAAAAAGAAATCAATATTTAATGGGACTTACATTTCTGTCACCATTAATACTGGAATTAAAATTCTCAGAATGATGGTTCTCGAAACTCACAAGAACCATCATGAGAACACAGAAACCAGCAGTCAGATTCCATCAGTTAGTGGAAACGCTGTCATTTTACTATTCTGCTTTGCTGACATTCTGATAATATGGCTAAACATTTGTGTAAGTATGTAATGAAACCCAACTACTGAAAGCAGTCCCTTCTCATCATCATTCTCCACTTTCGTGCCGTAAATGTCAATGTTAAAAGATCCAATGATGTGGAACCCCCATTAACACGCACTAGAGAACCAACCCTGTGAAGGCACTCACGTTTTAAACTTTAGAGAATTTTCTCTCTTTTGGGGATAATGAAATGGTGAAGTCAACTTTATGGTGCTCTGTTTTTGGCTCTGGTTCTCCCTCCATGCCATCGTCTTTGTATAATCTACAGTAACATATAATCTTTTATCATTGCCGCCATCATAATCATTACTGTTATTATCACCAGTTGCAATTCCTGCAAAATGAATCCTAAACAAATCATAGGTATCATGCATATGGAGTTACATTGACATTACATTTCAAAAGCTTTGTTTTTCTTTGTGGAGATCATCCTTGGGGTTGTTAACACAGTAAGACAATAAAGAAGTCCTGTACTCAGTCTTCTACCTGGAGTTACTGGTCTCTGCCAACCTGTTGTTCATGATACCGAGGGCGCCAACGCCCCCAGAGAAACCGTTATGGCGTGAGCTGCCACACACCGTCCTAGGATATCCGTTTGCTGACTCTGACAGCTGCTTCTGCATGATGGCCAGGGACACTTTGTTCGAAGCTGCCAAGTCCTTCATGGAGATCATCTCCCCCGATAATCTGCGTCCTTCCGTGTCGCTGTCACAGGGACCATCCGAGTCAGGCGACTGGCCAAACCGACCTTTGCGATGCCTGGAGCCTGGCCGGATAGCATTGCGGCGGCCCAGAAAAGTGTTCGCTTTATTGCAGTGTTGGCAAAATAAGCAGCTCATCTTCATCAGCATCCAGTTGAGCACCTGTTTGATGACAATAGAAATAACATTGAAGAGGGAATAGATGCAGCACACGCCCATTAGAATGAAGAAGAAATTAGCCACCCTGTAGAGGCTTTGATAGTCATAAGAAGCACTCTGGCTGCTGACAAAGTCCCCAAAACCGATGGTGCTGAAGGTGACGAAGCAGAAGTAGAGGGAGTCCAGGTACAGCCACCCCTCCACGGGGCTGTACATAGCAGATGCACAGCAGGAGATGGTGATGGCTGACAGACCCAGAATCAACATCACGTGGTACACTGATGGCTTCCAACCGGGAAGACTGTAGGCTGAAAAGTCATGGTGAATTCCAGGCGGGAGCAGGCCACTGTTCCGGATTCGCCGCTCCCTCACGGCCTTCATCACCACGGCCAGCAGGGTGATAATACGTTCTAGGAAGAGGTTAAAGAAGAGGATGGTGGCGGCACAGCCCAGAAGCCCATAAAAGATAAGGAACACCTTGCCTGCAACTGTCACAGGTGTTGTCATGCCAAAACCTGCAGAGACATGAAAGGAAATAGAGAGCGAGGCTGCTTAATGAGGCCAAACCAGACATGATTTCCTGGATTACAGTATGTCTCTGCTTTAAGATAAGTGATGTGAGAAACCACAATGACTGCAAATCTTAATGAGATTAAATCATGGCTCTAAATATTCCTGCCTGTAATTAAGTCCTGATATAATGTGATTTATGCAGCTTACATAGCAGGCTGTGAGAGGGAGTAAACGCAAATGAAATGCAGAAATAAATAAACATCTGGAATTTCTAGTTGCACGGTTGCTAATGAATGAAAGTACTAATTCTCTCTGGGCTTTTAGATGACTATATGTAAATTAATTGTAAATATCAAAACAAGGAAAAAGTGAAATAATTCTGATAATGAGGGTTTTGCTTTGTGAATTCTTTGAAAGAAGTGTAATCAAAACCAACTTTATCAAGTTTCTGCAGACAAATAAAATCCAATGCCTGTATAATTTATGACAAAACCTTTGTGTATTTACTGAAGCCAGCAGCTCACCACAGGATGATATGATGCAATTACATCTTATCAATGTAAACATAAGTGTATTTCAGAAGAAACACAGTGCACATATTATGATGTGCACAACTATCCATGCGGCAAAGGATGGGAAGGAGCGTTGGAAAGGCTGACCCTTCTGTGGCTGGGAGTGCTCAAATTCTCAAATTCTCCATGTTAACACGTGACCCACAGGCACCCGGATCAGGTGGGTGCAGGTGAGCTTGGTAAGAAAATATTGCGGGTGAAGGTCGTGTGCAGGTGAGCCAAAAAGTGGGAAAGCAGAGTTCCCACTAATTTATAAATCATTTACAGATATATTACACACTCTCTAAATGGCATACAACAGCATAAGATGTGATTACTTTCATTTTAAGCAAAATAATCATAAATAATAATCGCAATGCAGGTTGCTTCTGTATTTGATTGATATGTGTGTACACACACACACACACACACACACACACATACATACATATATATATGTATATATATATATATGTGTATGTATATATATACGTATATATGTATGTATGTGTATATATATATATATGTGTATGTATATATATACGTATATATGTATGTATATATATATATATATATATATATATATATATATATATATGACCGTTAGAGCTTACTGCCAACAGCTAGCCAATCAGAGCACGGCATACGAAGGTCAGGAACTAGGTGACAGACAATGAGTGAAAAAATGGCAACAAACATGTCAACAACAGCAGAAACCCGTCTGCAAGCGGGGTTTGCTGAGTTCACAGAGGAGGAACTGGTGGAAATATTGAACTCCAAGGATGCCAAAAACATTAAGAAGGTAGACAAGCACGCTATGCCTCATCCAATATAACTTTTCAATATAACTTTTAACTTATATCACATATTACAACAAAAATCTGCCCTATACTCATAAAACAGCTGTCATGAAATACAAGAAAAAAAAATAGGACTAATAAATCATACATTTTTCCTATCAATAGAATCAGGGCAATACAAATCTTTAAAACAGGGCAAAACACAAATAAGACATTGAAAATACCAGGCTTTGTATTGCCCCGGTTTTCATCCAAACAGGAGCCCCCTTTTCTGTCCTCCACCAATGACACACCCCCATTTTGTGTTTCCCTGGTGACAAGTGCAGCATCCTAATACAGGATCCAGATCATTTCATTCAACCAACATGTCTGATCAAGGTGAGAAAGTTTTCGCCACCCTAGCAGGGACAATTGAGTCTCATACTGAAGTTTTGAGACATCAGTGAAGAGGACACTCATGACTTTATAGAGAGACATAAGAACATTCCATAATTTACATATTTACATGATTTACCTGTGTTTTTCATTCTACATGATTCATGTGTATGATTATTGTTGTTCAGACTCTGATACAGATACATCAGGACATAATACAGGGTGTGATACATACTGGTAAGTTGATCCCAATTAACCCTTTATCTACGGCGATGGCGCCCACGCCATATTTTCCATATGCGTATTTTTTTTACCGTAACTCTGCCATAGTTTGTCCAATCCGAATGATTCAAAGTGCATTGTTAAGCTAACACCAAGGGCTTTCCAATGATATAGGTGTATTACGGTAAACGTAAGCCTGTGATGTCATAACGCAGAGGAAAAACACGGAAGTTTCACACTAGTGCGCCGCTGATTCTCATTACCGTAAGTTCTCATGTGAGCCCTCAATCTGAAAAATTTCAACACTGACAGCAGCCAAGAACCCGTGCTTTCCAACAGTATGCTATATGTTGCATATATTACGGTAAAGTGCGTTCGGTGACTGTTGAAACGACGGAAAAGTATGAAAAAGACTGCAAAAGTGACAGAAAAGTACAGAGACAGACAGCAAACATAAATGTAGTAATTTTTGAGGAGAAGGCAGGGTGTTAAGTCATTTGTGAAGGTGTGTGTGCGTGTTTGTGTGGGTGTGATGGCTCCATCAGCCACAAGCCACTGCCCGGTGCCAACAAGCAGTGGAAACCCACCTTGCCAGCGATCCACAAAGGGGCGGCGTTCTTGCAAGGTTTGCAAGAGGTCAACCTGCTGGATGTGCAAACTTTGTAAAATTGGCCTCTGTCTTCAGCCAAATAGAAACTGTTACAAACAGTACCACACTGACTGATGTAGTTTAGATCTAATTTTGATTCTTGGTTATATATTTGTATATAGTTTGACACTTTATTGTTTTATTCATATTGTATAATTTTGCACAAAATAAGTGATCAAATGAGTGATTTATTGCACATTTTAATAATACAGATAATAACTGATATATTTACTATATATAGTTTTGCACTTTGTTGTTATTCATATTGTTTGGTTCTGCACTTTAAAATTGGTTGCTTTTTGCATATTTTCGCCTTGTAAAATGTTTACTTTTGCACTGTTTCTGCACTGTTTCTGCACAAAATTTATTATTTTGATTGTAAACACTTACAGCTTCCTGTTAAAAATGTGAAATCCAAACTTCCTTTACATAATCATTTTTCACTAAAAAACTGGAAAAAAAAAATCAAGTTCACTTTTGTGTTTTTTCTCATTTTAAATGCTAAAACTTACAAATAATGTGTATAAATAGTTAATCAGGTGTAATATAATTGAAATTCAGGTACTCTTGGAAAAGGGTACCAAAGCACACAAACATAGAACATTATTTCTTAATTTTATTGCTATAATAAAAAATTATAACCAATCATCCATTTATAGCCTCAGTAGGTAAAGGGTTAACTTAGCAAATAATATTTACACCAACTTGTTAATTTGGACAAATTTTATTAATTTGAGTGTTACCAACTAATCTCATTTAATTAGGTTTTCTCTTTTTCCTGTGCATATGGATGAAACTTAAGGTATTGAATTTTTAATAATGGGACAATTTTTGCACCACTCTGCTCTGTGTGAGCCTGATCCTGTCAGATCTCAGAATCAAAAGCAGAGAAGCTCCTGCTTAGTACTTGGATGGGAGTCCTCTTAGGAAGACCAGGGGTTGTGAGTGTTTCTCCAGGTAAAACTGAAGTTGTGTCAGGAAGGACATCCAGTGTAAAACTTGTGCCAAATCCTAATATGTATCTGTACTGGATCTGCTGTGGTGATCTGATGAAAACAGCTGGCAGCTCAAAGACATTGAGCAACTAATGGGCCGGTTTTATGAGACTTCACAAAAAAAAAAGGGTTTGTGGAATGAAATAGAAATCCCCAAATATTTGACATAGGTCACACCACTTTGGGGCATATACAACATATATTTTTATTACAAATAACTGGAACGAGCGCTTATTTTATTTTTGCATCCTGCTGTCCTCTGGTGTGTTTAAACTGAGGTGGAGGGGAGGAAAGATTAGCGGAGAGGAGAGAGAGATTAGAGTAGGGGAGAGGATGTTTATGGATTCTGCTCGGTGCTGAAGAAGCGCTTGTCAATCTGGAGGAGTGTCAAAGGTGCAGGACTGACTTTGCAGCTGCAGTACAGCCGATGAGTTTCTCTGCATTTGAAGCCACTATTGTTCCTGCTACTTCATCAAATCATTTTCTTTCGGAATGTTAAACAGCAAGACTGTTGCTACCATAAATAAAACTGAAGTACCACTGGAAAAAACATAAAAAAAACTTCATCTCATCTGTCAGAGAAAAAAGAGAAAGAAAATGATGCTGTAGTGTATTACATTAGTACTTTTTGTGCATGCAGAAGCGTCCAAGTGAGATCAGTACTGTGGGTAATGACAGACTCTTAAAGAGGCAGCAAAAACAGAACAGTGTTGATTTTAAGTTGCAGCAAAACACTGACTGTGTAACACTGTAGTGCATGTATTAAGCATGAGGTAATAAATCCAAACAGCAGTCATGTGATTTGTTCTAAAAGCACTGAAATTTTTTACTACCCATTTATGCCTGGGTGGACTGAGACAATGCAGATGAAGAGTCTTGGCCAAAAACACAGACGGGTAAAGTGTTCAAGAATCAAACCCAAGACTACATATCAGTACCCCATCTCCGAAACCGTGTGTGCTACAGTATACAAATAATGAATGTTTATGAGTTCAATGGTATAATTATTTCATGAGGTGAAAGATGGAACATTCCAGCTTTCAACAAATTAAGAATTTGTTCCATTGAAAGAATGTAAAAACAAACTCTGCCATGCTTAGCTAAATGCCACCCCCATAGTGTGTGCATGGGTGGGGTTTGCATCATACAGTGGTACAAAACGTATGGTACCAAATTTCCATGGTAAATGGAACCATATTTGCACACTAAATGCAAGACAACACAAATGGGTCGAATAATCCATGTCACGTGACATACAAAGCACCAATCAAATGACAAGGATCCACTTATATAATACCTGCTAACTGTACTGTGCCGTTTGTCTTGAGTCACCACAGCAGATCCAGCACAGATCTGCACTGGGATTTGGCACAGGTTTTACACTGGATTCCCTTCCTGGCACAACTCCACTTCTACATGGACACACATGGCCCCTGGTACTTCAAGGTGGTCTGAGTGCTACTTGTAATATAACAACAACAATGACAACAATAACAGTAATTCACAAATGTAAATTAAGTTATGCTTGTTGCTGTCTTTCTGTCAGTCCGTATGGCAAAACCTTCTGCATGCTAAAACTCAAGAACCATAAAACTCTCCAAATTTTAATTTTTATACATTGATACTGGGATGTTAAAGCGCTGCCTGCCAAGAAATCATGCATTTCTGACATTTTGACATTGGGCAGCAATAGCTTACTTGATAGAGCAGATTGTCCTATGACCAAAGGGTTGGAGGTTCAAATCCAGGCTCCCAACCAGTCAAAAATCTGCATGTTGCCGTTGTGTCCTTGGGCAAGATGCCTGTGTATGAATGAGGTGGTTGGAGGGGCCGTAGGCACAGAATGGCAGCCACGCCTCTGTTGTTTTTTCCCCAGGGCTGTGGCTACACTAGTAGCTTACCATCAATGTGTGAATGAATAATGCAACTTGTGAAGTGCTTTGGTTATCTTGAAAGGCGCTCTATAAATCCAAGTAATTGTTATTATTTATAAATGCCTTTTTTAAATTGAATTTTGGGTTTCAAGCACAAAATGTACCAGAAGCCCTAAAATGCTCACATTGGCCACTAGATGGAGACAAAAGCTGCACAAATATGTGGCAAGGTCTTGACTGTTTATTAATGTGAGAAGAACGCTTGGCGAAAAAAGATGGGCTGACAGTCAAAAATCAAGACCAAAACATTATTTCTAATAATAATAATAATAATAATAATAATAATAATAATTTTTGCTTTCCACTCTCATTAAAGCTGTTGCTCATGAGGTGAATAATTTACTTGTGGATTGCTGGATTGCTTTGAGGCAAATTTTATGATTTGGTGCTCTATAAATGAATTGAATTGAATTTAGGATTACACATACATACATTGTGGACATAAATTTACATAACCCTTGGCAAAAATCCTTGTGCTAAATTATTTAGAATGTCTGCCTTATTTCCATATAAAGTTATTTTAAAATAGCAGTAACAAGACAGATTTATATCAGTTTTTCTTCACCATATTTGTCATATTTTTAATGGACCAACAGTTTACACATGATGAATGCATCTTTATTTATATTCCATCTCATTCACAGCTTTTTCATATTGCGAAAATGCAAACAAACCATGCCAATATTCACACTGGTGTTTAATGAACACCCACGGAGCTAAGATATGGTCATTGCTTGACTTGGACATGGAATCAGGCTCTGGTCACTGTAAGCAGCTCTGAATCCTATTGATAATGACCTTTGAAGTACCTTGTCTGGCACAGAGAGCATTTCAATGCCCCTGTCATTGTTACAATCCAGGCAAACTGTTTCCCTTCCAGACAGTGACAAAAAGTCCTTTTTTTGTTGTTCTGTTGGGTATGATACCCAGCTTCCAAATGGAAGAAAAGATCGTTTGCAATACACAATTTCAAGAACCAAGAAGTCCTTGTGCATGTGGCATAGTTTTGGTCTCAGCCTGCATCCACTTAGCTGTGAACAGATGCTTGAAAATTGGTCACCTAAAGTTTTCCAAAGCAAGACAGATGTTGGGAAATTTTGCTGTGTGTGCGCCATGACATGTGCCTCCTCGGGTTCTGTACTTCTGTTTTGCATTGTTGCTTTTGTGTGTGTTTAACCGTGTATGTTTTTTCCATTCATAATAGTTTTACCTCTGGAGCAGGCCATGTTTTTTTCTGTTTGACTCACAGGACAGTGTAATGGTTTCTCTTTGCATTCAGATCCACAGTACTGTATTTCCAAAGTTTAACTCAGTAGTTTTTCCGCAGCTGTTACACACAGTTAGATGCATTGCTTTTTGAATTTGTCTTTATTTATTCACAGCTGTGGTGTCTCTTTTTCACAATGTGACTGTTTTATTTTGTCAATAGGTTGGTAGTCATCTGGCAGCTTGTATCAGGCTCATTTTCTGTTGGAAGCCTCTCGACAGTTATGTCATCTATTTGTCACTCTAGCTCTTCAGTTGTGTGTTTTCTTTGTCAAGTCAAGTTTGGGAACATGTGCTGGTGCTGTGCTTCACTGCGTCCATGACACCACAGAAACGCCTTGGGTCCTGGATGGAAAAACGCAGGCAGACAACCAGTCCATTATCACAGCCCTAAAATAACCACCTATCTGCTGCACAGGTGAACCATGGATGTCCCCTTGGCCTTCTCCAACTATTGGCATCCCCAACACTCAGGCACCTGCATCCTGGATTATGAACAGAGAAATGCACCACATAGCCAAAATGTTGATGATGATGGTCCCTTACAATGTAAGTGGTACTTGTCATCTTAATCTCTCGAAGTGTTCCTTCATTTGATGCAAACTCATTCCAGCGGTACCAAAGGATCCTCCGAAGAGACCTAGTACCAAAGACACTCAGTCGTTGCCTTAGGTCACTGGTTAGCATCCATGTTTCACAACCATGAGGCATGACGGGATCCTAAAGACTTGAACCTTCATTCGCCTGCTAAAGAAATGATCAAACACCATATGACTCTACGTGCTCTTCCCAGGCACATCTCAAACTCAAAGGCCGAGGACCCAGAGACATGTATGCCACTGCCAACATAAGTGAATGTCTCTACAAGTTCAACACTTTCACCACATACAGATAGACTTCAGATAACTGAGTCCAGGGAGTCATTGAAAGCCTGAATCACTCTGATTCCTCATTAACTATTCAAGTGCTGTGAGTGCAAACCTTTTTTGACCTCCAGTGTTTTCGACATTTTGCTATTCACTGACAATGGTGCCTGCCTGCCAGACTTTGATCACAGGCCTTGGTGAGAAATTTGAGGGACAGCTCTGTTTGAACCTTGCTTGCCAAACCATCATGGATTTAACTAAAGGATTTTGGAATGGTTGTTTTTGGACTCAATTTGACCAGCTGTAGAACCTATGTACTTTCTGCCAAGGGGGCACAGATCCTGGCATGTGACAGTGTGCAGTAATTAGAGAAGAAAGACAAATTAAATGCTGGATTCCTTTTTTTTTCAATTACTGGTCTTCTGACACTTAAATTTCATGCCAAAACAATGTTAACAATAACAGTTATTTAGCCTTTTTTGTCATTGTACATACATACAATGAAGTTTGACATTTGCATTTAACCCATCCTAATGACAGTTAGACACAATCCAACCATTAGGAGCAGCATGCACACACAGTGCACAGGGATCACCTCCAGAGGTAGAGATACTGCCTTGGTCAGGAGCAGAGAAAGGAGCAAACCCTAGAAATGTGGTACCTGAACAAGGTGTAGGTTTGGATGAACACCTCCTTTTGTAAGCAGGCCAAGGATCACTAGACCCCAGGTTGTGTGTTGCCTGCTTGCAGATACTTTAAACCAATCATTCCTCCTTTACCCTTAGTGGCATCAGAGCCCCCCCCCCTTTTTTTTTTAGCTCCACCTTGAAATCACCACCATATTGTGCTGTGGATGGTACAGCATCCAGAGTGCCATCTGAGATGAAACACTCCTTCTTGTGAAAACTGGTGACACCAGTGCAATCTCATTTCACATTTCAGGGCCTCATCATGAAAGAAAAATAACTCCCACATTCTATTCAGGTCACTTGTCTTGTCCATGCTTCCAAGCCTTCCAGCCAGCTTTGTGCAAACTGCTGTGACACAGTTTGATCATCTGAGTTTAGCTTGATTAAGTATGAGACACTGAGCAGATGGCAGTTTGTTGGACTTCAAATGAATGTGTTGGAAAGCTGCAAGTCATTTGTGGGCAACGTGTTGGAGTTTTGGTGGCTGGGGCTATGGATTTACCTCTGTGTGTTTTTGTGAGTCCTGTCACCTGTTGTGTCTATCCCAAGTGTCTGTGATGGCATGTACCCTGTTGGCCCTGATTGAATGTGTGCACCCCTGTCATTCTGCAGTCTGAGTCTGTGTTATCTGTCTGTCTGGTGCAAGTGTGTGTGGACATGTCCCCCGGTCTGCGTCTGTGTTTTTGTGGATGAAAAGTATGAGCGTGCGTGTCATGGTATGCTTCCTTGCTGCGTGTTCCAGCTCCTGCGTGTGTGAGTGTGTGTTCCAGTTGTGTCTTTATGTTTGTCCCCCACCCTGGTTCTTTGATCATTGCTCTTGTGTTCATTATGTGTTTTGTTAGTTTGCCTCAGGTGTCTTAAGTTAGTCTTGTGTGGATTTACTGTATGCATTCCAGTCTAAGTTTTTGGGTTTTGCTTTGTGTTGGTGCTTTTAGTTCATCACGTTCACATTGTCTTGTAGTTCGAGGTTTATGTTTCATATCGTTGTGTGATTCAGGTTTTGATGTTACATTTATGGTTTTGGTTTTATTTCCACATTTATCATGATGTCTGTTTCACCTGTTATCTCATTGTGTTACTTTAAGTCCTCTCATTTTCTCCTGCCCTCACTCAGTCCTCACGCCTGTTTGTAATCAGTTGAGTTTGTATTTACGCCACACCATTACACTATCCATTTGCCGGTCGATTACTTTCAGCTCCTGGTTCCTGTCTCACGCATTGTCTGTCTCCACCTGATTATTTGTATTTGTAAGTGTACACTTCACTGTGGTTTTGACAGTTTTTTGTTTTTCCCTCATTTGTTTGGTCACCTAGTCTAGTCTAGTCTTTGGTAGAGTTTGAGGATTTTTGTCAGGGTGGATTGTTTGGTCAGGATTGTTTATCACAGTTAGCTGGAGTATTTTGGTTTTTGCACTTAACCCTTTGTTTCCTGGCTGCCTTGCATCTTGGGGTCCTATTTAGATTAGTTTGTGGCTTAACCACAACACAGCGCTCACAAACTGGGGACTTCTAGAGAACCTTCAGTACTACAGAAGTTACCAGCATCTTCCTACTTTACTCACAGTGGCAAAATCTTCATTACATTAAAGTAATGTGTTTCACTCAGTTCTGTTTGATTATGTTAACTATATACATCCTAAAAAGTGACAAGTTAAATGACTTGTTTTTGTATTTTAAAAACTTCTGAAAAGGAAATAGAAAGGTATCTATTTGCCACCCACAGTAGAGCTCCAAAAGATCTCTCAGAAATAGAGGACTCATGGGAAATGAGCAGTACAATCACAGACTTGATTCATTCCATTTAAACATATCAACTTCAGTGAACTTTTTCATCTTAGTTGAAATAACTAACAAAATAAAGTTACATAAATTTAAAGTCTGCAAGTTTATGTAATTTTTTTTTTTTTTTATGTTTTCACATTGTTTTCCTTTTTTCATATGATATGTTATGTACTGGCCTCCAGTGGCCATCTTCCCTCGAGACACGCTATCATTCACAGCTAATCTCAGTGGCTGGAGAATATCACATAGTCCAGTGAGGTCAGTCCTGAGTCTTTCTGCCTTTAAGTAACTGCAGCATTTGTCAATGTGGGATTCTCACTGAAACATTTTTAATTTAACCAGGTTAGTCCCATTGCGATCAAGATATATTTTACAAAGGAGACCTGGACAATTATAAAGTTTCCAATTCAATTCAGGAGGAAGCCAGAGCATCCGGAGGGAACCCACCCAAACACGGGGTGATGGGGAGAACATGTAAACTCCACACAAAAAGGCCACAGGTAGGAATCGATCCCATGACCGTCTTGCTGGGAGGCAACAGTGCTAATCCACTGTGCTGCTCATATGCCAATAAACGCTCAGAAAATGTAAAAGAACGTTCACCACTTTTCACCACTAAGGAACTTTATTCAAACCACAAGGATTTATTTGAAGACACACTGGTAAGTGATACTATTTTACAATTGTGCTCTTTGACAATGTACCAGGTGTATGTTCTGCAGCTCCCAGTGAGTGGCACTGCAGCTACACAACACATATTTTATTTTATTTTTTAAAATTTACCATACATTGTTCTATAATCCTTTTCATATATTACACTAGTTTTATGACCCAAAGACTTTGGTAAACCCATTTCTTGCACTAAAACAGTTAATCCACATGAATAAAGGTGTACGTTCATGAAAAGTTCAAGATGTTCTGAAAACACCTTTCATATTTTCAGGATTAGAGCCAAATTCTATGCTTTAAACAGTGTTAAAGTCAAATATATGTTGCCATTTCAGGAAGCTGGGATTGTTATAAACATTTTCATATGCAACACATGGACATTTTACGATATGCAAGTACCGAATTTCGGAATGTATGGTAAAATGACCTGGACATGAATGTAAGTCCCTGGACCCCAGAGGGTTAAATTGTCCACAAGATAAATACTTCAGTAGATTCATCAGTGTATACAGCCATTGTAAATGGTGAGGTGGAGTCTTACATGCACATTTCCCTCTGAGCAAACAAAATCTACTCTGTGCTCAATAAATGCATTTCACATTTGCTATTATCCACAAACACCCAATAACAAGATCAATCATGCAAGCTTTTATTTTCTGCCTCAATAGTCTGTGCATGCTTGGCAATTTGGCATGACAAAGATACTTATCAGGTGCACATTAAAGGTGGGAAATAATTCATTTCATTTCATTTACACAGTGACATTTGGAGTTCTAAATAAAATGGTGCCTTGTTACATCTACAGTGCATCTAGAAAGTATTCACAGTGCTGCACTTTTTCCACTTTTTTATGTTACAGCCTTATTCCAAAATGGATTAAATTAATTTCCTCAACATTCTACACTTAATAACCTATAATGACAATATGAAAAAAGGTTTTAAGGAGAGTTTTGCAAATTTATTAAAAAAAAACAACTAAGAAATCACATGCACATCAGAATTCACAGCCTTTGTCATGAAGCTCAAAATTGAGCTCAGGTGCATCGTTTCCACTGATCAGAAACATTTCTGCTGCTTTTAAGGTCCCAATGAGCACAGTGTGTTGTGAAAGTGACGTGACACGGACCCACAACAGGGGGCGTTAATGAACGGACAATGGATAAGCCAAAAAGTAACAATTTAATGTTGTGAATCGCACAACAACGTACAGACAATAACAATATGGTGGACTGTCAATCATACACCAGGTGACGTGTGGGCAGGCTCGACGATAGAAGACGCCTGGAGAGAGAAGAGCTGGATCCCCACACAGCTTCCACCACCAACGGAGCTGAAGAACACCGGAGCCGCCAAGCCCTGCGCCCCAGGTGGCCGCTGTCTTCAGCAGTCAGACCCGGTACTGCTGGCAGAGAACAGAGACAGTCCAGATGAGTGTGAGTTCGCACACTCAGTAATCCCACAGTCTGTATTAAGTAAAGGAGGGAAAACCTCCACCTCCAATCACACACATTCGTGCAGCTCCTGGTCAACCACTTATCTGAGTTGGGGTGTGAGGCGAAGCCGTCGCTGTCACACCAAACGCCAATCCTCCAGATAAGGCAACACTCCAGGAAAACGGCTGCAATAGAAGTTCAAGTTATTACACACACAGTGTTAGTCAGCAGAGAATTTACCTGAATGGTAGTTGATTTCTCGGCGAGGAGGTGGAGTTGCAGTCCGGTCTTTGTAGTGGTGGTGATGGGTGACAGCTTGTGTTGATTGAAGACAGCTGTCACCTCCAGCAAAGCCGACGCCCTCTCGTGCTTGAAGCCCGCACTTCGAGCAGGGCGCCATCTTGTGGTGGTGGGCCAGCAGTACCTCCTCTTCAGCGGCCCACACAACACAGTGGCCTCCATCATCCATAAATAGAAGTTCTGATCTACCAGGACTCTTCTTAGAGCTGGCCGCCCATCTAAACTGAGCGATCGGGGGAGAAGGGCCTTAGTCAGGGAGGTGACCAAGAACCTGATGGTCACTCTGTCAGAGCTCCAGCATTTCTCGACGGAGAGAGGAGAATGTTTCAGAATGACAATCATCTCTACAATCATCCATCAATCAGGCCTGTACTATGGTAGAGTGGCCAGACGGAAGCCACTCCTTAGTAAAGGGCACATGACAGCCCACCTGGAGTTTGCCAAAAGACACCTGAAGGACTCTCAGACCATGATAAACAAAATTCCCTGGTCTGATGAGACAAAGATTGAACTCTTTGGTGTGAATGCCAGGTGTCATGTTTGGATGAAAGCAGGCACCATCCCTACAGTAAAGCATGGTGGAAGCAGCATCATGCTGTGGGGATGTTCTTTAGCAGCAGGAACTGGGAGCTTAGTCATGATTGAGATCAGACCTGAGGCTGTAATTGCTGCCAAAGGTGCATCAACAAAATATTGAGCAAAGGGTGTGAATCTTTATGTGTATGTAATTTTTTGTTTTGTTTTTTATTTTTAATAAATTTGCAAAAATTTCAAGCAAACCTTTTTCATGTGGTCATTATGGGGTGTTGTGGGTAGAATTTTGAGGGAAAATAAGGCTGTAACATAACAAAATGTGGAAAAAGTAAAGCGCTGCTTTTTGGATGCAGAGTATGGCTCCCTGTGCTGTGCTACCATAATGTGTGCACTGTTCTGCATTGATGTGGAATACATTACATTGATACGGTACTGCATTATGTTTATAAGCCACAACTGCATTGTATCATCGTAGAGTGAGTGTCTAGGTATAGATATTTGTGTGCATGGATACAAACGCATAAGTCTCTACAAACGGCAGCATTTTACCCTTTGTCCACAGGACAGTCGAAGGCATATTTTTTCAACAAATACAATCATGGTGAAAGATCAACAAGCTCACTTTCAGGCCAAGCTTAATTGATTGTTCCATCATTGCCATCTTCCATTTCAGCCCTCTCCGGTCAGCGATTTCCAGCAAACCATCTATTGCAACATAATATATCTCATCAAGATCCAGACAACACATCCTTCATGATGGCCAAAATGGATTTCTTCATTTTATCTCATCCTGAAACCACTCTCATGCAGCGTTTGTGTTGACATGTGTGGTCGTTTAGATTGGCACTGATTGATACCGATTGCATCTGAGTCCCACATACAGAACACGCTGGTTTGATACGTTCATATGAAAGTGATAATGAGGCGGCCAGACTGCAAATTGCCCGCTTAGTTTGATAACAGAATGCGAGGCACCGCTGGGTGAGAGGAACGTGAGGGCCAGTGATTACTCAAATGAAGTCCTTCAGTGAAAACCCATGTCATTGTGTTATAGTCAATCAATTAGCGGCCCAACTCTAACCTGGCTAAATCGGAATGAATACAGATTATCTTTTCACTGTGTGGAGAGACAGCATTCCCTTCTGCGCCGTCTCACATTACCAAGTAAATTACCTAAGAGAGGAAAAGGCAGCAGATGTCAATACAGTGTAGCGCTTCAGAGCCATTACCGCAGACTGCCGTGCCAAGATACATTAGGGAAAACTCAACGCTACTGGAAAGAAAAGGAAAGGTGAACTAAAACCAGAGATGCTGGCACTGCATGACGTAACTCAGTGATTTCTTCAGTAAACTGTTCAAACCCTAAATTCAAAGTCCAACGCTGAAGCCTCAGTGGGCATTTGTGTGTTTTTCTTTCTGCCAAAAGCCATTTAATCCCACAGACGCCGATAAGGTGGGAAAACAAATGTGTGCTAATCAAGTTCCACAGAGCACTGGGAGAATATTTATTCATAACAATAAATAAAATATGCTCAACACTACATGGAAAATGATGTTACGCTCTAATGCTAATTGTACTTGCACATACAATTACACACTAGAGATTCCAGCAAAAAGTGATAGAAATGGTGCCATTAGTGTCCATTAATTACATTTGCCAGTTCAAAGCGATGAAGCAGTTCTGATGCTTGCACGAGTGAGTGAAATGGGGGCAGACCAAAGTCAGAGTTCCTGGCAGTGTAGTGCTGAGGTGAACTTTTATCATCAAATGTCGAGGTTAAGCCACGAGTGTAGCAATCAGAGACGGACACAAATCAGAGCAAGAAGCTCTCGTCACAGTCCAAAGTCAAATTAGAACTGCTTACTAATTGTTATCATGAAGATGGCTTCAAAATAAAATACTCTGTCGTTAGGAGGTGGATTTGAGATTTAAAAAACATCTGAAATACTTTTTGAAACTTTGAATCAAATTAATCAAAATAGGAGTCACTGCTTTGAAATACTCAAATGTTCCATGAAACAAAGTAAAAGTTTCACTCTTGCTATTTAAAAGTTTTGAATATACGTGAGACATTACATGAAATAATTGATTCAGGTAATAAGTCAGAGTTTAAACATGACAGAACATTAAATGAAACAGTTGCTTCAGAAAATGATTCAAGGTTTCAAAATGCTTGAAACATCAACTGAAAAGATTCAGAAAATACTCAAAACACTACGTGAACCAATTGTTTGTTTAATATAGATAAGTCCCTTTAGCATCTTCCTTCTTTTCACTTTGACTCACCACAGCAGATCCGAGGTGGATCTGCATGTTGATTTGGCACAAGTTTTATGCCGGATGCCCTTTCTGACGCAACTCCACATTGGAGAATGGGGAGGGGTGGGGTGGAACTGGAAACAAGCATGCTTTACCGCTTGTTCACCACAATGAAGCAATTTATTTCAAAAGCAAATTATGTGCTAGTACCTATGCTAAAATTTAAATATAAAAATCATTATTTGATATGGATGCACATCCCAGAACCATCCAGTGGTCACCAGATAGCAACACTGTGCATAAAGCCTTCTTTTTCAATATGGACATGAGCATCACTGCTGAGATAAGTAAACGTCTCTACAATTTTGACACTTTCACTGCATACAGTTACACAGTTTACAGTTTAGATGGCCTCATTCAGAAAGTCACTAATTATTGTCTTAATCCAGGACAACTGCAAACCCAGACCCTGTGAATCTTCACTCAGTTTCTCAAGTGCGGCAATTCAGGTATTCCACACAGATCCCAGCATCCAACACCAAGTGAAGGTCAATAAACATTTCCTCAACAACAAAGGCACCTACAGTGCTTCCGGAAAGTATTCACAGCGCTTCCCTTTTCCCATAGTTTTGTTGTTACAACCTTATTCCAAAATGGATGAAATTCATTTTTTCCTCAAATTCCACACAAATACCCCATAATGCCAATGACAAAGTTTGCCATGAAGCTCAAAACTGAGCTCAGGTGCATCTTGTTTCCACTGATCATCCTTGGGATGTTTCTACAGCTTAAATGGGGTACCAGCTGGGGTAAAATCAGTTGATTGAACTCTTTGGCTTGAATGGCAGGTGTTATGTTTGGAGGAAACCAGGCACCATCCCTACAGTGATGCATGGTGGTGGCATCTAGAGCCCCGTAGTTCGCCGTCACACTGCACTGATCAGCTGACAAAAGCATACAAGTAAGTTTATAAAGATGTTGTTTGTAATAACTTTGTGATTACATTCACCCCACATTTCTTCCATTTCAGTTCAACTCAGTTTGATTAACTCAGTTTATGTAGTAATGTGTCAAATGCGCTTCATTACGTGGGGCATGCTTTTTATTAAACCCACACTGTGTAGACCTTATTTCTAGCATGAAAAACATTCGTTTACTGCCTCGCATGTTATATCAGGGTACATGTTTTTGTGTTAAAATGTTCTGCCAGCACTAAAACCAACCTCTGCTTGCACTAAGGTTGTTTTAAAGTTTTTTGTTCTTGAAAGTTGCAGAATAGAAAAATAAAGGAGTCTTGTGAAAATAATGTTTCCTTAGTGTTTATGTTTCTTTCCTCTCACAATTACTTGTCTGCAACTGAAAAAGTTTTTCTACCTGTAATATAACATATATCTAAGTTTCAGCAACAAGAAGTACGAGATCAGATGTATTTCACAACTCTTTTTAAGGATATGTATTTGCTAATTTCACAAAGGTTTAATTCTTGACTGCATTTTTTGAACTTGAAAATCTTTTCTGTTATAAAGTTAATCATATGAGGGTAAAGCTTCAGCTTTTAACTCATACCTTTTTGTTAAGGGTCCCAAAAGAACATTTTATTCATTAAAAAAAACAATCAGCTGATTTATCGGCTATCGGCTTATCAGCCAATTTATTGATTATCGGCATTTTTTTCATCCACATATCGTTATCGGCATCGGCCTCAAAGAATCCTATCGGTCAGGCTCTAGTGGCAATCATCATGGTGTTGGGATGTTTTTCAGTGGCAGAACTGGGAGACTAGTCAGGAATTGAGGGAAAGATAAATGCAGCAATGTACACAAACATCCTGGATGAAAACCTGCTCCAGAGGGCTCTTGATCTCAGACTGGGGCAACTGTTCATCTTTCAGCAGTACAATGACCCCAAGCACACAGCCAAGATATCAAAGGAGTGGCTTCAGGACAACTCTGTGAATGTCCGTGAGTGGCCCAGCCAGAGCCCAGACCTGAATCTGATTGGACATCCCTGGAGAGATCTGAATATGGCTGTGCCCCAACGTTCCCCATCCAACCTGACGGAGCTTGAGAGGTGCTGGAAGGAGGAATGGGCAAAACTGCTCAAAGATAGGTGCATCAAGCTTGTTGCATCATATTCAATAAGACTTGAGGCTGTAATTGCTGACAAAGATGCATCAACAAAGTATTGAGCAAACTGGTTGTGAATACTTATGTATGTGTGATTTCTTAGTTTTATAATTTTAATAAATTAGCAAAAATGTAAAAAAAAAACAACCCCTTTTTTCATGTTGTCATTAGAGGGTGTTTTGAGTAGAATTTTGAGAGAAAAAAAAAAGAATTTACTCCATTTTGGAATAAGGCTTTAACATAACAAAATTTAGAAAAAGTGAAGCGCTGTGAATACTTTCCGGATGCACGGTAAGCCACTGTATTCACTAGGAAAAGGTCACAGTACACAGTTAACAGTACCAGCTATGATGTCCACCAATTTGTTGGAGACCCCACACATTTTCAGCATGAAGTCTGGCCAACTGAACACTTTCCAAAAATCAACACAGGCTGCAAAGAAGCAGTGCTTAGTCACACTTGTGTTCAATAAGTACTCACAGAGTTAGGCTGTGGTTGATGGATGACTTCTTGGGTATGAACCCAGGTGGCTGTGTGTGTGCTGAGTGGCAAGTAACAGGAACTGAATCCAAATGGGAAGGAAAGACTAACCCTTGCGAACACAGTTCTATCCCATTAGATCTCACTTTCTTTTCCAGAGCGTGACAGCAAATCCTTTCTTCCAGTCTGAAACAAATGATTTGAAATGCCAGGAGAACAGCATCTCTGCCTTCCTGGGGGAGTTCAGCATCAATACCATAGATCCCTGGAGCTTTTCATGTACTCAAGTCCCCCTGTAGAGCCCCTTCACATATAGTCCAAATCACACTAAGTCCAAATCAGGGTGAATCACAGTGGAACAGCTCGTATCAGCGAACCACGAAAACATTGAGCCGACAGGCAGGCATGCACGATGCTGCTGCAACGGTTTCGTGTACACGGAAACACAATGCGAGCAGCTGTGCAATGTGGTTACACATCGTGCAGCTGCTATGAAAAAAAATACTGTAAATAAAAAATAAAAAATACATGCCACAACGGTTTCGTGCACGCGGAAACACAGTGTAACCACATCGCACAGCTGCTGTGAAAATAAAATAAAAAAAAAATACATGCCACCCACAGGATTCGAACCTGCACTTTCCAAAAGCTCTGATTGCTAGCTAGAAATTTTACACCTGAGCTACAATCGCTGGCCTGTAAAAGGTGCAGGCAAATGCCTGATATCAAGAAGGACATGGATGTATTTAAGAAAAAATAATACCACACACCATATAAAAACACTGCATTTTATTGAATCCCTCTTATCAAGCAGGCAATACAAGTATGACCCATCTGTTCTCCTGTAGAAGACCCATGGTCACAGACATACAGTCATGAAATGACATGAATGAGAAGCAGGGCGCTCTTATCATGTCCACATCTGCTGGCAGCGTGTCCAGCCGGCCCCGCATGTGTGTCCTGCCTCACATGCATGTCTTGTGGATGGTGCACCACAGGACAGACACTGCATTATGTGAAACAGAGCTCACGTTGGTGATATGATATTCAGATCACCCGGTACGTGTTATGATCTGACGGTCCATTTCACCTGGGGTGGCCTGTCAATGTGCGCGGCATGCGTGTGCTCACTGCAACCCATTGCAACAGCGATATATGTTTTTATGTATGTCCACGTGAGGACAGCAAGCAAACACACGCGCGTCACAGTGGACAGTTGTTACTTCATGTCCATGCAAACATGGTACGTGTTCCCCAGCTGTGGTGTCCAGAACCACAGATTGCCACAGCCACTCCTGTCGGTGGACACACCCCCTCTCAGTTCAGCGCACACACCAACATGTCACTGTGTCTGTTTGCAAGGCCACACTCATGGGGACTGTTGTCGTGTTAACAGTGCGAATGGCCACACATTTTCTAAGTGCCAAGTGAGCGGTGTTAGATGTTCGTGTGTGTCACCTGGAATTTAGCCGACACCTGCAGCGAGAGGGTTCATTGGGCTCTCACAGTGTACACTCTGTCTTTCAGCCGGTGGTGTGTGCAAATAGTTGTAGCAACAGGTGTACGAGGCATTGGAGGCAGCTACCATTTTACACGTATTGCATACAATTCCTGCTTTATGCGCAATTCGACCACATTCGTACTCTGTGTGAAGGGGCCCTTAAGAAAGTCCACAAAATGCTGATACACTGACTTAAAGAGTTTGCATTGATCTCAGAAGTTGTGATTTGATTACAATTGAATAATAACCTGATTAGATGGCATTTTTAAAAAGTTCACTGGCTCCTGTCTGCCCCATTTGTTATGTGTCATCTAGTTTATCCTCCATTCCTCACAATCATTGCAGTGATGGCCAAATGTGCTTTTATTTTTAAGGTAAAATCTGTAATTGTAGTGTTACTCTGTCGTCAAATTGGATTCATTTAAATTGTAATGCATCATGGATGTTGATCCAAACCATTGACTGCCATAACCACTAACATACATGTTTTTTAGAATGAATGATGCCTAAAAGTTTTTATTTTACATGTTTGACTGAAATGCACATATTGTTTTCTATTCTTGACCAAGCAGCAATGACTCACTGTGCACAATCCTGACCACAGTCCCACCACATAACTCACTGAAGGCCAGAAATAGATTAATTTTGAAAAAAAGAGCCTCTGTCTCCAATTGTCTCCCCATGTCTCCAATTAATTTGCTTTAAAACAAGTTCCTTGCCACACCAACTGTGTCCCTCTAGTGGGAATCATCTCAAATTGGCTTGATAACAGCAGCAGCAGAAAGCACCGTGCATGGCCATTCCTCTGATGACTGTGTTTCTGTGATGAACAGGAAATCATTAGTCACGGCATGGCAGGGGTCTGCAGTGAGGACGGGGGGCTGAGGAAGCAGCAACACGGCCAAGCCCGCAGACATCATCACCACACCATCTGCTGACGTGCTGCCAGGATCACTGGCTCTCTGGATAATAATAGGCACACTCACACTGTAAGCAAAGGCTATTCTGCCAGTTTTACAAAAGACAGATGATGGAACCGGCCACATACACTGTGCACTTTTGCAGAGTTGCAAAGTTTAGTTTGAGATGCAGCCACATCATTATGTTTGCTGCAGGAAAAAATTAAACTGCACTGGAAATACTGTACGCACACATCGGTGTATGACTGCATGTAGTCAAAATTCATTTCTGGGGGGATCTGCTGTCTAGTAAATATCACCACTGTAGTGCAGTAAAGGCCTCATGGCAAAGCAGCGCAAAGCGCAGCAGCCCACAGTACAGTATCAGTGTCATTGCTTGTTTCCAACCTATGCAGTTTCATATTCAAGCCCAGTGCCCACATTGTGAAAGCAGCAAGAGTACTTGCAATCATCTGTGGACCCTTGGATGTGTTGGTCTTAAAATGAGGTGTGGTTAGGTGCATTTCTATTGTATAGTAGCCAGAAGTGGGACAAAGTCACCATCAAGTTACTCTCAAGTCATGAATCAGCAAGTCCCAAGTCAAGTCTCAAGTCATAGTAACCAAGCTGACTTGGGACTTGCAGATTGATGACTTGAGAGTGACTTCATCCCACCACTGGTAGCAGCAGAAAACGACTGCACTGCGGACCACCAAAAACTTGAGATCTCATGCATAAAACTTTGCGTATAGGATGTACTCGTATACTAAAAGTATATGTATGAACAAAAGCCAAAAATAGCATATAAAAAATTGGACCTATAAAAGCATTTGTACGCACACCTGCAAGCAAAGTTCACACACTGGAATTCTGTGCATGTGGATCTGCCTCATATTCCACCCTCTACAACCAATGGTCAATGGGGAGAAGCATTTCTGAAACAGAAATCGAAGTGCCAAAAAAACAAAGTAGCGAGTGGAAACACTAGGTGGTGATTATGACTCCTCGAGTAGTTTTGTTCCAAAATATTCATAATCCACCATTTTCTCATGGTGCAGCACATTGCTTCTTAATCTTGACTTAACATTTATGGACTGAACTTGGCAAGCTTTACAAGTTCACCACCAGAACCAATTAAACACTCTGAATTAACAGAAGATGTAGACAGTTATTTATGTTACAGTTGACCCAGAATCCCTTGTACTACTGTGATGTAACCTTTATTAAGGGCCCCTTCACACATAAAATGAAGGTAAGTGAAAGAAGCAGGAACCAGCCAAAAATCTGGGAACAAAAACAAAATGGGGAACCACGAAACATTCCACCTGCTGTCGGGAGGGACACACCGTCGGACAGCAGTGACGGTTTCGTGCATGCTTGTGTGCGTGCACAAACACAGTGTGAGCAGGTGGAACGTGTGGCACCTCATTGCGCTGCTGCTGTGGGGGAAAAAATTAAAACCACACACCATAAAAAACACAGCAATATTTAATCTCTCTTATCTGGCTGGCAACCAGCTGAAAGGCGCCTTGCCGTGCTGTGTGTGCTTAGACATGGCTGGCTGGCCCCCATGTGATCTTGTCTGTACATAATTATCAGCATGTCATGCAAGTCACCCCACACGCCACATGTGTTGCGGGGGGAGAGTGCGACACACGCAAGCTGCATGTGTTGGGGAGGCAGGGGGGGGGGGGGGGCAGTACACACGTATGCTGCATGTGTTTAGGGGGTCCGACACACTGGCACACCACATGTGTTAGGGTGGGGGGAGTTCGACACAGTCAAACCCATGTGTGTTGCTTGGTTACACCACACTCGTGTAGCACTTCATAGACAGCTTGAATGTGGTCAGCTGCTCTCTGCTCTCATGCTGAGAGCACGAATAGCCTAACTTTTTCTAAGTGCTCAGCAAGAGGTGTTGGATGTTCATGTGTGGCACCTGGAATTTAGCCGACACCTGCCAAGAGGGGGGGTCGAAGGGGCACTCGCTGTCTTTTGGCTGCTGGTGTGTGCAAATGGTTGTGGCGACAGCTGTACGAGGTGTTTGAGGCAGCTCTGATTTTTCACAAGTGGCATGCAATTCCTCCTTCGTGCACCACTCGGCTTCAATCATGTTATGTGTGAAGGGGGCCCTAAAATAAAATCTCTCCAAATTAAATTTGAGCAGTGAAAATAAAGTGAACCCATTTTAATACAAAGCTAGCAGCAGGCGGGTTGTGATAATCCAGTCATGTCCACAACTAATATATTTACATTTCAGCAGCTGCAGTGCCAGACAGCATTGGTGAAATATTAAATGTATGGGTTGATGTAAGATCTAAAGTCTGCTTGTATATTTAACAGTTGGGCAGTCTCTATGGAATAATTATGGCTCACCATCGAAAACAAAAATGCACATTTTTTTTATTTACAAGAAAGTACATGTATATGTGACTTGTGTTATTAAGTTGAATTAAACATACAAGTTATGGCTCACTAGCACGTGGGATCATTTTATGTGTAATGCTGCCACTCACATTTTCCCTACAATCAATTTCAATTTATTTCAATTTATTTTAATTTATATAGCGCCAAATCACAACAGAGTTGCCTCAAAGCCCTTCACACAGGTAAGGTCTAACCTTACCAACCCCCAGAACAACAGTGGTAAGGAAAAACTCCCTCTGAGGAAGAAACCTCAAGCAGACCAGACTCAAAGGTGTGACCCTCTGCTTGGGCCATGCTACAAAACATAAATTACAGAACAATTCACAGAACAATTCGTGGACAAATATACAAGAAATGCTATTGCGTACAGGACAGGAAGATCGCCAACACGAACACAACTCCCATCTCTAGATGGAGCTGCACCTTAAACAGAGAGAAAAAACAGAATCAGGCATCAGAAAGACAAGAAATACTGTATAATTTGTCAGCATTAAACAACAAGAAAAACAGAGAAATACTAAGGTGATCGCCGGCCACTAGCCCTAAACTTCACCAAAAGACCCAGAATTTAGGTAAAGTTGAGGCCACGGCCCGCTCCAACTACTAATAAAATGAATTAAAAGAGTAAAAAGCGTAAAACAAAACTGTACCAGTATGCTAGCCATATGAAAGGGAAAATAAGTGCGTCTTAAGTCTGGACTTGAAAGTCTCCACAGATTCGAACTGTTTTATTGACGCAGGGAGACCATTCCACAGAACAGGGGCCCGATAAGAGAAAGCTCTGTGACCCGCAGACTTCTTATTCACCTTAGGGACACAAAGTAGTCCTGCACCCTGAGAACGTAAAGCCCGTGCCGGTACGTAAGGTTTAATTAGGTCAGCTAGGTAGGAGGGTGCCAGTCCATGAATAATTTTATAGGTTAGTAGCAGAACCTTAAAATCTGATCTCACTGGGACAGGAAGCCAGTGAAGGGATGCCAAAATGGGTGTAATGTGGTCGAACTTTCTGCTTCATGTCAAAAGTCTGGCTCTGCAGCATTTTGAAACCAATTGGAGACCCTTAATGCTAGTAAACCAGAAAATAGAACATTGCAGTAGTCCAATCTAGAAGAGATAAATGCATGGATCAGGGTCTCAGCATCAGCCATAGACAGGATGGGATGAATCTTCGCTATATTTCGCAGGTGGAAGCAAGCAGTCCTAGTAATATTTCTAATGTGGAGGCCAAAGGACAACGAAGGATCAAAAATTAACCCAAGGTTCCTCACTTTGTCAGTGTGATGTATGACACACGAGCCGAGGCTGAGCGTTAACTAGTCAAATTGATGCCGATGTCTCACTGGACCAAGAACCATCATTCAGTCTTATCAGAGTTAAAAAGCAGGAAGTTTCTAGACATCCAACTTCACACTGCTGCAAGGCAATCTTCTAAGGATTTTATGTGAACGAGATTACCAGCAGTTATCGGCATATATAACTGAGTATCATCTGCATAGCAGTGAAAGGTAATCCCAAAATGCCGCAATATGTGCCCAAGGGGTGCTATATAAAGGGAGAAAAGCAGGGGGCCTAAGACAGACCCCTGTGGAACCCCAAATTTCATGTCACTAAGGTTAGAGGTAGTGTTACTGTACAAAACACAGTGAGAACGACTGGTCAAGTATGATGTCAGCCATGCAAGGGCACTCCCAGTAATCCCAAAATGATTTTCCAGCCTATCAAGTAGAATATGATGATCCACTGTATCAAATGCAGCACTGAGATCTAACAGCAACAGAAACGTAGTGGTGTCCGAATCCATTGTAAGCAGAAGATCATTCACCACTTTAGTGAGAGCCGTCTCTGTGGAATGATATTTTCTAAAAGCAGACTGCAGTGGCTCAAAGAGATTATTCTCAATAAGATAGTCTACGAGCTGCCGTGACACCACTTTTTCCAGAATTTTAGAGAAAAATGATAGATTTGATATCGGCCGATAGTTTGTCAATACACTAGGGTCAAGATTAGGTTTCTTAAGTAATGGTTTAATCACTGCAGATTTGAAACATTTAGGAAGAGATCCAGAAGTTAAAGAAAGATTAATAATTTCCAGCACAGTCGGCCCAAGAGTGGGCCACAGGTGCTTAAACAGTTTGGTTGGTATAGGATCAAATAAACAGGTTGTGCTTTTTGTTTACGTTACGAGCTTTGTCAGCATGCCTAGTGAGATACTGTCAAATTCTGTAAATCTAGGTAATACCTCAGTAGTGGCGCCCACATCAGTAGCAGGGTGTAGTGGCTGGGTTAAGGCATGCCGGGATATGTTTAACCTGATGTCTTCTATTTTCCTCCCAAAGTAATCCAGGAAATCTTGTGCTGTAAAAGGAGAGTGAACTACAGGTGGTTGTCCATGCAAAAGTGTTGCCAACGTGTCGAACAAGAACTTTGAGTTATGCTTGTTTTTGCTGATCAAATCAGAGTAGTAGGTCTGCTTTGTAGCCAATAATGCATGCTTATAATCTAAAATAGCATCACGCCATGCAAGGTGAAATACTTCTAATTTTGAACAACGCCATTTCCGTTCTAGACCTCTTGCTTTATGCTTGAGGTCATGCAGATAATCACTGAACCAAGGTGAATGTGATTTGGGGGAGCGCGATTTTAACACAGGTGGTGCAATCATGTCGAGTGTAGTTTTGAGCACTGAGTTTAAACTATCCACAAGTCTGTCTACTGACTGGGTATTTGTCAGATGTGAAGCTAAGACATCAGGCAGTCTAGCTTCGAGTTCAGTCTTAGTTGAGGAGTTGATGCATCGCCGTAAAGATATATAAGGTTGTTGTTCCACTAAACATGGCAGCGAAACTGTAAACTTAATAAGTGAGTGATCAGAGACCACTGATGTAAGAGGCATGATGTCAATATTTGTGACAGCAATACCACGTGCGAGAACCAGATCCAGGGTATTTCAGCTAATGTGCGTCGAATCCCGAATGCATTGCCGAAATCCTAATGCATCCACAATTTCCATATATGATTTGCAGAGGGGATCAGAAGACTTCAATCTGGTTTCACTTCACCCTCTACAAAATGTTTGTTCACACGGGTCAAAGTTTCCATACAGATACGCACATTTTGCCATCTTGTTTGGTTTTATAAATCACAATATATGCATTTAAATGTGTCTCATTGACATTCCATTTTCTGTGTGGGGGACGGTATCACCGACTGAACGTTCCCTCCTAAAAATCGGTCCCCCCCGCCTTCACTGCACATGCATCATTTCGGAGCATCAGAAGCAATTCACCAATTGTCACCTTGTTTCTGCTTCAAACTGCACTCCAGTCATCATCTATCTCAGCAACAGATATCTGAAGCTTTTGTACAACAATCATTTCCACATAAATTCAGTATTATTTCATCATAAAAGATGGGGAAGCGATCACAGCACGACAGCAGCATGTCTCTCTGAGCAGACTCTGAGTTTGACTCTCTACACCCAAAGTAATCAAAGGGAATAATGTGATTATTAACCAATAGATGACAGTAAAACCTCTTAAATAATTCTAAAGTCAGTTTTAACCATAAGCAGAAACAAAGCAATAATCGGTGATTCGCTGCTGATGCTCTGAAATGACATCAGACTCAGACGTGCTGCTGTCGCGTTGTGATCACTCCCCCATCTTTTATTATGAAATAATTATGAATTGATGTGGAATATAAATATATATCTAATCCATTTGCTCTCTCCGTCACAGTGTGACATGGCATTTAGGACCCACGTTGCCTTTTCAAGTTTTCTTGTCTTCTGGAAATGTGGCATAGCATAGATTCACCTTATTAACAGCCGTAATCTCTAATAGGGAACAACCTTTTCATCATCGCCTCATAACCAATAGGAAACATGTTAATTACAAATGTAACTCACCTCTTTGCTGTTTGCAGTTGCTGACCTGAACAGTACTTCCTCCACTCCACCACCACAAGTTAGTCCCTGTCTGACACCTGGGGTAGGCTCCAACCCATCTTCTTTCAATGGCAGTATTCAAGTTCTACATACACTCTACCAAAGTGATTGGGGGCTCCACCAGATACTGTTCTAATATTCTGGACGATATCACCATAGATTAAAATCTTTACTTTTCTCTTGTCTCCTGAGTCTTCATGGTGAACGGGTTCACCCGGTATGATCATTCTGTGCACTAAACTATTGCTTGTGCTTTGGATAATCTTGTTTGCTGCTCCCCCAGAAAAAAATGTTGCCTGTTGGGTTGATCACCCATGTTCCTGACCACAGCCTATTTAATAACAAACCTGTTGTGTCCTGATACAAACTGTGCAGTTAACTTCCTGTGGGGCAATAAATCAGCTTGTTCCTGCCATTGTTGTGGTTCTCTGTGTAGGGGTCCTTTGTCTAAGCCTTTACAGCAAATGGTTTATTTAGGGTAGCAAGCATGGCCAATCAGTTAATCAGTGCCTGCAGCAATTATTTCATTAAGCATTTCTCAGGTTTCAAAACTAAACGAAAAACAAAGTGAATCAGTGAGAAGCATTTGATCCAGTGTTTGAAAACAAAACTTTGCTTCTGCCATCATTATGTGTGGAATAAGTTATGCATTTAAAAGCTAAAATTCACTCCTGTCACTAACAAATCCTTTTAGAAGAATGACATCATCATCACACACCACCATTCACACATGCACTCTGTTTGTTATGCATAGTTAGTGAAAATCAGTATTTGTACTACATGAGGCTGTGCAGTAATTATAGTTAATGGGCTGGGAGCTCGTAATATAACCCACAGCCATCAATAAAGTAGATTTAATTCAAACAAAAGTGATCACAGCAACAATCAAGATTTGCGTATCCTGTCAAATCACATAAAGCACCTACGACAAAATGGTCAATCCAACACAAAAACAAAACACCTTTTCTGTTGGATTTTGCAACTGAATTACCGTCATCTATAATTGAATCTTTCCAGTGATTTAAATTGTATCTTATTACCTAATCCACTGGCACAGAGAGGCAGGAGAACTGATGACTCCACCTTTGCCTCTATTGATTTTATACCAAGAGAACATGTGTCTCTTTTCTTTTCTTTTTTAGATCTGTTTTTCACAGAATATTTAACAACAAAACCAACATGCATATCGCCAATTTTCTCATTGCATAAAGCTTAAATGAACACGCTTAAGAATTAAGCTCCATGTAGCATCTGCCTAACCAAGAATGGCTAAAGAGATGTGTCCTTTCGTGCGTCTGGAGAAGTGATGCTCTCATCAGATTAATAGCTCTGGTGGATGTGAACGGCTGCGTCCTTGCACTTTATACTGTGGTGTGTGCACAGGCAGTGTTTGAATAAATCTACAGCTCCATAAAGCGCTTTCGTATTATTCCCAGAGCAAACACACCTGTCCAGGTGGAGCCCCTGAAACAGGCAGATCACATGACATGCTTTAACAACATTTAAAAAACACCCCTCACATACTCATTTTTGTTGGCTCTGATGTAAAGGTTAGACTTCGAAATGGTCCTGCTGCTTCAGATTCGGAGCCATGAGAGCAAACAATAACAGAGAAATCAAATGCTGGCAGGAAATAACTGCTGGAGATTCAGCAGATAATGATTGAATGACTTTTTCATTTGTTCTCATGTGAACGCACGAGTCCCTGAAAATTAAGAATGTGCGAAAACCCAAGTCCTGTCAGGGCCCGCTAGGGTACTAACAGCTGCAGTAATGATCCTGCATCATATGTGGAGAAACCATCCTGCTGCCTCAGAAAACTGATGATGCAATGCTCCGTTGCTCACAATTAAATGATTTTTTTTTCCCCTCTTTCCATTACCAGAAAATGTCTGCTATGAGCTTTCTCTTCACAGAAGCTTGTCTGGGGTTGCAAGCTGCATAAACTGACTGGGAACGCCAGAACAAAGAAAAAAATCCACATGCATTTCAACACATTCAGAAATGTGTGATCCTGGTGTTCCCCAAGGATGATTACAAAGTCATCATTTAATTACGAAAATATCTAAATGGCAACAGGCAGAATGTTAGTGTAGCGCTGTTATTTCAATGATTTAAGGCCAAGTTCTGCCTCAAAAAAATAAGGACAGAGAATGCATTAGCTCAGAAGTGACTTTGGGAAATGCAATAAAAGTGGCACCAAGGGGCTTACGTGATTTTATTGAAAAATGACAATATAGGTCATTTGGGTTGTTTGATTTCATTCACAAATGTCTGTGAGGAATGACTGGCGTGCATCCATGTCTCTACTTTACAACCATCTACTTGTTTTTTTTTCCCTCTTCTTGTTGGTATCTTGTTACTCCTGCTCAGTTAGTTGTAATAATGCTGTTTAAACAACTCGTACGAGCGAACCACGAAAACATCGAGCCGACAGGCAGGCGTGCGTGATCCCACTGTGATGGTATCATTCATGTGACACTGTTGTGCGAGCAGCTGAGACGAGGTGCACCACATTGCGTCGCTGATATGGAGAAAAATAAAATAAAAACCAGCTGTATAATTAGTGGCTATCACTGGGTTGATATATATAATACATAAAAAGTTAAATAACACTGATTAAATAAAAAATATATGCCACTCACGGGATTCAAACCTGTAAGTGCTGAATATCAAACTTAACAGAAACTGATTATCAGACAGAAACTTAACTGCGCTGCCATCGCTGTACTGTAAATGGAGCGGAAAAATGCCTGAAATCAACACCCTGTTAATATGGAACAACCTGTCAATATGCGCGATCTCTAGCCCATCGCAAAAGTGATATACTGTATGTTTTAATGTATTTCAATGTGAGGACAGCAAGCAGACACACACGCGTCACAGTGGACAGTTGTTAGTTCATGTCCATCCAAACACAGCATGGGTGGCTCCAAGAGGATGCTAGGGGGTGCTAGAGCTCCTCCTGGATTTGTCATCCATGATTGGATTGAAAGGAAGTGAAGTCTGTGTGGCCTAAAGAACTACATGAGGAAAAGCAGTAGGCACAGACAAACCAGTGACCCGGTGTAACTCCTGGCAATTATCCTTCAGAGAACATGGCTTCTGGACAGGAACTAAATCACTGATGTTTTTGCTCTTAACCATAACAGCAGGTGCATTGTGCTGTTATGAAGACATCAATGGTAGGTGAAAGATTTTCTCTCTGCCTGCTGTTGGCATTTTTCCCCTGAGGCTCTAGGCTACATGTGGAGGTCTGTGAATATTTGTATTGAACAGTAACCTAGGTTTGTGTGTGTGATTTTGGTCATTCTGTATGTCATTAGTGATTGTCACATGTGGCTATGTGTACGCATGCCTGCAAATGTGGCAAAGGTTTAGCAGAGAGCCGTCACAACACATGAGCCCATAGCACACTCATAAAAATGCCAAGCTCCCCCATAGCACCTGCAGAAAAATATCTCTGGAGCCGCCACTGAAATATGGTATGTATTTCCCAGCTGGGACGTCCAGAACTACAGATCTCCACAGCTGTTCCTGTTGGCGGACACACCCCCTGTCTGCCCAGTGCACACACCAACGTGTCACTGACAGGCACCTTACTGTGCTGTGTGCGCTCTGACCTGCCTGTCCGGCCCCCATTGATCATGTCTGTGCAGCATATATTTTATGCAAGTGTGTCCCCCTGCCATGCCACGTGTTGGGGGAGCAGGGAGCAGGGTGACACACGAGCACACATGCGATACACATGCAGACCACGTGTGTTGCTTTCACTCCACACTCATGGGGCACTGAGACATATTTAACGTCCAGCTCAACAGTGATCACCTGCTAACTATTTTTGTGCTAATAGTGCAAATGGCCACACATTTTCTAAGTGCCAAATGAGTGGTGTTAGATATGTATGCGTCCCACCTGGAATTTAGCCAACACCTGCCGCGAGAGGTCCCTTAATGTTTCTGGAATGTTGCCAGACCATTTCTCAGTTTTATTGCCGATGTCCTTTATTATTTTAAAATCAAGTTGATTATAAAAGATATGGAACAGTCATTGGGGGCTTGATGGTCACCAAAGGTTTAGGAAATAAAAGAAACTGACAAACAAGCTAATTTCAAGCTACATGTAAATTCACAGACACACATATTTTGAGACAGACAGAAAGAGAAGGAAGAACTGTCTGCTTTGGTTAGGGCCCCTTCACACATACTATGAATATAGTTGAATTGCGCATGAAGCAGGAATGGTATGCAATATGTGTAAAATTGTAGCTGCCTCCAACACCTTGTACATCTGTTGCTACAACTATTTGTGCACACCAGCAGCTGAAAGACAGAGTGTGCACTGTAAGAGCCCATCAAACCGTCTCGCTCCAGGTGTCAGCCAAATTCCGGGTGACACACACAAACATCTAACACCGCTCGCTTGGCACTTAGAAAATGTGTGGCCATTCGCACTGTTAACACGACAACAGTCAGCAGATGATCACTGTCGAGCTGGATGTGAAATTTGTCTAAGTGCCCCACGAGTGTGGCTTTGCAAACAGACACAGTGATACGTTGGTGTGTGCACTGAACTGACGGGGTGTGTCCACCGACAGGACCAGTTGTGGTGATCTGTGGTTCTGGACGTCACGGCTGGAGAACACATACTGTGTTTGGATGGACCTGAACTAACAACTATCCACTGTGACGTGCGTGTGTCTGCTTCCTGTCCTCACGTAGACATATATAAAAACATACATCACTGTTGCGACAGGCTGCAGCGAGCGTGCGCACGGTGCGCACACTGACAGGCTACTCCAGGTGAAATGGACCGTCAGATCATAACACGCAGTGGGCAATCTGAACATCACGTCACCCACGTGAGGTCTTTTCCACATGACGCGGTGTCTGTCCTGCGGCGTGCTGTCCATAAGACACGTGTGTCGGGCAAGACGTAGGTGGGGCCGGCTGGACACGCCGCCAGCAGATGTGGACATGATAACAGCGCCCTGCTTCTCATTCATGTCATTTCATGACTGTACGTCTGTGACCATGGGTCATCTACATAGGAACAGAAGGATCATACTTGTATTGTCTGCTTGAAAAGAGGTGTGGTTTTCATTTTTCTTAAATACGCCCATGTCCTTCTTGATATCAGGTATTTTACAGGACAGCGATAGTAGCTCAGTGGTAAAGTTTCTGGCTGGCAATCAGAACTTTTGGAAATGGCAGGTTCGAATCCCGTTGGTGGCATGTATTTTTAATTTTTTTTTTTATTTTCACAGGAGCTGTTCGCACTGTGTTCTCGCGTGCACGAAACCAGTGGCATCGTTCACACCTGCCTGTCAGCTCAAATTTTTTAGAAGTTCGCTCATACAAGCTGTTCCGCCGTGATTCGCCCTGATTTGTACTTATTGTACTATCTGTGAGGGGGCAAAATCCTTTCCACATGATTGTGTGGACTTGTTTAGACCATGGATATACCACATTTTCTGGACTATAACTCATGTTTTCTTTACCTGTTTTACTTGTCCTGTGACTTATATTTCAAAGCAACTTATCACCTATGGCCATTCCACTTGTAAGCACTTTGTGAGACAGCCAACTAGGATGACATCAAGGCTATATTAAGACAAACATATTGTTTTAAAATTTTATGAGTTTTAAAACATTTAATTACATTTAGTGAGGTAAAAGTGCGTGTTTAGCTCTGAACAGATGCTTTCATCTATTCAGTGGCAACAAGAAACAGTTTGCTCTTGAGTTCCTTGTGTCTCGTACAATAACATTAATGAGCTCATTAACTTCTGCTCCCTAATGTGGCGTTTCAATTATAAATAATTACCATGGCAATTAAATACGTACATTAAAGAGGAATTATGCAACATTTTCACCTTAATTTTCCAGTTTTGGAGTAATTGGAATCAATAAATGACTTGTTTGGCTTTGCCCTTGAGTCCCCTCCCCCTTCCCAAGTGTCTTGTAGCAGAAAACCAGCCTTGAAACTTTGGAGACACTGAGCTCCTGTCCTTTGAGTAAGAGCCTTGTGTCTCACGAGAAACATGGACTGCTTTACGGCATGACAACAACACATAGACATCCGCCGATCAATGCACTGGTGAGCTATCAGCTATAAGAACAAGCCATCGAAAGCTTGATTTCTTAAATCTTCACCGTCATAGCAGAGACAGTGAAAAAGCAACAGAAACTGTCAAAAGAAGCAAGGAAGAAAAAAGAGCAGGTGACACACGCGGGTCAATCTCTGATAAAGAAGCTTGGAAAACAGATGCAAACCTGGCATGCTTGCTGCTGGAATTCTATGAATATTAATACACTCAACAAAAATATAAACGCAACACTTTTGATTTTGCTCCCATTTTGTATGAGATGAACTCAAAGATCTAAAACTTTTTCCACATACACAATATCACCATTTCCCTCAAATATTGTTCACAAACTAGTCTAAATCTGTGATAGTGAGCACTTCTCCTTTGCTGAGATAATCCACCCCACCTCACAGGTGTGCCATATCAAGATGCTGATTAGACACCATGATTAGTGCACAGGTGTGCCTTAGACTGCCCACAATAAAAGGCCACTCTGAAAGGTGCAGTTTTATCACACAGCACAATGCCACAGATGTCGCAAGATTTGAGGGAGTGTGCAATTGGCATGCTGACAGCAGGAATGTCAACCAGAGCTGTTGCTCGTGTATTGAATGTTCATTTCTCTACCATAAGCCGTCTCCAAAGGCGTTTCAGAGAATCTGGCAGTACATCCAACCAGCCTCACAACCGCAGACCACGTGTAACCACACCAGCCCAGGACCTCCACATCCAGCATGTTCACCTCCAAGATCGTCTGAGACCAGCCACCCGGACAGCTGCTGAAACAATCGGTTTGCATAACCAAAGAATTTCTGCACAAACTGTCAGAAACCGTCTCAGGGAAGCTCATCTGCATGCTCGTCGTCCTCATCGGGGTCTCGACCTGACTCCAGTTCGTCGTAGTAACCGACTTGAGTGGGCAAATGCTCACATTCGCTGGCGTTTGGCACGTTGGAGAGGTGTTCTCTTCATGGATGAATCCCGGTTCACACTGTTCAGGGCAGATGGCAGACAGCGTGTGTGGCGTCGTGTGGGTGAGCGGTTTTCTGATGTCAATGTTGTGGATCGAGTGGCCCATGGTGGCAGTGGGGTTATAGTATGGGCAGGCGTCTGTTATGGACGAAGAACACAGGTGCATTTTATTGATGGCATTTTGAATGCACAGAGATACCGTGACAAGATCCTGAGGCCCATTGTTGTGCCATACATCCAAGAACATCACCTCATGTTGCAGCAGGATAATGCACGGCCCCATGTTGCAAGGATCTGTACACAATTCTTGGAAGCTGAAAATGTCCCAGTTCTTGCATAGCCGGCATACTCACCGGACATGTCACCCATTGAGCATGTTTGGGATGCTCTGGACCGGCGTATACGACAGCGTGTACCAGTTCCTGCCAATATCCAGCAACTTCGCACAGCCATTGAAGAGGAGTGGACCAACATTCCACAGGCCACAATTGACAACCTGATCAACTCTATGCGAAGGAGATGTGTTGCACTGCATGAGGCAAATGGTCACACCAGATACCAACTGATATCCCCCCCCCCAATAAAACAAAACTGCACCTTTCAGAGTGGCCTTTTGTTGTGGGCAGTCTAAGGCACACCTGTGCACTAATCATGGTGTCTAATCAGCATCTTGATATGGCACACCTGTGAGGTGGGATGGATTATCTTAAGAGTTGCACAGTGCCTCTTTAAATCCGGTTTGCTTCTTGTTGAATGAAGCATTAGCACCGTGTTTTAAAAATACAGTAAATGCAACTGAATGGTCACAACATACTTCTGCACTTTCAGTTTCTCAGTAAAGACAAGCGTGAGAATTCCAAGTCATAATCAAAAATGGGACAATTTGTAACCGCCGACACTGCACTGTAATCACACACAATGTGTGGATTTCCCACTAAAGTCTTCCTGGATGAATGAAACTCCTCCAGGGAGGCGGTGCACGAGGCACCCAGCCTGATGTGCACGTCTGGGCGTGAGCCCCTCTTTGTCCCTTAGTGGTCGTTGGGGCTGTGTGAGTGAAAGCTGGAAGTCTGTAGGGGGCAAGACACGTCTCATTTTGATGAGACGCCCTATGTCCCTGGACATGATCCAGGAACACCTTAGGGGAAAATCCACACTTTGTGTCTGATCACAGTGGGCTATCATCACCAAACCTATCCAGCTTCTTTACTGAGGGACTGGAAGTACCGAAGCTGTATATATAAAAAAAAAAAATTAGACAGCTGATCTCGTAATTACAAGATCAGGGTTTAAATTTGTTTGTTTTAATTCAGTGAATGCAATACACTTTCGTAATATAGGGTTTCACTCATGCTCCATCTTTTTATTCAAATATGGGTTGGTCGTACCATAGGCATAGTAAGCACTACCAACATGGCAACACCCAGATCAGCAATTGTTGGCTTCAAAACAGTTCCGCTGGGTCTCTATAGAAAACCAGTGGGTGACATCACAAGTATATATGTATGTACAGTCTGTGAGTGTGCAACATTACAGGGTCATCGTTGCATTGCATTTTTTTATTTCAAAATTCTACACACTTTCTCTATTGGGAATAGGTCAGGCTAGTCACGTATCCATACCCACCTCTTCTGCAGCCATGCCTTTGTACAACCCCAATTCCAATGAAGCTGGGACGTTGTGTACAATGTAAATAAAAACAGAATACGATTTGCAAATCCTCTGCAACCTATAGTCAATTGAATACACCACAAAGACAAGATATTTAATCTTCAAACTGATAAACTTGATTGTTTTTGTGCAAATATTTGCTCATTTTGAAATGGATGCCTGCAACACGTTTCAAAAAAGCTGGGACAGTGGTATGTTTACCATTGTGTTACATCACCTTTCCTTCTAACAACACTCGCGTTTGGGAGCGTTTGGGAACTGAGGACACTAATTGTTGAAGCTTTGTAGGTGGAATTCTTTCCCATTCTTGCTTGTTGTATGACTTCAGTTGTTCAACAGTCCGGGGTCTCCATTGTCATATTTTGTGCTTCATAATGCACCACACATTTTCAGTGGGCAACAGGTCTGGACTGCAGGCAGGCCAGTCTAGTACCCGCACTCTTTTACTACAAAGCCATGCTGTTGTAACACGTGCAGAATGTGGCTTGGCATTGTCTTGCTGAAATAAGCAGGGACGTCCCTGAAAAAGACGTTGCTTGGATGGCAGCATGTGTTGCTCCAAAACCTGGATGTACCTTTCAGCATTGATGGTGCCATCACAGATGTGTAAGTTGGGCACTAACACACCCCCATGCCATCACAGATGCTGGCTTTTGAACTTTGCACTGGTAACAATCTGGATGGTCTTTTGTCCGGAGGACACGACATCCATGATTTCCAAAAACAATTTGAAATGTGGACTCATCATACCACAGCACACTTTTCCACTTTGCATCTGTCCATTTCAACTGAGCTCGGGCCCAGAGACGGTGGCGGCATTTCTGGATATTGTTGATGTATGGCTTTTGCTTTGCATGGTAGAGTTTTAACTTGCACTTGTAGATGTAGCGACGAACTGTGTTAACTGACAATGGTTTTCTGAAGTGTTCCTGAGCCCACGCAGTAAGATCCTTTACACAATGATGTTGGTTTTTAACGCAGTGCCGCCTGAGGGATCGAAGGTCACGGGCATTCAATGTTCGTTTTCGGCCTTGCCACTTATGTGTAGAAAGTTCTCCAGATTCTCTGAATCTTCTGATTATATTATAGACTGTAGATGATGGAATCCCTAAATTCCTTGCAACTGAACGTTGAGAAAAGTTGTTCTTAATCTGTTGGACTATTTTTTCACGCAGTTGTTCACAAAGTGGCAATCCTCGCACCATCTTTGCTTGTGAACGGCTGAGCCTATACCCAATCATGACACTCACCTGTTTCCAATTAACCTGTTGACCTGTGGAATGTTCCAAACAGGTGTTCTTTGAGCATTCATCTTTCCCAGTCTTCTGTAACCCTGTCCCAACTTTTCTGAAATGTGTTGCACTCATCCATTTCAAAATGAGCAAATATTTGCACAAAAACAATACAATTTATCACTTTGAACATTAAATATCTTCTTTGTGGTGTATTCAATTGAATATAGGTTGAAAAGGATTCACTTTCACTTTTCACTTTATTTATTCAATGTCTCCAAAGGAACAATGAGCTGTACAGCAATGGCTATACAGAAAAGTACAAAATAAAAAGAAAAGAAAAGAAAAGAAAAACACACCAGACAGTACACAAGGGGGACACAGTACAGACCTGAATCAATGGAAATGGAACAGAGGATTTGCAAATCATTGTATTCTGTTTTTATTTACATTTTACACAACATCCCAACTTCATTGGAATTGGGGTTGTAATATGTGCAGAATGTGGTTTTGCTGTGTCATGTTGAAAAAAGTCCCTGGAAGTCCTTGAAGGCAGCATATGTTGCTCTAAAATCTCAATGTACTTTCTGCATTAATGTTGCATCACAGAAATGTAAATTAACTTTCCAAGGACACTAAATCATCATCCCCGTAACATGACAGACCCTGGCTTTTGGATTTGATTTATAAATATTTGTTAAAGTAAATGTAGGCATTGCTGTTTTATTTTTATAATCATTTTCCATATCATCCCAACTTTTTCTGATTTTGGGTTGTAATACCAGATGTTACTAATGAGAGATACATGCAAATTAGAGGATGTTTTTTCCAGTGTAGTATAAATTTCTCTCATGAAATCATGCATAAAAAACAGCTGAACACTGTGAGCAAAATCCAAAGCATTTTCAGGATTTTTCAAACAGTTTTTCCCTTCTTCTCCAGCAGCAACTTGACAGCACATTTGTGTCAGTACCACAAGTACAAGCTATCGTTGTGAAAGCTCTTCAGCCATGGAACGTTAATGTTCCTTGACAGAGACAGCAAATGGCTCTGCAGCAGTCTTTTTGCCGTACTGTATGTTTCTCTCATCATCCCTCTGAGCACAACATATTGAGAGCACAACATACTGAGCGCTCTGAAAAGCTGCCTCGAAATAATACATAGTTGATGCCATTGCACAGCTGTTCTTGTATTCTCACTCAAACTCTTGAAGCACAAAGGTCAAGTTACTGGGAGAAATGATGAACTGGACTGCATTCATCTTTTTTTTTTTTTTTTGAAAGAATACATGACATCCCAGCTAGACTTTGCCCAGGAGGAGGCTTAAGTCTTGATCTGCTTTCTTGTAACAAAATCCTTCTCTGCTCAACAGTGAAGCTGTACGAGTGTTTCTGGCGCTGCAGACAAAAGTTGTGCTACATACAGTCTCTCATCATCCATAGAAGCCAGTCATAGTAAATCACATCCACAGAAGCCTATAACCTCTTCAAAGTTGTCATGGGTGTCTTGCTGGTTTCCCTCACTAATCTCCTTATGACACGGTCACTGGGTTTTTGAGAACTGTCTACTCTATCAGGTTTACCATACATTACTGTTGTGTGGGCCACTGAAGAGGAGGTACTGCTGGCCCACCACCACCAGATGGCGCCCTGCTTGAAGTGCGGGCTTCAAGCACGAGAGGGCGTCATAGCAACCGGGAGTGACAGCTGTCACTCGTCATCAGCACCAGCTGTCACTCATCCACATCACCACCACCTTAAAGGCCGGACCGCAACTCCACCTCCCCGCCGAGAAATCAGCTACCTTGGAGGTAATATTCTCTGCTGTATTTAACGCTGACTAATAGTCTGAACTTCTTTGCAGCCGTTTTCCTGTGGTGTTGCCTTATCTGTGGGATTGGCGTTTGGTGTGATCAGCGACGGCTTCGCTTCACACCCCAACCAGATAAGTGGTTAGACAGGAGCTGCACGAGTGTGTGACTGGAGGTGGAGGTGCTCCCTCCCAAAAGAACACAGACTGTGGGATTACTGAGTGTGCGTACTCACACTCACCTGTGCTGTTTCTGTTCTCTGCCAGCAGTGCCAGGTCTGACAGCTGGAGACGGTGGCCACCTGGGGACTCAGGACTTGGCGGCTCCGGTGTTCTTCAGATCCGTTGGCGGTGAGGGCCGTGTGGGACCCCGCCTCGGTTCTGGACGGGCGTCTCCTATCCTCAAGCCTGCCCACACGTCACCCAACGTGTAATTGACTGTAGTTCCAAACTTGTTGTCTGTATTCCGTTGTGCATGATTTACAACATTAAATTGTTACTGTTTGGCTTATCCATTGCCCGTTCTTTTACGCCCCCTGTTGTGGGTCCGTGTTCCTACACTTTCACAACACATTACTACACTACTTCATTATGACTATTAGATTCTTCTTCAAGTTTTGTCCTGTTTCTGGTGGCTTGGATAGTATGGGCTGCGAACCCATGTCTCTGGTCCCTCGGGGATTTGAGATTGGGAGATGCCTGTGGAGAGCTTGTGGACTCATGAGATCACTGGACAGAAGTCTTTGACAATCCTTCTTTGAGGTAGAACAAAGGTTCAAGTCTTTGTATAGTTGTGAAATGTGGATGCTGACAAGGTTCAATTCAATTTCAGTTTATTTCATTTATATAGCACCAAATCACAACAAAGCTGCCTCAAGGCACTTTCTTTCTTTATTTATTTATTTCATTCATTTAAAAGAAAAAGACAGAAAAGCAGAAATGAAACTTACAAGACCTTGAATGAAAAGGAGCAGAAAGAAGAACAAGTCTTATATTTTCTGCCCCTTTTTACAATACAATCTTTCAATTTTAAGTATCATTCACACAAGTAAGTTCTAAAAGTAATGAAAAACCCCCTCTGATGACTTGAGGAAGAAACCTCAAGCAGACCAGACTCAAAGGGGTGACCGTCTGCTTGGGCCATGCTACCAACACACTTGACAAAACAAATATACAGGAAATTTTGAGAGTCCATGTTGGTGTCCAGGACAGGAGGCTTGCAGAAGAAAACACTCACTCCCACTTCTGGATGGAGCCGCACCTCAAACAGAGAGAAAATAAACAGAATCAGGCGGCAGAAAGACAACAAATAAGGTGTAATTTGTCAGCATTAAGCAACAAGAAAAATAGAAGAAATACTAAGGTGATCGCCGGCCACAAGCCCTAAACTTCACTAAAAGACCCAGACTTTAGATAAAGTTGAGTACTAAATATGAAGAACCCTAAAACAATTATTTATATAAATGTATTCCAATATAAAGTCAATTGACCGCATTAGTTGTTAAAATAGCTCAATCGCTTGAGGGTTCGGGGTTATATCCAGTTAATAAATGGCTTTTGACAACTCGACTAATAAAAAATAGTCAACTAGTCGGATTTTAGCTAGTCGCAGTCGACTATTACACCTAGTTGTTCCATCCCTGTGAATGATAAGTGCCCACATAATGTATCATCTCATGCCTTCAGTACCTCTTATTATTAAATTTCCTGTTTACAGAGCGAACAAAATTCCCTCTTGGTTGGAGGTGTGACAATATGACATTGAATTTACTCAGAGTTTTACAGTGAATTCTATTTTATTGCCTTAATAATTGAAAAACACGGTCTGCCTGCTGCCCTTCTGTCTCTCCCACAGACAGGCGTTTGGTTCACACAAACAGCGAACACATGCCACATCACGCTGCTCGCCAACTCGCTGTGAGCTTATTAACCTTGCTGACTATTTATACACATAACCCCAAGATGATGATAAATGCTTTGCCAGCGCAGATGCGGAATGTGTGAAAGTGCGAGCTGCGCTTTATGCAGCAAGGTGACATTTATGCCACGCCGTGTCTGATGTCTGACGCATCAAAGGTTGCCAACCGGGGAAATTTGAAATTCTTAAAACGTAGGGTTTTTTTTTTTTTTTGCAAGTTAGCTATGACCCTGACACAAATGCAAAACAGCATTGTTGGATTCATCATTTAAATATTCTTTGTTTCTGCAACCTGCTTGTGAGCAGGATCAATAAAAAAGTAATCAGGCTGAAGTGGCAAAAGTCCAGTGGACGCGCCGTGGCCTCAAAAGTCATCTCAGCATGTTTCACTTTGAAGTAATGTGTGTGTGACTTATAGTTACGTACAGGTCGGCGTGTGCCTCTGCCAGTCAGGGCGCATTTATCACATGTGGTGAAAGAGCACCGGGCCGTGCACAGCTTATCAGTGCACAGGTGCGGTGATTGTCAATCAGTTATACCAAGTCTATTTGGCCGCATATAACAGCAGAGAGCTTGGACAGCAAAAATGTAGATGAGCGGCCGAGTGTTAATCCTTCCCAGCTTTTGCAGACAGGAACTCAGAAACAATAAATGCAACTCATCAAATTAAATGAACATATAATGAGGACAACCCAACTGCATTTGGTAGTGCTGGAAGGGACTATAGCTGATCTTGATCCGTACTGCTGATTTTTAAATCTTGAGGCAGAGTTGAAATTAAGTCAAAGCAGTTGTGCATTTGCATGCTTGGAGCATGTTAAAAGCAGAAAGCCTGGGCCATCTTGTGCTGGGCTGGAGGCAGCCATGTCTGAGGGTGAAAGAATCACTCGACAATATCATATCAACAGTTGAGGACAGAGTGTGTGTACCGCATTTTCTCCATGTCATCCTGAGCCAACCACTGGTCAAAAAAAAAAAAAAAAAAAAAAATCCTAATTTTTCCCAATGTTTGCAATGTAGTTTACCTGCTACTGCTGTTGCAGTTTAAATTATTTGAATATAGGGCATCTTATTTTCAATCAGGACCACAGGCAAAAATTCTGTATTTTTATTGTTTATTAATAACTGGAAAGAAAAATTATATTTGACTCCCTTTTTTGTGCTGATCTTAAAAATCATCCGAACAGTGATGTAAAAACAGTGATCTGATCTGAATCAAGTGTCAGGTTCTGCCCCGGCCCGGGGTTTATGTCTGTGTTTATCCCTGTTCCATGTCCAGGTTTTCTCTGATTCTTTTGTTTTATTTTTTCATACGATTATACTTTTGTCATTTAAATCTTAGTTTGGCTCTGGTTATTTCATTTCTTTATGTTTTGGTATTCTCTGGTTTTGTTTTTCATTTATCTCTTGTGTTTTATTATCTGGTTGTGTTCCTATTGCCTTTGGCCTTGTTCTCTGTTATTGTTTATTTTTTGTTTGGCATTATTGCATTAATTGTTTTCTGTAGTCTTTGGTTTTGTTTTCTGTTCATCATTTATTTCTGGTCAGCCCATAGTTCCTTTTGCTATTTTATTATCTGTGATTGATGTAACATTTGTTGGGGAAAGTGTAGTGACATGGACCCACAACAGGGGGCGCAAATGAACGGTCAATAGATGAGCCAAAAGGTAACAATTTAATGTTGTGAATGTGCACAATGATTATACAGACAATCACAGAATCTGATAGCAGACGATACACCAAGGTGACGTGTGGGCAGGCTCGAGGATAGAAGACGTCTGTCCTGAGAAGAGCCGGGACCACACGATTTCCACTGCCACAGAACCTGGTGAATACTGGAGCCGCCAAGTCCCGAATTCCCAGGTGATCACCGTCCCCGACTGTCGGATCTGGTAGTGCTGGCGAGGAGCACAAACAGTGAGATGTGGGTGTGTGCACACCCAGTAACAAAAACAGTCAGAAGGTGGAAAGTCACCTCCACCTCTAATCACACACTCGTGCAGCTCCTGTTAAACCACTTATCTGGTTTGGGTGTGAAGCGAAGCCGTCGCTGTTCACACCAAACGCCAATCCCACAGATAAGGCAACACTTACAGGAAAACGGCTGCAAAGAAGTTCAGACTATAAGTCAGTGTTAAGTTCAGACACAGCAGAGAATATTACCTTCACAGGTAGATGATATCTCGGCAACAAGGTGGAGATGACGTCCGGTCTTTATGGAGTGAGATGATGTAGTGTACCTCCTCTTCTGGCGGCCCACGCAACAACATTTACATTTCAGCCATGTTCAGTTCCATTCTAGTTTTGGATTTAGTCTTTTATTGTTCTTGTTCTCTTTTTAGGTCTGTCACTCTATTTCCTAGTTCGCCCCTTTATTTTGTTCACATTTCCTTTTGTTAGTCTTTGGGCGTGTTATATTTTCACCACTGTTTTTTTTCTGTCATTGACTCCTCTTGCTTTTAATCTGCTTTGTTTTTCATGTACCCACTCTCTTGCCTCTCTTCCCGCTTCTTTGCTTCACCAGACAACACAACACCTCTACCTCTCGATTGTTTGTACCTCCGCCTCTTTGCCTGCCATACTGTGTACCATATCCCTGCAACAACTTAAGATAAAGCCTTTTTTATTATTCCAGTGTCTGTGTTCTGGAGTCCTGCATTTGTGTCCAGCCACATTGCACCTGCAGTCCTTGACACTAAGGGTTTTGTGGTCCGTCTCATCCCCTAGCATTTGGTTAATTTTGATGCACTATGTTGATCAAAAGTGTAACTTTATTTTGCTTGTGTAATATTCCATATAGTACATATTTGCCACCTGCTGGATGATTTGTGAATGAATGAATAAATGAATGAATTTATTCAGCACACACAGACCCAAAATAACAAAGCAAACTCACAAAGAAACCAATCCAACAATGCACCCATGCGCCCGAAAGGGTGTAGGCAGAAGCAAAAGCTTATAAACGCCAGCTCCTTTAACAAAAAAAAAGTATACATCTATACACATAAAGGGCTACACCTGTCTGTCTGTCTGCCCCAAAATAGCCATTTATGTAATACCATACAGTGTTGTACCATGTGCTTTTCATGCTGCCACTTCTGTCTGTCTTTCTGTCTGTTTTTCTGTCTGTCCGGGATAAACTCCCACACTACGTATAATATGTTGCGCTAAAAACTATATATATTCTGAATCCTCATGACTGGTACCATTTTTTTTTAAAGTTGAACTGAAAATAACCCCCCAAAATAGCCGGCTGTGGGTATGACCAGGCAGATTCAAATTTCCAGCCCTGTATATGTGTTGGCCATCTCTGTTTATTTAATTCCTTTCTACAGCACACTCAGCACAGCACACTCAGCAAAACAACAACATGCTTAGGCTGAGGCTGTGGGTATGACCAGGCAGATTCAAATTTCCAGCCCTGTATATGTGTTGGCCATCTCTGTTTATTTAATCCCTTTCTAAAGCACACTCAGCACAGCACAGCCACAACACACTCAGCAAAACAACAACATGCTTAGGCTGAGGCTGTGGGTATGACCAGGCAGATTCAAATTTCCAGCCCTGTATATGTGTTGGCCATCTCTGTTTATTTAATCCCTTCCTTCAGCTACTTTATGTTCTCAACTGTTAAGCACCTGACTGTCCTGTACAACCCAGTTTGCCTTCCTGTCTGAATACATTCATTTTATGTTTGTAAAATTGCAATGTAAAAACAGTGAAATACACCACTACCTCAATTTTGATTCATTGATATTTACTTTTACTTGACCTACCTTGTGTGTAATTTTGCCACAAATTTGATTGCAAAACAAAGTGTGCATGAAGGACTTCAAATGTGTTTGTCTTTTAACCAAGTATTTCCACTTAGTTTGTGGAGTCCACCTCTTATAGTTCTGCTGGACAAACTTTAGCCCATTAACTATTATATTTATAAGACATCAGCATTACAAAAACAAATGCTGGGCAATTGTTTTGATTAAATTGATTGGCATTTGGCTTATGTCTGACACAGGTTAACCCGGGCAGCGCTGGGTACCCCAGCTAGTATGTATATAAAAATATACATATACCCATGATAACTACAACCCCAATTCCAATGAAGTTGGGACGTTGTGCAAAATGTAAATAAAAACAGAATACAATTATTTGCAAATCCACTCGTCGTGCAACTAGGTCCTGCTAAGTTCCCCCCTATGGTGTGAATAAATCCTGGTGAGAACCCTGACAGTGCCTTCCAAAAGTATTGGAACACTTGGAGCAATTTGTTTATGCCATTTCAAATCTAAAAAATAGAAAAAAATAAAAATTTCTAAAAATATTTTCCTTAAATTCAAGCTGAAAGTAAATCTCTGCAACTTGATATAAATTAATTAAAAATATAAAAGCCAAGACACTTTGGTGTAATATCTGTAAATAATCAGTTTTATTGGCAGTTTTCTTCAGGCAAGTCAGGTTATGAATACATCAACATTTCCAAGTCACGGAATATGATGTGGACTTTATTTACATCGACTATGAAGAAATACAAACAGTATGGCACGCTATGGTAAATCTGTATGCAGTTGATAGTTCTCAAAAACTGAGAGACTGTGCAAGAAGAAGAGTGAGGAAAGCCACCAAGACACACAGACAACCCAGAAGAAGTTATAGGCTTCTCTGGCTGTGATTGGAGAAATTGTGCAGAGTGCATGATTTGCATTTTGTATCGCCAGTTATACAGCTTGTCGATATTTGCTTTCAGTTAAGTACAAGGAAAATAATTTTAGACATTTTTTATTTTTTGTGTTTCAAGTGGCATAAACAAATTAAATTGTGTGAAATACCAAGTGCTCCAATACGTCTGGAGGGCACTGTATATCTTTAGATAGAAGTGATTCAACACAATTTTTTGGAGTGGAGTCATGTTGTCACTGCAAAATCTATTTTACTCTACAAAATTTACTGTGCAAAGTTCATATAAGGTAATGACTTTGATGAAATGTTTTCTACTACCTCAGAGTGGATATGAATATAAAGTTAAGACAGTCTGGTAAAACAGGCTGACATTAAAGAGTACAGGACATTCTGAGAGAGGTCAGATTATTCACTTTTACATCAATATGCAATAAATCAGCAGCTGACGTTAGAGGTTGTAGCCAAAATGACCCTGTAGATATTGAAATCTTAACTTAAACTGATTCATATTTGCATTAATATTCTAAACATTGACATGTTAAACAAACTTCATGTATTTAGTGATGAAAAGTGTGCTTTCCATTCTGGAGCTTCGAGTTTGTGCACATTACATGTTCATGTTATGTGTGCATCTGTACACGGACTCGTTCTGTCTTCCAGGCAGGCAGATTTTTTTTCTTCTTAGAAACAGAGAACAAAATAACCACACAGTAAATACCCACTTGCAACTTAGCCACTCAGTTATAAGACACAAAGACGGTTTTCATTAATGTCAGGTGATTTTTAAGACTTTCTGTAATTTATCTATATTATAATAGCCACGTGGCTTCTGTGTGTGTGTGTGTGTGTGTGTGTGTGTGTGTGTGTGTGTGTGTGTGTGTGTGTGTGTGTGTGTGTGTGTGTGTGTGTGTGTGTGTGTGTGTGTGTGTGTGTGTGTGTGTGTGTGTGTGTGTGTGTGTGTGTGTGTGTGTGTGTGTGTGTGTGTGTGGCTTCGATCATAGCGAAACCGGAAAAAGCTGGCATTTGCAATTTGGTATGCTTATGTATTTTGGGTCAAGGATGAACGCTGCAAAATTGGAATGTTGATAGGACAAATATTTTTTTAAGAAATTTGCGATTTAGCTAAGCAGTAAACATTGGACATTATGCTGCAATGTCCATGGGACCGTGGGAGTTTGGGGTTTTGAGGTTTTAAATGTTATTATAGTTCAGGTTAGTTTAACAGTGTTGTTAATGTTAATGTTATTGATTTATTGTGTTTTTGTTCTTCAATTGGTTTAGTCACTTTAGTTAAGTGTTGTGTTGCTGTGACCATGAGTGACCTAAGTGTCATGCTGGTACCGTAAGTGAAATGTGTAATGCTTTTAAAGTCTTCTGCCACGTCTCTGTCTGTCAAATTAAACGCACCTGCTTATAGCACATTGCAGAAAGACAAAAAGCTGTGTGTGTGCATGCATGAGTGTGTGTGCATGCAATTTTGAACATCCACAAAACTGTGGAGAGGTGACTTTTGCTGTTTGGTATGCTAATGTATTTTGGGTTAAGGATGAATGCTGCAAAAACGGAAAGTTGATAGGACAAATATTTTTTGGAGAAATTAGCGATTTTAGCTAATCAGTAAACAATGGACATTGTGCTGCAATGCACCATGGGAGTTCTGGGTTTTGAGGTTTTAAATGTTGTTATTGTGGTTCATGTTAGTTTAACAGTGTTGTTGGTATGATTGTTGTATTGTGTTTTGGTAGTTCACTTGGTTTAGTCAGTTTAGGTAAGTGTTATGTTGTTGTTACCATGAGTGACTTAAGCGTCATGTTGATACCATGAGTGAAATGTGTCGTGACTTTTATGTCTTCCGCCACCATCTCTGTTAAAAGCACCTGCTTAGAGCAGAATGTAGAAAGACAAAAAACCGGCTTCATCATGTACAAAAGTTATAAAATGCATCTATCAACTGTTTCAGAAGACCATAACAGGTCGGTTTAATATAAAAATATTAAATATTACTCACAGACATATGCTCTTCAGGGTTTTAGCAGGAAAAAATTAGGATAAAGCAAAATAAAATCCATGAATCATAGATCGAAGCACTGCTTCGACCTGCGAATCACTGCTTCGATTGGTTCAAGGTTCAAAGCAAAGCCGCGCTGCAGAAAAGTTGATTACAGACCCGCTGCAGGTCTGTAATCAATGTAGAGAAATGATCATTTTCCTGACAAACACCCCCCAAGTGCACAACTGCAAAAAAAGCCTACCGGACATGCCTCATGACAAATCGGCCTGACTTCGTTGCAGTCACTACTAATCAGTGGTGTCTCTGGGTGAAAACACGACTGTTTTCGTGTGTGTGTGTGTGTGTGTGTGTGTGTGTGTGTGTGTGTGTGTGTGTGTGTGTGTGTGTGTGTGTGTGTGTGTGTGTGTGTGTGTGTGTGTTTGTGGGTTTTTTTTTGTTTGTTTGTTTTTTGTAACGAATAACGGCATTGCGCATAGAAAATGTATCGGAGTAGAAGTATGTAATTAAGGTCGGAAATGTAGTGAAGTAAAAGTGAAAGTAAGCTGAATTAAAAAAAAAAACTCAAGTAAAGCACAAAGTCTCCCAAAATGTACTTAAGTACAGTAGTGAAGTATTTTTACTTTGTTACTATACAACACTGTGAACAATGGATGCGCCTAACTACATTCTGGACTCGCATGCCATTCCAGCAGGAGGTGGTAAGTCATCTTTATATTAAAAGCATGAATGCAGTGAGTGATTTTATTCAGTAAGTTCAATGTAAGTACATAATATAATTGCAAATATGCAAAAAATGCATGGATGACACAAGAAAGTGAAAACACTTGTTTCCATTGTGGTCCATTTGAAAATCAAATGACAAAGTAGAGGTAAATATAAAATAATAATAATAATAATAATAATAGTAGTAGTAGTAGTAGTAATAATAGTGTGTATATGGTAACAAGAACCTAAACAATTTATAAATACATTAAGCCAGGAAATTAACATAAAAAAAAATTACATAATTAACAAGAAATAAAAGAGTTGAGTTCCTCTTTTCAAAAGTGTTGAGGTCTAAGGTTCTAAAACTTTTTACCCCCTGTCTGACCGATCAGACCACGATACCGAAACTACAGAGAAGAAGAAAAAGAAGAAGAAGCGGACTAGGTAAAACTCACCTTTCAATCGCTGTACTTAGCATCCAATTACAAAGGTTGCACTTGAATGGACGGACTGATGGAAACTGCAACGACAGAATCCCCTTTCGACCTTCTGCCAATGGAGAATAGAAACTCTGAAGAAGCAAACCAGGTTTATCCCAGAAAATGGCTCTAATGAGTTCCCTTTTATTTATTCACACGTTATTGTTTAAATGATAACTTTTATGATTTTATGTGAATGTTTGCTTCCTTTTGTGTCTGTGCTTGTTGACTGATTTTATTAAGCAGCTTTAAAATGTTTTTTGGAAAAATTCTCATTGTTATTATTACGATTAGTAGTAGTTGTATTTGTAGTAGCAGTAATACTTATTGATGTTAGTTTTTTATAGTATAACTGACATTTATTTAGTCTCATCATTCATTCTCATTTGTATTTTATTAGTACCTTCAATGTCATTTCACAGGAAAAAAAATGCAATATTACGTGAGTTCTCCCATAACTCTGACTGCAGCAACACTTATTTCATAGAAGGCAACACGACACTATATGTGACTCACTGGGGACACAATGTCTTCGCTGAGCATCAAGACGTCATGCTCTCTGAAGAGACCCTCACTGCCTTTTATGTGACTGAAGGCCTTCTGTTTTCCATTTTTATCAGTGACATTTTGTCTGAGTCTGTGACTTCACACAGCAGCTCAGGAAATCTAATAGGACGAAGCAGACAAAAAGAGTAGAAGGGATGAATAGAAGATGAATGGGAGTTACACATGGCCAGCTTTTAATGCTTGTGTAAACAATGCTAGAAAGTGATTGTCGAACAACTAACTGTGTCTGGTTGTCAGGTAGATACTTAGCTCAGTGACAGAATGTAATTTTGTCTCTGTATAGTCCCATTAACTGGTACTGATGCAGGCAATGTGCTTGTGGTGTAGTGTGGCACTTTTTGTGACGGTATCACAAACCAATAGATTAATTTACTTTTCGTGATGCCATCACAAAATGGTGTGAGATTGGGTTGTAATGCACTGGTAATTTGGATGCCAATCAACATAAAACAAGAAGATGATGATGAAGAAGAAGAAGAAGGAGAAGAAGATAAAAATGAGGATGTGCTGGGTCTTAGAGAACAAGTTAATTTAATAATTCATGTTCTTAAACTGAAAGAAGGAACATTCTTCATATGCTCTTGAATAAAAAAGAGGAAGTATCTTCATACTACTCAACACTCATATTGTTAGTGTCAGGATTTGGTTTTTGTATTGTCATGTGTGCGGTGTTCGGTTTAGTTATTTTTGTTTATGGTTTTCTTATGATATTTATTCTCTTGCTTGTCTCTTTTTCTGCTTGGGGTTTTCTGGCTTTATTTCTCTTGTCTGTCTATTGGTGTTTGGTGGTGGGCGTTTCACTCTGTCTGGCCACTTCCTCGTTCTGGTTCTTTCTCCAACACTGTGCCTCATTTGTAGTTAATCAGCTGGGTGTATATGAGCTTCACTTGGTTCAGTGTTTCCTCGCCAGATCGATGCGCCTTGTGCCTTTGCTTCCAGCTCTATTCCTTGTGTTTCCTTGTTGTGCCTGCTTTCTTGTGTTATTCAACCACGCCTTTATGCTTGATGTTCTTGGTATGTTTACTGATTTTATACTGCCTTTTGTGTACCAGATCCAGCTGTTGACTGACGTAAACTGTCTTTACCCAAAGAGCTTGTTGTGTGAGTCCTACATTTGTGTCTAGTCGTCTCTGACTGCTAAAGCCCTGGTCCCACCAAATAATGAAGGATGAATAATAATAATAATAATATCTCGGCTTTCAATGCTTACCAGTCCAGTAAGTATCAGTGAAATTGTGGAGAGCTGGACATGTCCAAACTTGTCCTCTGGCACGCCGAAACGGAGGTGTTCCTTTGTCTCGCTTTGAAAGCGAATCGGTCGTGACGCGCGAAGCCTCCACGTGGCTTTCCATGACAAAATCTCTTGTTAAAAGTGAAATCTGCCAGAAAATGGCTGATGTCCAGCTCTTGTGATAACCAGAGAAAGAGCACACAATGGTCTCGTATCCACAGAGCCATCAGCTCAGAAATGGTCCGGTGGCTTGTGCCGTGTCGTCGCAGCTCGGAGCGCAGCGTGCTGAGCGCTGCGCGCTGAGCGTCCTTAAAGGGGTCCTTAAAGCTGTACTACCAGACCTTATTCTCTGTGAAGCCCGTAAAATTTTTACTGAAAGCCAGATACATTTTTCGAATAATTTCCAGGTGCCAGTCTCTAACAGCTTCTGAAAAAATTCTGATGGGAAAAAAACCCCAAATCATTCCGCCATTTCCAGACAATGAAAATCCGACGACGGGGCGGGACCACTCCTTCCACAAGGCGTGCTCACAGGCGAATGACGTCACCGACAGGCATGGAAAAACTCATGCATGCGCACAAGGGTTCAAGCTTGTCTGACGTGAAAACATATGAATCAAATCCATATAGTTAAAAAAATAAAAAATAAAAAGGTACGATACTTTATGGACAGACCTCGTACGAAGCTTTGAGCCTGACCCAGAAAAAATAGGGCATGGGTCTCCATTTTTTTGGTTTCAGAGAAATCGACATTTCTCGGGAATATGTTGGTTTCTCAGAATGTAAAAGACGGTGAACCACACCCTACTTTTTTTGGATCAGGTTCAAAACTTCTCAATCACTGTGCAGTGAGGTAAACATGTATAGCTCTTTCTCAATGTTTTCATCTGTTCAGTCATGACAAAAAGTATTTTATTCTTGAGTACCCGGTGCCTCACTCAATAACTATTTCGCCCATTACCTTCTGCTCATTTGTTGGGAAAGTTGTGAATGTGCACAACGAACATACAGACAATCTCAGAATATCATTACAGTCAATCCACAAAGGTGACGTGTGGGCAGGCTCGAGGATAGAAGACGTCTGTCCTGAGAAGAGCCGGAACCACACGATTTCCGCCGCCCCAGAACCTGGTGAATACTGGAGCCGCCAAGTCCCGAATTCCCAGGTAATCACCGTCCCCGACTGTCGGATCTGGTACTGCTGGCAAAGAACAAAGACAGTCAAGTGTGGGTGTGTGTACACCCAGTAACAACAACGGTGGGAATGCCACCTCCACCTCTCACTCAATATGGTGCAGAGTACCGCAGTGATTCCTCAGGGGAAAAGAGTGCCGTCCTGCACTCACTCAGCCTCCACAGAAAAAGGAACCGGTACTCCTGCAAACACTCACAATATACAGATATATTGCAAAAAACACAAATGGCTGAGGATATTACCTCCAATGGAGTATGATATCTCGGCAACGAGGTGGAGATGACGTCTGGTCTTTATGGAGTGAGATGATGTTGAGTAGATGGGTGACAGCTGTCAAGAGGTAATGAGTGACAGCTGTCACCCCCGGCTGTGTCCATGGCGGCAGCGCCCTCTCGTGCCTGAAGCCCGCACTTCAGGCAGGGCGCCCACTGGTGGTGGGCCAGCAGTACCTCCTCTTCCGGCGGCCCACACACATCATTAATGTGATACTTGCATTATAAAAAAATTATGCAAAGATTAAATGAATTTTACCTCTTGTTGCTTAAAACAGTAGCCCTACATTTCACAGATAAATATGCTTTATATACCAATGCAACTTAAATATGTTTTTTCCTCTTCGTGAAGTATTTTGGGCGAATGTGACTAAAAGTCCAGCGCAATATATAGTCTGAAAATGAATAACTGTTGGATGATATATGAGAAAGAACCATTATAATTTGGTTAGAATCCAGAAACAAATGAGCCACTTAAATTTCTTAACATTCTGAATACAAAAATAAATAAATGGGAGCGCATGTGTGTGTCTGTGCACAAATGAAAACCGATCTCCATTGATAGCTTGCTCTTGGCATTGTAACATAGATACGCTTGAATGAGTGCTATTCTGGTTATGTAAAGCACTTATACAACAGGAGATAATGCAGTTCTATGGTATGATTGCAAGGTTGTCTCAAAACAATACATTGTAAATGTGCTCTAGTAAAAAAAAAAAAGAAGTAAGAGAGAGTGAATCTGTGTCAGAGGCAGAAATTAAGAATGCCGAGTCTGTTTCAGCATTTTGCATTGATAAATTTGCTTTCACCAACCGCAAACTTCTCCCACGCACTTCACAAAAGTGCATTCATAACAGGCTATAACAGCAGCTGCAACACAGATGGTTCTGTTCCACTGAGGCAATACAGGCCTGCTGAACCCGTGACCTCTAGGAGAGCAAAAACACTAAATTTCCAGCAGCTCTGAGGTGCATTGTTCTGCAAGCTGAAAAACACTTGCACGTGAAGGTGAGATACAGCGTGGAGAACAAATGGAGCCTGCACTTCCATCAGGATACATGGCCCCTGTCAGACAGGTGTGTAATAGTCCAACTAACCTCACAACTGCGCTTCAATAATGCTGCTGTGCAAAATCAGCACTTATTAAATGAGCATGAGAGTACAGACAACACCCACTGGAGAGCCGACAATGACCATCACCATTTATCTATCTGAGCACCACAAAGTTTGTTTTTAATAGAAGGAGATTGTTATCCTAAATAACTGCAGGAGCTATTTGAAGAGCCATTTTTTTCCCCTAAAAGCCAGAGAGGCTGTGCAGGGGACCATCTTAGATTGTTTCCAAACTTTACATCAGTCAGGTCCATAAGTATTTGGACAGTTATGCCACGTTTGTCATTTTGTCTCCGCATCACCACAATGGAGATGAAAAGAAATAATCAAGATGTGCAAGTTGGTGTGACCAAAAATATCACATTCACAATTTAAGAATTTCATCCATTTTTATACACACTCCCTCCAAATTTACAGGCCATAAGTAACTGGACAAACAAACAGAATGATAATTGTACAACCCCAATTCTAGTGAAGTTGGGACACTGTGTAAAATGTAAATAAAAACAGAATACAATGATTTGCAAATCCTCTTCAACCTATATTCAATTGAATACACCACAAAGACAAGATATTTAATGTTCAAACTGATAAACTTTATTGTTTTGTGCAAATATTTGCTCATTTTGAAATGGATGCCTGCAACACGTTTCAAAAAAGCTGGGACAGTGGTATGTTTACCACTGTGTTACATCACCTTTCCTTCTAACAACACTCAATAAGCGTTTGGGAACTGATGACGCATGGCACAACCGTATGTTGGCCCGGTGTGAAAGGGGCTTTACGCACAGTCAATAACAATGTCACACACTGTTGCGTGCTGTTGCGCTCTGTTGCACGTAACAGCGCATCTTTCTGTCACTTTGTGAATCATATTCATCTTACTGTCAGCTGCTTAACAGTTCACATCGCTCCAGATTGCTCCTCAACATCAGACTCTGTGCCATGGAGTTGCGCAGAAAGGAGGAGGAGGAGACAGAGAGAGCCAGATGTCTGGCTGCACGCGGCTCTCTTCTGGCTCAGATTCGTTCTCTCGGTCATCACGCACAACAGCAGGTGGAACACCTGCAGGAGCGCGCTGAGGAGCATTGGAACGAGACTTAGCCGACTTGGTGTCACTGTTTCTCTTCGGCATACTGCAGCAATGACACTGAATGTGGTGCAGCAGGGTTTAATTGTGCACACGTGAGAGAAGTGATTCGTAATGGCGCACAGTGAAATGTGACACCGCGTTACAATTCGTGTCAAAACTTGACAGTTTTTGTGACAATTCTTAATCACGCGTGACAGTTTGGGCTCCAAGAACCATCAGAGGAACCACTATGAATGCTGTGATGCTCTATTAAGGATCACCACTGATCCAGACGTACCAACACACTCAGTTGCGAACTCCATGACATGAGGTGAAATGAGGGTTGTGCGTGGCATTCGTGGAAGATTTTTTTTTTTGACAGCCAAAAACATGCTCCATGAATATCATACACCAACACGAACTGTTAAGAAACCTGTCAGGGATGTGCCACGAATGACAGAAAAATGACATACGTAACGTGTCCTGCCTATGTGTAAAGGCAGCATTACTGGGCCACCCCCATATTATTTTGTCAGGATTATAATTGTATTAGGGGGCTCTCTGGGCCCCTGTCAATCATGGACCCCTAGAATCCTTCTCCTTATTCTCTCCTTTTCAGTACCTCTGTTCCTATCACAGCTACAAAAGTGTGTAACTCCTTCAGAACTGACATGAGTATCTTGGTGGCTTCCCACACAAGTGCCCTTCTTGCACAATTACTCAATTACAATTTTGAGAACTGCCACTCAGACCTGTCAAAAGAAAACTGCCTGTAAAATTGCTGATTTGTATTAACAACAATCATTATATTTAGTTTGCTCAATTAAGTATGGCTTCTGAAAAGGGAGCGACTGTGCGGCTCTAGGTCCTAAGTAACTAAAGCTATAAGTCTGCACTACAAGCACATCCACATACTTATGGACCTGATGGTACAGCCAAATGAACATATTAAGAGTTCAGATGCAAAATCCAGTATCTCCAAAACCATCAATTTTTAGTTGACGCCAACATGTACTTGGCTTGTGCAAAATATGAAAGAATTTAAACAAACTGTTTTCATGTTATTGATGAAAGTCTGTGCATTTCCACATCGGGTTTCCTTTAAATCTCAAAAAAGGACTTACTTGGTTTTGCATCTGAACTCTTCATATATTTTTTAAGGTAAATTTCCTATCGCTTACCCACACAGAGGCCATTAAGTATAGACCCAAAAATTACCAAAACGGGACACTACATCACTCCCTAGTGGCCAGTGCCTTCAACCCAAAGATTCCTCTGCAGCAGTAGAAAGGAATGTGATGTTCCCATTGCAGAAAAATATAAATTACATTGGGGAGATAAGTGCACTTTGCAGACAAAGACCTCCACAAAAACACAATTAATGTAACTATGGGTAAATGGTAAATGGACTGCATTTATATAGCGCTTTTCTATCTGCATCAGACGCTCAAAGCGCTTTACAATTATGCCTATGGGTCAAATTTGAGTGCCACCTATGTCCAACGGCCCTAACTCTCCATGATCTAAACACTACAGGTGTAAAGATTTGGCATTATATAACATGATTGAAGAATGTAGCTTGGAGACATGAGGGCATTTGCAATGGCAGGCTGCCAAAGATTTTTATCACACCACATTTCACACTTCACAGATATCATGACCTCAGATATGTCATGATAACCAATTTTTGGAAAGTGAGCTCCATGAACAACTCTGTCTTGACTTCTAAAATGTCAGCTGATTGTCCCAAGTCATTAAAACAGGCCAAGTTTCAAACTCCAATGTGGCCTCTTTAGGAGCACCTTTTACTAAAACCTGAAGGAAAATCAATATGTTCTGCGAGTGCTTACATTTTATGGGTGCGATTGTACTGGAGATAATTGCTGGTTCAAAGATTAAAGTGAAGGAGTGTTGTTTGGTGTTATTGGTGAGGATAAAATAGAGCATGAGATCCACAGATGGGACTGTGGTCATGCCAGCAGTGATGTGCACCTTGAACCAGATTACTATGGTAAAACATGAGCTGAGCCTGAGGGTGAAGTTACTCATTTTTCATTCCATTTACATTCCTACACTTCCCTACTGTTAAGTACTTTGGTCAGTGGTTGAAAGAACCAAGGTCCAAGCGGTTTAAATGAGTTTTATTCACTGGGGGAGCTGAGATTCACCCTCTCAGACAGCGTGACGAGATCTGACATTTAGGGGCAGCTCAGAATAGAACTTTTGCTCTTTTGCATTGAAATGAGTCACATGAAGTGTTTTTTTTTTTTTTTTGGAATCTGAGTATGACGGCTATGAGATGCTGTTTAGGCATGACCAACAGTGATGATACTCCAGGATAGACCCAGAACAAGCTGGAGGGATTGTAACCTGCAAAATGTGGGAATGACAGCAGGATCAGGTGGATGTAGTTGAAGAGCATGATGATTAGTGAGGCTGGTGTCACCCTCCACAGCCCAATGGATGGATGGATGGATATAGGATTTATGGATAGATGGAAGACTAGACAGACAAATGGAGGGATGGGTGATTGATGGATTGATAGAAGAAAGCACAACTGGACAGATAAACAGATGCAGGGATGGATGATGGGTAACGGACAGATGCATGGATGGATGGATGGATGGATGGATGGATGGATGGATGGATGGATGGATGTAGGATTTATGGATAGATGGAAGACTAGACAGACAAATGGATGGATGGATGGGTGATTGATGGATTGATAGAAGAAAGCACAACTGGACAGATAAACAGATGCAGGAATGGATGATGGATGACGGACAGATGCATGGATGGATAATGAATGGATGAACAGATGCAGGGATGGATAGATGGATGGATGTTACAGTAATGCAGATGAATGATGGATCAGTGTATTGATGGAGTAACAGAAGTGAGCACAACTGAATACATGGATATTAACATGTAGATGTTACAGCTAAAATATTAGTATTATTAGTATTAGTAATATATAGTATTTTTATTTATTTATTGCAAAAATATCATTCCAAAGATCATAACATGCTTTGCTGCAAATGCTGTTATCGTACTGCAATTGTATCAAATAAAATCACACTGAATTTGTTTTCATTACACTGTAATTTACATACACATAATTTACATGAGCATATTTTACTTCAGATACATTTCAGCTGCAGTGTATTCTCAGTAAAAACTTTTTATCAGACTGATATCAGAGTGTCTGCACATACCTCAGAATAACTGTTTTAGTTAGTTGTTTAGTGATGAAACAATGCACTGTGACCCAAATAAGTCTGAATTCTATTTTTATAATGATGCTTTTCTGGCTCCTACCCCATCATATAGCTAAAAAAAAATTACATGAAACCTTCATATTTAATGCTATATTAATTTAGCCACAAAAATCAACCAATCAATCAATCAATTACCCTACTGAGCTGGAGTTGTGTCAGGAAAGACGTCTGGCATAAAATCAAAATGTGGTTCCATACTGGATTATGCACCAGTGTTGTGTGTCACTGCTTCCACCACAACATGGACCCCAGGTTCTGGATGGCAACAAGCCACACTGACACCTGGTTCATCCCCACTTCTTTAAGTCACCATCTGTCTCCTGTAGGTGAAAAAGGGGTGTCCTCTTGGCTCTTCCCAGCTGCTGTCCTCAGTAGTGAGGTACCTGCATGGTGGATCATAACCAGAGACGTGGACCACATATCCAAAATGCAAGCGCTGATGCCCCTTTATGATGCATCTGATACTCTCCTGAAATAACTGCTAATTTGGCAGAAAGTCATTCCAGTGGTACAAAGAGATGTTCTCCAAAGAATCCTAGTACCAGAGACACCTAGCCATCACCTGAGATCACTGGTTAGTGTCCAAGTCTCACAATGATATCGTCAGACAGGACACACCAAGACGCAAGACACCAAGACTTGGACCTTTGTTCTCCTGCGAAGGTGTCAGTATCACCAGAAAACTCTGTAAGCTCTTCCAAGGTGTCTCTTGTTCTCAAAGGCTGTGAACATCACTGCTGATATGGACTGTGTTGACCCCAAGAAAAAAATAGGAGCAGCCAAAAGAATTAGACCCCTACGCGCACACACACACTTGTTCCCTGTGGGCTTTGGCCAGTAAAGGCAAACCTAAAACAGGAGTATGACCTCAATTTTAAGTAGTGTTCTTGATTAATCACAAATCATGAAAAATGAGCCATTTTCCTTAGCATAGCCCTACAGTAGCCCCATCCCCACCAAAAACAGCTGACCGATGAATGCTGCTGCATCGGAATTAGAAAATTTCCAGTGTTTAAAATACAAATTGTGTATGAAAAATGATTACTAGAGGGTCAGTGTATACCTTCCCCGATTGCCTTAGAATGCAGGAAAAAGGCTATAGGTTTTTAAATTTTTCAGGGACTTTCCCAGTAGGGGACATACCACTCAACAAAGTCACAGCCCCCTTCACCGGACACGAGATCTGCCCCTGATAGTCGGAGTTCTTCCAAAGATAATTCGGAATCATTAAATGGGTAGATTATGGAGATGATGACAGACCTCCACATACAGACTTTCATTTGTTGTAAATGAGTGGAGTCCCAAAGGGAAACACCAAACAAGTCCCGTTGCATTATGCAGTCTGTGTGACAGAGCAGAAACGACAATCTGTAACGGCAACAAGATGAATCACATCTGCTGTGTGCCAATATAAAACGATGATGACAAGCTTCAGTCTTCAGATGTTAGACTTCATGATTGATGGAGTAAATTTAAAATTTCAAGCTTCATAACTGTATAGAAAATGGATGTTGTGCTGGTCTCAGAACTCATTTGATCTGTGGTGGAGGAGACGGTAGCTGCTTTAGGAGTTCCTGAGGGGAAAAGCACTTTGTCAAGTTACAGCAGCGTACCTGTGCACAGCCTGGACTTAATTATTACTTAACCCCACCCATCTCAGACATTTCTCCTCTCAAAGTTTGTAAACTGAGTGGAGGTTGAAGCACAGTACGTTTAGTGGGAGACGAGGGAGCAGTGTGCACAGTGTGCACAGTGACCTCTCCGAGTGGCTGGAAATGAATGTGGTGCTGCAGAAAGCTGTCTGAGGCTGACCATACAAAGTGACTCACATCTTGACCTGCCGCTGAAGATCATGTAGAAGACTGTGGAACACCTAACGGCTGCTCTGGCGACATCTCTGTCCAGTACCGGCTCCACCTGATAGAGAGCAGGAGCAGGTCTGCCAGTATGTGGGTTTGGGTTCCAATCCAGCACATGCTACCTTGTCCTTTTACAAGAAACTTAATCTACATTGTTCTAGTCCACCCAGCTGTAAACGGCTACTGGCATTGATTGGGGAAGTAACCTGCATCAGACTGGCGTCCCGTCCAGGGCACGTAGACTCTCATCTGTGTCACGCTACGGAATTTGGAGATAGACAATGGGCCTCAGGGTCCCCAACCAGTGAAACAGCACACATATCAGGAAGTACACTTATACTTCTTAGACAAAATGACCTCTGAGGCTACACCGAACAAAGGAAATTACAACAACTTTTTAAAAAGTGCTACACTGGAACACGCAAAGGAATTAGGATGATTCAAATTCAAATAACAATACTTACATAAACTTAATTTATTTTGGAGGAACTTAGGCCCTGTCACACATAACAAGAATGTGGAGGAGCCATTCCAACGTGGCAAATATTGCCATTATCCGACGCAGTTGGCAGAAAAAGAGGCGTGGCCAGCCGTGGTCTAAACACATCCAGACTGCCTTGTGCACACCTGCAAGATGCATCCATCCATCCATCCATTTTCTTCCGCTTCATCTGATGTCAGGTCACGGGGGCAGCAGCTCAAGCAAAGCCGCCCAGACCTCCCGATCCACACACACCTCCAGACAACAGTCAGATGATACAGACTGCTGTCAGACGGCACCGACATTGGAGCTGTCACTCACCCACACAATCAAATCTGCGCTCGTCCTCACATTCCCAGAGCTAAACTGACCTCTCATCAGTGTGTGTAGAACATGTGATCAAAGCAGTGTGCGAGTGAGCGGCCGAAATGTTCACTTAGCTGTGTGTATATGTGTCCATAAATGCTGTACCAGCAACTCCGCGTGCGCACGTGCGTCCCACATGAGCATTGGAGCTGATGTCCATCTGAGTGCACTGCTGTCAGTGATCACCTTGTTGTGTGGGCCGCTGAAGAGGAGGTACTGCTGCCCCACCACCACCAGATGGCGCCCTGCTTGAAGTGCAGGCTTCAAGCATGAGAGGGCGTCATAGCAACCCGGAGTGACAGCTGTCACTCGTCATCAGCATCAGCTGTCACTCATCCACATCACATCACCACCACCATAAAGGCTGGACTGCAACTCCACCTCCCCGCCGAGAAATCAGCTACCTTGGAGGTAATTCTCTGCTGTATCTAAAACTGTGTCATAGTCTGAACTCTTTTTGCAGCCGCTTTCCTGTGGTGTTGCCTTATCTGCTGGATTGGCATTTGGTGTGATCAGCGACGGCTTCGCTTCACACTCCAACCAGATAAGTGGTTAAACAGGAGCTGCACGAGTGTGTGGTTGGAGGTGGAGGTGCTCCCTCCCATAAGAACACAGACGGTGGAATTACTGAGTGTGCGAACTCACACTCATCAAAACTGTTTCTGTTCTCTGCCAGCAGTACCTGGTCTGACAGCTGGAGACGGTGGCCACCTGGGGCTCCAGGACTTGGCGGCTCCAGTGTTCTTCAGATCTGTTGGCGGTGAAGGCCGTGTGGGATCCACCTCGGTTCAGGACGGACGTCTCCTATCCTCAAGCCTGCCCACATGTCACTCAACATTTAATTGTCTGTGGTACCAAAACTGTATTTGTCTGTATTCCGTTGTGCACTTCACAACATTAAATTGTTACTGTTTGGCTTATCCATTGTCCGTTCATTTAACGCCCCCTGTTGTGGGTCCGTGTTCCTACACCCTCACAACAGGATTTCTCGGCCAGCGTCATGAATCCCGAGGGGCATCAACCATTGCTTGAACAGCCAATGGAAGAGCGAGGTGCACAGGCGTCAGCAGGAGGTGTGTTAGGTGAGCTGCAGCAAATCTTAACCGCTTTCACTGCTCGGTTGGACTTAGTCACCGAGCAGAGTGTGATTCTCAATCGGAGGATGGAGGCTCTCACCGCCCAGGTGGAAGAGCGTGCTCAGGGCGCTGCTGCAGCACCTACTCCTGCTGACCGAATGCCAGAAACAGACGTTCCACTGGTCGTTCAACGAACCCCCCCACCTTCCCCTGAAGCATACATAAGCCCTCCGGAGTCGTACGGAGGCTGTGTTCAGACGTGCGCGGACTTCTTGATGCAGTGCTCGCTCGTCTTTTCACAGCGTCCCGTCATGTACGCGTCAGACGCTAGCCGGGTGGCTTATGTTATAAATTTGCTTCGAGGAGAGGCACGCGCCTGGGCTACGGTGCTCTGGGAGCAGAATTCACGGCTCCTAACGACATATGCTGGGTTTGTGAGGGAGTTCAGACAGGTGTTCGACCACCCTCATAGAGGCGAGACCGCTTCAAGCGTGCTGCTGTCGATAAGACAGGGGTGTCGGAGCGCAGCGAAGTATGCAGTCGACTTCCGCATCGCAGCAGCGCGAGCCGGCTGGAATGCTGTTGCGCTCCTCGCCGCCTTTGTAAACGGACTGTCTCTGGCCCTTAAGGAGCACCTGGTGGCGAAGAACGAGCCGCGGGATTTAGACGGGCTTATCGACCTAGTTATACGGTTAGACAACCGATTAACAGAACACCGACAGGGGCGAGATGAAGGGCGTGGTCAGGCACAAGCAGTCCCTCTTCCTCCCGGGTCCGAAAGGGAGCCGTCTTCCCCACGCTCCACAGCCAGGGCACTCCACGTGATGACAGCTCCCCCTGCTGACGTTGCTATGGAAACGAGCAGGGCCAAAAGGTGATCAGATCAGAGACAAAGGAGGCTGTTCCATGGGGAGTGTTTTCACTGCAGCTCAAACGAGCACACGCAGAAAAACTGCCCCAAATGGTCAATACAGCAGCACTCGTCCTTAGAGACTGGGCTAAGGGTGGGTCACGATACCCACGCGGGGAGACCCCGAAAATCTGCACGCATCCCAGTCACGATCCTGAGTGGGGATCTAACCCTTCACGCCCCAGCACTGGTGGACACGGGGTCGGAGGGGAGTCTGCTGGACAGCAGATGGGCAAGGGAAGTCGGGCTCCCTCTAGTGGCTCTACCTTCACCTTTGAAGGTACGGGCACTAGATGGCATCCTTCTTCCATTAATCACACACCAGACACAGCCAGTGACATTGGTGGTGTCTGGAAATCACAGGGAGGAGATTGTGTTTTATGTAACACCTTCTACCTCCCATGTGATTTTGGGGTATCCTTGGATGATAAAACACAATCCCCGGATTGATTGGCCGTCTGGGGTTGTGGCTCAGTGGAGCGAAATCTGCCACCGGGAATGTCTCGGATCCTCGGTTCCTACAACTAAATACTAGTTTAATGATTCACAGGATTGCTAAAAAAGCAGTTTGAACATAGTAGTTATGAGTTTGTAGCGTCAACAGCAGATGCTACTATTATTGTGAACACCCCCTTTCTACTTTTTTTTTTTTTACTAATAGCCCAATTTCATAGCCTTAAGAGTGTGCATATCATGAATGCTTGGTCTTGTTGGATTTGTGAGAATCTACTGAATCTACTGGTACCTTGTTTCTCATGTAATAATAAGAAATATACTCAAAACCTGGATTAATAGTTTTAGTCACATAGCACTACTATTATTCTGAACACTACTGTACATGCAAACAAAGTGAAAATTCAAAGAAAAAGTGACGATGCAATGGAAAGTGGACATGTTCTTGTGGCTTGTTTATGACCTGGAGCTCAAACGTGTCGAGGCGGTTGTGCAGGCGAGAGAACGCAGCTACTCTGGTTAGCTGTGTAGGCTAACACTTACCAACACGACCTCTTCCATTTGCCTCGTCTTCCCTTCTCCACTGGGAACTGAAAAAAACTGTACTTTTAGCGACTGCTTCGGTGATTGCAGCCGAAAACAAAACGGTACACCATTTTCCCGTTAGAACTGGCGCTGGTTGTAGGAAGAGACTAATCCCGTGGAGTGTGAGAGTGTCAGCACAAACCATTCGGAGGATGACAGCGAGTATGCCTTTAAGTTTACTTAGCTGAGCTGAATGGGATTCTCTGCCGTGTTCACACCCGCTGTCCCCATATGTGGTCAAATCCTGTGATATCACATAGGGGTTCAAACGAGACTGCAGTGCCCTATTGCGGGGGGTGGGGGAGTGGTGTTAAGGCAAATTAATGTGGTTTGTCGCAAACAAATGACTTGTCACTGTAGGATTTCTATGTATGTATTGGCTGCTTTGCTTTTGTATTTCTTAAAGATTGATATAAATCTTCCCCCTGGACATAAACACTCATTTTTTATACTCACTTATCCTAAATCAGGGTCACGGGGAGAGCTGAAGCATATCCTAGCAGTCATAGAGTGAGAGGCAGGGTACACCCTAGACAGGACACAAGTGTATCACAAGCTAGGAGATATTCAGTAACGTGAAAATGTGTATGTATCCATCCCTTGACTTGATGAAACAAAGCTAGCTGTAAAAGCTATAATTTCTATAGTAATACTTATATTTAGCTTGTTCAAATAGGTATGAGGTCCAAAAATAGAAGAAATGTGTATTAAAATAGCTGTAATTCTTAAATCATTCATATGATTTTTTGTGTCACCCCTTATTTCATTTCACCTCCACTGTGGCGGTACACAGAGCCAAAATTACAAAAATATTGTCAGTGTCCAAATATGTCTAGGCCTGCCTGTAATTGACTGTGTGTTTTATTAGAGAATGCATTCACTGAGCAGACTGAAGCGCCTTTAATGAGCGTGTAAACAGCCTGCTGTGTCTGATTATGTCTTTGGACAACAGGACCAAAAGCTGCTAAAGGCTATAGAGGAAAATGAAAGTAAATCTGTGAATAATAACAGAAAATTAACACAACCGCACAAAGCTAATTTAAATTCTTAGCCTTTTGAAAAATTTGAACATGAATATTTATTTTCCTGCAGTTTTAATGATACTAAAACAAAATGGCAGCTAAATTGTTGTAGCAGCCAATCTGTTAAAATGAATGATTTTATTCACGTCAGCAGGGTGAGGGGGCTGATTGTCCTTCAGATGGTTTTGTAATTTGCCAACGATAATCATTAGATTTTACTACTTGTATTTTGCAAAGAAATAAGCATTGAGACTGAGGATGAAAAGGATGATGGACAAATATATTAGAGAGTGAAATAAATATGAAGAACCCTAAAACAATTATTTATATAGATGTATTCCAATGGGGGTCATAAATAACCCCACTCGGTCATATTAGTCGCTAAAATAGCTTGGTTGCTAGAGGATTAAGCCTATTTAACTAAATAATTTCAGTATACACTATCATTATACTTAAGTATAACAAGCTTAAGCAAGTTATATTACAGCTGCAGTGGGTTTGGGGGGTGTTTATTAGCCTAAATAGAATATAGATTCAGCTGTTCATTAGTGTATAAATGACCTGCAACAATGAATCACTGTGTTTTTATTGACCTAGAATGAACCCTTCATCTCCTAAACATTGTAGGTTAACAAGTTTGTTAACGCTCATATTTGTGAAATGGAGGATCATACATATTATTTATCACAAGAGAATGCAAAGGAAGGAGGAATTCCCATTGTCCAAGAAAAGAAAACGTGAAGGGATACAAAATCATGACTGGTGACAACATCATGCAATCTGCAATGTCACAACTAGATGGCACTAAATCCTACACACTGTAACGTTAAATGAACTTTTTCCATTTGATTTATCAAAACAAGAGCAATCAGAGATTTCTGACGTCCACTAATCTGGATCCAGATCACCTCCAAACTTCAGTGGAGTCTTCCATGCCCTAATATCTATCTGTGGTGCAAATTTGGTGACAATCTGTGAAGTAGTTTTGACGTAATCCTTCGAAGCCTATGTAAAGTGAAATCTTGATCCAGAATCTGGATTTGGATCCAGATCACCTCCAAGATTTAATGGATTCTTCCATGGCCTAATATGTATCCATGGTGAAAATCTGGTGAGAATCCATGAAGTAGTTTTGACGTAATCCTTCAAAGCATATAAAAAGTGAAACTTGATCCAGAATCCAGACCACCTCCAAAATTTAATGGAGTCTTCTATGGCCTAATATGTATCTCTGTTGAAAATTTTGTCAAAATCCGTGCATTAGTTTTGACATAATCCTGCTAACAGGCAGACAAATAAATAAACACTGATGATTTAATTACGTCCTTGGTGAATGTAATTAATTGAACCAAATAATCAGGGTGTGGCTATAGCATAGATGTTTAATTTTAATTCAAGGGGTTTAATAAAAGTTTTGCATCAGCTGTTTTGGAATTACAGCTATTTGTATTTCTAGTCCCAACATTTTCAGATCCTATAAATAATTAGTAATTAAATAGATGGATTACTGTTACTACAAATAAACACTTTTTCAGCCATTTTTAAAGTAGGTCAGGGGATGGATACATGAACATTTCCAACTCAGTGAATATGTCTTGGGGTTCTTTTACATTAATCATTAAGAAACACAGTATGGTACTGTATGATAAATCTGTGTGGAGCAGGTAGTTCCTAAAAACTGAGCAACTGTGCAAGAAGGAGACTAGCGAGGAAAGCCACCAAAAAAAACCTGACGACTCAGAAGGAATCTTTTGTAGTTGAGAGCAGAGAAACTCTTGCATGATCAGTGGGTTGCAGCTTCATGAAGAAGTGGAACAAAGAAGCATTATCTCAAAAAGAAGATGCAATTAGTTTTACTGTTATCTCTATGTATATAGTTGAGTTGGCTTGCTGTTTCTCCCTTTAAGAAAAAAAAAACAGTTTAATTGGAAATTGTAATTTCAGCTGATATTGCGAATACATTTTTTTAAAAAATAAAGAAAAAAATAAGTAAAAAATTTAAATCAAGAAAACAGATCTGATCTAGACTGCAGCCTTCCATGTGCCTTCCAGCAAAGTATAGTTGAAAATTGATGTAATACAAAACAATCAAAGCAAAAATGATTTTAACTCTGCACGCCGCTGAATGGGCAGGGTGATCAGCCTCTGAAACTTGGTGGGAATATCTTGTGGATTAATGTCTATGTTGACTGAATTTTGGAACAGACTGACCAAAGGTCAAGGTTAAGGTCAAGCAAAACCTAGCCCAAATAGCATTTACCATAACTCTCCACTGGGGCAACAGATGTGATCAAACACCCGTATGGATGTGCAGAATGTGCAGGATATGAATCAGCCTTCTGAAGTCTTTCATTAATACTTGAATTGTTTGACTTAATGAGGTTGAAGGCAGTTGTTTCCCTCATTCCATTTGAAGTAGCTCACCCAGATTAACACAGCACAGAATCCAGTCAGCATTAAACACATGCTTCCCTTCCTATCTTCAAAGGGAGAGCACATGTAGCCCCAGAGTGGAAGAGATCATCACTGCTGATATGATATTAGTCACTGAGTTTGAAACCAGAAGAGCTGGGGTGGAGTACAACAGCATAAGGGACAGAACCTATGTGGAAAGGTGGTTTTGTGCCCAAAAAAGCAGCACAGGCAAACTCGAGGAGGGAGACGCACGGAGATGATGGTAAGATGACAACCCAGACAGTAATCTGCGTATGAAAAGACACACTGTAGAGATGATCTTGGTACCGTCTGTTTTACCAATGAGTCAGCAGGGAACACGTTGCTGCCGCCTGACACCTCACAAAGCATTTCACAGGTGCACAAACATGGGTTCTGTCACTCCCTCCTGTAGTTGGATGAAGTGAGTACATGGTTTTACGAGACATGGAGATGGATCTAGTGAGTCTGTCGTGTCTTCAGTAAATAAAGCTCTTATGATCTAACTGTCCCTGTGCGCTTTATAGAACCATTATTTCTCTTTCCACTCACCACACTTTTTGGTAAAGAGGAGCTGCAGTGTCTGTGTGTGAGGGCAAGGTCAGAGACGGAGAGCTCCTGTCAGCGCTAATTATTACCTGCTATGTGTTCATTTGCTTGTTAACTCGCTCATTTGCTGGATGGCGCCGTAGAGGTCCAGTAGTTGTCAGAGAGGGAGGGGAATTGAGAGTGCTACAATCAGGCATGCAAGGGCACCACTCAGGTGGCCCTCAGGGAACCCTGCTAGGGACACTTGCTCTTTTATAACCTATTGCTGGAGTAAATGTTAAATGAGGGACAACAGAAGGGGCTTCTCATTGACATTCCTGATGGCCTGGAATGAAAATGTGGCCAAGGCTGCACCCATGGGTGCTGTCCTATAGCCAGAGATGAGCACCCTGTTCCAAATGGCACGGGTAAATTATGTCGCCCCACTGCCAACACCCCTCACAGCCAAAATACACACAATGGTCTAAAAAAAGAAATATGCTAATCTGATATTCTGTATGTAAGCCAGCGGAAAGAAGGCAGCCAGAGGGGGTATTGGCTCCTGTCCCATTGAAATGCCGGGCATTCAGTTGTATGTGCTACATTCATTTGAAGCCATGACACAGTTGTAACCAGGTATTAAATCATAACTATCAAGTAGATTATGATTTCAGCAGCATCTGCATGTTGTTTTCAGGAGCTTGCAATAAGTAATGAACTTGTTTTAATAAAAACATTTTTGAAGGTGTTGGGGACAGGTCAAAGGATAACCCATTAAAATTTGATGTGGATTGGGATCGAGAGGTGGATCCTGACTTTAATCCTAAATGCTGATCTTTGACCATGATTCCTTTTATTCTGATCACAGAACTAGAAAATCAGATCAGATAACTGATGTGGATCAAAAGCAAGATCAAAGATGAATGATTAGGATCAATTAAGTTCAGTGACCAGGCTCAAAGGTCACACTGTAAAAAAGTAAAACAGCAAGCATAATGTTTACTTAAAGCATAAAATATGATGCAATGCATAACCCAAAATAAAGGTAAAACACCTGCAAAAAATACATAAAGAAAATTCCTTTAAATTATGACAAATATTGGATCCTGTTTACACAGACTTTTGTTACATTGCTGGAACATGATCAAAGATGAGTGATCAGGATTAAGAATTAGAAATAAAGTATACATATGCATGAAAGGCCATTGATTAAGATCAAAGATCAGGATCAAAGGTTAGGAATATAATCACAAATTAGTGACAAAAGTCAATAATCAGGATCAAAGATAATTGATTAAGATCAACACCAGTGATCTGTATCGAAGATCAGTATTCAGGATCAAAGTTCAGGAATATAATCAAAGATGAGTGATGAAAATCAATTATCAGGATCAAAGACTGGGCTGGGTGATCGAGATTAAACCATCAAGATCAAAGTTAAACAATCAAGATGGAACAGAACATGTGTGATGAGTGATAAAGATGACTGATGAAGATCAAATATCAGGATCAAATATGAGTGATCAGGATCAAGGATCAGCATACAGCTAAGCAGTCGGAAACAGAGCCCAGTGATCAGGATCAAGGTCATGATATGGTTCAAGGGGGAGTGTCCAACATCCATGATTGTTTATCCATGTACTGCACTTTGCTCAAGATCAAGACTGTGATTCAGATCTAGTGGACAAAAGTGCATTTTTGGAACAATGATGGACAAAGGACTGGAATTAATTTGGGCCTCAGTATATATAGGACTGTGAAGCGCCCTTCTAGTTTTACTTATGTACCCTAAAAGACTGCGTGCTGGCGATTCAAATCCTCCCTATGTTGTCTGAGTTCTAAACTACTAAGATTTGAGTAAATATTTTCTCACCCACCTATAGTCGACACCACAGTTCCAACAAAATAAAAAGCTCCTGTAAAATCCCATCGCGGCCGCAGAGCGTCAGCCCGGATGCCGGCGGCGATGGCAGCCTCGTACTCCCGCAGGAAGGAGTTGAGGTCCTGCAGGCTGATGTTGAAGGTCTCGCTGAAGTTGAGGAGCGTCCCGTTCCAGCGGCGGTGAGCCTGCAGCTCCGAGGGCCTCTCGATGGCCGAGAAGACCGCAGCGCCGCACAGCAGGTACAGGATGATGAGGACGGCCAGCAGCACGAAGCGGCCGTTGTCTTCGTTGAAGTGCAGGGAGCGGCAGCCCTGCAGGCGCTGGCCACGCATTATCCAAATTTCAGCACCACTCGCGCGTCGGACAGCGACAAGCTCCACATCGGAGGCGACATTCACTCCTCCTGCGGGCGGGCGGGTGTCCTCCGCAGGTCACCCGACCGAGGCTGACTTCTCAGCCGGCAACATTTCCTCCTCTTTACCCTCTTTGTCTCATTTATTCAGAAAGTGTGAATATCTGCAAAGCAAGAAAACACACACGAAAACGCGCTCCACTTGTGGATATGCCAGATCGGCAAATCCCACGAAATGTTTGGAGGGTGAGTTCACAGGGAAAGCCGCCGGCGCATGATTCATGATAAAATCATGTTTCTTTCACAGTTGTACGTAAATCCATATGGACTGAAAGAGAAGCCGCCGATCCCGGACGCGCCGATCTCATATTGCACAAAAAAAGCAACTGTAGTAGTAAATCCTCCGCGTTCCTGCGCCAGGATGTGTGGTTTTTGTTTCCCCACGAGTCCGCGATGAAGACGCTCGATGTTCTGCAAGTTGTGAAATGAACTCCTCAGCTTGGCTTTGTCTCGAGAAGTGAGGCGCTGCAGCCTTCGCGCACACGCGCGCACACGGGATCCACCTCGGCCGTCCCCCGTTTGACACTATCCCGTCTCTCTACAGGGGAACAGTCACCTTCAAACGCTTATCCGGGATCGGGTCGCGGGGTTCATAGGAGAACAGCAGCTGATTAAACAGGGTGTTGAAGTCGGACACTGAGGGGAAAAACGCGCGCTTTGTTGTTATTTGAGGAGGAAGTCAGATTTGTATTGAAGTGCGCTAAAATGTGCCATGCGCAATGAGGATGATTCCACTCACTACAAACTCTGATTTACTGCACCAGGGGGACGAACGTACAAACCAAACCTACCTGTTCTATAACAACAACAACAACAACGATAATAATAATAATAATAATAATAATAATAATAATAATAATAATAATAATAATAATAATAATAATAATAATAATAATAATGGAGACAGTGTGGTAACCCCGAACAAACGGGACAAGTCGAAATCTGCATTCAAATACAGATATTTCAGTGTTGGATAGGCTACATAACTGATATATATCACATAATATTACTGATTAAACATCACGGTCTTAATTCTTGACATCGGACGTTTATTAAATTTCAAGTGATTGCGTTGCGTCGGTTTTACGCACGATACATAATGCAGGACAAAATGTCACTGCAGGGACTGAATATCTTAGGCGCACGCAAAACACGCACACACACACACACACACACACACACACACACACACACACACACACACACACACACACACACACACACAAACTGAGCGAAACTTTAAAAGACTTGGTAATGATTTTCCACAGCGAAATAAAAAATAATAGCGTGGGATCTTTTGTTTTTATTAAGAAGTTTCGAACAGGGACGGATCTAGATTCAGGTGAGTGTTGGCTACCCCCCCCCCCCCCCCCCCCCACACACACATTTTTTTGGGTTTAAATCAACAGAATTTTTTCCAGCATTCAAAGGCAATCTGGAAAGCTAATTACTGACTGTCTAGTTATCTTATTTAAATACACAATTTTTTTTATTTCAAATACTGCAAATCTTATGAGCGCAATGATATCAGTGAAATCTGATGAACTGGCAAAAAGTCTCCTTGGCTGCCTGCCTTGTCATCATCCTGTGCACTGCAGTAAGCAATTCTGCATGCAGCAGCATGCGTCAATCAGATACATATTTAATCCCACGTTTTATCACAGTTTTTGTCAGTTGCTCAAGAGGGCGTGGGTGCAATCCCCTCAACCATTCCTCTACATCTGCAAATATCAAAGGTCAATCAGTGGGGTTACATAAATGTCTGGCTATCTGTTTGTTGGCAGCACGGTGGGTAGGACTGTTGCCTCACAGCAAGAAGGTCATGGGATGGATTCCCACCTGTGGCCTTTATGTGTGGAGTTTGCATGTTCTCCTCATGTTTGCATGGGCTTCTTCCCGCCTCCAACGACACACAGGTTAGGTGAATTGGGAACTTTAAATTGCACGTAGGTGTGTGTGCAGGTGTGTATGTGTGACCCTGCGACAAATTGGCACCCTGTTGCCTTTAAAGAATTTGTCTGGGCAAAGACTAGCATCAAGAAATTTGATTTTCAATCTGATTTTGGTCAAATGTGGCACAGACATAGGTAGATTTCAGAATTGCCCTGGTGAGGTAAGTTAGAGGTCAATCATTTAAATGATGGTCAAGGTAATTGAGGTCAAATGTCATCCTGGTGTAGCTCTCAATGTCTGCCTACAGGTAAGATTCCCAAGTTCTATCATTAAACTAGACACAAAATCAAAATTAAATGTCCCCAAGAAAAGTGATCAAAACTGACTGACAAACACATGAGAATAGAATGAATTTCACTTCACTTCATGATTTTCACTTTTTTTTTTTTTTTTGCCACTGCACATCATCTCATCCTGTTGTTATTTGCTTTGACTTGTAAAAAGTGAAAATGCACTCAGTGTGCTTTCAACAACAAACAGAAGTCATATTGCAACCATGAAAATTTTTAGCAATAAATGATGTATAAGAGGTGATGTGTGCATGTTTGTGTGTATATATTAGATGGGGTGGAAGGAGTGTTCACCCTTGTCAAAATCCAAATGAAAAATGCATGAAGTCAAAGAATTCTGTGCTGGAGTGTGTGCAGGTCAGTGCTGCGGTGACACTGGTTGTGACTAAATCCTTTACGTGAAGCACAGAAAGAAAATAGACAATATCTCGTCTTAACACACTGTTCACTTTAAAGAGATGCAAGTTCAGCTTCAGAAAACGTGATCGATGTTTTCAGCATGTGTGAAATTCAGTTTGATGTAGCTTGGAGGGAGATTAACTACATAAGTGATGGTCGCATTGCTGATATTAGGTAATCTGCCTGATTTGGTTAGAAATCCATCACAGCCGACTGTGCAGTGACCTCGGCTTTATGCGCAGCCTGTGCTTGTCGATTTCAGCTTTTATCCCAAAATGTAAGATAAAGCACAGAGGAGATGTGGAAACAGTCAATAAAAAGGAGTGTCTGTGGTATTGAATGCATCCATTTAATGATTTACAGCTTGTGCGCTTTAGTTTGTGTGGTTAAAAAGAGTGTTCGATAAAGATGCACAAGCAGAACACAGCCTCTTTAAAAGCACTGCAAAGCAGAAAACCACAGACTGCAAAGATGAACGATAATGCAGCACTTTTAAAGTAAAGCTGAAGTGTCTCTATCACCCTCTAGTGGCAGGGTATTAATTCCACTTGCTCCATTCAAGGCAATGAGAATTAAAGTTATTAAAGTGTGCAATTTTCGCTGTAATACTATGTATTATAACATATCAAAGTAAGTCTGCAGCTCTCTGTAGGTTTGCATCAGATCAAAGACACACCTACCTATGAAATATGATAATGATATGATATGTCTCAGCATGGTTCATGTGACACCTAAGATGCCATATCCTGTTTATTCAGACAGTTAAAACATCACTTGACAGTGTTTATGATTGTACTCTGATTTCTTTTGTGAAAACTGCAAACACAGTAGCAGCAATGGGAAATTATATTTGAGTAGATTGCAATAAATCACAATCGAAAGAAGATAAGATCAACTTTATTTATCCTGAAGGAAATTATTTTGCCAGATTACCAAAACAGTATCAATAAACAGTGAACCATTTTAAGACATTTGCACAACATGTTTGACAATATTGAACATAACTCTGTGTAACTGAATAAGTCTGAATAACTGTTCATTATATATTCATCCTGCAAGTTATTGGTTGAGTTAATAGGGTTTTTAAAAGGAATAGCTTGCACCATGTCTCATGCTTAGTTATCATGTTACAGGGTAACATACTGTATGTCACATGTCATAGACTTCAATGGACATTGACCTTGTTTGACCTTGACTTTGAAGACCAAGCATTCAACACAGTCAAAACTATTCCATTTATTAATCCTATTAGCCCAACCTATAATTTTCATCACTTTTTACCAAATTTGGAGCAACTTTAACTTTTGACCCCTGTACAAACTAAAATTGATCTTTGTCACAATTCTTGCTATTTTGCTCATAAAACTGAGTCACAGATAGTCCAAACTATACCTTTTTGGAATATTTATGATGAGACAAATAATATGGTATAGAGTTTTCAATATGATCAAAGTATTTTTTTAATTCTGACCCCTGTGTAATTCCTCAATTGACCCCTACGTGGCCGCCGACTGAAAATTGAAGTGGTCATTTGTTTTTTTCCAATGTCTAATGAGTATTTGTGCCAAATTTAGTGATTGTATTAACATTTGAAAGATTATTTCAGTTATCTGTTGCACTAAGAGCGCTGAGTGGATAGATGCATGCACCAGCCTGAGGTTTTGGAAATGAAAGAGAGAAATAAGTTCTTTTCAAGTGATATTAAAACATGTTGTGAGTAGAGCTGCCATAAATTCTGTCCTTTGAAGGGCAGTTTCAACCTTTCACAAACTGATTTCATCAGCGTGGCATCAATATGAAGAATACAGCCGCCAAAACTGTAAATGCAGCTCAAATTCAGGTGCCAAGGTGAACACCTAGAAATCATTTGTAGATTTCTATCCAGTATTGCATTTAGTTTAGCTTTTATTTGATTAGTTGAGATGATTCTTGGACAGCTGAGGGATGTAACAAAGACATATATTTATCTTGCACAGTGTGGGTGCTTCTTTTATTTCATCTGAATTATTTAATCTTCTGTTCCAGATAAGGGGGAAATATAAAGACCATCTAAGACAAGTTGAATATTTAAAATAACAAATAAATAAATAAAAACAGCATTATTTTTGCTCATTAATGATGAGGAAAAATTATGCTCCTAACATATATTTAACCCATTTTGCTGTCACAGGGACTGCAGTGTATCCCAGCATGCCGTGGGTGGAAGGCATGCAGCTCATTCAGCCTGCACAGCTGAAGCTGAATCTAATCCTGAGTTCAGGTCGTTGTCAGGCAACAATAAAAACAACAACACTGATAGCTGAGTCAGCGTATACAGCCCAGTAACAAATTGACAGGATCCATGTGTCATCATCACATTTAGCTGTGCATTAAAATGATTTATTGAAAACAAATAAGCACAGTCGGGGAAGCTACAGCTCACACTCTTCTGGTTCGTCAAAATTTAGAAACCCGTTTCCACTCCTTTTCTGTGAAATCTCACATCCTTCAACATGTGAATGCAATATGTTTAATCATTTTAAAGTGATCCATTGATGGCTTAGCACTAAAATGCGCTTCTGAGGCAGTTCAGTGTAAGTGAATGAAGATTTAAAAATATAATGCAATGCTAAAATACCCTTTGCCGTTTAATTATTTATTAATATCCTTGTTGGGAAAGTGTAGGAACACGGACCCACAACAGGGGGCGCAAATGAACGGACAATGGAGAAAGTCAAATCACAAAGTTTTACTGTTGTGAACTCACACAACAAACACAACAGATTTACAAATACAGCAGTAACCGAATTCCAAAGGTGTCGTGTGGGCAGGCTTGACGATAGGAGACGTCTGTCCGAGTCAAACCGGAACCACCCGATTTCCTCTGCCACCGAACCCCGGGGATACTGGAGCCGCCAAGTCCCGAACCCCAGGTGGCCACTGCCTCCGCTCGTCGGATCCGGTACTGCTGGCAAGGAACAGATACAGTCAGGTGTGGGTGCGGCTGCACCCAGCAACACACAGGGTGGAAACACCACCTCCACCTCTTGTCAGGAAAATACAGGTGAGTGCAGGAATGTGAGTACTTATCCAAATACAGTCTCCTGCTGTCTTTTCTCTTTCTGTGTAAAGGCAAAAAGTATTTAATGGTCAAAAGATGATCCGTTTGGCTGGATACGTTACCTCCTTGGTAGAGCGATATCTCGGCAATGAGGTGGAGATGCCGTCCTGCTGATATACCTCCCTGTTGATTGATATCAGCTGTCTCGTCTCAGGTGATGGGTGACAGCTGTCACCCTGGCTGCTCCTGTGAGGCGGCAGCGCCCTCTGGTGCCTGGAGCCCGCACTCCAGACAGGGCGCCCTCTGGTGGTGGTGGGCCAGCAGTACCTCCTCTTCAGCGGCCCACACAACAGGACCCCCCCCTCAACGGGCGCCTCCTGGCGCACGACCAGGCTTGTCCAGGTGGCGACGGTAGAAGTCGGCCAGGAGGGCCGGGTCCAGGATGAAGCTCCTCTTCGGGGCCGTACCCTTCCCAGTCCACCAGATACTGCAAACCCCGGCCCATCCGTCGGACGTCCAGGAGCCGGCGTACAGTCCAAGCCGGCTCGCCGTCGATGATCCGGGCAGGAGGTGGTGCCGGACCCGGAGTGCAGAGGGGTGAGGTGTGATGAGGTTTGATTCTGGAAACATGGAACACTGGATGAATCCGCAGTGAGGCCGGAAGCTGAAGCCTCACTGCGGCGAGATTGATGACCTTGAGAATTTTGAACGGACCAATGTATCGTTCCTGTAGTTTTGGGGAGTCCACTTGTAGGGGAATGTCCTTGGTGGACAACCACACTTCCTGCCCAGGACGATACGTAGGAGCCGGGGTCCGCTGCCGGTCTGCATGGTTCTTCGCCCTCGCCCGGGCCTTCAACAAAGCAGAACGGGCGGCACGCCACACCCGACGGCACTTCCGTAGGTGGGCCTGGACCGAGGGCACACCGACCTCTCCCTCGACCACCGGAAACAACGGGGGCTGATACCCCAAACACACCTCAAAAGGGGAGAGGCTGGTGGCTGATGATACTTGACTGTTGTGGGCGTACTCAATCCAGGCCAGGTGGGTACTCCAGGCCGTCGGGTGCGCGGCTGTCACACAACGTAGGGTCTGCTCCATCTCTTGGTTGGCCCGTTCTGCTTGCCCGTTGGTCTGGGGGTGATACCCGGACGAGAGACTGACCGTGGCCCCCAGTTCCCGGCAGAAGTTCCTCCAGACGTGCGAGGAGAACTGGGGACCGGGATCGGAGACGATGTCTGATGGTATCCCATGCAGACGGACGACGTGGTGGACCAGGAGGTCCGCTGTCTCCTGGGCCGTTGGTAGCTTCGGGAGGGCCACGAAGTGGGCCGCCTTGGAGAATCGGTCCACTATCGTGAGGATGACGGTGTTTCCCTGGGACGGCGGGAGGCCCGTGACAAAATCCAGGCCGATGTGAGACCAGGGGCGATGAGGCACGGGCAGCGGCTGTAGCAATCCCGATGTCTTGTGGTGGTCGGCCTTGCCCCTGGCGCAGGTGGTACAGGCCTGGATGTAACCCCGGACGTCGGCCTCCAGGGATGCCCACCAGAAGCGCTGCCGGACGACTGCCATGGTTCTTCGCACCCCAGGATGACAGGAGAGCTTAGAACCGTGACAGAAGTCCAGAACTGCAGCCCTGGCTTCTGGTGGGACGTAGAGTTTGTTCTTCTGTCCGGTTCCGGGGTCCGGGTCTCGTGTCAGGGCCTCCCGGACGGTCTTCTCCACGTCCCAGGTGAGGGCGGCCACGATAGCGGACTCCGGGATGATGGGATCCGGGGGATCCGACGACTCCGTTTTGACCTCATCTTCATGTACCCGGGACAAGGCATCCGATTTTTGATTTTTGGTCCCGGGACGGTAGGTGATCCGGAAGTCAAAACGGCCGAAGAACAGTGACCAGCGGGCTTGCCTGGGATTCAGCCGCTTGGCGGTCCTGATATACTCCAGGTTCCGGTGGTCAGTGAAAACCGTGAATGGCACGGACGTTCCCTCCAACAGATGTCTCCACTCCTCAAGAGCCTCTTTCACCGCAAGGAGCTCTCGATTGCCGATGTCATAGTTCCGTTCGGCTGGGGTCAACCTGCGGGAAAAATAGGCACACGGGTGAAGGACCTTATCGGTCTTCCCGCTCTGGGACAGCACGGCTCCTATCCCTGAGTCCGAGGCGTCCACTTCAACCACTAACTGGCGACTAGGATCGGGCTGCACCAGAACAGGTGCAGACGAGAAGCGCCGTTTCAACTCCTTGAACGCGGCTTCGCAACGATCCGACCAGGTGAAGGGGACTTTTGGTGAGGTCAGGGCTGTCAGGGGGCTAACTACCTGACTGTAGCCCTTGATGAACCTCCTGTAGAAATGAGCAAAGCCTAGGAACTGTTGCAACTTCCTACGGCTTGTGGGTTGGGGCCAGTCTCTCACCGCCGCAACCTTGGCCGGATCAGGAGCGACGGAGTTGGAGGAGATAATGAACCCCAAGAAGGACAAAGACGTGTTGTGGAACTCACACTTCTCGCCCTTCACAAACAGCCGGTTCTCCAACAACCGCTGCAGGACCTGACGTACATGCTGGACATGGGTCTCAGGGTCCGGAGAAAAGATGAGTATATCGTCTAGATATACGAAGACGAACCGGTGCAGGAAATCCCGCAAGACATCGTTAACCAACGCTTGGAAAGTCGCGGGAGCGTTTGTGAGACCGAACGGCATGACCAGGTACTCAAAGTGACCTAAGGGGGTGTTAAATGCCGTCTTCCACTCATCTCCCTTCCGGATCCGAACCAGGAGGTACGCATTTCTAAGATCGAGCTTGGTGAAAATCTGGGCTCCATGCAGGGGTGTGAACACTGAATCCAACAGGGGCAACGGGTATCGGTTGCGAACCGTGATCTCGTTCAACCCCCTATAATCAATGCATGGACGAAGTCCGCCATCTTTTTTGCCCACAAAAAAGAAACCTGCGCCCATCGGGGAGGTGGAATTCCGGATCAACCCGGCAGCTAACGAGTCCCGGATGTAGGTCTCCATTGATTTGCGCTCAGGCCGTGAGAGGTTGTACAGCCTACTGGACGGGAACTCACTGCCCGGAACCAAATCAATGGCACAATCATACGGACGGTGGGGGGGAAGAGTGAGAGCCAGATCCTTGCTGAACACGTGGACAAGGTCGTGGTACTCCACCGGCACCGTCCCCAGATTGGGCGGGACTCTGACCTCCTCCTTAGCTTGGGAGCCGGGAGGAACCGAGGAACCTAGACACACCCGATGGCAGGTCTCGCTCCACTGAACCACTACCCCGGACGGCCAATCAATCCGGGGATTGTGCTTCAACATCCAGGGAAAACCTAAAACCACACGGGAGGTGGCCTGAGTCACAAAAAACTCGATCACCTCCCGGTGATTTCCTGACACCACCAGAGTTACAGGTGGTGTCTTATGCGTGATCGGAGGGAGTAGGGAGCCATCTAGTGCCCGAACCTGTACCGGCGAGGTAAGCGCCACCAGAGGGAGCCCTATCTCCCTGGCCCATCTGCTGTCCAACAGATTCCCCTCAGAGCCCGTGTCCACCAGTGCTGGGGCCTTCAGGGTTGAGTCCTCATAAAGGATCGTGACTGGGAGTCGTGTGGCAATGTGGGTGTGTCCCACGTGAATGTCTCGGCCCACCCCTAGCCCAGTCTCTAGGGGCGGGGCGTTGGAGTTGAACCGCTCGGGGCAGTCCCTCATGTGGTGCTCTATCGCACCACAAACAAAACAAGCTTCGTGGGCCCGTCTCCTCTGTGCGTCTGGTGCCCTAAATGTTGCCCTACTCGTGTCCATAGCTTCGTCAGCAGGGGGAGCTGTGGCCCCACGGAGCGCAGGGGCCGTGGAGCGTGGGGAAGGCGGAGCGCGGTCGGAACCGGAAGGGAGAGGGACGGCGCGTGCCCGGCCACGCCCTTCGTCTCGTTCCCGCCGACGTTCTTCTAACCGGTTGTCTAACCGTATGACAAGATCGATGAGCCCATCTAAATCCCGCGGTTCATCCTTAGCCACCAGGTGCTCCTTAAGAACCAATGACAGTCCGTTTACAAAGGCGGCGCGGAGGGCAGTGCTATTCCAGCCGGACCTCGCAGCCACGATGCGGAAGTCGACTGCATAGGCAGCTGCGCTCCGACGCCCCTGTCTCATCGACAGTAGCACAGTTGAAGCGGTTTCTCCTCTATTGGGGTGATCGAACACGGTTCTGAGCTCCCTCACAAACCCATCATATGTCTGAAGGAGCCGTGACTTTTGCTCCCAGAGCGCTGTAGCCCAAGCGCGTGCCTCGCCGCGAAGCAGGTTTATTACATAAGCTACCTTGCTAGCATCAGTCGCGTACATAACTGGACGCTGTGCGAAGACGAGCGAACACTGCATAAGGAAATCCGCGCACGTCTCCACACAGCCTCCGTACGGCTCTGGGGGGCTTATGTATGCTTCCGGGGAAGGTGGGAGGGGTCGTTGAACGACCAGCGGAACGTCAATGTTACGCACAGGGTCTACGGGAGGGAGAGCCGCAGCGGCGCCCGGAGGGCGCGCTTCCACCTGTGCGGCGAGAGCCTCCACCCTGCGGTTCAGGAGGACATTCTGCTCGGTCATCAAATCTAACTGAGTCGTGAAAGCGGTGAGGATCCGCTGCAACTCACCGATTACCCCTCCCGCGGACGCCTGCGCGTCCTGTTTTTCCATTGGCCGTTCAACAGCCGGTTGACACCCCTCGGGATCCATGACGTTGGCCGAGATATCCTGTTGGGAAAGTGTAGGAACACGGACCCACAACAGGGGGCGCAAATGAACGGACAATGGAGAAAGTCAAATCACAAAGTTTTACTGTTGTGAACTCACACAACAAACACAACAGATTTACAAATACAGCAGTAACCGAATTCCAAAGGTGTCGTGTGGGCAGGCTCGACGATAGGAGACGTCTGTCCGAGTCGAACCGGAACCACCCGATTTCCTCTGCCACCGAACCCCGGGGATACTGGAGCCGCCAAGTCCCGAACCCCAGGTGGCCACTGCCTCCGCTCGTCGGATCCGGTACTGCTGGCAAGGAACAGATACAGTCAGGTGTGGGTGCGGCTGCACCCAGCAACACACAGGGTGGAAACACCACCTCCACCTCTTGTCAGGAAAATACAGGTGAGTGCAGGAATGTGAGTACTTATCCAAAATACAGTCTCCTGCTGTCTTTTCTCTTTCTGTGTAAAGGCAAAAAGTATTTAATGGTCAAAAGATGATCCGTTTGGCTGGATACGTTACCTCCTTGGTAGAGCGATATCTCGGCAATGAGGTGGAGATGCCGTCCTGCTGATATACCTCCCTGTTGATTGATATCAGCTGTCTCGTCTCAGGTGATGGGTGACAGCTGTCACCCTGGCTGCTCCTGTGAGGCGGCAGCGCCCTCTGGTGCCTGGAGCCCGCACTCCAGACAGGGCTCCCTCTGGTGGTGGTGGGCCAGCAGTACCTCCTCTTCAGCGGCCCACACAACAGGACCCCCCCCTCAACGGGCGCCTCCTGGCGCACGACCAGGCTTGTCCGGGTGGCGACGGTAGAAGTTGGCCAGGAGGGCCGGGTCCAGGATGAAGCTCCTCTTCGGGGCCGTACCCTTCCCAGTCCACCAGATACTGCAAACCCCGGCCCATCCGTCGGACGTCCAGGAGCCGGCGTACAGTCCAAGCCGGCTCGCCGTCGATGATCCGGGCAGGAGGTGGTGCCGGACCCGGAGTGCAGAGGGGTGAGGTGTGATGAGGTTTGATTCTGGAAACATGGAACACTGGATGAATCCGCAGTGAGGCCGGAAGCTGAAGCCTCACTGCGGCGAGATTGATGACCTTGAGAATTTTGAACGGACCAATGTATCGTTCCTGTAGTTTTGGGGAGTCCACTTGTAGGGGAATGTCCTTGGTGGACAACCACACTTCCTGCCCAGGACGATACGTAGGAGCCGGGGTCCGCCGCCGGTCTGCATGGTTCTTCGCCCTCGCCCGGGCCTTCAACAAAGCAGAACGGGCGGCACGCCACACCCGACGGCACTTCCGTAGGTGGGCCTGGACCGAGGGCACACCGACCTCTCCCTCGACCACCGGAAACAACGGGGGCTGATACCCCAAACACACCTCAAAAGGGGAGAGGCCGGTGGCTGATGATACTTGACTGTTGTGGGCGTACTCGATCCAGGCCAGGTGGGTACTCCAGGCCGTCGGGTGCGCGGCTGTCACACAACGTAGGGTCTGCTCCATCTCTTGGTTGGCCCATTCTGCTTGCCCGTTGGTCTGGGGGTGATACCCGGACGAGAGACTGACCGTGGCCCCCACACAACAATCCTATTGTGTTAGCCTACCTACAATTCCTACATGTTCAATAAAGCCCCTTTATCAATCAATCAATCAATCAATCAAAAACAATATTTATGTTTTAACAGCATCTGCATGAGGCCTTGCAGAGCCGGCCCAAGGCATACGCCAACTACGTGGTCGCTTAGGGCCTCCACGCCACCAGGGGACCCCGAGAGCACCGAGACGTTGTGATAAAAAAGAAAATATATACATGAAATTAAAATAATATTGAATAATTTAAACGAAATTGTATTACACCTGAAAAAAATAAATTCATTTTGACAAAATACCAATACTAGGTTAGTTGATGTCTCCTGTTGGCTGCTGCCACCGTTGGGCAAATTTAGATGCACCGCTTAATCGTGAGGAATGAAGTGAGTGCAAGTCATGTCGGAGAAAAGAAAAAAGAAGTTGGAAGACGAGAAAAAACAACAACAATATGCGAGTGGTAATATGGCAGCCAGTTTGCTTCAAAAATATTGGCCAATGAGTGGTACAGCATTATAGAGATCAATGCCTGTGATGTCACCATGCTAATGCCTGCGAAATGTCTTGTAAATATGTTCAGAGGTTATTAGGTTCCAAAAACAGCATTTACAGTTTTAGAACTGTTCATTTCTTGCTAGTTTTTACATAATATATAACAAAGAGGATATATTTACACACAAACAAAACAGAGTTTTGCAGCTAGCTACCAGCCTGTGATGTCACCATGCTAATGTCCGTGAAATATCTTGTAAATAATTTCAGAGGTGTTATTATGTTCCAAAAACAGCATTTTCAGTTTTAGAAGTGTTTATTTTTTGCTAGCTTTTACATAATATGTGACAAAGAGGATATATTTACACACAAAAGAAAAGAGTTTTGCAACAAGCTACCAGCCTATGACATCACTGTGCTAATGTCCGCAAAATGTTTTGTAAATAAGTTCAAAGGTGTTATTAACTTCCAAAAATGGTGTTTTCAGTTTATTTCTCACTAGCTTTTACATAATATATGATACATGCATATAAGCACACAAACCAGAGAGAACATAGAGAGGGCCAACTCCCACAAAATGATGTAATCTGGTCGCCATTTTGATTGTGTGTAACTGGGCCAGCTTGGCTGCTGCAGTGGAGTGAACAAAACAAAACTTCTCTTGAATGTACTACAAGCTACTGTAATGCACTATTTGACTTTAGAACACAATGAACAAGGCTGGGTAGGATTACTTTGAAATGTAATCCAAAAGTAATCAGATTACAAGTAATCCAAATGTATGTACATACATACATGTAATCCACATGTATTCTTTCAAAGTAATCCTACCCAAGATTGACAATGAACTACTATTACAAACGTTTATTTAAACAGCTATTATGATTGTGGAGTGTATAGAGTGGAAAATAAGGTGCTGTAAGTATATATTATAACCTAGGCAGCCTGATCTTTTCTATTTTTAGTTTTATATTTTATATTTAGTTTTATATTTTCTGTTGTGTTTTTAATCAGGTTCTTTTTGTCTGTTTCTCTAAAATTGTATTGTAGCATATTACTATTATTGTTGTTGTTGCTATTATTATTAAAATATAAACAAAAATAAATTAAAAAATATTACAATTTGTAATACAGTTGACTCTTTTACGACAACAAACGCTGAGCCATTATTATACAGAAAACATGCACATAAACGTGCTGACAGTTGCAACAGCTTAATGCTAACTTTAACATTGAAAATGTCATAGACATGCTAATGCGTTAGCATCGGCCCCGTTTTTAAGTTATAAAATACATCTATCAACTGTTTCAGAAGACCATAACAGGTCAGTTCACAGACATATGCTCTTTATGGTTTTAGTGGGGGAAAATTAAGATAAAGCGAAATAAAACAATGAATCAACGAAGCATTAGATCGAAGCACTGCTTCGATTGGTTCAAGGTTCAAAGCAAAGCCACACTGCAGAAAAGTTGATTACAGACCCGCTGCAGGGTCTGTAATCAATTTAGAGAAATGATTATTTTTCTGACAAACACCCCCAAAAACAACGGGCACTCTGAATGACCGATAAGAGAATTGTTAAGCAAAAAGGTTATTGATGTCGGTGGATCAAATCATTTCTTATCGATACCCTTTGGAAAGGAGTAGAATGCCACTTCCTTGTTTGTTTTAGTGTACTTGGTGCAATTGATAGCTGAACACTCAGCTCCTTTAGATCCATGGTCATGAAAACTGCACATAAACAGAAACCTTTGTCTCTAATACGCCATTGTGCTTCTATAGCAACACTCAGTTACACACATTCAAAATGGCGGTCAGCTCTTAGCCAATTACAATGCAGCATATAGGAAGTCGGCCCTCTCTATGTTCTCTCTGACACAAACAAAGCGGTTTTGGAGAAAGCAGCCACTGACGTCACAGTGCAGCTCTACTCTGATTGGCTGTCACCCCTGCCACTCAAAAACAAAATGGAACAGACTGAAACAGAATGTGACTTTTAAAACTTTTAAAATACGTCTTAAGATAGGTCACGGTTAGCCATCTTTAAACTTGTTTAAGGTGTGCAAATTTGATGACTGTACCAGTTATAGGACTAGACTGATGGACAGATGGACAGGCGGATGGACGGATGGACGGACGGACTAACAGACGCAAGCCTTCACAATTGTCATGATCTGGTCTCTTTGCCATGTGTTTCTGTTTTGTCATGTTTAGTTTAGGGTTTAGTTTTGTCATCTTTAGTTTAAGGTTTAGTTTTAGAAAGCTTAGTTTAGGTTTTTGTGTTTCTTTAGTGTGTGATAGCTCTTGTTGGGTTTTTCTGCTTGGGTCATTCTGTCTCTATCTCTCTCATCTGTCCCTGTGTTCTTGGTGGTGGGCGGCTCTCTCTCTCTCCCTCTCTCTCTCTCTCTCTCTCTCTCTCTGGCCCTTGTTCTGGTGCTTGCCATGCACACCTGTTCCTGATTTGCTGCTCATCACCTGGGTCATATAAGGTTCATTGGCTGCTCTAGTTCTCTGCCAGATCGTAGCGCATTGCGCCTTCATTTCCAGCCGGACCCGGTACCACGAGAGGGCGTTTGGGGGCGACGCCCCCTCACGTCATCAACCTCACCCCCTCGGATGTGAGAGTTATCAAAATAAAAATAAAAAAGAAAGAAAAAGAAAAATATAGAGCCTCGCAGTTTCGCAGATTTTTTTAGTCCAATTTTGCATGCTTTTTTTTAATAGCGCATTGTGCTCTGCGTCCTCATCAAGCAGGCCGGTGTTCTGTCGAGATGACGGGACACCTGTTGCAGCACCGCGAAGGGAGAGTACATGCATTGTGTTCTGCGTGTCTGTTTATAAGAATCTTCTCGCCCAGAAGAAAAAAGAGCGCCAACAACTACCCATAACTGTGTTCTTCACTCAGAAAAAGACACCTGCACCGAGGTGTGACTCAGTGGAAAAAGGCGCGACAGTGGCGCAGTGCCAGGATGAAGAGGCACGATCAGAGGAACTGTGAAATACTGGTCAGTCACTATTAATAATTTCTTATGTGTCCAACCTCGTAGGTTGATCGTTAAATTTAAATTTGTTAGTTCTAAAAGCCATCATAATTATTGATAGGAAAACGTTCTATTTTTATTTCTCAAACAAATGTTTGGGCCTGAAAACAGGTTGGTCTTATTTTTCTACTAAGGTTTGAACTTTGAGAATGTTTACACAGGAGAGAAAAGTGAGAAAATGTTAATGCCTGTTTGAGAAAAGTGTATAAAGTGTGTAGTGAGGGGTTTTACAACCTTAAAACGTCTATAATAATTGTAAAAAATAATGCTATTATTAACGTCCTATTGCGGGCTATTTTTAGAACGTAACTCCCACGAGGGACCACTGTGTATCTACATGAAAGGTTTATCTTTGACCCGTTGTGTGACTATCATGCCCAATTGCGCTGTGTTTGCGCTTGTGATGGAGGGCTGTATGTGGGATTAATCTACTGTCTCGTGTTGTTTCTCAGATCAGTTGTTGGTTTGGTTTTGTGGTATGCAGGAGAACACTTGACCGAGGGTCTATACGTTCAAATAATAATTAAAAAATACTGTCATCACTCTTTACTCTTACTCAGTCAGTCTCTTACAACGGTGTAGCCTAAATACACGAGCTTTCTAGGCGTGCACCCAATTCATTATGCACGCTCAAAGGCAGGTACCCTCTGGTGCTCTTTTTTTTTTTTTTTTGTGGGAGGGGGGCCGACCCCAACCCCTGTGATAACTCATCGACCCCTTAATATTTTTTTTCTGGCGCCGGGCCTGTTTCCAGCTCTGAGTTCTATGTTTCCAAGTCCTGCTACCACATTGTGTTTTGACCACCTGCCTGTTTGTTCTGACCACGGCTTATGCCTGATGTTTTGGATCTGTTTGCTCATTTTTGACTGCCTTGCTGCCCCACTGAATCCTTCAGTAAACATTTTTACAAGCCAGAGCTACTGTGTTGAGTCCAGCATTTGTGTCCAGACGTTTCTGTCCATCAAACCTGATAACAATACACGATGGCCATATTTGATGGCCTTGGGTAATAACCAGCAGCAGCGGAGGAGCTGCAATCTATAATGCTGCAACAGTGGTTTTTATCCTCACTAAAGTTGTTACAATATTTAAAATATATCAGATGCAACGACAACTATTCTTGCATATAAGCCTCGTGTTTATATGCTAAACTGAAGTGCAGTGGCTGTTTTGCAGTATTTAATAGTAAATGTACTTCGGCTTCAGCTGGGTGCACACCTTAACCTATTACAGTAGATGCAGCAGGCACGTGGGAAGACAGAGCAGAAGCAATCCTTCAGAGTGCATAAACGAGGGTGTCTGCAGTGAATAAAGATGAGCAAACAAGGGAGGACACATTCACTTACAATGCAAAATAATACTGGGAGAGGGATTTCCTTTTATCGTGTTAAGCAAGAGTTGCTTTCACTCTGAAAAAGCAGATGTTCAAATCAATCATGTGGCTTTTGTCTAAATGTTCCATATGGCCTCTGTATAGGAAGATTAGATCTGATGTTTTTAAGAACTTCTAGGATAATTGAACTGAGCAGTGTGTAGTTAGCTGGTGCATGCATAGGCATAATGGCATAATGGATTTAGTCTCTGAGTGAGAGAATCCATCAGTAACTGCACAAAAAGTATGGCATAATCCAGATTTGAAATACTGGATTCTTATAGATACAGGTGAGAACCAGTGGAGTTCACAGGTAGTTCACTGGCTAAGGGGCTGACCTCCTAATATATGGCATTGCAGTTTGAATCCTCCTCATGCTACCTGTCTGTGTCCTTGGACAAAACACTTTGTGCCTGATGTACTAAGATCCCAGATAACGAGTGCTAAACTGCACGGGCATTCCAGGTGTTGGGGCGGAGACTGTTTTGAGGGTAATTTACTAAGAGATGTGCAGTTGATGACGGGAAGTAATGTCAACATTAACTTTATTTATATAGCACATTTAAAACAGCCAATGGCCTCTTAAAGTGCTTTAAAATAGGCACAACGATGGAAATAATAAAAAACAATAAAAACCAAAAACAATAATACAGTGCAATGAAACAGATAAAAGACCCAATAAAGGTGGTTATACTCAGCCAAAGGCAAAGGTGAACAAGTGAGACCAAAGAAGCTTTTTAACTAGTTACTGTTACTGTAACTAGTTACTGTTTGTAACTGAGACAGAAATTAGTTCACCCTAAGGACGGGATCCCTAGTTACAAACAGAGCAATGTAGTGTATTCTCTCAGATGTCAGGAAAACTGTAACGAACACTACATAGGTGAGACTAAGCAACCTTTACACAAAAGGCTATACCAGCACCGCAGAGATGGCGCCACTGGACCTCAGTCTGCAGTTCATCTCTACCTTAAAGACACTAACCACACGTTTGAGGACAAGGAATTTAAAATATTAGCCAGAGAGAAGAAATGGTTTGAGAGAGGGGTCAAGGAGGCATTCTTTGTGAAACGTTTGAAACCCAGCCTTAATTGGGGAGGGGGTCAGAGACACGCTTTATCCCCTGTTTACAATGGGGTACTCAGGTCAAAGCATTTTCAATCTTTTGTTCATGGTAATGAGTCATTCACGTCATCAGCAGAGTCGTCAAGGGAGCCATCAGGAGAGGGTCCGTCCCATCATTAGCAGGGACAGCTGCCCTGTCATTAGGAGGGTGCTAACTAAAGCACAATAGGTGCTAATTAGAGCTATTGTTTAGTCACTGGCCTATAGCAGTCTGCCTCTCGGTAGGAGGGGTCTGGTTAGGTTTATAACTCCAGCTTTTGTGACTTCTTGATTATTCTTCTCTACAAGAGTCAAGACAGAAGTCAGACCACCAGAGCAAGAATTTTAGCTGAGGAAGCTTCTGCGATTTGAAGCGAAACGTCCTCGCGTCAAGCAACCTAGTCCAGTCGAGGATTCAAGCTTCTCTACTATGGAAACCACCTGGACAACTGAGAGCCTACACAGAAACATTGCGTCCAATGAGAAGGATTTTACAACAAAGATCTAAGTGGATTTACAGCCCAGTGACAAAATCCAACAATTATGGAAAATTATTTTGTAAAGGCAGTTTAAGGATTTAAACTGGTTCAATTTTTATTGCAGAACAAATGTAATATAGTTGTTGCACATGTGGTAGTGAATGACATTTGGCACTATTTTTGCTCCACTGACTTCTTTTTTTTTTTTTTTTGGACACTGCAAAGTCATGTTGGTTGTTGTTAATCACATGTTTCATATGCAGTCTCGTCTCATGAAAATTTCACAGGAAACACTATGAAATGCTAATACACAAAAATTCATACATATTCATACATATTTCTGAGCTGAATCCGTACATATCCCACATATTCTGCATCATGGGAATGTTGCAACGTGACCTACAATAAACCCTAACCTTTTGTATCTTCAGCTTGTGGTTAAAAGCGGCATATGACTTTTTAAAACGTTCCATTCCATTTCATTCCCCCCTTTCTTGATCACTGCAATCCTTCAGCATATGGACCTCTAATAAATGAGTTTATTCAGCTCATTCATTTCGATTTGTCTGCAGAGTCAGAAAAACATTTTAAATCCTCTAACTCATCATGCAGCCTTTCAGAACTTTCATCTGGTGCGCATTTTTCTTGATAAGGCACACAGGAGGACAACAGACAGAAGCTGAATGTGGTCTGCACTAAGACCAGATGGTATGCGCAGTGCGGTCTGCTGTTCTTCTCCGTTTCGCCTCCGTTCACCTTCACAACAACTCATAGCTCTGAAGGGCATGTAGAAGAACAGAGCAGCCTGCCAACATAGCATTGTTTTTTTTAACTAAATGCCACAGTGATGTCAAGCAGACTTTTAAGTGTCTCTGGGGTATTTCAGCAAACATCTTTTTCTGCCTTTAAAAAAAAAAAATTATTTAATTAAACTCCACTTCAGCATAGAAAGCTAATATGCAAGAGATGTGCTTGACAGTGGATAAAGCCAGTTTTGGATGCTCACCATGCTGAAATGCTCTTACTGGTAACAGCTGCACTCTTGTTCTGCAATAATGACGAAGGCTATTTACTCTGTATTCATTGTGTGCACATATATTTTGTCAAAGGTCACATTTGTGTGTTTATTACCTCCACCAAGGAGGTTATGTTTTCGGTCGAGTTTGTTTGTTTGTTTGTCTGTCTGTTTGTCAGCAGGATAACTCAAAAAGTTTTGAACGGATTTTGATGACATTTTGTGGAGTGGTTGGAAATGACAAGAGGAACAAGTGATTAAATGTTAGTGGTGATCCGGATCACGATCCGGATCCAGGAATTTTTTAAATGATTCTTCACCATTGCGGGATAGGGGGAATTTTGACATTCTAGTTTCTAACTCCATAAAAACAAGGCAGAAAGGCTTGAAAAAAATTAGGGTGTAACATAGTCAAATTTTCTATCAAACAACAAAGTTTGGTGATGATCGGATCCGGATTCCGGATCTGGTAATCCAGAATATGCAAAAATATAGGGAAAATAGAAAATGTGTCAGTGTGAGGTGACAAATGAAGCTAGAGATGCACAACTAACACCAAATTGTAGCTGAATCTGTACTGATTCAGTAAGGTGTCATCAGATTTCATGTAGCTTCAAATGCTATGGAGCTAGATCCAGAAGAAAACTGCCATTACTGAAAAATCGTTTTTATACAATAACTTTTGAACTAATAAAGGCATAAAAATGATTCCAAGTTCTAGTGGTATGTTTTCATGGTCAAGGATGTCAAATATAAAGGAAAGAAAAGTGTATGTATCATAGTTTTGGTTGTAACACTGAATGTTTGAATAGATCACTGTGCCAAGGAGGGAATCTCTTTAGGGTCAGTGACCCTATGGCCTTGTTTAGTACATGCTACACTTAAAAAAATAGTTCTATTTCAGAATTTACTGTTATTTATTTAGAGAAGTGTTTCATAAATGTTAAAAAATTCATATATTTGCAGTTTAGTTGAATAATAAAATTAATTTTGTCTCATTTGTTTTTGTCTATAAGCACATGCAATATCAATATCAGTGATCAGATGACAGTAGCTTCTGGGAAAGGTGCAAGCTGCAATAAACTGTGATGCCAAGCGTTAAGGATACATGCTATCCAGTCACAACAGATGAAACTTTTTTTTTACTACTGCAGTAGTAAAAAGTCTAATAATGATGTTTGCTCATGAGCAAACATCATTGTTAGACTTTCGTAGGTTCAATGATTCCACAGCATGTAGATGTTATGGCGTCAGTGACCCCATGGCCTTGGCGGAGGTTTGCACTCTTCGAGTGCTTCTAGTATGTATATATATTCCTATATAAAATGCAATTCACAGTAGGCTGCCTTGATATTTGTGAAATAATTAGTAGGATAAGGTTGACTGTACAGCGATGTTTCCCTTGGGCCACGTTCCCGGCTGTTGGTTGTCCCTTGAAGCAGCAAATATTATACAAATAATGAATGTTTATGAGTGCAACTGTAAGAATATTTCGTGAGGTCGTGAAATATTGTTTCCACTGCAGGAATGAAAAAAAAATTCATTATTTGTTTTATATAACACCTAAAATAGATCCTTATTTGATATTTTATTAATTTATAAACAACAGAAAGGGACTTACATTTTCATGTGTGTTACTGATTTTTTTTTATGTCAACAGGTTCCAAGCAGTCCATTTTTCACATCATGAAATATTCTTTCCATTGCACGAATGTACAAATGTATATATATATATATATATATATATATATATATATATATATATATATATATATATATATATATATATATATATATATATATATATATATATATACAACCCCTGGCAAAAATTATGGAATCACCGGCCTCGGAGGATGTTCATTCAGTTGTTTAATTTTGTAGAAAAAAAGCAGATCACAGACATGACACAAAACTAAAGTCATTTCAAATGGCAACTTTCTGGCTTTAAGAAACACTATAAGAAATCAAGAAAAAAAAATTGTGGCAGTCAGTAACGGTTACTTTTTTAGACCAAGCAGAAGGGAAAAATGTATGGAATCACTCAATTCTGAGGAAAAAATTATGGAATCATGAAAAAAAAAGAACCCTCCAACACATCACTAGTATTTTGTTGCACCACCTCTGGCTTTTATAACAGCTTGCAGTCTCTGAGGCATGGACTTAATGAGTGACAAACAGTACTCTTCATCAATGTGGCTCCAACTTTCTCTGATTGCTGTTGCCAGATCAGGTTTGCAGGTTGGAGCCTTATCATGGACAATTTTCTTCAACTTCCACCAAAGATTTTCAATTGGATTAAGATCCAGACTATTTGCAGGCCGTGACATTGACCCTATGTGTCTTTTTGCAAGGAATGTTTTCACAGTTTTTGCTCTATGGCAAGATGCATTATCATCTTGAAAAATGATTTCATCATCCCCAAACATCCTTTCAATTGATGGGATAAGAAAAGTGTCCAAAATATCAACGTAAACTTGTGCATTTATTGATGATGTAATGACAGCCATCTCCCCAGTGCCTTTACCTGACATGCAGCCCCATATCATCAATGACTGTGGAAATTTACATGTTCTCTTCAGGCAGTCATCTTTATAAATCTCATTGGAACGGCACCAAACAAAAGTTCCAGCATCATCACCTTGCCCAATGCAGATTAGAGATTCATCACTGAATATGACTTTCATCCAGTCATCCACAGTCCACGATTGCTTTTCCTTAGCCCATTGTAACCTTGTTTTTTTCTGTTTAGGTGTTAATGATGCCTTTTGTTTAGCTTTTCTGTATGTAAATCCCATTTCCTTTAGGCGGTTTCTTACAGTTCGGTCACAGACGTTGACTCCAGTTTCCTCCCATTCGTTCCTCATTTGTTTTGTTGTGCATTTTCGATTTTTGAGACATATTGCTTTAAGTTTTCTGTCTTGATGCTTTGTCTTCCTTGGTCTACAAGTATGTTTGCCTTTAACAACCTTCCCATGTTGTTTGTTTTGGTCCAGAGTTTAGACACAGCTGACTGTGAACAACCAACATCTTTTGCAACATTGCGTGATGATTTACCCTCTTTTAAGAGTTTGATAATCCTCTCCTTTGTTTCAATTGACATCTCTCGTGTTGGAGCCATGATTCATGTCAGTCCACTTGGTGCAACAGCTCTCCAAGGTGTGATCACTCCTTTTTAGATGCAGACTAACGAGCAGATCTGATATGATGCAGGTGTTAGTTTTGGAGATGAAAATTTACACAGTGATTCCATAATTTATTCCTCAGAATTGAGTGAGTCCATATTTTTTTCCTCTGCTTGGTCTGAAAAAGTAACCGTTACTGACTGCCACATTTTTTTCTTGATTTCTTATAGTGTTTCTTAAAGCCAGAAAGTTGCCATTTGAAATGACTTTAGTTTTGTGTCATGTCTGTGATCTGCTTTTTTTCTACAAAATTAAACAACTGAATGAACATCCTCCGAGGCCAGTGATTTCATAATTTTTGCCAGGGGTTGTGTGTGTGTATATATATATATATATATATGTTAATGTCGGCCATGACCATGGAGGACCAACGATTTGACAACTGTGCTGCCAGCTGCATCAAACACACCTGATGTCACCAAAAAAAAGTATATTCTTCTGTTGAACTGTCAATAAATGAACATTGTGTCTAAATTTTGTGTGTTTGTGTGTGTGTTGGGGGATCGGTTGAGTTTTATTTGTCAAATTAATTTGGAAAACTCTGCCATTTCCTGAAAGAAAACAAAAATGCAACAGTTCGGTTGCACATAAGGGCCTCAAACTGTTTTTTTTTTCTGGCTGATGTCGTCACTTGACGACACCTCACTGAAAGTCAACTGTGTTTTCCTTTTTGTAACATGTGGTCAGCAATTTCACAGAACTTCCCATTAAAATGCAAATATTTGCAACTGCTGGAGACTTGAAACAAGTTTCATGCAGTGTGACACTTGGTGTTTTCACACTGTAAAGGTCAGGTCAGGGTCAGCAATGATCCTGCTACTGGTAACACTGTAACCCAGTACAACCTGCCGCATGGACGGGTAGTCGGCGTCTAAACCGGCTCCCCCACTAGCGCTCGTGCTGGTGAGGAGGGTGGCATGACACCCAGCAGGATGAAAAACAAGACCTGTCAAAGGGCGATGAACTCCGTAAGAGACACCGGCCATCATGCTTTATGTGAGGCAACTCGGTTGTGATTTTGCACAATATAAATGAAATTGAAATAAAAATTTTTGGGGGGTTTCATATATAATTCTTTTTTGACATTAACCTAACCGTTTCTTTATAATTTTAAAAATTAGATACAAATTATTTTTATGGAATTAGGAGCAAAATAACCCCAACCTTTTTGTTTTTTGCTGCGATGTTTAGTTATTGAGTGATAACGTTATGCAGGGACCACCAGAAGATGCTCTGGAATCATGAGAATTCTTGTTGCTATGACGACTATAAATGTAGTTTGTAACTGTAAGTTGCACTTGTCGAGGGAAATTGCTGTCTCTGCTTCCAGGTAAAGATCTGCAGTTTTAAAGCCATAATTCTGACATTAAAGAAATTTAGAAGACACCCCACCCCACCCCCACCCCCACCAAAAGGACTTTAAAGGACTAAAGGACTTTAAAAGATTAAAGGACTTTAATCTCAGAATTTAGTTCCTTTATTCTTCAAAAGATAAATACCCAATGTTTCAGAATGCTTTAAAGTTAAGACACCATGTCAAATCCAAACCCGCTTTATTTCGATTCAGGCACCAAACTGAACCCAAGACAAGTGTCAGAGGTGGTGCAAACCATGACAAGACCATGGCGCAGTCAATGACTGAGAAAAGGGTTATATATGAACATTGTGACTGAAATATATATATATATATATATATATATATATATATATATATATATATATATATATATATATATATATAGAGGCAACATTGTCCTAACTGTTGTGAAGGTGTCGTAGCACGGACCCACAACAGGGGGCGCAAATGAACGGACAATGACTAAACCAAAAGGTAACAATTTAATGTTGTGACGCTACACAACGAAAAGACACAGAAAATATGCACAGTCAATTAACACCAGGTGAGGTGTGGCAGGCTCGAAGATAGGAGACCCCCCCGACGAGAGAGAAGCCGTACTCCACACGGCTTCCACCACCAACAGTCTGAAGAACACCGGAGCCGCCAAGTCCCGAGTCCCCAGGTGGCCTCTGTTCCCGGCTGTCGACCCTGGCACTGCTGGCAGAAAGCAAAAATAGGATGTGTGAGTGTGAGTCCGCACACTCAGTAATACACAGTCCAACACTGATGGGAGGGAGCACCTCCACCTCCAATCATACTCTCAAGCAGCTCCTGTCAGTCACTTATCTGGAGGGAGTGGGAGGCGAAGACGTCGCGGTTCCCACAACACGCCACTCCGACAAAACTGTCCCACAGGAATAAACGGCTGCAAACAGAGATCAAAACGTGGATTAATCCAAATACTGCAGAGAAAGATTACCTCAGGAATGGTAGTCGATTTCTCGGCGAGGAGGTGGAGTTGCAGTCCGGCTTTTATGGTGGTGATGATGATGAACGAGTGACAGCTGGGGCAGGGGATGAATGACAGCTGTCACTTCTTCTAGGTCTGGCGCCCTCTCGTGCTTGGAGCCCGCACTCCAAGCAGGGCGCCCTCTGGTGGTGGTGGGCCAGCAGTACCTCCTCTTCAGCGGCCCACACAACAGGACCCCCCCTCAACGGGCGCCTCCTGGCATCCGACCAGGCTTGTCCGGATGTCTTGCGTAGAAATCGGCCAGGAGGGCCGGGTCCAGGATGAAGCTCCTCTTCACCCAGGAGCGTTCCTCAGGTCCATACCCCTCCCAGTCCACCAGATATTGGAAACCCCGGCCCTTACGACGGACGTCCAGGAGCCTGCGCACTGTCCAAGCAGGCTCCCCGTCGATGAGCCGGGCAGGAGGCGGCGGTGGTCCCGGAGTACAGAGGGGCGAGGTGTGGTGTGGCTTGAGACGGGAAACATGAAAGACGGTGTGAATCCGCAGTGAAGCCGGGAGTCGAAGCTTCACTGCGGCTGGGTTGATGATCTTGAGGATCTTAAATGGTCCGATGAATCTGTCTTTCAATTTAGGGGAGGCGACAGACAGAGGGATGTCCTTGGTCGAAAGCCACACCTCCTGCCCAGGCTGGTATGTGGGGGCCGGGGAACGCCGGCGGTCCGCATGGGCCTTAGCCCTCGTCCGGGCCTTTACCAATGCAGAGCGGGCGGCCCGCCACACCCGGCGGCACCTCCTGAGGTGGGCCTGGACCGAGGGCACACCGACCTCTCCCTCCACCAACGGGAACAACGGGGGCTGGTACCCCAAACATGCCTCAAAAGGGGAGAGGCCGGTAGCAGACGAAACTTGGCTGTTGTGGGCATACTCGATCCAGGCCAGATGGTGACTCCAGGCCGCCGGATGCGCGGAGGTGACACATCGGAGGGCTTGCTCTAACTCCTGATTAGCCCGCTCTGCCTGGCCGTTGGTCTGGGGGTGGTACACGGACGAGAGACTTACGGTGGCCCCCAGCTCCTTACAGAAACTCTTCCACACCTGTGAAGAGAACTGGGGGCCCCGATCCGAGACGACGTCTGATGGTATCCCATGCAGCCGCATGACGTGGTGGATCAGGAGGTCTGCTGTCTCCTGGGCCGTCGGGAGCTTCGGGAGGGCCACGAAGTGGGCCGCCTTGGAGAACCGGTCCACTATCGTGAGAATCACGGTGCTGCCCTGGGACGGCGGGAGGCCCGTGACGAAGTCCAGGCTGATGTGAGACCAGGGGCGATGAGGCACTGGCAGGGGATGGAGGAGTCCCGTCGTCCTCCGGTGGTCCGCCTTACCCCTGGCGCAGATGGTACAGGCCTGGACGTAGTCCCGGACGTCGGTTTCCAGGGACGCCCACCAGAAGAGCTGCTGGACTACTGCCACGGTCCTGCGTACTCCGGGATGACAGGACAGCTTGGACCCGTGACAGAAGTCCAAGACGGCAGCTCTTGCCTCTGGTGGGATGTATAGTCTGTTCTTGGGGCCGGTCCCCGGGTCCGGGCTTCTTGTCAGGGCCTCCCGGACGGTCTTCTCCACATCCCAGGTGAGGGTGGCCATGACAGTGGACTCGGGGATGATGGTCTCGGTGGGGTTCGACAACTCCGCTTTGGCTTCTTCTTCATGCACCCGGGACAATGCATCTGGTTTTTGGTTCTTGGTCTCGGGGCGGTACGTGATCTGGAAGTCAAAGCGCCCGAAGAACAGAGACCAGCGGGCTTGCCTGGGGTTCAGCCGCTTGGCGGTCCGGATGTACTCCAGGTTCCGATGGTCCGTGAAAACCGTGAAGGGCAACGATGCCCCCTCCAGCAGGTGTCTCCACTCTTCAAGAGCCTCCTTCACCGCGGGGAGTTCCCGATTGCCGACGTCATAGTTCCGTTCAGCTGGGGTCAACCTGCAGGAAAAAAAGGCACAAGGATGGAGAACCTTATCAGCCTCCTCGCCCTGGGACAGCACGGCTCCTATCCCTGAGTCAGAGGCATCCACTTCAACTACGTACTGGCGATCAGGATCAGGCTGCACCAGAACTGGTGCAGTCGAGAACTGGCGTTTCAACTCCTGGAACGCGGCTTCGCACCGATCCGACCAGGTGAAGGGGACTTTGGTGGAGGTCAGGGCAGTCAGGGGGCTAACTACCTGACTGTAACCTTTGATGAACCTCCTATAGAAATTTGCAAAGCCGAGGAACTGCTGTAGTTTCCTACGGTTTATCGGTTGGGGCCAATCTCTCACCGCCGCAACCTTGGCCGGATCAGGGGCGACGGAGTTGGAGGAGATTATGAACCCCAAGAAGGACAAAGAAGTGCGGTGGAACTCGCACTTCTCGCCCTTCACAAACAGCCGATTCTCCAACAACCACTGTAGGACCTGACGTACATGCTGGACATGGGTCTCAGGGTCCGTGGAGAAGATGAGTATATCGTCCAGATATACGAAGACGAACCGATGCAGGAATTCCCACAAGACGTCGTTTACCAAAGCTTGGAACGTCGCGGGGGCGTTGGTGAGGCCGAACGGCATGACCAGATACTCAAAGTGACCTAATGGGGTGTTAAACGCCGTCTTCCATTCGTCTCCCTCCCGGATCCGAACCAGGTGGTATGCGTTTCTAAGATCCAATTTAGTGAAAATTTGGGCTCCATGCAGGGGCGTAAACACAGAATCCAACAGGGGCAACGGGTATCGGTTGCGAACCGTGATCTCGTTCAGCCCTCTGTAATCAATGCATGGACGGAGTCCGCCGTCTTTCTTGCCCACAAAAAAGAAACCAGCACCCATCGGGGAGGTGGAGTTTCAGATCAGCCCGGCAGCTAAGGAGTCCCGGATGTAGGTCTCCATTGATTCGCGTTCCGGACGTGAGAGGTTGTACAGCCTGCTGGACGGGTACTCAGCGCCCGGGACCAAATCGATGGCACAATCATACGGTCGGTGCGGGGGAAGAGTGAGCGCCAGATCTTTGCTGAAAACGTCAGCAAGATCATGGTACTCCTTTGGCACCGCCGATAGATTGGGGGGACTTTCACCTCCTCATTAGCCGTAGTGCCGGGAGGAACCGAGGATCCTAGGCACTCCCGGTGGCAGGTTTCGCTCCACTGCGTCACAACCCCAGACGGCCAGTCAATCCGGGGATTGTGCTTCACCATCCATGGAAAGCCCAAAATCACTCGGGAAGTAGATGGTGTGACGTGGAACACTATCTCCTCCCTGTGATTCCCAGACACAACCAAAGTCATTGGTTGAGTCTGATGTGTGATTAATGGAAGCAGGGTGCCGTCTAGTGCTCGCACCTGCAATGGTGCCGGCAGAGCCACCAGGGGGAGCCCTACTTCCTTTGCCCATCTGCTGTCCAGCAGATTCCCTTCCGACCCTGTGTCTAATAGTGCTGGGTCATGAAGGGTTAAATCCCCACTCAGGATTGTTACTGGGATTCGTGCAGATTTGCGGGGTTTTCCCGTGTGCGTATTATGGCCCACCCTTAGCCCAGTTTCTAAGGACGGGCGTTGTAGTTTGACCGTTTAGGGCAGTCCCTCTGCATGTGCTCACATGAGCCGCAGATAAAACACTCCCCGCGGGCCAGTCTCCTTTGTCTGATGTTTGTTTTTACTTTGGCCCTGCTCGTGTCCATAGCCTCCTCAGCAGGGGGAGCTGTAGCCACACGGAGCTCTCTGGCAGTGAAGCGTGGGGACGACGTCACTTCGTCGGAACCGGAAGGAGGAGGGACGGCTCGTGCCCGGTCACGCACCCCGGCCTGCTCCCGACGATGCTCGTTTAAGCGGTTGTCTAAGCGTATAACTAAATCAATAAGCCCGTCAAAATCCCGCGGTTCCTCCTTAGCCAGTAGGTGCTCCTTGAGGACCGGTGACAGTCCATTTACAAAGGCGGCGCGGAGCGCAATCGTTATTCCAGCCGGACCTCGCTGCCGCGATGCGGAAGTCGACTGCATACTCGGCTGCGCTACGGCGCCCCTGTCTCATCGACAGCAGCACGTTCAAAGCGGTCTCGCCTCTGTTGGGATGAACACTTGTTTGAACTCCCGTACAAACCCAGTATAAGACGTTAGGAGCCGTGAATTCTGCTCCCAAAGCGCCGTAGCCCATGCGCGTGCCTCTCCTCGAAGCAAATTGATCACATAAGCCACCCGGCTAGCGTCTGATGCGTACATGACAGGGCGCTGTGAAAAGACGAGCGAGCACTGCATGAGGAAGTCCGTGCACGTCTCGACACAGCCCCCGTACGGTTCCGGAGGGCTTATGTATGCTTCAGGGGACGGTGGGGGGGTTCGTTGAACGACCAGTGGAACATCTGATACAGGCCCAGGACCAGCCAGAGGAGCGGCTGCAGCAGCGCCCTGCTTGTGCGCTTCCACCCTGGCGGTGAGAGCCTCCACCCTCCGATTAAGGAGGACATTCTGCTCGGTCACTAAGTCTAACCGAGCCGTGAAGGCGGTTAAGATCTGCTGCAGCTCACTCAACACGCCTCCTGCTGACGCCTGCGCTCCTGGTTCTTCCATTGGACGTTCAAGCTCGGGTTGACGCCCCTCGGAGTCCATGACGATGGCCGAGAAATCCTGTTGTGAAGGTGTCGTAGCACGGACCCACAACAGGGGGCGCAAATGAACGGACAATGACTAAACCAAAAGGTAACAATTTAATGTTGTGATGCTACACAATGAAAAGACACAGAAAATATGCACAGTCAATTAGCACCAGGTGACGTGTGGCAGGCTCGAAGATAGGAGACCCCCCCGACGAGAGAGAAGCCGTACTCCACACGGCTTCCACCACCAACGGTCTGAAGAACACCGGAGCCGCCAAGTCCCGAGTCCCCAGTTGGCCTCTGTTCCCGGCTGTCGACCCTGGCACTGCTGGCAGAAAGCAAAAACAGGATGTGTGAGTGTGAGTCCACACACTCAGTAATACACAGTCCAACACTGATGGGAGGGAGCACCTCCTGTCAGTCACTTATCTGGAGGGAGTGGGAGGCGAAGACGTCGCGGTTCCCACAACACGCCACTCCGACAAAACTGTCCCACAGGAATAAACGGCTGCAAACAGAGATCAAAACGTGGATTAATCCAAATACTGCAGAGAAAGATTACCTCAGGAATGGTAGTCGATTTCTCGGCGAGAAGGTGGAGTTGCAGTCCGGCTTTTATGGTGGTGATGATGATGAACGAGTGACAGCTGGGGCAGGGGATGAATGACAGCTGTCACTTCTTCTAGGTCTGGCGCCCTCTCGTGCTTGGAGCCCGCACTCCAAGCAGGGCGCCCTCTGGTGGTGGTGGGCCAGCAGTACCTCCTCTTCAGCGGCCCACACAACACTAACCCTTTAATTTAAAAATAATTTTTAGAAATAACATACATATTGTTTTTATGCATTTAGGGCCAACATAACCCCAACCTTTTGGGGTTTTTTGCTGTGATGTTTAGTTTTTGAGTGATAGGGTTATGCAGGGACCACCCTCTCTTGTTGTCCCTGCCTAACCATATCACTGCAAGAAGAATGCCTGTTATTTTTTCAGGCCTGTTGTGAATTTTCGACCTCAGTTCATGTGAGGATTTTAAGAGGTTTGCTTTTTTGTAAGTTTATAGTTTCCATTACAGTGTTATGAGAAAAGTGTGAGAGGTTTCACAAGTAATAATGTATGCTGGTCTTTGGACAAAACAAGGTGTTTTCACATTGCAAAGGTCAGGTCAGGGTCAGCAATGATCCTGCTACTGGTAACACTGTAACCCAGTACAACCTGCCGCATGGATGGGTAGTCGGCGTCTAAAGCAGCTCCCCCACTAGTGCTTGTGCTGGTGAGGAGGGTGGCATGACACCCAGCAGGATGAAAAACAAGACCTGTCAAAGGGCGATGAACTCCGTAAGAGACACCGGCCATCATGCTTTATGTTGGTTTGTGTGTGTATGTGTGTGTGTGTGTGTGCGCATATATATAGATACTATATATATATATTTATATATATATATATATATATATATATATATATATATATATATATATATATATATATATATATATATATATATATATATAGTATATATAGTATATATATATATATATATAATATATATATATATATATATATATATATATATATATATATATATTTATATATATATAGTATATATATTATATATATATATCCCTTCGCCATTGCAGGTGCGGGCACTAGATGGCACCCTCCTCCCTTTAATCACACACAAGACACAACCAGTAACTCTGGTGGTGTCTGGAAACCATCGGGAGGAGATTGAGTTTTTTGTAACTCCTTCTACCTCCCGCGTGATTTTGGGCTTCCCATGGATGTTGAAGCACAATCCCCGGATTGATTGGCCGTCTGGGGTGGTGGTTCAGTGGAGCGAAACCTGCCATTGGGTGTGTTTAGGATCCTCGGTTCCTCCCGGTTTACAGGCTAAGGAGGAGGTCAAAGTCCCTCCCAATCTGACGGCAGTGCCGGTTGAGTACCACGATCTTGCTGACGTCTTCAGCAAGGATCTGGCACTCACCCTTCCCCCACACCGTCCGTACGATTGTGCCATTGATTTGGTTCCAGGCGCTGAGTTCCCGTCCAGCAGGCTGTACAACCTCTCACGACCTGAGCGCGAATCAATGGAGACCTACATGCGGGACTCATTAGCTGCCGGGCTGATCCGGAACTCCACCTCCCCGATGGGGGCAGGTTTCTTTTTTGTGGGCAAGAAAGATGGCGGACTCCGTCCATGCATTGATTACAGGGGGCTGAATGAGATTACGGTTCGCAACCGATACCCGTTGCCATTGTTGGATTCCGTGTTCACCCCCCTGCATGGAGCCAAAATCTTTACTAAGCTGGATCTTAGAAATGCGTATCACCTGGTTCGGATCCGGAAGGGAGACGAATGGAAGACGGCATTTAACACCCCGTTAGGTCACTTTGAGTCGCTGGTCATGCCGTTCGGCCTCACCAACGCCCCTGCGACGTTCCAAGCCTTGGTTAACGACGTCTTGCGGGACTTCCTGCACTGATTCGTCTTCGTATATCTGGACGATATTCTCATCTTTTCTCCGGATCCTGAGACCCATGTCCAGCATGTACGTCAGGTCCTGCAGCGGTTGTTAGAGAACCGATTGTTTGTGAAGGGCGAGAAGTGCGAGTTTCACCGCACGTCTTTGTCCTTCTTGGGGTTTATCATCTCCTCTAACTCCGTCGCCCCTGATCCGGCCAAGGTTGCGGCGGTGAGAGATTGGCCCCAACCAACAAGCCGTAGGAAGCTGCAACAGTTCCTCGTCTTCGCTAATTTCTATAGGAGGTTCATTAAGGGCTACAGTCAGGTAGTTAGACACCTGACAGACCTGACCTCTCCAAAAGTCCCCTTCACCTGGTCGGATCGGTCTGAAGCCGCGTTCAAGGAGTTGAAAGACGGTTCTCTACTGCTCCAGTTTTGGTGCAGCCCGACCCTAGCCGCCAGTTCGTGGTTGAAGTGGACGCCTCTGACTCAGGGATAGGAGCCGTGCTATCCCAGAGCGGAGAGACCGATAAGGTTCTTCACCCGTGCCTACTTTTCACACAGGTTGACCCCGGCTGAACGGAACTATGACGTCGGCAATCGAGAACTCCTTGCGGTGAAAGAGGCTCTTGAGGAGTGGAGACACCTGTTGGAGGGAGCGTCTGTGCCGTTCACGGTTTTCACTGACCATCGGAACCTGGAGTATATCAGGACCGCCAAGCGGCTGAACCCCAGGCAAGCCTGCTGGTCACTGTTCTTCGGGCGTTTTGACTTCCGGATCACCTATCGCTCCGGGACCAAGAACCAGAGGTCGGATGCCTTGTCCCGGGTACATGAAGAGGAGGTCAAAACTGCACTGTCGGATCCACTGGAGCCCATCCTGCCTGAGTCCATTATCGTGGCCACCCTCACCTGGGACGTGGAGAAGATCGTCTGGGAGGCCCTGGCACGGAGCCCGAACCCAGGAACAGGTCTGAAGAACTGCTTGTACGTCCCACCAGAGGCCAGAGCTGCAGTCTTGGACTTCTGTCACTGTTCCAAGCTCTCCTGTCATCCAGGGGTGCGAAGGACTGTGGCAGTTGTCCGGCAACGCTTCTGGTGGGCGTCTATGGAGGCCGACGTCCGGGAATACATCCAGGCCTGCACCACCTGTGCCAGGGGCAAAGCAGACCATAAAAGGTCCCAAGGACTTCTCCAGCCGTTACCTGTGCCTCATCGCCCCTGGTCCCATATCGGCCTGGATTTCGTCACGGGCCTCCCGCCGTCCCAGGGCAACACCACCATCTTCACGATAGTGGACCGATTCTCCAAGGTGGCCCACTTCGTGGCCCTCCCGAAGCTCCCAACAGCCCAGGAGACAGCAGACCTCCTGGTCCACCACGTCGCCTGTCTGCATGAGATACCCACCGACATCGTCTCGGATCGTGGTCCACAGTTCTCCTCACACATCTGGAGGAGCTTCTGCCGGGAACTGGGGGCTACTGTGAACCTCTCGTCTGGGTATCATCCGCAGACCTATGGACAGGCAGAACGGGCCAATCAGGAATTGGAGCAAGCTCTGCGCTGTGTGACGTCCGCACACCCGACGGCCTGGAGTAAACATCTGGCCTGGATCGAGTATGCGCATAACAGCCAGGTGTCCTCTGCCACCGGCCTCTCCCCATTTGAGGTGTGTTTGGGGTATCAGCCCCCGTTGTTTCACATGGTGGAGGGAGAGGTCGGTGTGCCCTCGGTCCAGGCCCACCTGCGGAAGTGCCGTCGTGTGTGGCGCTCCACCCGTTCTGCCTTGTTGAAGGCCCGGACGAGGGCAAAGACCCATGCAGACCGCCGGCGATCCCTGGCCCCTGCTTACCAGCCCGGGCAGGAGGTGTGGCTTTCCACGAAGGACATCCCCCTCCAGGTGGACTCCCCTAAACTTCAGGACAGATATATCGGACCATTCAAGATCCTCAAAGTCCTCAGTCCTGCCGCAGTGAAGATATATATATATATATATATATATATATATATATATATATATATATATATATATATATATATATACATAACTTTTTTTCTATATAATTTTTTGTTAAATAAGATACGTATTGTTTTTATGCATTTATGGGCAATATGACTCCAACCTATATGGAGTTTTTTTGCTGTGATATTTAGTTTTTGAGTGATAGGGTTAGGCAGGGACCACCCTCTCTTGTTGTCCCTGCCTAACCCTATCACTGCAAGAAGAATGCCTGTGATTTTTTCATGCCTCTTTTGAATGTTCTACCTCAGTTCATGTGAGGATTTTAAGAGGTTTACTTTTTTGTAAGTTTATAGTTTCCATTACAGTGTTGTGAGAAACATGTGAGAGGTTTCGCAAGTAATAATGTATGCTGGTCTTTGGACAAAACAAGGTGTTTTCACATTGCAAAGGTCAGGTCAGGGTCAGCAATGATCCTGCTACTGGTAACACTGTAACCCAGTACAACCTGCCGCATGGACGGGTAGTCGGCGTCTAAACCGGCTCCCCCACTAGCGCTCGTGCTGGTGAGGAGGGTGGCATGACACCCAGCAGGATGAAAAACAAGACCTGTCAAAGGGCGATGAACTCCGTAAGAGACACCGGCCATCATGCTTTATGTTGGTTTGTGTGTGTATGTGTGTGTGTGTGTGTGTGTGCGCATATATATATATATATATATATATATATATATATATATATATATATATATATATATATATATATATACCATCCCTTAGTTATGCTGCTATAGACTTAGACTGCTGGGGGGTTCCCATAATGCACTGAGTGTTTCTTTCTCTTTTTGCTCTGTATGCACCACTCTGCATTTAATCATTAGTGATTGATCTCTGCTCCCCTCCACAGCATGTCTTTTTCCTGGTTCTCTCCCTCAGCCCCAACCAGTCCCAGCAGAAGACTGCCCCTCCCTGAGCCTGGTTCTGCTGGAGGTTTCTTCCTGTTAAAAGGGAGTTTTTCCTTCCCACTGTCGCCAAGTGCTTGCTCACAGGGGGTCGTTTTGACCTTTGGGGTTTTTACGTAATTATTGTATGGCCTTGCCTTACAATATAAAGAGCCTTGGGGCAACTGTTTGTTGTGATTTGGCGCTATATAAATAAAATTGAATTGAATTGAATATATATATATATATATATATATATATATATATATATATATATATATATATATATATATATATATATATATATATATATTGTGTGGGCCGCCAGAAGAGGAGGTACTGCTGGCCCACAACCAGTGGGCGCCCTGCCTGAAGTGCGGGCTTCAGGCATGAGAGGGCGCTGCCACCACGGACACAGCCGGGGGTGACAGCTGTCACTCATTATCTCTTGACAGCTGTCACCCATCTACTCAACATCATCTCACTCCATAAAGACCAGACGTCAACTCCACCTCGTTGCCGAGATATTGTACTTCGTTGGAGGTAATATTCTCAGCCATTTGTGTTACAACATATCTGTATATTGTGAGTGTTTGCAGGAGTACCGGTCCCTCTTTCCGTGGAGGCTGAGTGAGTGCAGGACGGCACTCTTTTCCCCTGAGGAATCACTGCGGTACTCTGCAACATATTGAGTGAGAGGTGGAGGTGGCATTCCCACCGTTGTTGTTACTGGGTGTACACACACCAACACTTGACTGTCTTTGTTCTCGCCAGCAGTACCAGATCCGACAGTCGGGGACGGTGATCACCTGGGAATTCGGGACTTGGCGGCTCCGGTATTCACCAGGTTCGGTGGCGGCGGAAATCGTGTGGTTCAGGCTCTTCTCAGGACAGACGTCTTCTATCCTCAAGCCTGCCCACACGTCACCTTTGTGGATTGACTGTAATCATATTCTGAGATTGTCTGTATGTTCGTTGTGCACCTTCACAACATTAAATTGTTAATTTTTGGCTCATCTATTGACCGTTCATTTGCGCCCCCTGTTGTGGGTCCGTGTCACTACACTTTCACAACAGGATATCTCGGCCAGCGTCATGGACTCTGAGGGGCGTCACCCGGCTGTTGAACGACCAATGGGAGAGCAGGGAGCGCAGGCGTCTGCAGAAGGCATGATTGTTGAGCTGCAGCACATTCTCACCGCTTTTACGGCTCGGTTGGATCAAATGACCGAGCAAAACATCCTCCTGAACCGCAGGGTGGAGGCTCTCTCCGCGCAGGTGGCGGCGAGCGCTCAGGGCGCTGCTGCAGCTCCTCCTCCTGCCGACCCTGTGCAGGATATGAACGTTCCAGTGGTGGTTCAACAACCCCTACCACCATCCCCTGAAGCATACATAAGCCCTCCTGAGCCGTACGGAGGTTGTGTGGAGACGTGCGCAGACTTTCTCATGCAGTGTTCGCTCGTCTTCGCACAACGTCCCGTCATGTACGCGTCAGATGCTAGTAAATAGCTTATGTGATTGCTCTGCTTCGGGGTAAGGCACGCGCCTGGGCTACAGCGCTCTGGGAACAGAACTCACGGTTGTTATCAGCATACACTGGGTTTGTGGGGGAGTTCAGAACAGTGTTTGATCACCCTAACAGAGGAGGTCTCTCCTCTGTTAGCTTCAACAATGCTGCTGTCAATGCGACAGGGGCGCCGGTGCGCAGCCGAATATGCAGTCGACTTCCGCATCGCGGCTGCGAGGTCCGGCTGGAATAACGTTGCACTCCGCGCCGCCTTCATAAACGGACTGTCATCAGTCCTGAAGGGGCATCTGGTAGCTAAGGAGGAACCGCGGGATTTAGATGGGCTTATCGATCTCGTTATACGGTTAGACAATCGGTTGGAGGAACGCCGTCGGGAGCGAGGCGAAGGACGTGGCCGGATACGCGCCGCCCCTCTCCCTTCCGGGTTCTAAAAGGGGCCGCCCTCCCCACGCTCCACAGCCGCAGCACTCCGTGGGGCAACAGCTCCCCCTGCTAACGTTGTTAGGGAAACGCACAGGGCCAAAAAGAGGAGGCTGGTCCGCGGGGAGTGTTTTCTCTGCAGCTCAAAGGAGCACACACAGAAAAACTGCCCCAAACGGCCACAACAACAACCGCCCTCAGAGACTGGGCTATGGGGGGGTCAAAACATTCACGTGGGACACACACAGATTGCCACACGACTCCCAGTTACAATCCTGAGCGGGGATTTAACCCTTCAAGCCCCAGCACTGGTGGACACGGGGCTCCCTCTGGTGGCGCTTCCTTCGCCATTGCAGGTGCGGGCACTAGATGGCACCCTCCTCCCTTTAATCACACATAAGACACAACCAGTAACTCTGGTGGTGTCTGGAAACCATCGGGAGGAGATTGAGTTTTTTGTAACTCCTTCTACCTCCCGCGTGATTTTGGGCTTCCCATGGATGTTGAAGCACAATCCCCGGATTGATTGGCCGTCTGGGGTGGTGGTTCAGTGGAGCGAAACCTGCCATCGTGTGTGTTTAGGATCCTCGGTTCCTCCCGGTTTACAGGCTAAGGAGGAGGTCAAAGTCCCTCCCAATCTGACGGCAGTGCCGGTTGAGTACCACGATCTTGCTGACGTCTACTATATATATATGTATATATATATATATATATATATATATGTATATATATATATATATGTATATATATATATATGTATATATATATATATATATACGTATATATATATATATATATACGTATATATATATATATATATATATTCAATTCAATTCAATTCAATTTTATTTATATAGCGCCAAATCACAACAAACAGGCGCTTTATATTGTAAGGCAAGGCCATACAATAATTACGTAAAAAACCCAAAGGTCAAAAAAATAAATAAAATAAAATATATATATATATATATATATGTTTGCATATGTATACGAGTATATAGAGAGAGAGGATAGAATGCTTTTTATTGTCATTATACACAACGTAAAACAATTAAAAGAGAACTTCTGTAGTGCGAAGGTGTAAAAGTAATATAAATAAATATATAAATATATAAATGTGTCTGTGTGTGTATGAATGTATATATATATATATATATATATATATATATATATATATATACACACAAGGTCTGTCCAAAAAGTATCAGTTCTTTTTTATTTTTTTCAAAAACCATATGGATTTGAATCATGTGTGCTTGCATGAGCCAACCTTGAACCTTCGTGTGCATGTGTGAGTTTTTTCACGCCTGTCGGTTGCGTCATTCGCCTGTGAGCAGGCTTTGAGTGAGCACTGGTCCTCCCCTCTCGTTGGATTTTCATTGTGAGGTGGAACGATTTGGAGCTTTGCTGCATCAAATTTTTCCAGAAACTGTGAGAGACAGCCAGGTGGAAACCATTCGGAAGATTCAGACGGCTTTCGGTGATGATCCTATGGGCATCACACATATTAAGGAGTGTTACAACCGGTTTAAAGATGGCACACAATGGCGGAGGGTGCGCCGCGCTCCGAGTGGCCATCGACAGGCTGAAACAACCAGATCATTTCCAAAGTGAACACTGTGTTGATCCGGGACGTCGTCTGACTACCAGAGAAATTGCAGAAGAGGTGGACATCAGCACTTTTTCGGCACATTCCACTGTTACAGGATATTTTGTAATGAAAGACGTGTGGAAGTTGGAAGTCTCACAAGACATGTTGTGACATGTCCAGCTCTTACACAATTCCTCGGATACTCACTCGACTGAAAAGCCACCGAAAGCCGTTTGAATCTTCCGAATGGTTTCCACCTGGCTGTCTCTCACAGTTTCTGGAAAAATTTGATGCAGCAAAGCTCCAAATCGTTCCACCTCGCAATGAAAATCCAACGAGGGGGGTGGACCAGTACTCACTCAAAGCCTACTCACAGGCGAATGACGCAACCGACAGGCGTGAAAAAACTCACGCATGCACACGAAGGTTCAAGGTTGGCTCATGCAAGCACACGTGATTCAAATCCATAAGGTTTTTGAAAAAAATAAAAAGGTCTGATACTTTTTGGACAGACCTCGTATATATATATATATATATATATATATATATATATATATTATATATATATATATATATATATATATATATATATATATGTTAATGTCGGCCATGACCATGGAGGACCAACGATTCGACAACTGTGCTGCCAGCTGCATCAAACGGCACCTGATGTCACCAAAAAAAAAGTATATTCTTCTGTTGAACTGTCAATAAATGAACATTGTGACTAAGTTTTGTGTGTTTGTGTGTGTGTTGGGGGGTCGGTTGAGTTTTATTTGTCAAATTAATTTGGAAAACTCTGCCATTTCCTGAAAGAAAACAAAAATGCAACAGTTCGGTTGCACATAAGGGCCTCAAACTTTTTTTTTTCTGGCTGATGTCGTCACTTGATGACACCTCACTGAAAGTCAACTGTGTTTTCCTTTTTGTAACATGTGGTCAGCAATTTCACAGAACTTCCCATTAAAATGGAAATATTTGCAACTGCTGGAGACTTGAAACAAATTTCATGCAGTGTGACACTTGGTGTTTTCACACTGTAAAGGTCGGGTCAGGGTCAGCAATGATCCTGCTACTGGTAACACTGTAACCAAGTACAACCTGCCGCATGGACGGGTAGTTGGTATATATAGAGAAAAGTACACCAAAAAGCGCTATTTCCCAGGGCCTGGGTCGTCAGCTGAGCGCTATCACTCCTTGGGATTTCGACCCATTAAGCTCAGTATCCCTCATGATAGTGGGTCCGCAACAGCTGTTTCCTGTTGCGCCCAGGCCCATAAATCCAGGTGCTGCCATCTTCTGCTCTTTCTCCCATTTCCTTTACCACCATACGACATCCATCAACACCAGCTGCCCTCAGAAAACGACCCACCGATGCTGCAGGGAAACCCCGGCATCCCACCTCAAAAGGAATGACCTCCACCTTCCAGCCTCGCTCCCCTATCTCCACCCTCAAATCTTCATAACGGTTGAGCTTCCTCTGTCGAGCTCCATCAATACCCTCCTCCCATGAGACTGTCAGCTCTCCAAGTATTACTCTCCTTTCCCTCCCTATCAATCAGCGTAACATCCGGCCGCAAATCAGACACCACCACATCTACTGGCAAAGTCTTGTCTTCTAACACAGTCCACTTCCTTTTTGGACCAGTGCCCATCCTCTTCTGCTTCCGGCTTCTCACCTGTTCACCAGCTCTCACAAACTTAACTGGTTGGCTTTCTTCACTGGGACAAATGCATCATTTACTGCCTTCACAGCCACCTTCAGAACTAATTGTGCCTAAATGTATACCATCCTCTACCTCAAAGCAACATGACACGCTGACAGAATATGGTGAAGAGTAGCATACTTTCCACACAGATGACAGTTCGCACTCTGCCAGTACCCCATCTTCACAGGTTCGCTGGTGATGGAAACACATCGTACGTCATCTGGAGTAGCCGCTTCAGACTCCAAAACTTCTTCCCCAAATGTCCTTCCAAGGTCACCTTTCTCTCCTCTACATCCCACGTCATCCATCGACCTTGCTGGCCCTGCTGTGCTGCTCTCGGCACCCTTTCAGCCTCTACCAACCGACGAGTCTCCTGCCTCTGATCTTTTCTTCGTTCCCCAGCTCCGACCTTTGACCAAATCATTGCCTTCTTCTTACGCCAAGGCAAGCTCCCCTTTTCACGCACCACTCCAACAAATTCACGTTGACGTGCTACGGCCTCAACTTCTTTCACCATACCACCAGCATTCCACTTCCGTCCAACTTGCAGGGCCGGTGGATTATTACTTATCACTTGGTCATTGGAATCCCCCCCTCCCCCCCACTGGGATGCTCTGATCACAATCTCGTCTATCTGCTCCCTCAATACACACCCAGGGTGAGAAGAGAGCCAGTGCAGAAAAGGTCAGTGAAACTCTGGACTCACAAACACACTTTTTCCCGAGGTAGGGAATTTTTTTATGTCTCATTTTTCTGAGCTTCCAAGGGTCAAAGGACAAAGTGATCACAACAATATTTTAATTGTTTATTAATAATGTAAAATCCAAATATTTTAATTGTAGGGCAGCACGGTGGCTTAGTGGTTACCACTGTTGCCTCACAGCGAGAAGGTCATGAGGTCAATTCCCACCTGTGGCCTTCTGTGTGGAGTTTGCATGTTCTCCCCGTGTTTGTGTGGGTTTCCTCCGGGTGCTCCGGTTCCTCCCACATCCAAAGACATGCGGGTTAGGTGGACTGGAATCTTTAAATTGTCCGTAGGTGTGTCTGTGTTTGGTTTGTCTATATGTGGCCCTGCGACAGACTGGCATCCTGTCCTGGGTGTATCCACCTTACGCTCTATGACTGCTGGGATAGGCTCCAGCCCCCCGCGACCCTTAATTGGACTAAGCGGTTGAAGATGAGTGTGTGTATGAGCGTGTGTGTAATTTTGTATTTCAGCACCTTTTCCAGTTGCAGTAAAAAGACAATGTCTTGCCAACTTTCAACAGACACCATAGGGGCTGGTGACATAAAAGCATAAAAAACAAAAACAAAACAAAACTGTGAAAGACAATAAAAAATCTAATGACGTTTACATGCAAAATTTAAATGGAAGTCATTAAAAAACTCTTTTGTCTTAACCTTGTTTTCTTGTTCATATTCAAACATTTCACGCAGTGCAGAGATATTAAAATTCTGTCATCATGATCTGTGTGTATGCACTGCACACATTAATTAAACAACAGAAATTAAACAACATGCTTCTAAAATGAGGTCATGAGGAAAAAAAAAAATCTCCAGCAGCAGTTAATTCAATTACACAACATTTTCACCTTTGACCCACACCTAAGGGTGGAGTCAATCAGGTCTGTGTGTTTTCTGAAAAAAACAAAAACAAAACATATGCATACATCACAAACACACACAACACAATCATATGAAATTGTTACACTTGATGCAAAATCTAACTGTATTCTACAGTGCACAGCTGATCATCTTTTGAAATTATGCAAAGTCTCCAAACGGCCCATTTTTTCATGTCACTAAGGAACAAAATTAGAGTCGCCACTATAATGCTCTCATCTGGTTACTGAGACGCGAACTGTACTGTTAAAGAGAAACTACAGTAGCCTCATTATCATTAATATTTCCTCTATTTGGTGTAATGCTGATATGGTTGTGTGTGGTGTTGTGTGTGTGTGTGTGTGTGTGTTGTGTGTGTGTGTGTGTGTGTGTGGTGTGTGTGTGTGGTGGTGTGCAGACTCCCTTGGAACGGGTGTCCCTGTGGTCTCCACGTCACAGGCTCAGCTCATTCAGAGGAGAGAGAACACATCATTTATGAAGCAGGATCGCATTCTGCCAACAATGTTTTCAAGTCGATCCCTGCGTCGTGCAATTTGTGTCTGGAGAACCCCCCTCGTCTGCCTTAGCATCCTCATGGAGCAGATTGTCATTCCCAAAAGAGCCACAGTGGGGTCAGAATCTCTAAAACAATCTTCCTCAGACACCGAACAAGACATTGTTGCAGTGATATTTACATGTGAAGTTCACAGAGTTGAGAGACTGTTGACACCTACAGTGGGTCCAAGTTTAGAAATAGTGTCAGGAAAATAAAATTATTGTTCACGAGCATTACAGGAGTGAATATACAGGTTTTGTACAACCCCAATCCAATGAAGTTGGGACGTTGAGTAAAATGTAAATAAAAACAGAATACAATGATTTGCAAATCCTCTTCAACCTATATTCAATTGCATACACCACAAAGACAAGATATTTAATGTTCAAACTGATAAACTTATTGTTTTTGTGTAAATATTTGCTCATTTTGAAATGTATGCCTGCAGCACGTTTCAAAAAAGCTGGAAACAGTGGTATGTTTACCACTGTGTTACATCACCTTTCCTTCTAACAAC